>NC_082672.1:75951785-76585000 GCF_025265405.1 Mesoplodon densirostris
AAGATTGCTTATACCATTTTATTTAGTTGTTTTCTGAGGTTTTGACTTTTCCCTTTGTTTGTAACTTTTGTTACCTCATTTTACTTAATTTTCTGTGTTTATTTCTATGTATTAGGTAGGTCTGTTTCTTTTCCTAATCTTGGAGAAGTAGCTTTATATAGGAGACAACCTATGGGTCCCAGCAGGTTGCTTCCCTCTGGCTACCACAACTTGATGCTCCAGGAATAACCACTATGTGAGCTCTGTGTGACCTTTGGTTGTGGCAGGGTTGATTACAGTAGGCATGCTGGTGGACAGAGATGGCTCCAGCCTGGCTGGCTGTGCAACCCAGCAGTGCCTGTCTGCTGTAGCCCATTGGTGAATGGTCAGGCCTCCGTACTAACAGGCTAGAGAAAGAATTCTAAAATGGTGCTTACACAGTGTAAGCACAATAGACCAATAACCCCAAATGACTCCTGTGACCATTTCAGTCCATAGGATAATCCCAGCTGCCTCCTGCCTAAACCTCACTCAGGGTCCCCAGTCAGAGATCCTGCACAGAGAAGATAAGCCCCCAGAAATGCAGGTTTTGAAAACCAGTAAGGCTTGCATTCAGAAGATCTGGAGAACTATAGGAAAGAGAGACTCTGTTCTTAAAGGGAACATGCAAATTCTTACATGCTCTGATTCCCAGTGCAGAGGCAAAAGATTGACAGGCACTAGGGTCAGACCCACTTGGGGATCTTGACGAGCCTACTGCACAGGCAAGGAGGAAATCTGCAGTTGTGATTCCTTCCTACTTGTAAGTCACTAACCTAAGGGTGTGGATCCTGACTAGACCAAGTCTCCACACCTCCTACACATCTTATTGTAGCTCTTTGTTTATATATTTAGTTGTGGATTTTTTTTTTTCTGCTTGGCCTCATGTCATTCTCACAGATAGATACTCTATAAGTAGTTGCAATTTTGGTGTGTCTATGGAAGAAAGTGAGTTCAAAGTCTACCACTCCTCCATCTTGATACCCCTCTTACATTATTTTTAAAAAGCCTAATAAAGCACAACTACTACAGAATATGTAGCCATTATAAAGTGTTTTGTTTAAGTTATCACAAGAGGTTTTTTTTATTATTAGTTTCTGCTTCATAACAAAATGAATCAGTCATAAATATACATCTGTTCCCAAATCCCTTCTCTCATGCATCTCCCTCCCTCCCACCCTCCCCATCCCACCACTCCAGGCGGTCACAAAGCAACGAGCTGATCTCCCTGTGCTCTGCGGCTGCTTCCCACTATCTATCTACCTTACGTTTGGTAGTGTATATATGTCCATGCCTCTCTTTCGCTTTGTCACAGCTTACCCTTCCCCCTCCCCATATCCTCAAGTCCATTCTCATGTAGGTCTGTGTCTTTATTCCCGTTTTACCCCTAGGTTCTTCATGACTTTTTTTTTAAATTCCATATACATGTGTTAGCATGCGGTATTTGTCTTTCTCTTTCTGACTTACTTCACTCTGTATGACAGACTCTAGGTCTATCCACCTCATTACAAATAGCTCAGTTTCGTTTCTTTTTATGGCTGAGTAATATTCCATTGTATATATGTGCCACATCTTCTTTATCCATTCATCCGATGATGGACACTTAAGTTGTTTCCAGCTGCGGGCTATTTTGAATAGAGCTGCAATGAACATTTTGGTACATGTCTCTTTTTGAATTATGGTTTTCTCAGTGTATATGCCTAGTAGTGGGAATGCTGGGTCATATGGTAGTTCTATTTTTAGTTTTTGTAAAGAACCTCCATACTGTTCTCCATACTGGCTGTACCAATTCACATTCCCACCAACAGTGCAAGAGTGTTCCCTTTTCTCCACACCCTCTCCAGCATTTATTGTTTCTAGATTTTTTGATGATGGCCATTCTGACGGGTGTGAGATGATATCTCATTGTAGTTTTGATTTGCATTTCTCTAATGATTAATGATGTTGAGCATTCTTTCATGTGTTTGTTGGCAGTCTGTATATCTTCTTTGGAGAAATGCCTATTTAAGTCTTCTGCCCATTTTTGGATTGGATTGTTTGTTTTTTTGCTATTGAGCTGCAAGAGCTGTTTATAAATTTTGGAGATTAATCCTTTGTCAGTTGCTTCATTTGCAAATATTTTCTCCCATTTGGAGGGTTGTCTTTTGGTCTTCTTTATGGTTTCCTTTGCTGTGCAAAAGCTTTGAAGTTTCATTAGGTCCCATGTGTTTATCTTTGTTTTTATTTCCATTTCTCTAGGAGGTGGTTCCAAAAGGATCTTGCTGTGATTTATGTCATAGAGTGTTCTACCTATGTTTTCCTCTAAGATTTTGATAGTTTCTGGCCTTACATTTAGGTCTTTAATCCATTTTGAGCTTATTTTTGTGTATGGTGTTAGGGAATGATCTAATCTCCAATTTTTACATGTCCCTGTCCAGTTTTCCCAGCACCACTTATTGAATAGACTGTCCTTTCTCCACTGTACATTCCTGCCTCCTTTATCAAAGATAAGTTGGCCATATGTGCGTGGGTTTATCTCGGGGCTTTCTATCCTGATCCACTGATCTATCTTTCTGATTTTATGCCAGTACCACACTGTCTTAATTACTGTAGCTTTGTAGTACAGTCTGAAATCAGGGAGCCTGATTCCTCCAGCTCCGTTTTTCGTTCTCAAGATTGCTTTGGCTATTCGGGGTCTTTTGTTTTTCCAAACAAATTGTGAAAGTTTTTGTTCTAGTACTGTGAAAAATGCCAGTGGTAGTTTGATAGGGATTGCATTGAATCTGTAGATTGCTTTGGGTAGTAGAGTCATTTTCACAATATTGATTCTTCCAATCCAGAAGCAAGGTATATCTCTCCAGCTATGTGTATCATCTTTAATTTCATTCATCAGTGTCTTATAATTTTCTGCATACAGGTCTTTTGTCTCCTTAGGTAGGTTTATTCCTAGATATTTTATTCGTTTTGTTGCAATGGTAAACGGGAGTGTTTTCTTGATTTCATTTTCAGATTTTTCATCATTAGTGTGGCATCATTAGATGCCAGAGATTTCTGTACATTAATTTTGTATCCTGCTACTTTACCAAATTCATTGATTAGCTCTAGTAGTTTTTCGGTAACATCTTTAGGATTGTCTATGTATAGTATCATGTCATCTGCAAACAGTGACAGCTTTACTTCTTCTTTTCCAATTTGGATTCCTTTTATTTCCTTTTCTTCTCTGATTGCTGTGGCTAAAACTTCCAAAACTATGTTGAATAAGAGTGGTGAGAGTGGGCAGCCTTGTCTTGTTCCTGATCTTAGTGGAAATGGTTTCAGTTTTTCACCATTGAGGACGATGTTGGCTGTGGGTTTGTCATATATGGCCTTTATTATGTTGAGGAAAGTTCCCTCTATGCCTACTTTCTGCAGGGTTTTTATCATAAATGGGTGTTGAATTTTGACGAAAGCTTTCTCTGCATCTATTGAGATGATCATATGGTTTTTCTCCTTCAACATGTTAATATGGTGTATCACATTGATTGATTTGCATATATTGAAGAATCCTTGCATTCCTGGAATAAACCCCACTTGATCATGGTGTATGATCCTTTTAATGTGCTGTTGGATTCTGTTTGCTAGTATTTTGTTGAGGATTTTTGCATCTATGTTCATCAGTGATATTGGCCTGTAGATATCTTTCTTTGTGACATCCTTGCCTGGTTTTGGTATCAAGGTGATGGTGGCCTCGTAGAATGAGTTTGGGAGTGTTCCATCCTCTCATATTGTTTGGAAGAGTTTGAGCAGGATGGGTGTTAGCTCTTCTCTAAATGTTTGATAGAATTCGCCTGTGACACCATCTGGTCCTGGGCTTTTGTTTCATGTAAGATTTTTAATCACAGTTTCAATTTCAATGCTTGTGATTGGACTATTCATATTTTCTATTTCTTCCTGATTCAGTCTTGGCAGGTTGTGCATTTCTAAGAATTTGTCCATTTCTTCCAGGTTGTCCATTTTATTGGCATAGAGTTGCTTATAGTAATCTCTCATGATCTTTTGTATTTCTGCAGTGTCAGTTGTTACTTCTCCTTTTTCATTTCTAATTCTATTGATTTGAGTCTTCGCCCTTCTTTTCTTGATGAGTCTGGCTAATGGTTTGTCAATTTTGTTTATCTTCTCAAAGAACCAGCTTTTAGTTTGGTTGATCTTTGCTATTGTTTCCTTCATTTCTTTTTCATTTATTTCTGATATGATCTTTATGATTTCTTTTCTTCTGCTAACTTTGGGGTTTTTTGTTCTTCTTTCTCTATTTGCTTTAGGTGCAGGGTCAGGTTGTTTACTTGAAATGTTTCCTGTTTCTTAAGGAGGGATTCTACTGCTATAAATTTCCCCATTAGAACTGCTATTGCTGCGTCCCATAGGTTTTGGGTTGTCTTGTCTCCATTGTCATTTGTTTCTAGGTATTTTTTTATTTCCTCTCTGATTTCTTCAGTGATCACTTCGTTATTGAGTAGTGTATTGTTTAGCCTTCATGTGTTTGTATTTTTTACAGATCTTTTCCTGTAATTGATGTCTAGTCTCATAGCATTGTGGTCGGAAAAGATACTTGATACAATTTCAATTTTCTTAAATTTACCAAGGCTTGATTTGTGACCCAAGATATGATCTATCCTGGAGAAGGTTCCATGAGCACTTGAGAAAAATGTGTATTGTGTTGTTTTTGGATGGAATGTCCTATAAATATCAACTAAGTCCATCTTGTTTAATGTATCATTTAAAGCTTGTGTTTCCTTATTTATTTTCATTTTGGACGATCTGTCCATTGGTGAAAGTGGGGTGTTAAAGTCCCCTACTATGATTGTGTTACTGTCGATTTCCCCTTTTATGGCTGTTAGTATTTGACTTATGTATTGAGGTGCTCCTATGTTGGGTACATAAATATTTACAGTTGTTATATCTTCTTCTTGGATCGATCCCTTGATCATTATGTAGTGTCCTTCTTTGTCTCTTCTAATAGTCTTTATTTTAAAGTCTATTTTGTCTGATATAAGAATTGCTACTCCAGCTTTCTTTTGATTTCCACTTGCATGGAATATCTTTTTCCATCCCCTTACTTTCAGTCTGTATGTGTCTCTAGGTCTGAAGTGGGTCTCTTGTAGACAGCATATATATGGGTCTTGTTTTTGTATCCATTCAGCCAATATGTGTCTCTTGGTGGGAGCATTTAGTCCATTTACATTTAAGGTAATCATTGATATGTATGTTCCTATTCCCATTTCCTTAATTGCTTTGGGTTCGTTCTTGTAGGTATATTCCTTCTGTTGTGTTTCTTGCCTAGAGAAGTTCCTTTAGCATTTGTTGTAAAGCTGGTTTGGTGGTGCTGAACTCTCTCTGCTTTTGCTTGTCTGTAAAGTTTTTAATTTCTCCATCAAATCTGAATGAGATCCTTGCTGGGTAGATTAATCTTGGTTGCAGGTTTCTCTCCTTCATCACTTTAATTATGTCCTGCCACTCCCTTCTGGCTTGTAGAGTTTCTGCTGAAAGTTCAGCTGTTAACCTGATGGGGATTCCCTTGTGTGTTATTTGTTGTTTTTCCCTTGCTGCTTTTAATATGATTTCTTTGTGTTTAATTTTTGACAGTTTGATTAATATGTGTCTTGGTGTATTTCTCCTTGGATTTATTCTATATGGGACTCTCTGTGCCTCCTGGACTTGATTAACTATTTCCTTTCCCATATTAGGGAAGTTTTCAACTATAATCACTTCAAATATTTTCTCAGTCCCTTTCTTTTTCTCTTCGTCTTCTGGAACCCCTATAATTCGAATGTTGGTGTGTTTAATGTTGTCCCAGAGGTCTCTGACACTGTCCTCTGTTCTTTTCATTCTTTTTTCTTTATTTTGCTGTGCAGCAGTTATTTCCACTATTTTATCTTCCACCTCACTTATGCGTTCTTCTGCCTCAGTTATTCTGCTGTTGATCCCATCTAGAGTATTTTTCATTTCATTTATTGTGTTTTTAATTGATGCTTGATTCATCTTTAGTTCTTCTAGGTGCTTGTTAACTTTTCTAGCATTTTGTCTAATCTATTTCTAAGATTATGGATCTTGGAAATAGAATCTTGGATCATTTTTACTATCATTATTCTGAATTCTTTTTCAGGTAGACTGCCTATTACCTCTTCATTTGTTAGGTCTGGTAGGTTTTTATCTTGCTCCTTCACCTGCTGTGTGTTTTTCTGTCTTCTCATTTTGCTTATGTTACTGTGTTTGGGGTCTCCTTTTTGCAGGCTGCAGATTCGTAGTTCCCATTATTTTTGGTTTCTGTCCCCAGTGGCTAAGGTTGTTTCAGTAGGTTGTGTAGGCTTCCTGGTGGGGGGGACTAATGCCTGTGTTCTGGTGGTTGAGGCTCGATTTTGTCTTTCTGGTGGACAGGTCCACGTCTGGTGGTGTGTTTTGGGGTGCCTATGGCCTTATTATATTTTTAGGCAGCCTGTCTGCTAATGGGTGAGGCTGTGTTCCTGCCTTGCTAGTTGCTTGGCATAGGGTGACCAGCACTGTAGCTTGCTGGTCGTTGACTGAAGCTGGGTGCTGGTGTTGAGATGGAGATCTCTGGGAGATTTCGGCTGTTTGATATCATGTGGAGCTGGGAGGTCTCTTGTGGACCCGTGTCCTGAAGTTGGCTCTCCCACTTCAGAGGCACAGCACTGACTCCTGGCTGCAGCACCAAGAGCCTTTCATCCACCCGGCTCAGTATAACATGGAGAAAAAGTAGAAAGAAGGAATTAGTAGAAGAAAGAAAGAGAGAGGGAAAGAAAGGAAGAAGAGAAGAAAGGAAGGAAGGAAGGACGGAGGGAGGGAGGAAGGATGGAAAGAAAGAAGGAAAGAAAGGAGGGAGGGAGGGAGGAATGAAAGCAAAAGGAAGAGTGAAGGGAAGAAAGGAGGGAGGGAGGGAGGAAGGAAAGAAAGAAAGAAAGACAGGAGGGAGGGAGGGGGGAAGGAAAGAAAAAGAAAGTGGAAAGAAGAAGGGTGGGAGGGAGGGAGGGAGGAAAGAAAAAGAAAGAAGGAAAGGAGGAGCGGAGGGAGGGAGGGAGGAAGGGAAGGTAGGAAAAAAAGAAAGAGCAGGTAAAGTAAAATAGAATAAAGTATGAAATATAGTAGCATTATTAAAATTAAAAATTAATTATTGAAAAAAAAAAAAACCGGACCGATAGAACCCTGGGACATATGGTGGAAGCAAAGCTATACAGAGAGAATCTTACACAGAAGATTACACATACACATTCACAAAAAGAGAGCAGGGGGAAAAATCAAAAATCTTGCTCTCCAAGTCCACCTCCTCAATTTGGGATAATTCGTTGTAAAAAGAGGAAAAGGGCGAGAAGTCTGAAATCTTGCTCTCTAAGTCCACCTCCTTAATTTGGGATAATTCGTTGTAAAAAGAGGAAAAGGGGGGAAAGTCTTAAATCTTGTCCTCAAAGTCCACTTCCTCAATTTGGGATGATTCGCTGTCCATTCATGCACTCCACAGACGCAGGGCACATCAAATGGACCGTGGAGATTTAATCCGCTGCCTCCGAGGCTGCACAGAGAGATTTCCCTGTCTCTGCTCTCACAGCTCCCGGGTCTCAGCCGTGGACCTGGCCCCGCCTCTGTGCATAGGTTGCCGGAGGGCGTCCGTTCTTCGCTCAGACAGGACAGGTTTAAAGGAGCCGCTGATTCGGGGGCTCTGGCTCACTCAGGCAGAGGGGAGGGAGGGGCGTGCCGTGTGGGGTTGGCCTGCGGCGGCAAAGGCTGGCGTGATGTTGCAGCAGCCCGTGGCGCTCCGTGCGCTTTCCTGGGAAAGCCGTCCCTGGGTCCCGGGACCCTGGCAGTGGCGGGGTGCACAGGCCCCTTGGAAGGCAGGTTGGACAGTGACCCGTGATCGCACACAGGCCCCGCGGCAGCAGCAGCGGCGGTGGCGGTGGTGGCGGCAGCAGCAGCCCCAGCGTCCCACGCCTGTCTCCGAGGTCCGAGCCTTACCCGCGGCTCGCGCCTGTCTCCGGCGCTTCCCCAAGCAGCCCTCTTAACGCCCTCTCCTCGCGCACCAGGAAACAAAAGGGAAAAAAGTCTCTTGCCTCTTCAGCAGCTCCAGACCCTTTCCCCGGACTCCCTCCGGGCTAGCCGTGGTGCACTAACCCCTTCAGGCTCTCTTCCTGCCGCCAGCCCCAGTCCTCTCCCTGTGCTATGACTGAAAGCCGATACCCGAGCCTCAGCTCCCAGCCCCACCCGCCCCGGCGGCCGAGCAGACAAGCCTCTCGGGCTGGTGTGTGCCTGAGGGCACCGATCCTCTGTGCCGGATCTCTCCGCTTTGCCCTCTGCACCCCTGTTGCTGTGCTCTCCTCCGCTACTCTGAAGCTTTCCCCCTCCGCCACCTGCAGTCTCCGCCCGCGAAGGGGCTTGTAGTGTGTAGAAACCTTCCCTCCTTCATGGCTCCCCCCACTGGTGCAGGTCCCATCCCTATCCTATTGTCTCTGTTTATTCTTTTTTTCTTTTGCCCTACCCAGGTATGTGGGGAGTTTCTTGCCTTTTGGGGGGTCTGAGGTCTTCTGTCAGCGTTCAGTAGGTGTTCTGTAGGAGTTGTTCCACGTGTAGATGAATTTCTGATGTATCTGTGGGGAGGAAGGTGATCTCCGCGTCTTACTCTTCTGCCATCTTCCTCCGGGCTCCTCAGGAAGCACAAGAGGTTCTTTGATAGAATCTATGAAGGAATATTTACATATTCTGAAAACATTTAGAAAGATGTACTTAAGCATCTATTTTTAAATATATCTAGATTTGACCAAATGACTGGAAGACAACCTGTAGCAAAGCATTGCATTTTATGGTTATTATTTAATGATACAATTTTGAACACAAATGGGTATATCTATAGAGTTAATAAGCTATTTTATTTCATTTTCATTCAAAATGTGATTTCCATTCTATCACTTAATTATTCCTTTACAGAACCAACCTTATTGTGGTTAAGAATGTAGACTCAACTGACTGTTGCTGCCACTTATTAGCTTACATAGCCTCCCCATGCCTCAGTTTCCATATCCTTACAATTGAGAAAAGGGTGATACCTACCCTAGGTGTAGGTAAAATCATTTACTATATTTAAAGTAGTTGTAACAGTGCCTGTCCCATAGTAGATGATATATCAGTGTTAGTTATTATTAGTAGTAGTATAGTTTTTTTTTCTTTTATACTTTGTGATCTTTTCTGAGTATAAAGAATGTGTCCTTTTGTAAACAATAAACATGTAAGTGATAAAACGAATAGAGTAATAAAATTTCATATTATCACCAATAAAATAAATATGTTGTAAGTGGTTTCATTTCATTCTGTTTTCTTTTTTCAGTAATTGTGTAGATCTTCTCATGTAATATCTGATGAATAAAAGAAATGTGAAAACATTTTCTTCCATATGGCATTGTTACAGAACTTCTAAGAAGAAATTTGTTCAGTAAGAGCACAGATGTTCCAATCTTCAATTCCATGAGATCCTAAGATATGTCTTCTGGGAACAAAACTAGGGGTAATTTGTGTGAACATAGTATGTTAAATGCATTATGTATTGAGTGTTTGCCTACTAGTGCTAGAAAAATAATGTCTTTTAAACTTCTACATCCTGTTGTCTACCCCAGAGCAGGAGAACTGGATTACACTAATAAAAGACTAATGAGGAACTTAAATTCTGTACCACACATCACCAAGAGGTTCTGCAAGATAAGTGTTATCTGGCATTTAGTTTTCCCTGAGAAGCAATTAATTTGACTGTTTCTTCCTCTATTAGAGATTGTGTAATACCTATTGTTATTACAGTTAAAAACAACCACATTTTCTGTGATCCTTGCCACATGGGCTACCAATTTAGATTAAATATTAAATTATATGGAGTAATGATGCAATCAAACTTCTATCCCTCCATGAATTACCATATCAGCAAGTTCATAGCCTCACGTATATTGTGTCAGAGCATTGTAACTGTTAGACATATTTGTTCTTTAGGGTAGAGCAGCAGGATCACTATCAATCTTCTTTTTTTAATATATAAATTTATGTATTTATTTAAATTTATTTTTTATTTTTGGCTGCATTGGATCTTCGTTGCTGTGCACGGGCTTTCTCTAGTTTCAGCGAGTGAGGGCTACTCTTCATTGCAGTGCGTGGGCTTCTCACTGAAGTGGCTTCTCTTGTAGTGGAGCATGAGCTCTAGGAATGCTGGTTTCATTAGTTGTCACTTGGGGGTTCTAGAACTCAGGCTCAGTAGTTGTGGCGCATGGGATTAGTTGCTCCATGGCATGTGGGATCTTCCAGAATAAGGGCTAGAACCTGTGTCTCCTGCATTGACAGGCTGATTCTTAACCACTGTGCCACCAGGAAAGCCTCCATCTATCTTCTTAATTCTCCTATGCCCGGCCAATTGCTGAACTTGTATAACTAATTACAACAAAATGCTCTTTTGGTATTTTGAGATTATTAGTCATATGTTTCCAGTTCAACTATTCCCCTTGTCATCCTCTAGCTGTATGAAAATATATTTCTTATATAACATGTCCTGCAGCAACTCCATAGGTATACCACACTGCTTCAAATATATGCATGTGAGGTTTCATTTGTTTTCTGCCTGAGTTCCTTTTCTAGTTCCTAGACTAAATAATAGAGTCTGTCATTCATTACTAGAGTCACTTGCTTAAAGAAATTGTATCTCTTACCCTGATGTTTTTTTTTAATTAAAAAACATGTAAGATGCCATTCTGGAAAAGCCTTCTCTTTCTCATATTTCTTGCTTGGTGACATAGTTGTTACTTAGCATATCAGATGTTTTTAATCCATTTGATTTATCTATGATGTTTTATTAAAATTCTACTTAACAAAATACCTTAGTACTCAGAATGATCAATAAAACTGTAATTTTCTGGTAAAAGGTGAAACTTACATTGTATCTCTCTAAAATCCTTTCTTTTTTAAATGAAAGTTCCAATATTTTGAGTGGACAAAATATATTTAACAACTCACTGGGTTGCTGTTGAAATGCTTGTTTGTTTATTTTCCTATTGGTTTTCCTCCTAAACCCTTTTCTGGAATGGGACCAACTTTGGGCACAGTGCAGTCCTCAGATCCTGAGAGGCCATTTCTTCTGTTCCTCTAAGAGTCACTTCTCAGGCATCCTTTTGTATATCATCAGGGCAGGGTTAATTTAACCTGTTTTGCAAGCACAGTGGAGAAGAGAAGTGAAATGGATATTTTTTTTTATATATTTGAAAGAATCTGGTCAGGTATCACATGATAAAAATGCCCCATTATTTTACTCTCACCTCACAAATGATTATCATGATCCAGCCACTTCCACTCACTTATTGAATTATGTATATTTAAATGGCATCTTCATGGTTAATTCCAAATATGTTATTATTGTGTTTGGAAGACTCATATTTATCCTACTTTTAAGTTTTTTCTTTTTTTCTGAAACCATATTTGAATACAGAAAGGGAGCTTCTTATTTAGATTTCTCATTTTATTTATTTAAGTGATGTGCCCCAATGTCCACACTATTCAAATCCTGAATAAAATAATGAATAATTTGCACAGTAATCTTTTCTGTAGGTATTTCTTGACAATTTGAATTTTCATGCTTAAATTGTATATTTCAGTGTCAAAGTAATTCTTTACTCTGCATGTATCTATTCTCCTATGTCTAAGTATGCATAAATGAATTATGATGAAAAAAGTTGTGATTCATTCATTGAGTAATAGTGTTCTTAGATTAAATATTTCCTTGAGTGATAATGGGTATCATGCATTGAACCATGAACAACAGCAACAAAAAAAACTGAAATAGTTCTAATCATGACATTTTATAAGAATTTCAGTAAAATTCTATGTGATGAATATAAGATAACGAGTAGTGACTAAAGTTACCACCTGTTTCAATTTAATCAAAGAAAAAGGAATACTCAAGTCAGAAAATGAATATGGATTATATTACGCTGAAAATGCATCTATTTTTTGTTATAGTTGAGGCTCTTTTATAAATTATCTCTAATTCAGAGATTAATCTTTTGAGGAACTTAGATTTTCAGCATAGTGCCAGGCTTAGAATTTAAAATAAAAAAAATCAAACTAAAAGCAAAAAGATATTTTTAACTGAGCATTCACTATTTGAGCAAAGAATTAAATTTTTAAAAAGATCTAATAAGCTACAAGCCCAAATACCAGATATGATAAAGCTTACATTATGGAAATCCTTCACAAATAAAAATACATATTGCTTATCTAAAAGAGTTAACAGTTTTTGATAGAAAATTAAAAGTACAGGAGAAGCAAGATGGGGATGGAAGATACAAAAAATAAAAAGGTTGGAAGGAAACAATGGAATAATGGGAAAAGAAGATTTAGCAGCCAAATAATGCTAGCAGAGCCAGTCACTACTAACCAGGGCAGTAGTGGAGATGATGGTATATAACAAAAAAGAAAGAAAGAAAGAAAGAAAAAGAATTATTGCCGAGAAACACGATACAAAATTTCATATTCATGAAGTGTGGGTATGCAGCTCATACTATTTTATACCATAGAGTTTCACTAACATACATGAGCTTGGAAGGCAAGTGGATAAAAAGAACAAGTTAAAGGCACATGAATGGAGGAATATATATGTCTCCTCTGCACACAGAGACACGGAGAGTAATGCTCAATTTAAGTCAGCACATACTTCAAAACCATAAGTACAGTCATATGATTTACTTAGGAAACATTTACCCTAAGCTATGATATGAGTTTTATGGTGCCAGCTATACACAGTTAAAAACAATGTGACAAGACTGCAATTATTATAGAGACCACTTAATACAAAACTTTTGAGAAAGGAAATATATGAATCCTCAAAATAGCACCAAATCTGTGTTATTTGCTTCATGGTCAAAAAAAAAAAAAAAAAAAAAAAAGTTTCAACCATAACAGACTTTTCAAAAAACATACTTTGAAGAGTCACTTTTCTGGTGCACATCCACAACTAGAGACTATATGAAATAATATCCCTTGGTGTAACCTAATTTTTTCCCATCTGCTATCTTCTTGGACAGTGGATATTAATTACCAATGTTAACAGCAGGTCAGAAAACATATTCGTTTGTACCTTTAATCTTCAGATTACATGAGGAGAGATTTCTGGATCCAGACGGTGATAAAATGAAGGTCTGTCCACAAGGTTTTCCTGTACCTAAGTACTCTGTCAGGTTTATAGATTGAGGGGACACATAAAAAGAAAATCCATAAGGGATAGAGTGTTTCTTGAGCATTTTAAAAAGCATTTTAGATACCAGAATTTAGTTTATAACCTAGGCTATTTAAGATCATAAAAACTCCAACTCTCAAAGCAGAGGAAATGCTGGGATGGCAGTGGTACCACAAGGCAATTTTGCTGGAGAAAACCAATCTTATGTACCATGATGTTCATCATTGTCAATGGCCTTTTTATCTCCCAAGCATGGAACATTCTGAAGGGAAGAGTACCAGGAATATTCAGACCTGTGGTTGGAGCCATGCAGAGAGTCAGAACACACATACTAGAAGAATTCTCAGGACTGACGTTGGCCTCACTGAGATCAATGAAAGAATAGGGTAAGGGCTCAGCATAACTGAAAGAATGTGCATAAAATTAGCTAAATTTTTTCTACCAAGCATGTTTTGTCTTCCCAGCCTAGTGCTTTACTAGCAAATGGAACCTATTTTATGGGACTTGAATCTTCCTCTGAAGGGACTGGTCGATATGTTAGAGTGAGTGAAGCATTTATGAACCAATTAAGTACCATAACAATTATTAACAATTTGCTCCTAGCACTCTGGCTTCTTTTATTTTTTCAAGGGATTTCTTCATTTTCTCAGGGCAATTGAGTGAAACTGCTATTTTCATGGTTGACTCTATATGTGCATGATCCAAAACAATCACTCACTCTGAATTGTGCACTAGACAGACACAAGTGATCACTGCTTCTCATGTTTGCTTTAAGGCTGTTTGTATTTCTTTGGTCTTTACTCAATAGCTTATTAGATATTTTAGTTCCAAATCATTTTGAATTCCAGATTGCTGGGAGGAATTTTGTTTTTAATAAATAAATGCTGGTTGAAGTTTTGCTAGAAAAAAAGTTATAGCTGTGTCTATTAACATGTATCTGTGTTTGAATCAGAATTGAGGAAATCACTGCAGTATACTTCACTCTTAAGTTCATTATTAGGATCAGCCTCAGATCTTAATCTGGATTTGTATAGCCAATAATTGCACTCTTATTTTTATAAACATAGCTTACATTGTTGTAAATGAAGAGGTATCAGCAAGCTAGTTATAGGCCAGTGTGCTTCCAGAAGAAAAGGGTACATTTTAAACTGCTGGTACCTGATACTCCTGTGGTGTTGGACAAAAAACAAATAAGGAATTGATATTTTCCCCACTGCTTGCACCAAGGAAGGCATAGTATGAACCCCAGAAAGTATTTTCAAGACCTTTCTTGTTCTCTTCTTTCTCAGGTTTTGCTCTGGCATCCTAGGAGGTAAGCATTGCAGACATGGGGATTTAAGTGATCAATTTACCTACACAAGAACATATGGGGCTTCCCTGGTGGCGCAGTGGTTGAGAGTCTGCCTGCCAATGCAGGGGACACGGGTTCGAGCCCTGGTCTGGGAGGATCCCACGTGCCGCGGAGTAACTGGGCCCGTGAGCCACAACTGCTGAGCCTGCGCGTCTGGAGCTTGTGCTCCGCAACAGGAGAGGCCACGACAGTGAGAGGCCCGCGCACCGCGATGAAGAGTGGTCGCCACTTGCCACAACTAGAGAAAGCCCTTGCACAGAAGCGAAGACCCAACACAGCAAAAATAAATTAATTAATTTAAAAAAGAAAGCTGTTGTATGTAGAAAACTTAAAAAAAAAAAAAGAACATATGGAGTTTTCCCTGAAAATATGACTGTGACCAAGAACACAACGTTAGTCTGTAGATAATAAGATGAGTTGTTTCCTGGGGACTAGATGGAGAAGTGCTGGGAAAAATAATTACTCATACTTAAAGCCTAAACATCCATTATGATATTAAAAGAAAAGAAGTTATGTTTTTCATAATTTAATTCAATTAATAAGAATTAAAATAAGCATAGACTTTAATTCAAAATAGTAAAATGTCTTCACTTATTAGCAGTTAAAAGTAACAATTGCACAATAACAATGCACTTGCATTAACTACTTCGAGCCAATTGGTATTTGAGGTCACAGAACTTGGACGAGTTTAAACAAAAGTCCCTGCAAATTATCTTCTATGACAAAGTAATTTTAATTTAGAAAATAGATACCATACAGAAATCTACATAATTAGATGTGGAGAATGTCTGTTGCTCTTTCTTTTGATGTGGGGAGAAAAAATAATGTAGGATTACTGATACTAAATTGCTTTTTTCTCTCCAATTTTTATTCTGTCCAAGATCATTCACATTGCCTCTCTGAAATTCTCTTTCCCCCAAAAGGGTGTTGCAGAAAGTGTGTGTTTCTTAGTGGTTGGATCCCCACTACACGAGAGCTGTAAAGCATTTCCAGCAGACACTTTCTTTGTGCTAATCCAACATCAGAGAAGCCTGTGACCAAAGGGCAGAGTAGGCAAATTCTAAGGTTCATTCCTGACACAACACTTTATGCATCTCTAGGTTGGTATTTGAATGCCATTGCCAAAGTCCCCTGTAACAAGAGAAAACAGGAAAGATGCATCCCAGAGGTTTGCCAGGAGCACTTGTATTGAAATGCACCAACAATTTCATCACTTCCTGCATTCGTGGGGCCATGTATCATTTTCTTATGGTATGTATATTTACCTTGGATTGAGTTTTTTTTTAATATACATAATTTTCTCAACAAAATTGCAATGTCACATATAGTAACTGACTAAATTAATTTTTATATCTAATTCAGCATCTTAGGCACACTAAGAGCTCAATAGTTTTTCTTTTTTTTCTAATTAATAAATGAATCTGAAAACTAGTGACTTATTAACACCTGAGACTGTTATTCTTAAATTATGATCATGCCTTCAACTAATGGGGACTTCCTCTACACAGAAACAAAGGTTTGTCCCTTTCTTTACACAGATCCATTTGGCCATTCATCAACAGTTTTTTGATACTCCAGTTCTACTTTCCACATAGGGTTGAGACAATTTTCCTCACTTTTTGCTAAATTACCTAAGTTTCCAAGTCTCTCCAAAGAATTTCCATGTAGGATTTCATGGTGTCTCATGCCTGAGGAACCGAATTTATCCACAGATGATTGAGATAAATCGACACAGGACCCCTTTGCCCCATTTTTCTTGTCCTAATCTGATAATACTACCAAAATCACTTCTCCTATGTATTTATAGATACATCAATGACTACAGCTTCTTTCTAAATCCAAATAAGTCTTCAAACATTAATAAAGATTTACTTTAAAGCCAAGTCTGAAGTCAATATAGTCAAACAATTCTAGGATCTTCTAAAAGATGCTTTCATTGAAATAAATCTGCAGTAGGCTTTATGACCTGGCTTTCAAAAATTGAAAATTGTAATCACAAAGACCAACCCTTCATTAATTCAGTCATTTATTTAGCAAGTATTTATTGAGAGTTTACTATGTACCAGCACTCTGTTGGAGTGAGAGATATTGTTGTGAAAGGAATGTTTATATGTTTTATAAACATTTCACTAACAGTTTGTCAGAGAACACATCTGTTAAATATTTTTTAAAGCGTAGTGAATGCTTCAAAAGAAACCAAGGTGTTGATAAATCTTAAAAGAGGAATATCTAACATGGCATGGGGATTCATTTCTATATGTATACGGTAATCCAGTTTGGTTAAAATTATAATAATTTAAATATTGTGCTTATTGGTTAAATCTCAACATACCTGAAAATATAACTGCATTCATATACAACTTTTCCTTAACCTCTACATTTCCCCCAAAACAGATAAATAAGAAAAAAAAATCTTCTGGCAAAATTACAGAAGGACTATGTATACTAGAACATTTCAATAAAACATTCTGAATTTTATTTTAGTATTTACTGACAGGTATAGCACACTCTTTTTATAAGTAATACCAGTTAATTTAGTGTCATTTAGGTCTTGTGTCTCTGCTCTCTAGTGTATGATATTGGAACACAGCAATCCCATTTTCCATGTCAACACATTTTGTTGTTGTTGTTCTTAGTGGTGGTGGCAATGTGTAGGCAGATGTGTGTTGATGTCTTGATACTGATTTGTTTTCTGCATACCAACTTAATATTGTTTGTACATGTATCTCTCTCTTGGTGTTTCTCTCTCTCAATTTCTCTCTCTCCATTACCATCAATATTTAAAACAAATTTTAAAAAATAATAAATAATTTTGAGTATTGGTTCTGCACTGAGCATTATAGTAGGAATCAGGAGAAATATGATAGAAAATATATATGGTTCTGACCTAGTAGACGTACAGTGTTTCCTAGAGGAAAGGTAAAAACTACATCATAATCAACTAGGCATATTTTTAAAATCACCCAACTCTATCCTGGACTAATTCACTCAGAGTCACGTGCTGTGGGGTCTTGGAATCTGTTTTTAAAAAGTAATCACAAGTAATCATGTTAATAGTGAGACTATTGTTTTAGTGGAAATTTTCTATCCTTTAAGGAGTACAGTTTTTATAACATTGTCTTTACTAAACTTTAATTTAATCTAAAATTTATTCATTGTGATAAAATAACAATATTAATAAAACAATTATTATAATGAACTTACTATGCATCAGAGGGTACTCTAAGATATTTATATTTGTTAGCTCATTTTATCCTGACAACAAATTCTATGGCATAAGGTACTATTTTTATCCCCATTTTAGAGACAAAGAAACTAAAAGCTGGGAATGTAAACTAATTTGTCCAAAATTACTCAACTAGTGAGTGGAAGAATAAATTTTCAATTCAGATCATTCATGCATTTTATTTTTACATAAATTACAAATCCAAGAATGTATGCTCACTGTATTTTCTTTGGAATGTCAAGTATATTTTACAGCAAATAAAATAGGAAGAAAGTTTTGACGTTTATCTTAATTTTTTTTTTCTTTGCGGTACGCTGGTCTCTCACTGTTGTGGCTTCTCCCGTTGTGTAGCACAGGCTCCAGATGCACAGGATCAGCGGCCATGGCTCACGGGCCTAGCCGCTCCACGGCATGTGGGATCTTCCCAGACCAGGGCACAAACCCGTTTCCCCTGCATCGGCAGGCAGACTCTCAACCACTGCGCCACCAGGGAAGCCCTTTATTTAGTTTTTAAGGGCTCTTCATTCTGTGAGTAGTCCAAGTTTTGAAGGGTGCCAATTGTTTTCTGCTCGGAGAACTCACTTTAATATTTCTTATAGTTCACATCTTCTGACATTGAATTCTTTCAGCATTTGTTTGTCTGCAAAATAATATAGCCATGAATTCTGGAAAAAAAATTCTGAGTATAGTATTCCAACTTGACAGTTTCACTTTTCTTTTTCTTTTGTACTTTATAGATGTTACTTTGTTGTTTTCTAGCTTTCTTACCTTCTTTTAAGAAGTCTAATGTGATTCTTTTCTTTTTTAAACCTCTGAATGCAATATGTCATTTCCCCGCATCTGGGTGCCTCCAAAATATTTTTTTATAGAAAAGTATATAGAATTACAATTTTTTTTTATTTTGATTATATGCATTAAAGAAATGTATAACATCAGAGGCTTTCTGTATATACTACTTTTGTTTTGAGCAATTTGTTCAACCATCAGCGTCTTCTCTGAATACAGTAAGTCCCCTACATACGAACCTCCGAGTTGCAAATTTTCAAAGATGCAAATATGCGTTCGCATGTCCAATCACGTAAGTCAGTTCACATGTCTGGCGTACATTATCACGTGCACGCATCCTCTATATGTGGCTGTGCCTTTGTGAACTTTACTGTACAGTACTGTATAGAGTACAGTAGTACAGTATCTTTATTTCAAGCTCAGGAGGTCCAGAAGCAAGCATAAAAGCAGTGGTGATGTAGCTGGTACATGCTACTGTAGTTTTCAAGGCACTGTACTGTAAGATTAAAAATGTTTTCTTCATTTATTTGTGTTTGTTTTTTATGTATTATTTGTGTGAAAAGTGTTATAAACCTATCACAGTCCAGTACTACATAGACGGTCGTGTTAGTGGAGTACCTAGGTGAACTTTGTGACTTATGAACAAATTAGACTTACAACAACAAACGTGATCTTGGAATGGAACTCATTTGTATATAGCGGGACTTACTGTAGATCTGCCCTATATGTGAACAGATTAAACAGGACAGCTTAAACTCCCTGTGCCAGACAATTTTCTACATCAAAAGCATTTATTCAATCTATTTACCTATTCTGACTCACTTTCCTCTGTTTCTTCAGGACCACTTGGCTTCTGGTCTTGATTTTGCTTCATATTACTTATGCCCTGATTTGGTAAGCACATTCTTTCTCTTCCAGTTTGACCTGACATTCCACCTCAGGAATAAAGTTATTGATATTCACCCTCCATGGACACTGAGCAGAACCACAGATTAAAGGCAGAAGAGCTCTTCTGATTCCTCCACTTTGACCCACAAAACTGAACGAATGATTCCACCATATGGATTCCCTCTTTGGGAAGACAGATTGGACCAATTATTTAAATCCCTATATGAAGATTCACTTCAAGGATTCATCAGTTCAACCTGTATATGAGATTCAACATTTAAAATTGACTAAAAAGGGAAATATTTACCACTCTCCTAAATATGAGACAAATATAATTTATACACTACTCTAAGATTTTTTAAAGAGACTAGTAGTAAAAACAGATGCTTTAGAGCATTTTTCTCAATTTGAGGTCAGACAACTTCCACTACCTTCCCCTAGTTTACCTGGTGCAATGCAGATTCTTGGAAACACTGCTGACTTCTAATACTAACATCTCTAAGGGAGGATTCCTGTTATCTGCATGATGAAAAGCTTCCCATATAATTATTGTGCACACTAAAATTTGAAGTTCAATGTTAGGTATTTATACATATTCTTAAAATTTTAAACATAATATTAATTATTTCTTTTATGGTATTTGGGATCATTGTTTGATAGTTTAAAATGTGGGTACATCATGAAGATATATGAAAAAATGGTTTTTGACAAAAACAAATGTATTTTTACCTAAATGTGTTACTGAAGTTAGCACGGTTTTTAGAAATAATGACCAATACATCAATAAAATAATATTATTGGCAACAATAGATGATTGAACCCATAAATATGTCATAGCAAAAGCTCAATAATGAGTTGGAAACAGCAACTTGCCAATGTAGCATTTGCTTCAGCAATTCAAAAGGGGTCAAGCACTATTTCTATTGCTTTAGGAGGTATAATAAAAGACACTTTTAGAATGTCTCCAATTCAGTAGGGGGCAAGAAAACAATGAAATGCTCTTACAATTGATACAGGACAACAACATCTTGGGAGTGTATTAAAGGTTTCCAAATAAATGTAACCCTGACTTAAAAAATATTCTAAGTCATAGACTAGAGAAACCTATCCTACTTGTTTACAAAATAAATAGTTTCATGTGATATGTAACTATTTGCAAACAATTAAAATTATCCTATGAAAATTAAGTCAGAAAGCATGAAAAATCTACATAATTTAATAAATAGTAATTAATAAAAACAGTGATCTCTGCTATAATGCAAACTGTAATATAGCCCAATAAGAGTTCCTCATGTGTAGAAAATAACTATATAATATTATGTAAAATAAAATAAATGGCAGTTATATAAAGGTAATGTCATAATCAAAGGATGGAGAAATCAAATCCAACAGAGGGAAAATTTTAAGACACCATGCTTTATACATGTTGTAGGTGCCTTAGTAACTGCTCTCATAACAAATTATAATGAAATTAAGACAGAGATATGGTTAGATAACAGAGTAAAAACCAAAAGATTGAATTTGGATTGATTATCATTATTATTATTATTTTTTTTTTACTTCAGTTGTAATAAGAAAAAAAAATTCCCACACTTGGCAATCAAAAGAGAGTACAGGGCTTCCCTGGTGGTGCAGTGGTTGAGAGTCCGCCTGCCGATGCAGGGGACACGGGTTCGTGCCCCGGTCTGGGAAGATCCCACATGCCGTGGAGCGGCTGGGCCCGTGAGCCATGGCCGCTGAGCCTGCGCGTCCGGAGCCTGTGCTCCGCAACGGGAGAGGCCACAACAGTGAGAGGCCCGCGTACCGCAAAAAAAAAAAAAAAAGAGTTGGTGGTGTGAAAGGAAACATATAAGGTGTAAATTCAGGGTCACTAGCATCCTGGGTTTGAACGGGTTTATTCAACACAAGAGACTCAGAGTAATCATCTATACAACGTTGCATTTAATATCTACCCCAGGAAAAATAAGTGAGATAATATATATATTGAAAAACTTTACAGGTCTCAAATACATTGTCTTAGCTTTCTGTAAAATGTTAGTTTAAATCAGAAGCCTTGTAGTGAAATTTGGAATAAAAAAATTATTGACCCAATACTTTTCGAGATTGCAAAACTCTGGACTACTATGAAAGAAAATGAGAAGGTATTTGAATGTTACTCACCTTAAAATTTAAATTAAAATCATGTTTATTCTATATTTCTTCACTGTGAAATTATATTACAGTGTATATCTGTTTACTAAAGAGAGCAATAACTTAGTTTTGAGAGTTATCACCTAAAGACTGTTTAGTTTGACATTATGTGTTACAATTTCCATGGTAGAAGAATGTGTATATCCCCTTAAAGTGATAAACTATGTTTGTCAAAAGACTATGACAAAATATTGCTGAATATGAATGCAATAGTCTTGTTATATCTAACCCTAAAGAAGTTTTAAAACACAAACTATAGATTTTCTTGATTTTAGAATAACAAGTGAGAAGCTTTTCATTGACTAGGTTTACAAGAGTAAAAATAATTAAGATATAAAAATGATTAATTGTAAAGGAATACTAACTTCTTTTCTTTGACATACATACGCAAGGTTTTTTGTTTGTTTGTTTGTTTGTTTATGGTACACGGGCCTTTCACTGTTGCGGCCTCTCCCGTTGCAGAGCACAGGTTCTGGACGCGTAGGCTCAGTGGCCATGGCTCATGGGCCCAGCCGCTCCATGACATGTGGGATCTTCCTGGACCGGGGCACGAACCCGTGTCCTCTGCATGGGCAGGCGGAGTCTCAACCACTGCGCCCCCAGGGAAGCCCCATACACAAGGTTTGACATGGAAATATGTGCACTGCTTTTTACCTCTCTTTTTCAAGTCTTCCACTTCCCTGATTTTATGATCTCATTCAAGAATTGAAACACATTTTATTCTATATACTTAAAGGAAAAAAATGGGAATACTAAGAGATAATAAATCCTTCTCTATTACACAAAGCATAAATGAAAAAAAAACTATTGTTAAATTTCATCTTTCAATTTCATGTCTAAAATGATATTTTTGTTAGGATTCAAACCAGAACATAACAAACCATAAATCCTCCCCAATAGATAAGAAGTCTAGCTTTTCGCTAGAAGTTTTATAACATAAGTAATTTCCGTGAAATTTTTGAACACTGTGGTAGGCAGAATAATGCCCCTCATCGATGTCTGGTTCTAATCCTTGGAAGCTGAGAGAATATAAATTTACATGGAAAAGGACTGCAGATGTGGCTGGCGTTAAAGACCTTAAGATGGGAAAATTGTCCAGGATTACCCAAATGGGCTGAGGTCAGAGGAGATGCAATATTTTAGGCTTTGAAGATGAAGGAAGAGGGACATATTTCCAAGGAATGTGGTAGCCTCTAGAAGCTTGGAAAGGCATGGACACTGATTTCCCCTAAGGCTGGGGTGATTTGTTATGATTTGTATTTCCATTTGTAATAGAAAACTAATACAGACAGTAGGAATCCATCTTCACATTTGCTTATTGCCTGGCTTTTGCATACACTCTTCATGTTGCTAGCTGACTCCACCAGTCACTAAGCAGAGCTTCTTAACATTTATCTCCAGGCCATTAGCTTTCTCTATGCCTGTTTACTTTGTGTATGAATCTAGTTGTTTCCCTTAATTTCCTTGTCTTATTAAGGGCACATTGTATGTTTAAAAAGTTGCAGACCTCTCTGAGAGAATGAAAGATACACAGGGACTTGCCTCTCTAATGCTGAAACACCATTGGTGACATGGCATAAGGGATGTGGTTTAGAGATTACACCTTACACAACAGAGGGGTTACAAAGAAGTTTATGGGCGGTTGTTGCTTCTGAAATTGCTGTAAGCCAGAAGAGCTACTACTGACCAGGGTTCTTGGCCTCCCTAATCAACAGAAATTGATGAGGCCAGACAAGAAGTTCAGGGAAGACTTTATTGGGACCCCTGCTCACTGGCTCCCAGAGGAGAGAGCAAACTGGTTCCTTATATAGATTGAGGGTAGGGGTGGGTCCAGGGTTCAAGCTGGAGCAGTGGCTTAGGTGGTCTGCCCAGCCCTTTGGTGGTGTTGCGTGCAGGGGGCATGCACAATTCCTTGCTTTCACTCCTGACACTGTTTTTGCTCCCAGCTCCTCCAGAAGTGGTAGTTTGGCTTTTCGGTCTTGTATCTTGTCATCCATAATTTGTCCCAGGTGTGTATGTACACAGTTATTTTTAGTCCCTTATGGTTCCTTTGTATTCTGTTGCTTGAAGAGATATTTGTCCAGGTGCAAGCACTGCAGCAAAGGGTCCCAGGTCCCAGCCTGTCTCAGAGCTGCAGTTGGGAAGAAAAGCTGGACATGACCCAGGGAGAGCAGGGACACACTGGAACTTGCAAGGACAAGCTGGAACCCACATTTGTTTCTTACTGCCGCCAATGTTGATGGGAACTGGTGACCTTCAGAAAAGTCTGCTGACCTTGGTCAAGTGGCTGAACATGCGCATAACTTATGACTCAGAGAAGGTGAAAGAAATGAGCAGGTGCCACTGGGTACAGCTGTGCACCCTACCCTAACCACACCAACCAGGCAGGCTGGCACATCAGAGACAGTGTCTGTGAAAGTCACTGGCATCCTGTGCCCACAGGTAACATCCTCTGACCTTCACAGAATAAGGGCTGCCCACTGCTTCTGCCTTCCAAACCTCACACAAATTTCTCTCGTGGTCAGTAGTTCTAAACCAGAACCATTAAGTCAAGGGAATTTGAGAGAATGTGGTGCTATTAAGTCGATAGACTCTAATACACCAAAAGTTTCATGCAACTCAGGAGTTCCTATTAAGTTCTCCTATGTGAACTCATTCTCGCTCAGAAGAAGTCTCCTGGCCCTTTTATCATTTCCATAGCATCCACCTTCCAGAAGGAAAAAGTCCTTCTGTCCTCCATTCTGAGGTCTGGAAGGAAAAATAGTAGAGAATGACAGTGTTGACAGTCAAGAGGCGAGAAGAAATATATTTCAAATACATGTGTGGAAATTCTTATATCCAATCACAGGATGTGGTCTGAAAGCCACACCTCAAATAAACTGGCCATAATATCTGAGAGTGAATTGCTAGATGGTTGAAATTTTCAAAATTAAGTTAAATTTATGCTGGGAGAACCAGTAGTCTAATCCAAAACCAGTTTGGGGAGGAACATGTCTCTAACCTATTAACATTAGAAGTTGTATATAAACACAGTTTACTATACTAAAAAACAATGATCTATAGTGTTCAACTCTCAGATTAAGATGCCTATGCACTTTTTTTCCCAAATTGCTTTCCTTTTGTGTTTCTAAAGTATAACTTTATCAAAACAAAGTCAATTTCAAAACTAATCTAGTTCCTTATTTCATAAAGAACACCATTGACAAAATAGTCAACAAATTCTTCACTGAGCACCCTGTTAGAGAAAAGAAAAATATTGCAGGGTTTTTCGTGAGCTCATAAGATACCTAGAAATGGTACTGGGAAATGAAAATTAAAGATAAAATGTGTATAACTAATTTCTTCATTCTGAAACTTGGTCAAAATGAAAAAAAAAATTTTTCTATCATGCTATCATGATATTTGGCTTTCTCTGTCTGACTTATTTCACTTAGTATGATAATCTCTAAATCCAACATTGTATTTATTTTTATATTTGATTCAGACTCTAACCTCATAGTGAAATTAAACATAAGGCAGTCAAATTTTAGGGAGAGAACCTCTATTTATTGCTTCATTTTCTATGCATTTACTGAGTAGCATTGCTTTGGAGATAAGTAAGCATTGCTTTCTCTTCCAAAAAAAAAAAAAATAGAAGAAAACACATATACACACACACCACAGTTAAGCAGAATTATCATTACAACATAAATGGGTTAAGTGCCTTCAAGAAGATATTACATCAGTTAAGAAGTAACAATCTTTTAAATTATATTTTGCTTTTAAAAATCTAACTGCAGTGTTAAAATATTTATAAGTAGAAAGAAGTATAGGCATGTATGCTTTGAAGTGAATAAAATAATTTTGGATCACACCATTTAAAAATGGTATGTGGCTAGCAGAATTTGGCATACTCTCTCCTGATTTGCCTTTAAGATACTTATAAGAATTTGCACAAAGATACATGTAGTGTGTGTGTGTGTGTGTGTGTGTGTGTGTGTGTGTAGAAAGAAACTTGTTTGATGTGTAGATACAGCTTTCCAGATATACATAAATTTTGACAGGCCCCGCATGCGTTCCCTTTAGAAAAGTCTATAGTATCTGGTACACATATTTATGTCTCATTTTCTCTGGGTGGAAAGAGAAGGCTTTGAAATTAGATATGACTTGATTTACATATCTTTTCAGTCATGTAATTGGCAATGTGATCTTCAGAAACATAATAAATCTCTCAGTGTTTTACCAGAAAATAATAACCAAACCACAAGCAACATTCCCTCCTATCTAAATCCTCAACAACTGAGCAGGTGCTATTATTGTATATGCCATTAAGAAAAAAAAAACTGTTTTCAATTATAATTTTTAATATGCACCCTTAATTGAACATTAATAAAATAACACAAATATAGCTCTTGGTCAAATACAAGCACTCAAAAATTTTATCTCTGATATTTGCAATACAATATTACAGAAAAAAGGAAAGCAAGAACTAAAAAGTAAACATTTTGCCTTCCTTCCTTATTCTGACCTGAGTTCATAAGTGTTCCCATAGCTGTCATGATAATGTGTCATTTTAGTCTAAAGATTATACTTAATATATCATAAGAATTTTTCTTATTCTTCAGGCTTCAGAATAGTTTTTAAAACTATTTATTGGATTAGAGTAAAAATAAATTTTAGCATATATCTTTGTGTTCCAAATTTGAGTTATAAATCACACTGCCATGAGTAGATTTGCTTATTTAGATTTTCTGCTTATTATTTTATTTCATAAGAGGAAATATTGACACAGTGAAATTAAGGGACATGGTAGAAAGACACTCTTTAGCTCTTGAAATAAATTGTCCTAACTTGTTATAAAAAAAATGCAACTATTTGTGAGCCTATAATTAGTTGAAAATTTAAAACATATATATATGCAAATTTATAATTGCTTTCCAAAATCATTGGATCAGTTTAACACTTCCTCTAAAAACTTAGAGTTCACCATTTTGCCACAATATTGAAATAATTATGTTATATTTTTAAACTGTGTTACCTTTGCAACGAAGCAGTTTAATTTTTGTTAATTTGATAACTAGTCATTAGTCTCTTCTTCCATGCTCACTAAAAACTATATATCCCTTAATTTGGATTTCTTAAAAATAACAGCTATTCACACTGGTTGTTTGAAAGCCTAACCTTATTTTGTCAAACTTTGAAAGTGTTCCTTACGATTGAGTTTAATATATTTTTCTATATATTCATGTTAAAAATTGCCTGTGATGATGAATTATGCTGCACTTCACGTACAATTTATATTTTTCAGTACATTCTCATTGCATCAATTTCCATCTTACCATCATAAGAAAATTCATTATTACTTCTAATTTTATTTGAATACTTCAAAGTCAGTGGCATCTCAAGTCAAGGAGATTGCTATGACAAAATGTAGGCAAGACAAAAAAATGAAGATTTATAATTGATTGAGATAAAGCTACATATATGATTTAAAAATTGGCAAACTTATAAAGTACACACTGGAAGTAGCTAAATGTGCTGGATCCTGATTACATAAGTCAAATTTGATAACTTAAGCTTTGCAGTCACAAAACAAGTAGACGAAGACAAGTCACAAACAGGTGAGTAGGGAGTTTAGATAACAAGAAGATACATGGATACATTTTCTTTGTAAATTTACACAAATCCATTCAAAAAAATCAATGTATATTTAACATTATTGAGAAGATTTGTAGATACACTATTAGGAAATAATATTACTAAAATAATATTGTTATATAGACTATGTTGCATAGGGTTTCTTTTTTTAACTACATAGTGAAACATACCTACAGAAAAATACATATATGGAAGAATAGAACTTGGATATTTCTACATACTGTGTGCCGTCATAGAGATTTTTGGTTTCTACTAAGCTCAGAGCTAACGTTTTGCTTGAAGGTAGGCAGAAGTTTCCGATGCCAAGAGACCTGGAGTCAAATGATTTTATTTTGTTTTGAGTCATTTTGTATTTGTTAGTTACTCTGCACAATTATTTTCTGCCAAAATATCATTTGATAACACTCCACTGATTTCAGGCTACTGTTTCTGAGATTTCTCTTCTCCGTCCTCCTCATTCTCTTTTTTTCTACATATTTAATAAGATCTGAATCCTTCACACTTCTAGGGGAGAACACAAACTGATGGTGAAGTACAAAATAGAATGAGGCACGTCAGGAGGTTTGATACATTCCAAGGACGGATTTGGCCTCTATTTGCCTTAACAGGTATATTGACTATAGTACATACATATTAATAGAAGTGGGCAGAAATAGCCTCCTTGTATATGCCAGTTCTGGCCAAGACTACAGATGATGTTTCTATACTTAAGAGCACCACTGAACATTATTAATAGAGTTCAGCAGTGTACACTCAAAAGAAGACTCAAAGAGCAAAACAGAGAAGTTGTGTTATTTTTAAAAACTCTTTACATGGCGTCTGTATATTACTGGGGGAGTTTTTCCCACTATAAATTTTATTTTATTTTATTTTATTTTATTTTATTTTATTTTATTTTATTTTTTTTTTTTTTTGCTGTACGCGGGCCTCTCACTGTTGTGGCCTCCCCCATTGCGGAGCACAGGCTCCAGACGCACAGGCCCAGTGGCCATGGCTCACGGGCCCAGCCTCTCCGCGGCATGTGGGATCTTCCCAGACCGGGGCACGAACCTGTATCCCCTGCATCGGCAGGCGGACTCTCAACCACTGCGCCACCAGGGAAGCCCATCCCACTATAAATTTTAAATCAATTCAAACCAGAATGGAGATTTTAGAACTGTCTGAGTACATGTTTTTATAATTCAAAAGATGATATTTGGCAACTTTGCTATTTGAATTTTTCATAAAGTGTGATTGAAATGACTATAGTTTGGTATATTTGTGCATGTTTTTCTACTTATGACTTTTAGATTGCTACGTACACTTTGCTGAGATGCAGGTGAAAATGTCCATAACAGTCATGGCTGAAATCATAATAATTAACCTAAGTTTTACAGATAAACCTAAGTTTTCTTTTACCCAATCATGTATGCTTACTGTTACACAGATATATAATAAATTATAAATTCATCAGACAAGAAGAGAGACAAATACCCCATCAGGGACTACTGAAAAATTCAAAAATTCTTAAAAATGTAAAATGAATATTACAAGTCAATATACGTGGAAATTAAGCATATTACCTCTTTTCCTAAACTTTCTAAGGGATTGAGAGAAACAAATATTATTTCAAGCATGTGAAATAATCCTTTATTCCTCATCTAGACTTTGAAAATGTAAACTCAATAGGAAGTACATTAAGGTTTTTATAAGCATGTTCAAACACTATTTCAAGTACAATAAAGAATGCATAAGGTGTTTACTAATATCTACTTGATCAAGTTTTGTAAATGTAAATAACAGTAAATATTGGAGAAGACTTCTGTTACCATAAGTAATTTGTTCACTGATATCACCTGCCAAGAATATGATGATTGAATTCAAAATTCTTAATTTTAAATGCTCTCAAGTATAAATGCTTCTTTTTTTTTTTTTTTTTTTTTTTTTTTTTTTGCGGTATGCGGGCCTCTCACTGTCGTGGCCTCCCCCGTTGCGGAGCACAGGCTCCGGACGCGCAGGCTCAGCGGCCATGGCTCACGGGCGCAGCCGCTCTGCGGCATATGGGATCCTCCCAGACCGGGGCACGAACCCGTATCCCCTGCATCGGCAGGCGGACTCTCAACCACTTGCGCCACCAGGGAGGCCCTAAATGCTTCTTTTGTACTTAGATCAAGTATTTTATTTAAAAAGAAATTCATGTGTTTTATTCTTTGCTCTTTCTATTAACTGGTTTGATACGATTTTTAGGTGTAGAAATCTAATCCTCCTTAGCAAGAATTATCACAGTGTTGTAAATAATGCATATTTGCAATTTCTCTTTTGCCAGTAAATTAAACCAAATAGAGTGTAAATAGACTAAGGATAAAACAGACTCACATATTGCATGCTTGGATCTGGATTATTTTGAGGCATCAATGTGTGTTTGTTGAAAATGAATGTTGTCTATGTTGTCAAAACTAAAGATAACTCTAGTCATACAATTTCTACTGTAGACTTGTGTCTGCTTTCAACAAGATGTACTCACTTGTTTGGGTTTTCTTTTCCAAAAAGATCAAGCTTGGATAAACTCAGAGACATGTTCTTTATGAAGCAGAAATAATCTCTCTGAATATTGCTTATTACAATTAAAAACACAAAGTTGTTCATACATGATAGACATGTCAGGAAAGCTGTTTCCAAATTTTAGTTTTGGTGGAGAGTTATGAAATCTAATCTCTCTACTCCTGTAATATGAAATCCATCTTTTGATCTCACAATAGCTACACAGAGATTGAACATATTCATGCCATACCTGATACTTTCACTTCTCTTCTTATGAATGTATTTTTCATGCTTAAGGTCTTAGTGTTAATGTCTGTACTTTAAAACACCCCATCCTTTTCCTTTTTAGTGTTTTAAAAACATGTTTCCAATCACTAGTATTTATTTACTTGTATTATTTACTATATCTAGCTCCCTTAGTTTATTATCTATCTGAAGGAAATTACTGTATCTCTTGGTTTGCCTGATATTCTGTGTACCTGCTGATGAGTAAGAATTTGTTGAATGGATGGATAAAAGTAGACTTGAGAACATATCTACTCTGGTAAGTTCTAGGAATCAAAGATACTACTATTATAACTAAAAATTTATGTTGAAATAATAATTCCTACAGTATGCCTGACTGAATTTAGTGTCCTTTAAACCTTTTCCAAAATTCTAATTATTTCCAAACTTAGGTACAAACAGACACACACACACAACATTGACAGTGCTCCTATTCCAACTCTGATAACTGGTAATGCTAGGAAGTTGACTAGTTAAAAGAATACTAAAAATAAAACAATGAATGGGAAATTGTAATGCTATGAATAATGTAATGTACAAAGCTTGCCTCAAAACATCTAGAGAATGCATAATATCTTTGAGAAAAAAAGGCTAAAAAATAACATTTAAAAGAAACAAAACAATTGAATACAGACTCAAAATGCAAGTTCTCAGACTTTCAAAGTTACAAATGTAGAAACTGCTTCATCTTCAAAGGAAAACTAAAATCCTAAGGAAGCCTATTTGATAGGAAATGGGCATGAAACCTATCTTATTCATTGTTTATATGAGTTTTCCTCTTTGCCAACATCAATGAAAGATGACAAAGAAGCTGAGTCTCATCAAAGAATTTTAAGTCTTGTTCAGATGACTATCACAAGACCTGTCCTTTTGTCTTCTTCTTTCAATCCTATGCCCCTCCCATCCAAGCTGCTTCTGGTTTCCCAGGTACATGGTGGAGGAGAGAGATAAAAGGGAAAAAAAAAAAAAAAAAGATCTCATTTGACAGATGATGCTGTAGGCTGGGTGGTTCTCACTGTGTAACAGACACAAATGTTGCCTCTTTCACTTACAGGGTGATTATGAGCACATCAGAGATTTTCCAGGTGGGGCAAATGAATAATTACACTATTCTCTGAAGTGAACAAACTATTGTGACTTCCCTCAAGTCCTCCTTCAGTGATACAAATCCCAAAACCCTTCTCTTCTGGGGTTGCTTTAGCACCTCAAGCATCCCTTTTGCTAGGTCCTTTTAAGATGGCTCAGCCTGGCTTCCATCTCTGGTATTCACTGACGTCAGTCTAAAACTGATGAAATTCTGGAAGAAAGGTACAGCCCTTTCCTGATTTCTGTTTTAACCTGGTATCCCTGTCAGTTCCAACCAGCTTCCCATCTTTAGCTTTTCCTACTGAGAACCACTCACTAGGAGCTTCCCAACTCCAGAAGGCAAAGATGACTCTCTCAAATCTCTCTCAACTCTGCAAGCAGGTAGCATCTTATGATGGTCTACACGGTTCCCAGCTCCAGCAGCATCCAAGCAGAGCCAAGAAGCCAGTCCTTTGGACAAACAAACCCAATCTTTTTGAGTTACTCTCTTGAAGCCTTCCCTCATTTGTATTAATATGGAAGAGAAACATCACTAACCTTCTACCATAGAGAAAGGAAAGTTATGCTAACATTCTTTATCAGGGAATTGACAGCGCTGGTGAGTCTTTGAAATCCTCCTTACTTCTGAACTTATTTTGCTATTTTTTTCATATAACCAGAAAGTGGGTAATGGGCTAAGAATTAGAGAACTATGCTCTGGACCCTACGGATCACTAACAGTTCTCACAAAAATGAATGGGCCTTCATCAATTCACTGTCTTCAGCTTTGGGACCTCAGAAATCCATCTGCAATAATAGAAGCCCCATGTGTCATCTTGTTTCAATTAAATGATATGGAAACATTCATAATAAATAGGTACAATCTTCAAACCCACCCCTCTGCCCTCCAGTTTTAGTTGCTACAGAAACGATTTTTAAATGTTTTCATTTTAAATACTTTTTAATTCCTCTGTAGCTTAAATAAACTTTTATATTTTTCTTAATCAAATTAACATCTATTGCCCCTCACCATGAAAAAGCTAAGACTTCTAAACACATCCTATGTCATCTCTGTACCTACTTCATTTTTCAAATTATTTGTACTTTCTATATTAGTTTTTAGTTGGTTATCTTAATTTTTTGTTCCATTAAATTTAAGCAGTATTTCTTGATTCTCTGATATATAAGATATAGATATTCATGCTTTTTTTTCTATTTACTTTACCTTTTCCCTACTAATTTCTATCTATCTTGAGAACCATGGTTTTATCTTAAATCATAAAATTACTGTTATATCACATTTTCTTTGAGATGATAAATAGATTATTCTATTTTCTACGTGTGTAAAAACAAAGAATGCTCATCTTATTATGGCTACAATATCACTGGCTGTGGAAAAAGCCAAAAAAAATATGTTGAGATTAATTTTCTTCTATGCAGGTTCAAAGCCAGATTCTCTGTAGCACTTGAACAGAAATTTTCTAGTGTCAGGGTCAAATGGATTCTCATGTTCCACACTCTGTGGTGGAGGCATTTACAGTCCAGTGAGGGTCCCTTTACTCTCCAGATTTTTTACAGTCAAGGATGTGGAACCAGAGCCTACCAATGAATGGAAGTGTTGAGTGTCTTCTATGGGCCAGCATTGCTGTCTGACCCTCTACCACATTATTCTCCTGTTTGAGTGACCTGAACCCCATGTGTTCCAGATGATGTAATAATGAGATGTCAGCAACCTGTATCCCTAAGTCACCATGTGGAAAGCAGCCACCCTCTGGACCCAGAGCCTAGGACAGACCTTGACTGATGATGTACAAACCTCTGAGTTGCCAGGTGTGTGTGGACTACAGCAGAGTTTAGCCCAACTTGAATAATTAGGCACTACAACATTTGTTCTAAACCACATAACATTTTAATTTGCTTTCTACTCAGATTATGGTATTCTTTCACAACTCCTGTTTTTCGAGAGTTTTTCTTTTGACTTTCCTTTTTCTTGATGAACAAGCTATAAGATTTCAACATACCCTCAAAATTCATCATTGTTTCTATCTTTTTTTTTTTAGTATTTATAAATATTTTCTTCCTGATGGCATTCTCCCAAGAGACTTCCAATCTTCTGCTACAACCTGTACAGGTTTTTCTCAGTCTGTTACATACCTGTCATACTTTGCTCATCAATTAGAACAAGGGTATCATAGCTGTTATAATTTATTCTCTCATATTTTCCTTTTTCTTTTACTGGACATTACCTCAGTATGAAAAATATGTTCATTTTTACTGAAAATGAACAGAAATATCTATTTGTACTGGTAGTTTAGAAGAGTACAGAATTCTATGATAAATATTTTCCCATACTTGAATTCATTTTCTGTTATCCTCTAACACACATTTATTCTAATAAGTGTTTGCTACTATGATTTCTTTCAAAGTGGCCTCTTTTTTTTTTATTTCTAGAAGATTAAGGATCTTTTCTATCTTCTTGAAGTATCATTGAAGTATCCAAATGAAATTGCTAGATGTGATTTGTTTGTTTTGTTTTGGGTATTTTTTTCATGCTGTGTAGGTCTTCAAAAGTATTTTATGGTGAAGATTTCTGTCTTCTTTAGCTATACAAAACTGTTTTGCAAAATGACTCTGTCATTTAACTAATCTTTTTTATTTCATTAATATTTTTAATTTCTAAGAACATTTACATTCTTCTGATTAAACTATTATTTTTCTTGTTAATATTTTCCTGACTTTTTTGGAAGCAATATCTTTTTGAATCTAATTGGGTTTTAAAACTTATTGCCAATAAATAATCTTTTTTTTTTCTTAAATGTTACCTTTTTCATGGTAAATGGGAGACTGTGCTGATTAGTAGGGCTAATTCTTATAGATTTCCTTTACTGTTATGTATTTATATCTTTTCCCACAATGGATCTCTGACTAAAGAGAAGGCTGACAAGGGCTGTAAGGCATGCTGGTGAGATCATTGAATCCTTGGCTCCTCTTCTGGGTGTGTTGTTGGGAGATGGCCCTTGGGTCCTGCAGGACGTCTTGTGATGGAGTGATCAATTTTTACAAGAAAACCCAGTTTTCTCTTGACAGCTCTTTTAAATTACACTCAGGTTTTTTCTAGGGTTAAATGCAAATGTCTGGCTGCCATTCACTGTATACTCAGGTGTTCAGGAGGAGGGCAGAGAAGGGAACAAACTGTTGTAACTATTCTGAAGCATAGTTTTCAGTTCTATCATGTGGCTATATTATAGCAGACAGATATCTCCATTTTTAAGTCCCTCTTTACAGCTGTATTTTTATCTTTCCATTTTATTTATTTGAAAGCAGAGTTGGCATGAAGTCTCAATAAGATTGTCCCCATCTCCACTGAGGCCTCAGCGAGGTCTGCCAGGCCTCTATTGCAGCACCTTTTATTATAGATCATCTCATGCTCTGTTCTCTCAATCAACAAGCTCTCATAGGTCTCTGTGTTTCATGAATTTATGGATTTTGTTCATCTGATGTAAGGCCTCTTATTCATTTCTGTGCCAGAATAAATGTATTATCTTTCTTAATTCTATGCTGTCCAGTCAGTGGATTCTTGGGGTGGAGACTAAGAAAGTCATGTGTGTTTGGCTGGTTCTTAAGGTGACCATCCTTCCATGCCCCACATATCCTAGAGACGGGAGAAAGGGTCAGCTTCTTCCCTGATCAAAACCCCTTTCAGATCCACATATTTCCCTCCTGAGTAACGTTCCACAGATGTTCCTTATCTAAAAGTATCCTAACTTCTTTTCTGATCACAACTTTTCATTCTTTCATTTTTCTATTATACGAAATATACAGTTTACCTTTTACAGAATTGACTGCTTTGATTTGTTTTTACTTATGAATTCCTGCATATCTTTCCATCCATCCTCATCTGGTTTAAATTTTAGGGTGATTTCACCTGAACCATTTTCTTGCCAGTTTTGGAATCTCTCCTGCTCTTCTGTTTCTGACCTCATGTTATTTCCTCATGTTGACCTGGGAAAACACCAATACTCAGTCAAATCAATGTTTGCATGAGTGATACTCAGCACACTCACATGCTCACATTAAGATAAAGGTAGCTCCACAAATCTGTAGCCTCAATCGTAGCCAGCCACTCAGTAATAAAGGGCCAAGATTCCGTTATTTCTATTTAACTGTCTCCTCTTCTACACAGTAACAATGTCCATATTTTATCTTCTACTCTCTTCAGATGTTCCAAGAGAAAACTTTGATCTCCACTCTCAGCAGGTAATTTCCTCACCTAAGTAATGAGAAAATAGTATTTCCTTATTTTCTTACAACCAGACATCATAAACTACATGTGTCCAAGTCATCTTTTATTCTTTCTACCTATTAGAATAGAGGTGTGTACAGGGATGGATTGGCTAAATTGCAGTAAGAAACATTCTTTGAATCTTAGTTCTTAAAACAATAAAGAGGCTTAGGTTCTCTTTTCTTCACATCCTTCTTTCTGAGACATGGCTATTTATTTGCTACTTCAGACCCATAATTCTTTCACTCAGCTTAAAAACAGCCACCTTGTGAAGATCTGAAATAATAAACTTTTGGAAGAAAGCAGCACTTAACATTTTGTCTAACTAAAAAATCTTTGGGCTTTTTTTAGTTTGAGATCTTTACCACTGCATTTATCACTAGTTCATTTCTAGAAGTTCATTTTTCCAAATAAAATTTCTGACCTTATCTCTATTCTGCTAACAACTATTTTATCTTACCTCATCTCTTCTTGTAATTCATGGGTAACAATTAAGATATACTAACATTATGGCTTCCAACCATTTCCCTCCAGCTACACACACAGCTCTCTCACACTACTGTCGGCATTAGTTTTACTATGTATTTTGTGCAGCATCATGGTGCTCTTTCAGCCTTCCATTCTGTTAGATCTTTTTCCTTCAGTGACTACCACTGACTTCCAAGCCAGGGCCACATACATTAATGCTATATTATGAATGGAGCCCACCTCCAGATCATCTATTAGTTATTTGAATACATGCTGCAGTAACAAGCTCCCAAACTATAGTTTATCAATAATATGGAAGTATCTTGCTGACTTATCGGGTAGTCATTGGTCCACCAATCCTTATTGAAGGATGTGTCTGTCTGGGAGCTGGACACTCTGCTCACAGTTTGGGGTCGGCAGGTCTGAGATGTGCCAGTGTATCCTCCTGTGTGCCAGCAGCATTCTTTATCCCAGGCTTCTATGAGGAAGTGTGTGAGAAAGTTTATAATGTGTCAGCTTTGGACCTTGACCACATATATTAGATTAACATTCTATTGGCTTAAAAATCAGTCATATGGCCACTTATAACTTGCAGGCAACCAGGAAATATTATCTGTGTCTTGGTATCTGATTCCTAGGAAACTTTTTTCACCATGAGCACACATGACACAAGACAGCTAACCTTTTTGCTAAAACAAAATACTAAGTTATGCTATGTAATAGGTTTTGGTCATACTAATATTTGGTATTAAAATATTTGGTAAATTATTAATGATAATGGAGGGTGTCCCCAAATTAGCAAACTTTTCAAGTTTCTAGCACTGAGTCTGCATTTAAATGAAACCCTTGTCTAGCCTACCAGAGCAGCTGATAGACCTGCAGAACCTGGGGACCTTGTGTCCGCAGCCAGTGCTGGAGCCAGGTTTCATAATTGTCTGGGAGCCCAGTGCCCACGTGCAGGAATCCAGGAATTAGAACAGAATCCCACAGGACTGTTCTGAGACCAGCTCCCCTTCACTGTAGCTGGGCCCTCACCAAAGGGTTCTGCTTCTTTCATCCCTCACTTTTACCCCACCACCTAAACTGGGGGGATAAAATAGATATCAATGCTAATCATTTCCAGGGTAAACACAAAACCAGATATTTTTTAGTTACTTTGTAAGTTGGTATGTAGGAAAATGACAAGTTAAAAAAAATAAATGTGTACATTTTGAAATATTTTTTATAGAGGAAAGAAAGCTTATTATTGTTATTATTATTTTAGCTACAGTGGAAATTCCAATTCTTCCTTGTTCAATTCGGTTGCCAGGCTGCATTTAAAAATTAAAGTTTACTTTTTCTTGAATATTATAATATACATCCACATGATAGAACATATAGAAAATACAGGAAAATAGAGACAGGCAATGTAAAGTCTACTATAGACCTTTCATTAAAAGACAACATATCTTACTTAGTATTTTGATCTTTTTTTTTTGGTAATATTTTATATGTCACTTTTTTCTTCCTAATGTGTTTAAGATAACATAATATATGGTAAACCTACATATTTTAAAATAGTTTGTTTTGTAAACTGTCACCATGATAACAGCTACACCTTAACAAGATAGTTTAGGGGGAGGATGTTAGACAAATAGTGAATAATTCTGAAAACAAATGATGGTATTTGGAGGTAGCATTTTACAGTGAAATTCAATGTATTATGGAATCAGATAGATCTGGCTGAACTTTGACAAACTTTTTTAGGACTGAACTTCTTCTACTTCAGAAATTGGTGAACTAAGGCTTGTAGGCCAGATCTAGCCACTGTCTGCATTTATCTGCTTTATTGGAACACACCCATTCAATTACTTATTGTCTATGACTGCTTTCACACTCCAGTGGCAGAGTTGAGTAGTTGTGACAGGGATGGAAATATTTGCTACATGACCTTTACAGCAAAAGTTTGTATAACCTGTTCCAGGAAGTTAAAGGCTAAAATCTAGTAATTAAAAGATAATAAATAATACTTGTTTTACTTACTCTTGAGTGTTAGATGAGGAAAGTGAATCTTTCCATGACTAATTAAGTAGAATTAGGATGCATCTCAGGCAACTGACATCAGGGTCTGCAAGATTAACCACGTTCTACCTTGTAGTCAATGTTTAATTCCAAAATGCTTTTACTTTGTTAATTTACTTTAGTTGTCTACTTGAAGGACTCAAAAGGTTTTCTTCCTTTTTTCTTTTTTTTTTATTTTGTTAGCTTCATTTTAATTGCTAGTATTGTGGATGTAGCCCTATTATTATTAATTATTATCATTACTTAGAATAGATTGTTCTAAGTGTTCACTTTAATAATCAACTTTTTCCAAGTTCACAGAACAGACTTTGGTATCATTCTTATAAAATATGTGAAATTAATGAGTCTTCATATTAGCTGATTTTCTTCAGTGTATAAATCTTGATTGGTCTTTGTTTATTGTGTATGAAGTATTTTTTTCCACCCTAGTGAAGGAGAGCTTAGATTGTCCAGTAACTTTACCTATGCTATCATTTCCTAGTAGTTTATTTACACAGGCATGATTATTTCTGTCATAGGAAAGTGCTGTATAGGAGTTTTCTATTAATGTTTTTAAATTATAAAACTGCTAATGAAATTAAGCTCTGTGAACTTTTATTTTCAGTTTATATAATTAACTGCTGAATTATTTATTGTAGCTTAAAATGAAGGGATTTTGAAAATACTTCAGATTTCACCTGAAAATTCAATAAATCCAGAACACTGTCTACTGTCAACTAACAAGCATTTTTTACAGTCAGACTATCAGAATGCAAGTTCAAGAAGAAAATAAAAGTGACAGAAGGAAATTATTTATTTTTTTTTGGTTTTGCAAATTTCAACCCTTTTTAAAGTTGTTTTATTAAAGTATAGTTGATTTACAAGGTTGTGTTAATTTAATTGTGTATATATGTATATATATATATATATATATATATATATATATATATATATAGTCATTCTTTTCCATTATGGTCTATCAGAGGATACTGAATATATTTCCTTGGGCTATACAGTAGGACCTCATTGTTAATCCGTTCTGTATATAATATTCAACCCTGTTTTTTTTTTTTTGACCTATTCTAATCTTAAATATTTGTGCTGAAGAATGACACTTTGTAGTTTATTTATACTCATCCTGGAGCTCCACAATTCTTATGTAGTAGCTTGGATTATTGTATCTAACTCTCCACTCCTGGTTATAACGTAATTATGTATCTGTGTCCTTTGCTTTGTGAATTTTGCAGTATCTCCTACCAGAATACCCAAGAGTAAATTTTCTTGCCCTGTTAAATACCAGACTTGTGATTTGCCCTCTTCAATAGAAAGTGAGCAGAAATAAGCACACAGAGACTTTCGATGTGCATGAATGATTTGTCTTGGCTTTTCAGAGTTCCTGGCCTCTGCCTGGGGGAAAAGTGTGCCCGGGTGTCCATTCACTCTGAATCACAGAATGAAACAGGAGGAAAGACATAAACTAGTGTCTCTTTACCTTTACTATGTTATTGATACTGTAAGGAAACTTATAAAACATTTTCCCCCCTAATTGCCTCCTCCCACCCATGAAATTTTTTAATCCCACAAGTATACTAATTTTGCTTCTATAATGTGACCTTTTGGAGTAACACAAATCATTGTAACATGTAAATTGTGTACATACATCATGAACCAGGATTTACCCCACTGGGGTCAATATTGCTTCACTTGACGATGCATAATTTAAATCTAACCTTAAGCCAGGAGTCCAGGCTTTCCTATCCAAACCCATGAGAGCAGTGAAACCATAGGTGATAGCCCCAGGGTGGTAAAGTAACTTTTTATTTTAGGTCACTGAAATTTGGATTTGTTGGTTATGCCACAATTTGTCAGGTAACAATAATTAATATATCACCTTGCATTACACCAATATTCATTTATTCAACAAATATTTATTGAGAACCTGTACAGCACCAGACACTATGCATAACAGTGGATATGGAAGTAAAGCTTATGGCTTAAAAGGCACATGATAATCAAATAAATACAATGACAGCTGATTTGTTGCTCAGGCAGGAAAGTTATACCAGAATAGAAACCAGCCTAGAAAGACTTTTAAACAGAGGCCTTATTAATGTGCTGAGAAGTTCTGATGTTGAAATGGCATCACTAATCATTAGAGAAATGCAAATCAGAACTACAATGAGGTATCACCTCACACCAGTATAAATGGACATCATCAAAAAAATCTACAAACAATAAATGCTGGACAGCGTGTGGAGAAAAGGGAAACCTCTTTCAGTGTTGGTGAGAATGTAAATTGATACAGCCACTATGGAGAATAGTATAGAGGTTCCTTAAAAAGCTAAAAATAGAACTACCAAATGACCCAGCAATCCCACTACCGGGCATATACCCTGAGAAAACCATAATTCAAAAAGAGCCATGGGGCTTCCCTGGTGGCACAGTGGTTAAGAGTCTGCCTGCTGATGCAGGGGACACAGGTTCGTGCCCCAGTCCAGGAAGATCCCTCATGCTGTGGAGTGGCTAGGCCCGTGAGCCATGGCCTCTGAGCCTGCACGTCCGGAGCCTGTGCTCTGCAATGGGAGAGGCCACAACAGTGAGAGGCCCAAGTACCGCAAAAAAAAAAAAAAAAAAAAAAAAAAAAAAATGAGTCATGTACAAGAATGTTCATTGCTTGTCTATTTACAATGGAAGCAACCTAAGCATCCATCGACATGTGAATGAATAAAGAAGATGTGACACATATATACAATGCAATATTACTCAGCCATAAATAGAAAATAAATTGAGTTATTTGTAGTGAAGTAGATGGACCTAGATTCTTTCATACAGAGTGAAGTAAGTCAGAAAGAGAAAAAACAAATACTGTATGCTAACACATATATATGGACTCTAAAAAAAAAAATGGTTCTGAAGAACCTAGAGGGGGGAGAGGAATAAAGACACAGATGTAAAGAATGGACATGAAGACATGGGGAAGGGGAAGGGTAAGCTGACACGAAGTGAGAGAGTGACATGGACACGTATATACTACCAAACGTAGAATAGATAGCTAGTGGGAAGCAGCCGCATAGCAAAGGGAGAGCTCAGTGCTTTGTGACCACCTAGAGGGGTGGGAGGGAGAAGCAAGAGGGAGGAGATATGGGGATATATGTGTATGTATATCTGATTCACTTTGTTATAAAGCAGAAACTAACACACCATTGTAAAGCAATTATATTCCAATAAAGATTTTAGTAAGTAAATAAATAAAACATAAACACCTGCTTAAAAAAAGAAAAAAAAAAGAAAGGGAATTACAGAGTTTGGGGAAATTATGTGTAAAATCTCTGAAAGTGGAGTAAGGCTCATTTAAACAAAGAGGAAAGTAACGAGAGTAAGTGAGGATAGAACTGGGCACTTCTGAAGGCAAACTCTGGAGCTCTGCTTTCTCCTCCTGTCCCTGAAGAGGTGACTTTGGATACAGAATTTATGTGCCCCTCATAATATGTCAATATATGAGCCTCACAGTTCCATGAGTCTCCTGAATTTTTATATGAAAAATTATGGCTTATAATTCTTTTTTTTTTAATTTGTTGAGAAGAAAATCCAAACCTTTAAAACAACTTCTCAAGGAGTTCTGTGACCCAGTTAAAATTAAGACACACTTAATCAAGAGTTTCCTGTAGGGAAGTATCATATTAAATTTTTTGTCTTAGAAAGATTTCTCTGGCTATATTATGTAAAATGAATTTAAAGGACCAAGATTTAGACAGAGAAAAGTGTCAGCAGGGAGTGTATATCAAGGGAAAGGTGAAGATGGCAGAAACCATGAAGGTGTTAATGTGTGAGTGGACAGTTTATAGAGATATTTAGGAAACAGAATTGCTAGGACTTGGTGACTTTGTGCTTGGGGACATTGGGATAGATTGGAGGAGATGGATAGATAAGTTCATGTTTCAGTTTTGGGAAACTGGAGGGATGGTGGTATCATTGCTTTGTAAGGGCACAATCTGAGGTCAGGATGTTAGTAAAATGGCTGGAATAAAAGCTCTAATTTGAGCCATCTTGGAAGGACTCCTGTCCAGCCCCATGCCTATCCATATGGACAACTCAAGCTCATCAATCCCAGGAAAGTCATCCTGATGGATAAGGAAGGTGCTAAGAGAATGATATGTGCTTTACCATCAAATGGAGAATTTCCCTGAAGTAGCTGAATTGTATCATTTCTCAAGTTCAGGGAGCACTTGTTCCCTGTGTATCTCATTCTGCTGAACTGCTGGAAGCCACGGAATGGTTTTCCCCATGCCTTCTTCACCCATCTTGTGTCTCAAAGCCACATGACCTGTAATCTCTGCTCCATGAATATCTTAAACTTCTTACATTGCTTACTGTCTACCATGTTATTTCTGAACTGTCTTTACCTAGAGTTTCCTCTGCCTGGTATGTGACTAAATTTGTTTAACTTTTATAACTCCTACTAATCCTCTGAAAATCTAATTAGATAACTTCAGGCTTGGCTATGAGCTTCACCCCATTCATTAATAATAAATAGTTTGTAATTTTATGGGTGAAGTGAAAATGTTATATTGCTAATTTTCAATTTGTCTGCTATTCTCTCTAAACTGTCTAAACTGTGATCATCTTAAGTGAAGATACCTTGTCTAATTTACTTGTTTTTGCATCTCTAGTTCACACTATACTGTCTGAGAAATAGGTATTTCCTACCTGTCTTGTTAAATGTATGAATAGATGAGTTGCAGTAACAAAATGGCCTACTCTATCTTTCCCATCAAATTCACCTTCTACCCGTCTTTCCAGGTCCTCCTTGTCTCAGTCTGTTGGAGCTGCTATAACAAAATATAGCAGACTGAGTGGCTTATAAACAACAGGAATTCATTGCTTACAGTTCTGGAGGCTGGAAGTCTGAGAGCAGGGTGCTGGCATGGTCAGGTGAGGGCCCTTTTCCAGTCAAAGACTTCTCATTGTGTCCTCAAAGGGTGGAGAGAGTGAGCAAGTGTTAATCCCTTGCATGAGGGCTCCACCTTCATGACCCAACCGTCTCCTAGGGGTCTCATCTTCTACCGTCACCTTTCTGGGGTAGGATATCAACATATGGATTTTAAAGGGACATAAACATTTAGACATTAGACATTCTCTTTGTTAGACTGAACCTCGCCTTAACTACAATCTTATAACATATTTGGACTTGATACTAGAAATAATTGCAATTTGACTCTATACTGTCTTATTAAAATCTTTGTTAAAATATATATATACGTAATTTTTTTACTCATCCATATAGCAAGTTAAAAACATTTTTGTTTACCTCTCCACAATGCTTGACATAGAACTTTGTGTATTGTACCTACTCAATTATCAAAATATACATAAAAAATCTTCATGTGAGAATCAATAATACATTGCATTCATATTTTGAAATATTTAGAAAATTATTTTGACTAACTCCATTAGATTTTGGAAGTCATTATTATAACCTTGAAGAAATTCTTATTTATTTACCATTGATAATTTGATTTCTGCCATGTCATTGATAATATCTCCATTTTTATATGGGATTGAACTTTTAGTGCAGTGTGTTTTTGTGGTGGAAACGGGGAACAAAGCTGATCTCTTTGTTATTTCAAATGCACTGGTTATAACAATCACTCCTAATATTTTTAACTGCAGTAAATTTCTCAGAGGAGTTTTAGTTCAGATAGCTGTAATAAAAAAAATTCTTAATAGAAGTCAAGGGACAGATGAAACTTTCTTTTAGCAGTGAACTAGAATCATCCTAAATTTGTGGAAAAAGTACTGTAACCAATTTGTGCATTTCTTTAAAGACCATCTTTTTCAGTTCTTTGTGTAGAATGCTTCCCTCTCTCTTTGGTATATAAGTCTACATTTTCATGCATTACCTAAATTTGGTACTTTGGAAACAAGTGAATTTCTCACAGTAGGAAGCTGAGTGTTCCTGGAATAAAGAATCTATTCTATAACATAAGCTTTGTGAAAACACATAACTTCTTCTACAAACTCGAATCATTTAATGAATAAAACATGAAGCTCGTACAGAATAGTGCATTGCCCTTTAGCTAAGTACTTCAAAACTGATGTTTAGAAGACACTTTCATTTTTGTCTAACCTTTTTGAAAGAGTTGGTTCTGCAAATTTCTCTCCTCTATATCCCCTTGCATGTCATTTCAAACACTGGTTTATTTAATTGCATTTCATTGTCACTCCACAAATCACAAATATAGTCACTGCTGTATTTTCAAACTATAGATGAAGGTAGGATCTTATTTATAGCTAGTAAAGCTCCCAGTAGTCCTAGAAATGTACACTTTCTTGGGGACTGTCTGAGCATGGTTTTGTGACCTATACAGTATACTCAGTAGAAAACCTCTGGCTTCCTGTTTTTATTATTCACACTTACATTTTCAAAAGATTAAAAATTTAAAAAAAACACACGTTTTTTGGCATATCATTATAATGAGAGCCTATAATTCCAGATACTGATTAAACTCTAAAAGGAGATAAAGGACTCTGACTTTAACATGTGTTCCTGTACAAAATCTCCCTGGGCTCATCAATTGAAGGTTTTACTAGGCTCCATTAACCATTAGTTAAATTACCTATAACTTTTTAACATTATTGGATAATTGCTTTGTGATCCTGAGGTAACTCCAGAGTATACTAAAACTTCATACTGATACAATACACTTTTCCTTCACAGTGTGACATCACACTCTTTAAATCCTGATCGATGACTAGCCTTCAGGATACCATAGAACTTCCTGACAGAATCATAGAGCAAGAAGCAGAGAATGTAGTAAAACCTCCAAATGTGTGGTTCCTTTATACATGCAAATATTATTCTTAAATTTTACTAGCATCCTGAAAAGCATTCTTCTGAAAGCATCCCATGATTACCTGAAATAAAACATCTATTGATGAGGGATAATTTTTTCTTGTATTGCTACTGAACTTAATTACTCCCTTTTGAAATGTGCCTATCATTTGGAATTCTACTTGGGGTGAATAATTGGACCAGAAATTAAACTCTTGTGAGCACAAGAGAAATTATACCCATTTATCTCATTTATGTTTCTTTTACTCACTGTTCTACAAATAATTCCTAAAGGCATATGATACTATAGATACAAGTTGGTCCCTTCAGTTGTATTAATCTTAAATAATATGGTATAAATATAATTGTATAATTTAACTATTTGGAAAAAATGTTTATTTACTAGTATGCATTTGCTAGATAAATTAGAATGCTAAATATACAAAACAACTAAATCTAATAAATACATAAATAAAGTTTATTAACATCTTTATTGGTGGATAATTGCATTACAATGTTGTGTTAATTTCTGCTTTATAACAAAGTGAATCAGCTATACATATACATATATCCCCATATTTCCTCACTCTGGTGTCTCCCTTCCACCCACCATATACCACCCCTCTATGTGGTCACAAAAGTGGGAGCTGGTCTCCTTGTGCTATGTGACTGCTTCCCACTAGCTATTTATTTTACATTTGGTAGTATATATAGGTAAATGCCACTATCTCACTTAGTCCCAGCTTAACCTTCCCCAAAGAAGATATACAGATTGCCAACAAACACGTGAAAGGATGCTCAACATCACTAATCATTAGAGAAATGCAAATCAAAACTACAATGGGGTATCACCTCACACTAGTCAGAATGACCATCATCAAAAAATCTACAAATAACAAATGCTGGAGAGGGTGTGGAGAAAAGGGAACCCTCTTGCACTGTTGGTAGGAATGTAAATTGATACAGTCACTATGGAGAACCATATGGACGGTCCTTAAAAAACTAAAAATTGAACTACCATACGACCCAGAAATTCCACTACTGGGCATATAACCTGAGAAAACCATAATTCAAAAAGAATCATGTACCACAATGTTCACTGCAGCTCTATTTACAATAGCTAGGACATGAAAACAACCTAAGTGTCCAGCGACAGATGAATGGATAAAGAAGATGTGGCACATGTATACAATGGACTATTACTCAGCCATAAAATGAAATGAAATTGAGTTATTTGTAGTGAGGTCGTTGGACCTAGAGTCTGTCATACAGAGTGAAGTAAGTCAGAAAGAGAAAAACTAATACTGCATGCTAACACATATATATGGAATCTAAAAAAAGAAAGAAACAAAACGGTTATGAAGAACCTAGGGGCAGAACAGGAATAAAGACGCAGATGTAGAGAATGCGGGGAGGTTAATAATCAAAGTTTTAAATCTATTCTGCTTCTTAATGATTTTTCAGCCAAATCAATTTATATGTTCTTTCACATATATATTCAACAAATATTTACTTTTTCCAGGTTTATTGAGATATAAATGACATACAATATTGTCTTTAAGTTATAACAACATAATGATTTGATACATGTATATATTGCAAAATTATTACCACAGTAAGGTTAGTTAACACATCCATCACATCACATAGTTACTTTTTTTTTTTTCTTTTGTGGTGAGAATTTTTAAGGTCTACTCTCTTAACAACTTTCAGGTACATAATACAGTATTGTAAACTATAGTTACCATGCTGTACAGTCATTTTATAACTGGAAGTTTGAACTCTTTGACTAACATTTCCCCATTTCAACCACCGCTTAGCACCTGGAAACCACCAACCTACTCTCTGTTTCCATGAGCTGAACTTTTAAAGATTCCACATACAAGTGAGATGATACAGTAACAACAGATAATTACTGTGTATCTATTACATGGCAGAAAAAATTCTAAGCAATGAATGAAACAAGTTATTGGTCTTACAGAATAGCAGGGGAAATACACACATAAATCAATTCCGACTTATATATTGACTGGTGTTTGAAGAAAAAATAAGAGGGGGTGAAGAGAATAGGGACTACTAGCGGGGTTTTGGAAGAAGGGTATTTTTTGAAGGATAGGTGGGGGTGGGGAGACTCACTCTTAAGGTTACATTTGAGTAGAAACCTGCCTAAAGGATATGAGGAAGGAAAGCTTGTGGATAATTTAAGGGAAGACATTCCAAAACTGCAAATGACCGGAGGTCTGGACTTCTTGTTTGTTTTTAATCAAGAATATTAGTTGAGCAGAGTGATCAAATGAGTAAGGAGAAGTGAGTAAAAGATGTAAGAGGAGCTGGGGAAAGCCAAGTGGTGAGAAGCAGAATGTGTAGTTACACTAAAACACCTTTTTTTTCTTTTTGTAAGTGACAAGTGAAGCTCCCAAAGCATTTTTTAAACGTTTCATTTTGAAATAAACTTAGATTTTCAGTAGAGTTGTAAAGACAGAACTGAAAGTTTCCCTAACCTTTCCCTACATTCCTCCAGTGTTATCAACTTAAATAACCATGGTACCTATGGTAAAGTTAGAAAAGAATTATTATTGGTACAATACCATCCATTAAACTACAGACTTTATTCAGAGTTCTCCAGTGTACCATGCTGCGTTTGTTCATTATGTCTTCTGCAATCTGTGACAATTTGTGCTTACTTCACTTTCTTTCAAGACCTTGGCGTGTTTGAAAAATTCTGGGCCGGGGATTTGTAAAATGTCACTCAATTGAGGTTTTTCTGGTGTTTCCTCAGGATTAGACGGAGGCCATGACTTTGGGGAAGCACACTGGAGAGGTGGCATGTCCTTCTCATAGCATAGTTTCCATCAGCGTGATATTGCTGGTGAACGTTCATCTTGATTACTAGCAAAAGAGTGATGTGGTCTGACATATGTTTAAAAGTGATATGCTGGCTGCTGGTTTGAGAGCAGATTGTAGGGGAACAAGGGCATAGCAGGGAGACCAGTTAAGAGGCTTTAATGGATTCTCTGGATTTATTACAGATAATACAAATGAAAGATGGGTGTGGTTTGCACAGGAATGTTGGTAATGGAAGTGGTAAGAAGTGGTGGTGTAGATTCCACAAGGAATTCCTCATGGATCTTGGAAGGAAGACCAGCGGGATTTGCTGATGGCTTTTATACAAGGAGACGAGGAGAACACCCAGAATTTTTTGTTGAGCAACAGGAAGAATGAGGTTGTAGTTTGCAGAGATGGAAAAACTTGTAGGAGGAACAGATGGGGGTATAAATAGGAGTTTGCTTTTAATCATGTGAATTTTGAGGTGCCTACTCAGTGTCCAGATGGAGTTGTTTTATAGAGTGAGTTATATGACTTTGGAGTTTGTATGTGGGCTGTAAATATGAATTTAGGAGTCATTTGTGTATAAATCATATTGAAAGCCAAAACTACATTAGGTCACCTACCTAGTGAATAAAGGGAAGGGGCCTGAGAGCTGAGACTCAAAACATTCTGTATGCTTATCCCTGTTTATTACCCTTTATTAACAAATACAATGTTGTGATATGTCACCAAGATACTAATAGTAGTCAGTTCATTAACTGAACAACTATTTGTTGACTGCCTGCTTCGTGCCCAGGACACAATGGTGAACAAATCAGAAAAGGTCTCTGTTCTCACAGCACCTGTGTTCTACAGACAGAGAACACAGAAGACAGTCAAGCAACAATGACAAACATATTTAGAGGTTAAAGCACTTAGTAGTAAGGACAAGGATGGAAATAAAACAGAGTGAGAGGGGAGAAACTTACTATTTTGTCCACGAAGTCCTGAGAGGATGGTATCAAGCTGAGACCTCAGTGTCAAGGAACCAACTGTGAGGAAATGTAAGTTGGGTGGGTGAGTATAAAGATCTTAACATGCACAAAGTTTAGGGCCCCAGCAAATTAACTTCTAGGAGCTTATTCTATGGATATACTCAATACAAACATCTTCAGTGAAGACTGTATAGTACTGAGGGAGGAAAAATCTAGAAGCACTTGAATTTTATTAATATGGGACTAGGTAAACAATTATGAATCGCACTGTAGTAAAAGGCGTGGTAGCAGTTAAACAGGACAAGGTATATCTCTATGTGTTCATATATTTACACTTATTTTTTATGTGTTAAAATATTATTTAGGTATGAAAAACATTATTTGATAGTATGTGGTTATAATCACATTAACACTTTTAAGAATAAAGGCTGTATTTTTTCCACATATATTTACATTTTTTTTATTGGAGTATAGTTGCTTTACAATGTTGTGTTAATTTCTGATGTACAGTGAAGTGAATCAGCTATATGCATACCTGTATCCCCTCCTTCTTGGATCTCCCTCCCCCCATCCCACCCATCTAGGTATGCCCATATAATGTTTCTCAAGGAAACAAAAGAAGCCGTTAACGATAATTTTTCATGAGAAAAAATAAGCTGAGTTTTACTTTTCCTTAGAAAGCCTTCTGAGTAATTTCAAAGTTTCCAATGTGTATCTATTATGCTTTTAAGGTAATTCCAGAAGGATTAATTTAAATGAGAAATATTATTTTATTTTATTATTTTTTTTTTCTTTTTGCGGTATGTGGGCCTCTCACTGTTGTGGCCTCTCCCGTTGCGGAGCACAGGCTCCGGATGCGCAGGCCCAGCGGCCATGGCTCACGGGCCCAACCGCTCCGCGGCATGTGGGATCCTCCCAGACCGGGGCACGAACCTGTATCCCCTGCATCGGCAGGCGGACTCTTAACCACTTGCGCCACCAGGGAGGCCCTGAGAAATATTATTAAAACCATAAAATGTGGGTACCTCACCTTTGCATTTATATTTTCTCTATATGTTCTGTTTCTTTTAATCCATTTGTTTTCCTTTTTAACCTGCATCCACAGTGCACCATCCCTGAAGGGACCTGTGTGAAGTGTCCTATCCTCACATCCTTCTCAGATCGAGATTGCACCATATCAATAACGTTAGTGGGGAGCAGCTTGTAGTTGGTTAGTGGGTGCTGAGCTGGGCTGGGAGAACAACCCAGGTGTCAGGGAGAGCAAGGTTGACCTTAGTACCCATATTGAAAATAGAAACAAAAAGGGTAAGTAACAGAAAAAGCTGGGAGGGTTTAAACTGACAATAAGTATAAAGAAGAGATTCAAAATGAATGATGACATGGGATATAGCAAAGGTAGTCCCATTGGTTATTGCTAGAAAATGTCACCCTAAGGTCAAACTGTTGAGGTGGAAAAGTATCAAGGAAATTGAAGTTCAAGGTGTTCAGAAGTATGTTTGCCAAAGTGAAGTAGAGATGATTTTATCTGTAAATCCCTATGCAGGAATTCTATGTATATCTCTCTATATCTATCTATCTATGTATCTATCTATCTATCTATCTATCTATCTATCTATCTATATATATGTATATATATATATTTTTTCTAAATTTATTTATTTTTTACAAATATTTTTATTGACATATAGTTGATTTACAAGGTTGTGTTAGTTGCAGGTGTACGACACAGTGATTCAGTTATACATACATATGTATCTATTTTTTTCAGATTATTTTCCCTTTTAGGTTATTACAAAATGTTAAGTGTAGTTACCTGTGCTATACAGTAGGTCCTTGTTGGTTACTTATTTTATACATAATAGTGTGTATATGTTAACCCCAAACTCCTAATTTATCCCTCCCCCCTTCTCCTTTGGTAACCATATCTCTGTTTTCTATGTCTGTGAGTCTGTTTCTGTTTTGTAAATAAGTTCATTTGTAGATTCCATGTATAAACAATATCACATGATATTTGTCTTTCTATGTCTGGCTTACTTCACTTAATATAATAAACTCTAGGTGTATATTTTTATGTTACAGATGATTCCCATCTTTCAGGGAATAAAGATTATCCTGTGATTGGAAACTTCTGAGTGGGGGTGTGGGTCCTAGTCAAGCCCCTTTGCTGGCAATAAGTCAGAAAAGAAAGTTCTGCCGACTGCAGGCAGCTAAGTGAGGTTTCAGTTTCCTCAGGATGCTCTGCTGATTGACACATACTGCAGTTCCTCAGCCCACGTGCTGGGCCAGTGTCAGGAGTGCACCTGAGGGAGGTGAGCTGATGCTCTTAACAAGATGTGCTTCTGGTGGCTGAAGTTCACCATGTTACTTCCAGTGCAGTGAACCTGGGTTTCAGAGATCTCTGTTTAAATTTTTTCCAGCTTCATCTTTTATAAATGCTGAAGTGAATGTGATGATTGGCATGTAGATAATGAATATTTTAAATAGTTGATTTTTGTAGGGTAACTAACTTTCTGATCTTTATATTTTTTCTAATATTCTTTGTGGTTCATGATACTTTGCTCAAATTGTCTTTCTTTCTGCCTATGAACAATATTGAATGACTGGCAATGACCCGTTCTGCCTATGAAGAATATTGAATGACTGGCAATGCCCCTTAATAATAAATAACTATCTATTTGATGATATTTAAAATTAAGATGGACTCCTTAAAGTTGCCATTATGAACTGGGAATTATTGTTAAAAATGCAACCACACAGCAATTCTAATATATGCTAATATGTATATATCTGAATTAATGATATATTATTAATGTTTAATAGGCATTAATAAACATTCTTGAAGGAGAGAAAAAATGCCTGTATTTAATTGCTTCTGACAAAGACAAAGAACTAGGGACTGCCACCAAATGAAGTGTACATTGCATAGTCAGAACAATGGCTGAAGATTCAAATGTCACAAACAGGCAGATAAATAAAAGGATAAGAACACTACTTTCAGGGCCTCCCTGGTGGCGCAGTGGTTGAGAGTCTGCCTGCCGATGTAGGGGATACGGGTTCGTGCCCCGGTCTGGGAGGATCCCATATGCCACGGAGCGGCTGGGCCCGTGAGCCATGGCCGCTGGGCCTGCGCATCCGGAGCCTGTGCTCCGCAACGGGAGAGGCCACGGCAGTGAGAGGCCCGCATACCGAAAAAAAAAAAAAAAAAAAAAAGAACACTACTTTCAAACACATTCTTAAATGAAGAGCATATAATTCTAATGCTTAAACCAAACCCTAATAAAAACCCTATATTCATGGAAGACAATGTATAAGATTTAGCTCAGTGGCAGCTTTGTTATATGACTATGTATGGGCAATCACTACACTTAGTTTTCATTTGAAGGAAACTAGAAATTTTCAGGTTTTTTTGTAAGGAACTCAGGGTCTCATCTTTGAAGCCTAAGATTTGTAGCAAATTAATTTTAGGCATTTTGATTTATGGACATATTTTTCTAATACACAAAGTAGTTTACTGAGTTAATTTATTTTTGACCTGAAATAGAACTTTACCCAATATTTCAAGTGAAAATAAACTGCTACATTAATCCACTAATCCTCCTAATTTAAGAATTTACAGAGAATGTATTACCTACTAAAGCAACCAAAAATTCATATTCTATAGAGATGCTGTAATTTCACTGAGGAATATAAAATTAAATGGTTTAACTTTCATTTTCTTGTGATATCCTCTAAGTGGCTTCATATTTTGTTCTATGTATACTGTTTAACCAATTATAATTCGTGTCAGTAGCTTTTTTTCAGTAGGACATATGATGTATTTCAATACACATTTAGCTACTTCATTTGCAATCTCTTATGTTTATTAAATACTGGCAAGGTAACTGTGAAAATAAAACAAACAGAAAAGCTATGCAATCATTTATATTAATAGGGTACATTTCAAACATGTAAAATATATTCCAACCATTAAAGCAAATGAGAAGTTTTTAAATATGATAGAACATAGACTCCATAATTACTAAAACCAATATTCTTCCTTACACAAAACAAGCACATCCATAGCTTAAAAAATACTCATTAATATTTTGGTAATTCATAACAGAATAGTAATCCCCCAGATTAGCAATATCAGCATCACCCAAGAACCTGTTACAAATACAATTTCTAAGCCCCACTCCAGACCTACTGAATCAGAAACTCCAGGGGGTAAGCAGAGCAATCTGACATGCTCTAAGCGTAGAAGAAGAAAAATGCACCGCTACAGTTAGACATAAGGAAATTCAGACAACAAAACAAAGTGGACCTATAGATCACTATCACTAAGAACCTTTCTTCTGAAATCATGCACGTTGTGTAGAAGTAGGTAGTTCAAGATCTGACTGTGTAGCAACCAGATCAGTGTCAGGGTCCCACCCATGTCTCCTTACACTTTTTACCGTGTCTGGCTTTCAGGACCTATGCACTCCCAACAGCCAGCACTGGGTCTTTGTCTGAAGGTAGCCTTCAGGCTGCCAGAATTTGTCTGCTTCACCTTAATTGGGTATTTATGGAAAGTTAGATCACTTGATTTAACCTTGAGCAGGTTTAACGAATAACTAAGGTGTGTAAATGTTCCAGCTCTCTTGCTTTCCTAAAGATGTTCTGAAAGATGACTCACACTGTCTCCAGATCTCCCTGATGAAATCCAACCAGTGACTCTCCATCAAACTTTGCTTGGGAGCCCCATTTCCCCAGCCCCTGACCCTTGTTCATTCTTTCCTTCCTAGCCCCACTTCACTCCTCCCTACCAGTTCTCCTGGGGATAATTCTTACTCTCTCTCTGTCATATGAACCCTTATCTCAGTATCTACTTATGGAGAACCTAACCTAAAGCAGACGGAATTCTTATCTCTGTGAGAAAAAAATACAAGGTTTTATACTGAAGTCGTGGGAGACATTCTCAACATCATCTGATCTTTTGCCATGACGCTGTTTCCATTACTGTTTTGTGTTTTTATATGACGTTTTGTTTTCAACAGACTTTAATTTTTAGAACAGTTTTAGAAATACAGAAACTTTGAGAAGATAGTATACGGAATCCCCATATGCCCTGTATCCAGTTTCCCCTGTCATTAACATTTTATGTTGGTATAATGCACTTGTGACATTTAGTGATCTGATATTGATCCATTATTATTTTTAATTAGGGAGGACTGTGTTTTTGATTAAATTTTACTCATCTTTCAATTCTTAGCTCATGCCTAATATGGGTTCTTATTTATCTTCACTCATTCACTTAACATTCACCCATCTCTCCCTTTTTTTCACTAAACTATTAATATACATGCCAAAAATTATTCTATTGAATAATAGGTATAAGAGAGTGAACCAAATATATCAGGTCTAGTCTATCTAAATTAGATTCTGAAGGAAAAGTTCCATTCTAAAAATAAATAAATAAATACGTACAAACATAATTTAATATAATAATCATTAGAAAAAATGGATACTTTGGGAGAGGATGATCTGTATAAATCTTTCTGTGCAGTGTCATTGGAGTTGACACCTGAGTCCTTAGTCTCAGGTTGTCATGGGAAGATATGTGGCATGGAGTTTCCAGACAGAGTGAATGGAAACTCCAGAAGACCTAAGATGTATCCAATGTATCTGGAAACAATAAAAGAAACCCAATGTGTTTAGAGGGCAAGGGGAAGAGGAGTGTCAGATAAGGAGGGAGACTTAGGCAGGAGAAAGTATCATGAGCTTGTCAGGTAAGAGAAAGCACTATTGAATTTATTCCAAACCAATGAGAAATCATTAGATACTAATAATTAGAGGATGAAATGCAAACGGTATCATATGAGGTGATCAACTTTTTAAAATGTCATTCTGAAGAATGGTTTGAGGCATGTAAGGGATGGAGCAAAAGGAAGGAGACTGGTTGGATGTGCCATGCTTATCTTTTCAACCACCTGTAGCACTTGGTTCTAATTTGTAGGCTTACTTCTGTATTTCCTCTTCGAACGAGAACTCTTTATATATAGGCCAAGTCTAATAATTTTTGTTCTCGAAATAATAATCATAATGTTTAGTATATTTGATACTATTGTTGAAAGAAGGAATGAATGATTTCTAAAACCTAACAAATAGCTAGTTAACACCAATGACAACTGTTTTTATTTATAGAGGCCAATGGCTCAGCAAATCAAGGTCCTTTTTCTACTCATGTTCACCAAGTCTATTGTATCATTAGATACTATATTTAATTTCCTCTCAGCCATTTTTCCCCAGTGACTTAGAACAGAATCTGATTCCTTAAGCATGTTCTACTTGGTTTTATTTCTCAGCTCTTTGATAACCTTGATACATTTTTTAGTACTGTTTCTGTTAATTCATCACATCCTTTTAATATGTACATCTCAGAAGAAGATGAATATTCTGAAAAATATTTGACAGGGGATAAGGGTGATTGCCTTGCATGGGACTCTATATTTATACTCTACATTTGCATATGAGAATCTTGATTGTGTTCTTTTCACAATAGCTCTACATTGTTGATGTTAAATTAAATGTTTAATAATTTATCACCTTAAGTTTTACACCTTTATTATACATTTATATTTATATCCACTTATATTTTATTTATATGTATAATCTTATCTTGTCACTGAATGTAAGCCTTGGAAAGCAGGATATTATTAACTTGACTTATTTTTAAGTGACAAGCTAATAAATTATATGAAATTTAATTGCACTATATATTATAGTACTTTAAAAAATAAATCCCGGTTGATTTTAAAGGTCCAAAATGATTTTTAAAACAAATAAATGTCCCTACTTCATTCTCATTCTTTCCACTGGGATTTCCACATAGATTTATGTAGCTGACTGCAGATACATTTTAAATGGAATACTGAGGCTCAATAATCTACTCATTATATTTATCCTATCCAAGGTAGCTTACTTCCATTATTCATTAGACAGGGGAGTGATATTTGAGTAAAGTATACACTCCTATAGTCAGAAGAATATGTAAGTAGGGAGATAGACATGCCTTGGTCCTTTTCTTCAAATGATCTTCCCAAAAGAGCATTTTATATTACTTGCTGTAATATGACTTTGAGTACTAATTACTCTCTTTGAATTTAAAAATATTTGGTTGAAATGTCTTAGATATACTTCAGTGTTGATCATGTACAACCATCATAATAAGATTATATGTCCCCAGATGATATCAGAGCAGCAGAGGTTTTCTATTTTTTCTCAATGATTCCTACACAGGAACAAAATTATGAATACAAATAAAATTTACAGTGAGAATTGTCCTTCTAGATAATCTGGCTTATTGTTTTTAATAAAAAAAAATGAGAATTATGATTCAGTTATTTTTTTTCTTTTTACTGTGGTTACCTAAAGACACAGGCAAAACTTTAATGTTAAATTCATTTTTTAGCATACTTTGCTCCTTATAAAATTACTAATTCGTTTCTAAATTTTTTCTAGATTCACAAGTTGTTTTCTGATATAAATTTTATTCCATATATTATTTATTCCATATATATTTATATCATATATTGTTTAGATATTTCAATATAGTAAGTTGCTTAAAATCCTTTAACATTAATAACATCCATGCATTATAAATGCAGGTATTAATTAACAGCATAAGTCCACTGAATAAAACAACTTGGCTAAATTTTTGCCTCTGACTATATGTCAAATATATTTAAAGGTTGAATGGCTTTTTATATTATTTTCCTAAGCTAAAAGTATTTGTTAAAAAATAATAATACACTTAGGAAAAAATAAACTAGAGATATTTAAGGTAGATAATTTATCTAATGAAAGTTACATATGTTTATGTTGTTGAATGTTCTGATTCAAAGCAAGGTTAAATTTGTCAGATTTATCTAATATTTAAATTACTTTTTAAGCTGCTGGCCAGCTGTGACCAAACATTGTTTAAGAACTGCTTGAGAAACTTAATCTCAAGACAATATATATAATAGCTGGAAATTAAAAATGGCCTGAAAATTCATTCTCAAAAGACATTTAATAAATAAGGATAAATCTGCAGAATAGAAAAAGCATACAAATAAGTATTTCATCATGATGTAGTTGTTTATATGTTGATGTAGAACATTATTTATGAAATAATTTAAATGATAGACTGATACAAAATTGTACATAGAGCTATATGTTTTAGAAGAGCTACAATCAAGTCAAGAAGCCTCCAGTTCTTGTCATGAATAGAAAAGAGGAAAAAAGTCAATGACAGAAAATGAAAGAGAAAAGAATAAAGTCTTATTTTGGCAGTTTACAGATAATTATTGAGTTGACTTTCTTCTTTTATATAATTGACTGTCTCTCAGGGTATAATCTAGAGGAGAGTAGGAGTTGAGGAGTGAATGATTTGAAATAAATTAATTTTGAACCTTATTAGAACAATGATTGTTATTGAAGCAATCACCAACACAGAACAAATTGGCAGTGGTTTCATGAAAAAAATAATCTGCTTCCAACACACACAATGATGTAATAGCAGTGTCTCTGGTTTGAAGACTACCTTTATCCACACAGTGATTCAGGGACCCCTTGCTCTTTTTATCTTGTGGTTCCACTTTCCTGCCTTGCCATCTTCTTCATGTAGCCAGAAGGAGGAAAGAGAGAATTAGGAGAAAGTGCAACGACTTCTGAAAATCTGGTCCCACAAATGCAATATTCACTTTCTCACAAAGAAAACTCACTTCCATAGCTTACCCAGATGCTGGATGACCAGAGAATTTGGTCCTAAATCTGGGTAATGTTTCCCAGTGATGATGATACATTATAGAATATCTGTCACAAGGCTCACATAGAAACTTTCATTGTTTCCCTTCACCACCGTCATAGTCCTCATTTTTTGCCATTTGGGGAAACACACTATAATTTCACTGAACATGTTGACATATTTTCATACTTACCTCTTTTGGGAGAATTATCCTTCCCCTGCTAGACCATTCTTGGAAGGGGACTTATACTATCTTGGTTCACTCATTTTGTTGAAGACAAAATTGTAATCCCAAGAAATTAAGTCACTTGCCCAAGGTATCAACACATTTAATTAGTAACAAACCCATAAATATAAATCATCTTTGTCTTATTTCCTTAGAATCTCACCAATCCTGATAATTTCAGCAAAGTATTAAACAGAATACTGTATTATTTTTTAGGTACTTAATAGTAGATGTACAATGTATTGCAGAAGAAGAAGAAAAAGAAAAGAAGAAGAAGAAGAAGAAGAAGAAGAAGAAGAAGAAGAAGAAGAAGAAGAAGAAGAAGAAGAAGAAGAAGAAGAAGAAGAAGAAGAAGAAGAAGAAGAAGAAAGAGAAGAAGAAGAAGAGGAAGAAGAAGAAGAGGAAGAAGAAGAAGAGGAGGAGGAGGAGGAGAAGGATAGTTCCTTAGGCAACTTGCATATGTTTTGTTTGATAGAAAAAATATTTTGTTACTTTTAGTATCCCTGAGGTAACTACCTGTAACTGAATGGCTGTAGAGGGCTCAGATTGTAAAGGAGTAGCTCTAAAAATATATATTCAAAAAATATATATATTTTTTGAATTATACATACTCAGATTATCATGTAATAGCATGTACAGATGGATATTTTCTTAGTTGAGTTCCTGCAAAGCAGCCTATGAGATGGAGATTCGAATGTTGGCTGTTTATTAGAGACTACTCTTGGTATAAACACATCTGGACAGGACACTAAAGAAGCAGGTTTGGGAATGGGGAGAAGTATGGCATCAGTACATACATACAAAGTCCTCCATGGTCCTTCTTGGGAATGCTGATGCTGGGATGACCCTGCAGAGTTGTCTCAAATTAGTGTGGGTATTGGGTTTTCATTCCCCAACATTAATCACTTATTTATGCAAGCCATCCCAGGAAGGGAATTCCACCTTGGGCAACATAATTTTCTTCACCTGCATTTGAAGGAGGTGAACAGCTGAGGGCTGCCCTTGTGTGTGCATCATTCCTGAATTGCGATCTGGTTGATGTATCACATTGTTCACTACAAAAGTTTATGTGACAGAGCTTCCTAAGGAAGAAGGGTAGGAGGGAGAACCCAGATTGCTTTTCATAAATCTTAAATTGTTGACCCATTTATTTCCACAGACCAAACAAGTTTTTCTTTGGATAGATGTAATAAGAAATATTTTTCTATTGAAAAGTCAGTCTTACTTATATAGTTATCCAATTGCTTCTATGTTTATTTGAAACTTTATTTCAGAAAGGCCATGAGGAATAGAGAGTTTAATCTTATTTTTTTTTTACTCTTGTCTCTGTTTTGTTGTATTGTGTTGATCCACAGATTACTAACTATAGTGTTGTTTTGGTCCCTATTGGAAAGATGCTACAAAACAGTAACTTTTTCATTTGTGTAACTTAACTTGAGTCTCTAAAGGAAAACAATAAATTATATCATTCAACAAAGATTCATTTTGCTTCTTTTGTGGTTGAAACTAATTTATTAAGAACTATAGTTTGTTCTAGGTTTTCAAAAAATAATAAATTATTATTTTTGCACAGTAAATCCAATTGTAAAGATTTACAAGTTTATGATTGCTGCTATACTTGTTTGTGTAAAAAATTGTATAGTCAAATTTTTATAATTGTCATTTAAATAATTTTAACTCTTGTTTATATTTAGCACTATGCAGTAAGCAAAAATGTATTCTATAAATCTAAGTGATGTAATATAACAAGTAATTAAAATTAACTCTCTATGAAGTATTTTTATTCAGTGTTGACAAATCTAAAATTTAATATAAATTATAGTGTTCTGTTTTCCTAAGTTACTTTTTTCCTAGTCATAGAAAATAAAATATGGGTGATGTCAGCTTCTTTTGTCTCTCTCCTTCAATCTACTATCACTAAAACATCCACAACTCAACAAACATGCCTCTGTCCAAAATACCAGGATGTTGGAGAATTCCACATATGTTTACATCTAAAAGTGGGTAGACTGGAGCACACAGACAAGGTGGAGCTAGGGAAACAGTGGAGACAGTTCCTGAATCCCAAGTCCTTCAGCCATGGCAGCTGAGCCCACAGCTCCTGAGAACCTGGTAGCAGCAGGTAGCAGGTAACATCTCTTGGAGATTGCACAACTCTGACCTCCCAGCCACAGCAGTGACCACAGCCACAGGTAACTGGGCAGCAGCTGCAGAAGGACATGGGTCCTGTTCCTCCAGACATGGAGACACTCACAAGTCCAGCCCCCAGCCCCCATCTGGTCTAGAGACTGCAAACCTGATGACACCAGACACAGCAGAGGTGCCCACGTGACCCCAGCTACTCCCCCAACTCTCCACCTCCCCTTGTGGTGATGGAGACTGAAACTCAGGAGATCCCAGATGCTGCAGAAGAGTCCAACATCACAGTGCCTCAGGTGGGGACACCAGAAAGAGTGGCAGCAATGAGGCCTCAGTGACCCTGAAGGCACAAGCAATGACAAGGTGGGTGTGGGGTGATGCCTCTGACAGAGGTTGTAGAGGATAGAAAGTGTACCTCTCAGAAAATATCAGAGGCAGCTCAGGTAAGAGAAACCAAGAACTATCACAACACTTACTGGAAAACAAAATAAAGGCCTCTAATTTCTAACCTCTTGAATCCTTAGGATTGGTAGAAAGGTATTTGCTACTTCTAAGTTGCCAGCAGAGGAACAACTCATTAAGCACCAAGAAGTACCACAGTAACACAGCATCACAAAGGGAAAATGACTATTCTCCAGAAACCAAACTTAAAATCATGAAATATTGTGATCCAACTAATAGAGAATTCAAGAGAGCTGTCATGGGTTTCCCTGGTGAGGCAGTGGCTAAGAATCCGCCTGCCAATCCAGGGGACACAGCTTCGAGCCCTGGTCTGGGAATATCCCACATGCCACGGAGCAACTAAGCCCATGCAACACAACTACTGAGCCTGCATGCTAGAGCCTGTGCGTGCCACAACTACTGAAGCCCACGTGCCTAGAGTCCATGCTCTGCAACAAGAGAAGCTACCACAATGAGAAGCTCGCATCCCACAACGAAGACCCAACACAGCCAAAAATAAAGTAAATAAATTCATTTAAAAAATTAATGCAAATATATGCATAGTTAACAAAATATCAAAATTTTACCTAAAAAAAAGAGCTTCCATGAAGAAACTCAACAAGCTACAGGAAAACTAAAAAAGACAATTCAGTGAGCTCAGAAATAAAATGAACAAACAGGAGAAATACTTTACCTAAGAGGTTGAAACTCTAAAAAAGGATCCAACAAATTCTGGAGCTGAAGAACCCAATAAACGAGATGAAGAATGCATTAGAAAGCACTGGAAATAGAGAAGACAATAAGGAGGAGAGAATTAATTATCAGGAAAATATAAATCTAGAAATTACAAAAATACAAGAAGAAAGTGAATCAAAATACTTAAAAATGAGGAATGATACAAGAGCTATCCATCTCTTTTAAGAAGAAAAAACTTTAGGGCAATGGGTATCCCAGAAGGGGAAGAGAGGGAGAAGGGAGCAGAGAGTTTATTTAAAAAATTAGTATCTGAGAACTTCCCAAACCTTGAGCAGGAACTGGAAATAAAAGTCCATGAAGCTAAGAAAACACCTAATTCCCTCTCTAAGACATAGTATATTAAAGCTGTCTAAAGTTAATGATAAAGGAATAATTTTAAAAGAGCCAGGGAAAAGTGGATGGTAACCTACAAAGGAATCCCTATTAGACCATCAGCAGATTTCTCAGAAGGAACTCTACAGGCCAGGAGGGAATTTAATGTCATCCTCAACATACTGAAGATAAAAACTGACACCCAAGAAAACTCTAACCAACAAAATTATCAGACGTATATAAAGGAGAAATAAAGGCTTTCCCAGACAAACAAAAGGTGAGGAAGTTCATCACCACTAGATCTGCCTTACAAGAAATATTGAAAGGAGCTCTTCTCTCTGAAACAAAAAGACAAAAGTACACAAAACTTTGAGCAATGTGATAAATAGACAGAATTAGAAAATTGTGATTCTATATCAGAATAGATTTTTCAACACTTTATTACAGTATAAATGTTAAAGGAGAAAAAAGCAGAAAAAATAACTATACCAACTTCAGTTTGGTAACAAATTCACAACATAAAAAGTGATAATTTGAGATGACATAAACACAAAAGGAGAAAATAAAAAGAATAGAACATGTATAGGTAAATGAAGATAAGATGCCATCAGAAGAAAAATGACTGAGATATTGAGATATTTATACAAAGCACAATGTAACTACAAAACATAAATCTAAAGCACAGACATGAAAACACACAAAATAGAAGAAACTGAGAAAAACATCATAGAAAGCCACCAAATTAAAATGTCAGAGAGAAGCACATGTAAAAAGAACCAATGGAGATATAACATCTAGAAAACAAAAGATAAAATGGCAGTACTAAAGCTTCATCTATCAGTAGTCACCCTAAGTATAAGTGGATTGAATTCACCAATCAAAAGGCACAGAGAGACTGAATTCATCAAAGACAAGACCCAAGTATATGCTGCCTCTAGTAGACTCAACTCAGCTACAAAGACAAACATAGGCTCCAAGTGAAGGGATGGAAGGTGTTACTACAAGCAAATGATAGCCAAACAAAAACACATGGAGCCATACTCATGTCAGACAAAATAGACTTCAAGTCAAAAGATGTAACAAAAGACAAAGACAGAGAGTATATAATAATGAAGGGGAAACTTCTTCAAGAAGATATAACAGTTATTAATATGTAGGTACCTAATATAGAAGCACCAAAATGTAGAAACTAAGTACTAACAGACCTAAAGGAAGAAATTGGCACAACACAATAATAGTAGGAAACTTTAACACCCCACTTTCATCAATAGATATATCATGCAGACAGGAGGTCAACAAGAGAACAGTGGTCTTAAACGAAACAGTAGACAAGATGGATTAAATGGAATTATACAGAACATTCTATCCAAATGCAGTAGAATACACATTTTTCTCAAGTGCACATGGAACATTCACAAGAATAGATCATATGGTACGACACAAAACAAGCCTCAGTAAATTTAAGAGGATTGAAATCATTTTAAGTGTAGTTTCTGATCTCAATATTATAAAACTAAAAATCATTTACAAGAAGGAAGCTGGACAAATCATAAATACATGGAGACTGAAAAACATGCTACTGAACAACAACTGAGTCAAGGAAGAAATAAAAGAAGAAATAAAAAATTACGTAAGTCAAATGAAAATGAAAATATGACATACCCAAATCAATGGGATGCAGTAAAAAATGGTATTAAGGTAATAGTTTATAGTAATACAGGCCTACCTCAATAAAAAAGAAAAATCTCAAATAAATCTAACCTTATACCTAAAAGAGCTAGGAAAAAAAAAAAAAAGAAGAAGAACAATGAAAGCCCAAAGTCAGTAGAAGGAGGAAAATAAGAAAGATCAGAGTGGAAATAAATGAAATAGAGACTAAAAAGACAACTAATAATATCAATGAAACTAAGAGCTGGTTCTTTGAAAATAAAAAGGAAAATGAGTGCTTCCCTGGTGGTGCAGTGGTTGAGAGTCCGCCTGCCGATGCAGGGGACACGGGTTTGTGCCCCAGTCCAGGAAGATCCCACATGCCGCAGAGTGGCTGGGCCCATGAACCATGGCCGCTGAGGCTGCACATCTGGAGCCTGTTCTCTGCAATGGGAGAGGCTACAACAGTAAGAGGCCCGTGTCCTGTGGAAAAAAAAAAAAAAAAAAGGAAAGTGACAAATCTTAGCTAGATTTACTAAGAAAAAATGGGAAAAGGCTCTGATAAATAAAATCAAAACCAAAGAGGAGAAATAACAATGGATACAACAGAAATACAAAAGATTATAAGAGAATATTATGAACAGAAGTATGTTATTGAATTTGACAACAAGGAATGGATTAATTCTTAGAATGATACAACTTTCCAGACTGAATCACAAAGTAGAAAACCTGAATAAATCTGAACATTAGTAAAGAGTTTGAAAAAGTAATCAAAAACTTCACCCAAACCAAAAGTCCAGGACAAGACAGCTTCACAAATAAATTCTACCAACATTCAAAGATTTAATACATATCCTTCTCAAAATCTCCTAAAAAAATTAAGACAAGTGATACCTCCTAACTCATTTTATAAGACCAATATTACTCTGATAACAAAACCAGACAAAGACAACACACACACAAAAGAAATTACAGGATAATAGAGCTGATAAACATAGATGCAAAAATCCTCAAAAAATATTAGCAAACTGAATATATTGAACAGATAAAATTGAAACATTAAAAGGATTATACACCATGATCAAGTGGGGTTTATTCCAGGGACGCAAGGACAGTTCAACACTCACAATTCAATCAACATGATTCACCACATTAACAGTATGAAAGATGAAAAGCTTATGCTCGTCTCAAACAATACAGAAAAAAAAAGCATTTGACAAGATTCTGCACCCATTTATGGTAAAAACTCTCAATAAAATGGCTATAGAAGGAAAGTACCTCAAATAATAAGTGCCACTTATGACAAAATCACAGCTAAAATCATACTCAAGGGTGAAAAACTGAAAGCTATATCTCTAAATTCAGGAACAAGAGAAGGATGCCTATTCTTACCAGTCAATACAGTACTTGAAGTCATAGAGCAATTAAGCAAAGAGAAAAAGAAAAAAAAATAATAATAATTAAAGCATCCAAATAGGAAAAAAAGAAGTAAAACCAATAAGTTTTCAGAAATTTAGGGAACGATTGAATTTTTTTCATAACAGTACTGAAGAACATCTATTGGATTGACATTTTGAAACATAATTGTGTCTGGAATGTAGAAAATAGATTAAAGAAAAGGGGCACACCACCAGGGTCAGGCTAGAAGGACATTACAGTAGTCTTGTTACAGTTACAAGATAAGTGAAATTGAGGATGGTGTGTGCAGAACCAACAGCCATTCAGGAGGTCAGATTAAAAGGAATAGACAAAAAGTTTCTAATTATTTAGTTCGTGTTACCTGGAACAATCCAAGAGAAGAATAGTTTTGGTATTTACACTTTTTTTTCTCTCCTTTAAGAACCATAGAATGGAAACATCACTCTACACTTATGCAAAAATTATTTCTACGTCCTGCTTTAATGTCAGCTTATGTTCTCAGGTTAGAACCTCACAGAATTTCAATGCACCACCTTAGAAATGCCCAGAATACGTTCTGAATTTCCTGCCACACAACATTGTGGAGAGGCCCAATGAAATTGAAATGGTGTCTGTAGTCTATATATATAGCAAGTATAAAAGTATTCATTGTGGCTTTTCAAGAATCTAAATTGCATTCTAAAGTATTCCAAGGAGGACAGATTCCAGAAAGTCTTAAGAATACAATTCTAATCTTCTTCATAACAGAATGTTCTTCATTGTGTGTGCTCTGATATATATATATATATATATATATATATATATATATATATATATATATATATATATATATATATTAGTAACTAACATGCTGTTCTCCATATCAACTGTACCATTTTACATTCCCATCAGCAATGTGCAAGTTTTCTAATTCCTTATCAACACTTGTTATTTTCTAGTTCTTTTTCTTTTGATAGCAGTCATACTATTGAGTGTCAGGTAATAACTTATTGTGGTTTAGACTTAAATTTACCTAATTATTAATGATGTTAAATATTTTTCATGTACTTACTTGACATTCATATATCTTCTCTGGATAATTTTATTCAAATTATTTGTCTATTTTTTAATTGGGTTGCTTTTTTGTTGTTGAGTTGTAGGAATTTTATAGTTTTTGCACTTATGCTTAGTTCTTTTATCTATTTTGAGTTAATATTTGTATACAGTGTATGACAAGGTCCAGCTTTATTCTTTTTTAAAATTTTTATTGGAGTATGATTGATTTACAATGTTGTGTTAGTTTCAGGTGTACAGTAACGTGAATCAGTTATATGTATACATTTATCTACTCTTTTTTTTAGATTATTTTCCCATATAGGTCATTACAGAGTACTGAATAGAGTTCCCTGTGCTATACAGTAGGTTCTTATTAGTGATCTATTTTATATATAGTAGTGTGTATAAGTAAATCCCAATTTCCCAACTTATCCCTCCCCCCCTTATACCCTGGTAAACATGTTTGTTTTCTGTATCTGTGACTCTACTTCTGTTTTGTAAATAAGTTCATTTGTACCCTTTTTTTAGATTCCACATATGAGCAATATCATACAATATTTGTCTTTCTCTGTCTGACTTACTTCATTCAGTGTGACGATCTCTAGGTCCATCCATGTTGTTGCAGATGGCATTACTTTGTTTTTTTTATGGCTGAATAATATTCCTTTGTAAATATGTACCATATCTTCTTTATCAGTTCCTCTGTTGATGGACATCTAGGTTGCTTCCATGTCCTGGCTATTGTAAATAGTGCTGCAATGAACACTGGTGTGTGTGTGTATCTTTTAAAATTATGGTTTTCTTTGGATATATGCCTAGGAGTGGGATTGCTGGGTCAAACAGTAGTTCTATTTTTAGTTTTTTTAAGGAACCTCTATACTGTTCTCTATAGAGGCTGTACAAATTTACATTCCCACCAACAATGTTGGAGGGTTCCTCTTCTTCCACACCATCTCCAGCATTTCTCATTTGTAGATTTTTTTATCATGGCCATTCTGGCCAGTGTGAGGTGGTACCTCATGATAGTTTTGATTTGCATTTCTCTAAAAATTAATGATGTTGAGCATTTTTTTTATGTGCTTTTTGGACATCTGTATGTCTTCTTTGGAGAAAAGTCTATTTAGAACATCTGTTCATTTTTTGTTTGGGTTGTTTGTTATTTTGATATTGAGCTGCATGTGCTGTTTGTATATTTTGGAGATGAATCTCTTGTCAGATGCTTCATTTGCAAATATTTTCTCCCATTCTGAGGGCTGTCTTTTTGCACTGTTTATGGTTTCCTTTGCTGTGCAAATGTTTTTAAGTTTAATTAGTTCCCATTTGTTTATTTTTGTTTTTATTTTCATTAGGAGGTAGATCAAAAAGTATCTTGCTGCAATTTATGTCAAAGAGTATTCTGCCTATGTTTTCCTCAACGTGTTTTTATGGTATCTGGCCTTACATTTAGGTCTTTATTTTACTTTGAGTTCATTTTTTGTGTATGGTGTTAGGGAGTGTTCTAATTTTGTTCTTTTACATGTATCTGTCCAGTTTTCTCAGCACCACTTATTGAAGACACAGTCTTATTTCCACTGTATATTCTTGCAGCCTTTGTCATAGATTAGGTGACCATAGGTGCATAAGTTTATCTCTGGACTTTCCATCCTGTTCCATTGATCTATATTTCTGTTTTTGTGGTAGTACCATACTTTGCAGTATAGTCTAAAGTCTGAGAGCCTGATTCCTCCAGCTCTGTTTTCTTTCTCAAGATTCATTTGGCTACTCAGTTAATACCCTTAGAACCTTTATCAAAAATTACTTAACCATATATGAGGGGATTTATAGCTGGGATCTGTATTCTATTCCGTTGGTCTATATGTTTGTCATTATGCCAATACCTCATTGTTCTGTACTGTAGCTTTGTAGTAATTGTTTAAATTAGGAAGTGTGAGACCTCCACTTTGTTCTCTTTTTAAGACTTGTTTTGGATATTTAGTATCCTCACATTTAATTTTGACTGCTCATAATTCCAAAGTTTTAAAAATCGGAGACATATGTATGTCTAAAATAGACATTTCTATACATATATAAACTACTTTACATATATTGTGTTGCTGTTAGCAACTGAACTTCGTGGTTTATTGTGTGTTCTTTAAAAATTGTTCATTTTTCAATTAATAGTTTTAGACTTATGAGTCCTAAAGTATGAATATTTCTTTGCTGTTTATTTTCATTTTGTTAAATGACTCCACAGATAACCAGAATAACATGTTGCTCTAATAGTGGATCCCCCATCTGTCTGCACATATAATTCTCCTTATGATGTTTAGAAATTACAGCTAACCAGTCTGGTCCCCATCATTGGGAATTCTGATATAGTGAGTCTGTGCTGAGACTTGGAAATTTGAGCTCTTTGTCTGTTCTGAAGGTGACTGTAAGCAGAGGTACTTATAAATAAATAGTTTGAATAAAGATAAAAGCACCTGTCTATTCAATTTTGCCCCTATTTGAGTAGGAGAGAGGAGTAGAAGATAAAGTGAGAAAGAGAGAATTTGAGAAAAAGGTGGTGATCAAGGCTAGTGTAATACATAGTGATTATTAGTGTCTTTACTGAAGGTAAACATGATGCCTAAACTTTCAAGCCATACAAGAAAAATTTTGGTATTTACTATCATTATGCAGCCTTTAACTAACTTTTATGAAGAATTAGTTAAATAATTGTCTCATTTTAATGATCCAGCATTAAATTATCTCTATGATTATTACAAAAAATTGTGTGGTGTATTATTCTTTCTTTTTGATCCACATTTTTGTGTGTTTGGCCTGGAAAATATTAGCACATATTAAAATAGGAAAAGAAAGGAAGAAAAGAAAAAAAGAAAGAGGGAGAGAAGGAAGACAAAGAAAGGAAGGAAGGGAGAGAGTGAAGGAAGAAAAGAAGGAAGGAGATGGAAAATAAAAGAAGACCAATATAACTAAAAGAAGGAAAAGAAGGAAAAAGAAGGAAAGATAAAGAAGGGAAGGGAAGAGGAGAGGAAGGGAGGGGAGGGGAAATAAGGGAAGGAAATTACTGCCAGCGCTTAGAATCTAGAATTGTTATATAAAATTATAAATTCCTGGATTTTCTTAAAAACCTTGAAACAACTCGACATCCCAAAGTCAACACATGGAAAAAGCAAGGAAACAGCTAGCTGGTCCTTCAGCTTGGCAATCACCAAAACTCCATAGAAGCTGTTAGTTATTTTTGCCTCACATGTATATTTTCCATTATTAGGAATGCAGCACACAACTGGCCATTTTAGGTATTCATGTTTGTTAATCTAGATCTCAGTAAAATCATCAAGTATCCTGCTATTTGTACTGGTTTATAAAATGCAAAGCCATATATAAATCCTTTCTTCTTCCTTTACTCCAATGATAGTTTTCTTCTGGGCTTATTCTCTGAGTTCAGCAGATAAGGCATCTCATCCTTGGTTGACTGTTGCTGCATTTTTTTTAATGTTAATAAAATTTAAAATTAATCAGTGTTATGCTTAAAACAAATTCAGTTATAAAACAGTAACGAGACTACAGAAGCAAAACAAAAACTCAGTATTATCAGTTCAAAACAAAATTCAGGATGAAGCAATACATTGTGAAAAATATAATAACTATCCCAAGCTAGAAGCAATTTGCTAAGTTGCTTTTGCTGTGCTTTGATAATATAAGTTTAATTTGACTTTTCAGTTTCTGAATTTGACTGACTGAAGGAAGTCAATTAAATCGAATCTGTTTTAAAAAATTTGACATAATCTAGGGCTTCACAGGTGGCGCAGTTGTTGGGAGTCTGCCTGCCGATGAAGGGGACACGGGTTCGTGCCCCAGTCCTGGAAGATCCCACATGTCATGGAGCGGCTGGGCCCGTGAGCCATGGCCGCTGAGCCTACGCGTCCAGAGCCCATGCTCTGCAACGGGAGAGGCCACAACAGTGAGAGGCCCACATACCGCAAAAAAAAAAAAAAAAAAAAAAAGTGACATAATCTAAATAAAACAACTAGTTCAATCAGTTAAACATTTAAATAAATTTGGTGTGCACAGTGAAACTAAAACTTTCATGAACTTGTTATTACTTTAGCCAGGACATTTGAAAACAAATTTAGGTAAATGATTAATAAAGTGTATTAACAATATGCACAAAGTAGTTAGTTTTATGAAAACTGAAAAAATTTCTTGTCTCAGCACTCTTTATAAATTATAGACCTATGCATGGACATCAAATAGTGCAAATAAAAGTGATGAGAGTAAAAGAGTTCCAGAGATCCAGCTTGTAAAAACACTTTTCAGTTTTTACACTCATCCATTTCTCTTGAAATTCAGTGATATTTATTAGATTTTTCTTATAACAACTAAAATATATGACACTTAGAAATCCTTTTTGATTTAAAAATATACCATTATCTTTATTCTGGTATTACTGATGACACACATAATGGATTTTAGTTTTCAAGTATGGAATTTTTTTTTCAAAAAGAAGTAGAAACTTATACAATTGTTTAAATATCCTAAATCAGGTTTAGTTTTTTTTTTCTTAAAATACATAGATTACTTTACATCTCCTAGTCAGTATTCACTTATTTGAGAATAAAATATGTTTCAATATTTGATATAATAAATATCATTTTATGCTCATTATATAAAATGTTGTAACTTTTCTGATATCCTGGTGTATCCAAGACTTATTCTTTGGAGGCTTCTCAGCTAAAGTTGCCTTTTTTTCTGATAAATGTATTGTTCCTACCATCCCATACCCACCACTTCCAAAATATGTACACCTCAGAAGTCCTGCTATGCTATAAGACCCAGTGTACAGTTGACTCTCACAGGTGAGGATAACGGACCCAAGCCAGAGATTCTTCCTCTGAAGAATGTGGAGTTGAGTGTCAGAGATGCTTCTCCAACTATTCCAATTGCTGATTCTGAGAGCATGTGACTGACAGTGATGTTGGGTCACAACTTCTTGTGGCTGGTTGGTACCCGCAGAATGGTCACCTCAGTACATCCCAGCACTAGAGGGCATAGGAAACAAGTGAGGACATGATAATCCAGAATGATACAAAAGAGGAAGTTGATACACAATGTGTGCAGTGCAGAATCATGAATAACAATGTTTGTCTTGAATACCTATCAACTGGCGAAAAATGGACATTATTTAGGGAAAGTGTGATATGAATATACTGTCTCTCCAGCACTGAATCCACTTACATTATTTGGAGGTGACCCTGGAGAAGAGAGAGTGTCATTTTAATTGTACAAGGGGTAATTTGATTAAATTAAGTCCAAATTATCTCTAGATGTCAAAAAATGTTGACTGTGAAAACAATGAATCAACTATACTGGACAATTTTCTAAGTTACTCAACCCAGAATCTTTCCCTAAGAGACCAACCATGGTATCAATCAGTGTGGACTGCAGCAAACACGTACTGTCTACATGACTGAGCTATTCTCACCATAGTACTTGAGGTGAGGACTGGATGAGTTATTTATTAAATTTTCCCTCTATTAAATTATAGATGTGGAAACTTGGGAGTTGTGAGATCAGCAATCCAATATTTTGTGTGGGAAGAACCAAGAAAAACAAGGTGCTTGTGAGTTCTTTAATACATTTCTGGAATTAGTTCTCCTCTTTTCTGAAAACTGGTGATTTTCTGTGTCTTGAAATAGAGTGATAACATGCACAACATTTATGTCAGGGTTCTCAATTAGTCCAGTGTTCTGGAAGATGACATGAGCAGGAAGAAGTACCCTGAAACATTTATATAAGCCTCCCAGAATTATTCAAGAAATGTCACCACCTGCTGTCCTGCTGCCCAAGTCAGAACAGGGAAGTCATTGGATATCCCTATTAGACATACCCCTTAGGGATATCCCTTAAAGACATATCCAGTCCATAATAGAAACCTTTATAAATTTCCCTACAATCTGTCCACTTCCCTCCACTTCACCTGGAACTAATTTTGGTCAATTCTTCATTAATTTCCACTCTATTACTGAAACACTCTGTAATAATTTCTGTACCTCCAACTTCTCTTGCTATAATCTATTCATCACATTAGTCCAAGTAATCTTTTAGAAATGTAATTCTTACCATGTCACTACTTTACACAAAATTATTCAAAAAATTCCCATAGCCTTTATTATAGAATCTAAAATGATGTGGTTACTACATAAGTCTCCAGCCACACTTCATATTTTTATTCTTTTAGCTCTCAACATTCTAGATCACGGTTGAACAACACTGGAAGCATTGATATTTTGTACCAGGTAATTATTTGTTGTGAGAGGTTGTCTTGTCATCATGGAATATTTAGCAGCATATCTGTCCTCTATTTCTTAGGCACCAGTAGCATCACTGTAGCTGTGATAAAACATCCCCAGACATTGCCAAATATCCCCTAAGGTCACGATCATCCTGGCTGAGAACCATCACTCTAGATACATGGTTGTTCTTTTATATATTATAATACTGTTCTTCTTTTCTTTTCTACCTCAAATCTTTTTAAAATTATTGTCTTCTTCCTGGAATTCTCTTTCTGTACTGCTACTGATTTTCCTACTGATTTTATGTCACTTCCTCCCAATGCAGTACACTTATTTAGTTTTACTCTCTGACATCTTTTATTTCAGTCTTTCAAATTATCTGCCTTTAATTCCCATGTCATCTTATCAGTCTCTCCAATGTGCTCTGTTCCTGCTCATCACAATAACTTTTCTCCTGCTCTCTTGAATTCTCTGATCATTGTCCATCCTTCTTCTCAATGTATATTCACTGCCTGTGTTGCTTCTTTCAAGAAAACCTCCTTAGCACCACAGACTTCATGGGTCTGATTTTTGTTGTTGTTAACATGTGCATTAATAATTGTGTTTCTTTTACTCAGAACACTTGCCTCTGTTTGCCTTTTAGTAAATATTTGTGTAACTATCTGGCTAACATATTTCCCATCCACAAATATTTCTACTCAGTGAGAACAAGAACCATGGTGTGTGTTTGTGTGTGTGTGTGTGTGTGTGTTTGTGTGTGTGTGGCTCACCACTGTATCTCCACACATACCACAGAGTCTGGCACATAACAAACACTCGCTATGTATTTGGTAAATGAGAATAAAGAGGAACACTTCTCACACTTATAATTGGATGATTGATTACCTATGCAATGATGCTTCCAGTATGGATCATAAGCTGCCTGAGAGCTGGGAACTTGCCCTTGTTTAGAACCACTATACATATAGTGCATAATGAAAGTTCTCAAAAATATTATTTTCAAGGAAATGAACATTTTCTAAAAATAACTCACTTTTTGTTAAAAGTTAAAGATGTATAAATTTTAACAATTACAATTAAAACATGGACGTAAAACATCTGCTGGCCCATATTTATGTATTTGTTTTTCATTCTATAGATGAACACTATAAATTAATGGTAGGCTAATACTCAAATCTGGTCTCCTAATACTTAGTTAAACATTCCTTTCTTAGTTGCTTAATATCACCTATCAGATATCATTGAAAACTACAAAATATTCTGTGATGTATGTGTTCAAAACTCTAATACACCTACAAACACCATTGTTAGTATGCAATACTTGTCGATTTACCTATATTCCACTATTTTGCTTTCCTATTCAGTCTCTGTGTAACTTGCTACAGAATTTCTTCAATAACTCTTTCTGCAATAAGTTGTTATCACAGTAGTATCATAGAATTAACATATAGTTTTTTTTTTTTTTTTTTTTTTTTTTTTGCGGTACACGGGCCTCTCACTGTTGTGGCCTCTCCCGTTGCGGAGCACAGGCTCCGGATGCACAGGCTCAGCGGCCATGGCTCACGGGCCCAGCCGCTCCGCGGCATGTGGGATCCTCCCGGATTGGGGCACGAACCCATGTCCCCTGCATCGGCAGGCGGACTCTCAACCACTGCGCCACCAGGGAAGCCCCAACATATAGTTTTAATAAGAATATAACTTTGCTGTTATTCTCATGTTATTGTCATATTATTGTCATGTTTAATAAACTTATTTAGCCAATGTAAAAATAGACTCAGATCTATAAACTCCACAGAAAATAAAAGGTCTTGATTTTTTGAACTAACATTACTGATATCAGGGTCCCTTATTACTCAAAAACCGTTTAAACTTTATGGAATATTAAACAGCGTGTTATCAGTCTAAGTATTTTGGACCATCATACTAATAACTGATTCCCTAAAAATGTGGGGAGCTCTGTATAAGATTTATCTTAACCAAGCTCAAGTACTCTGGGAGACCAGAGACCCATTTATCAAGAGAAAAGCTTTAGCTCATTAATGAACAAAAAACATTAACATGATCCAGATCCTGAGGAAAACATATGTAACAGGAAAATTTAATTACTCCACCTCTGCTATACTGAGCATTGAAAAGCAGAATTTACAAAACATGTTCACAAACCCCATTGGACACAAAAGCTGCATGGAATAAACAGCTTCAATACCTAAGTATGCTGTACTTTGCAAACTGATGTCAACATGCCATTTCTAGAAAATAACTCTAGGGTTGGCAGGTGAATCACTTCCTACATTACCAACCATGAAAATGGTGTAGTGCAGGCCTTGTGGGGTGAAATATATATGAGAAAATCCTGTCTTCTAGTTGTCACAGAGCTAGGATAAAAAATTGTCTTAGGTTAACATTTTGTTCTTAAGACATTGGTGTTTGCTCCATAAAAAGCTTTGTATCCATCACATCCTCGGTGCCTTTGATAATATATACAGCTTTTTACAAACTACTGATGAATATTAAATCTAGAAGAAGGAATAGCAATCTGCCAAGAAAAGAATTTCCCAAAATAGAGATCAGCAATGCCCTCCTTTAATTGATTTATTTCACTACTCACCATCCAAAACAGGTGACTGGAAAAATATATGTTTCATTCTAAAATAACAGTGTACATAACAAGGAAGTTGTAAAAATAAAGCCCTATTAAGTACATTGCCAGTAACTTATAACAATATTAAGCTACTCATTTCCTCAAGTCTCTTTCTTGAAAGTTAACTATTCACATTTAATCAAAGAAAATATCCTTTCATTTCCCATGTTTTATTGTTACATATACCTACATTTTTATTTTAATAAAAAATAATTGATAAACTAAGGTTAATGAGTCACAAATATATTGGTCATAATGAAAAGAAACAGAATTTTCATCTTTCTGAATTTTCTTGTAATGAAAAGACACAACTTTTTAAAAATCCCAACATGGTCAATTAGAAGTTCTAAATTCTAAATTAAAATTTTCCCCTATGTAGGGTTGTGTCTTTTTTAGTACAGTTACTTCCTTAAACATCAGCTGGTGAGAAAATGAGGATGTTTCTGTGAATTATCTTAAACATACATTTCAAACTCCATTTATGATTAAGAAGCAAAATCATGTTCATCTGAATGAATGACAATGAGCAAGAAACAATATTATGTCTTGAAGGTTACTTTTAGTAATGAAATGTTCTTATTTAAATGTAACAGAAGTCAACGAGTTCTGAGAGCAGACGTCCTCCCGACAAAGGTGGACTAATTCTCCATAAGCGGCTCACGTGGTTCTTTCTGTTGAGTTCCAGGGTTGCCACAGCTTCTTCTGCGTCCTCACTCAGGTCAAGAAGCAAAAAGTCATCTTTACTGGAAAGTTGTGACATCCTGAAAGCAATGGCTTGATACCTACTTTTGTAATTTTTTCTCATTTTGATTCTTCTTCCTTTCTTTTCCTTTATTGTTTGGAGTTGGTTATATGCTACTGGAATTAAACTTGAACACATCTGTTTCCAGCTTGGAAACACAGCCTTTACATCTTCATGTTCAATTGCTATTTTAGCCCCTTCTGTTCTGATTTCCTGCTGTGCTTATCCATAATTACCATTCCTACCCTATATTTCAGTTCTCTGCAAGGGAACTATTGTGATATGTATTTTTTTCCATGTTTGCTTTATTTCAAATGTTTTTACGGTAGGCATCCTCACATTTTGATCACAGTCTCCTCTCTTTCTTACTCATCGATGCTTTCACTCTACCCATTCTCACCTCGTGAAGTAGCTGCTAATTCTTTGCCATTTTGTCACATCTCTCACTTTTCACAAACCTAACATAGATAATAGTCTATTTCTTCCTGAACTTACACCTCTCTCTGCCTTTCTATCTCACTAAATGACACCACAATCACCTAACTGCTCAAGACAAAAACTTACAAGTCATTTATAACTTCTTCTTTCCTCATCACTGACATTCAAAACATTTGTACCCTCCAATTCTAAAATATGTACCTGCACCAGTCACCTTTTACTGCCTCTATTTCTACTCCTGGTTCACTCTACTCTCCTCTTTTGTCCAGGTTGCAGTAGTTTAGCTGCTTTTTCTGTTCCAGTGGATTCCCACTGTACCTGAAGTTAAGTCCAAATTTTTGTTTTATATATATGTATATATATATATATATATATATATATATATATATATATATATATATATATAAAGCCTCCTGCTTATTCTTCTTGACACATTCTTTGTCACTCCCAGCTGCTTGAGATTTTGTTTGCCTGCTTGGTTTTTGCTCTTAATGCTTTATGAAAAAAATAATATTAATCTTATTCCTAATATGGAGTCTTCATCCTTGCTGATCTTTCTGTCAGGGATGCTCTGTTCCTAACTTTTCTTGACTGGTCCTTTCTTACTATACAGAGTTCAGTCCACGTGTGACCTCCACTGGGATAGCTGATTTGACTGCTGAAACTGCCAACTACCATCCATATCCTCAACCCAATTAAGCTCAACTACTTATTTTTTATTTACTATCTTAATAATAATGTAACTGACATTTTCACATGTTTAAAAAGTTTTTACTTTTTTATGTGGTATCTTCCCACGATAAAATAATATATTCTAAGTAAAAAAGAACCTTAACTATGAAGTTCATCTTGGCTCAGAGTTGAAAATTAATAAATACTTAATGAGTGATTGAGTAAAGAAATCCACTTTGCAAGTGATATCTCTTTTATATACTAAATCACCAAAATAATTATAGCTAGAACACATCTTAGAGTTATCTAACCTAACTGACTCATTTTATAAATGAGAAAACTGAGGCCAGGATTCATTATGCAACTTGCTGAAATTCACAGGTAGCCACTGGCAGAATTAAGACTGGAATGTATACTTCCCATAACATGCAGAAAAACTGAGGCAAAGGAAGAAATGATCGATATACTTTTGTATGACTTTCCATCATATTATCTGTTGTATCATGTCACATCCTCTGTTTCCCCATTAGGCACATTTATTCTCTTTCAAATGTATTCTTACAAAGCATATCATAACAAATCCAATAGTCCAAAAGAATGAAAAGTTATATGACAACTTCATGTTTCAGCTTAGTAAAGAACTTTGTGGTCATCACTACCATTCATATGACAAAAGCTAAACAAACTGACATCACTGACTTGGATGTAGCAAAGAACTGACTTTTCAAGACAGACCACCACTCCAAAATCCGGAAAGACAGGTGAGTACAGGGAGTAATAATCAACATCTGAATCTGGACCAGAAATCACTAGAGACATTAACTGCTTAATGATATCAGTTAAATGATAATTTTCATAAATTGCAGGAGACTGTGTGTAGACTAACTATAAATTATAAAATATATGGAGGCTGTAGTCTTAGGGGTGCCTGCATATTCATGGGTTTAGGGTTTTACATCCAGGGATTCCACAAGTTCTCATGAAGCTTCAGCAGAGGGATAGGGAAAATAACCATTGTGAAATATCCCCAGAGAATTCTGAAATAGCAGAGGCATACACTGCAGGAAAAGGTCTTTACCAAAACCTTAACCTCTTAGGTGAAATGCTCCAGTCTCCTCTGGTCTTCCTGTCTCACCTAAAGAGGAACAAGTTGAGAGACACTTGCAAAGGACACAACCCAGGGATACAAGTCTACTAAAAAAATGAGATACAATCATAAAATAATAGATCACTTCCCCCCCACACACACACTATACTGCCACATAAATAGGGCTCTTTATATTAACAGTGGTTTACAGCTGAGAGATCTATAAGAAAGACTTGTTCTAAGCAGGAGCTCTTAGGGAATCCCAAAGGCAATTTTGAGACAAAAATAAGGACACTAAAAGGATTTGAACTCTCTAACACCTGTGACTAAAGCAAATATTAAACACAACTCAATTCCTGGCCAAATTAACATAAAAACTCACACTAAAGGTCTATTTACCTCATTTCCTATCTGTTACATCATGTTTGACTTTCAAAAACAACAGAAAAATTATAAGGCATGCCAAAAGACAGGTAAAAACACAGTCTGAAGAGATAAAGTAAGCATCAGAACCAGACTCAGATATGACAGAGATTTGGGCAATATCATATAGAAAATTTTAAATGACTGTGATTAATATGTTAAGAGCTCTAATAGAAAATTTAAATAATATGCAAGAAAGATGGATAAAAGTAAGAAAAGAGGAAAGTCTCCAAAATAATCAAAAGATAATACTAGAAATCAAAACACTGTAACATGAATGAAAAATAACTTTGATGGGCTCATCTATAGATTGGACACAGACAAGGAAAGAATCAGTGAGCATGAAGATATGTCAATAGAAACTTCACAAACCGAAATGCAAAGAGAAACAAGGATGAACAATAAAAAGAACAGAATATCCAAAAATTTTGGGGTGATTTCAAAAGGTTCAACATATACATAATTGAAACACCAGAGAGAGAAAAAAGATAAAATGATATAGAAGATACATTTGAAATATTAATGGCCAAGAATTTTCCAAAATTAATGACAGACACCAAATCTCAAAAAGAAGATGTTCAGAGAATACGATGCAATATAAAAACTAAAAATCTACACCTAGCTCTATAATATTCAAACTGCAGAAAGTAAAAGGGAAAAAATAGTCTTGAAAGAAGCCAAAGGCGTGAAAAAATTCTAACCTATAAAAGGAACAAGGATAAGAATTACAGAGGACTCTCATCTGAAACCATGCAAATAAGAGCAGAATGGAATAAAATACTTGAAGAATTGAAAGAGGATTTAAAAAAATAGCACCCACCTAGAATTCTATATCTAGTGAAATTATCCTTCACAATGAAGGAGGGATAAGGAATTTCTTAGTGAAAAAAAACTATGTAATTTATTGCCAGCAGAATTATTCTGCAAGAAATGCTAAAATAAATTCTTCAGGTAGAAGAATTATATAGGTAAAAAACTCAGATCTACATTAGAAAGGAATGTCATCAGACAATAAATGAAGGAAAAATAACATTTATTTTCTTAGTCTTCTTAAAAATATTTTTTAAAGTGGTAAAATATATATAATATAAAATTTACTCTCAACATTTTTAAGTGTACAGTTTGGTAGTGTTAAGTATATTCACATTTTTGTACAACCAATCTTTAGAACTCTTTTTATTTTGCAAAACTGAAACTCTATACCCATTAAGCAATTATTTCCCAATCCTTTTGCCCTCAAAACCAGGCAACCACAACTTTACTTTGTCTCTGTGAGCTTGAACTAATCTAGCTAGTTCCCTAAATAAGTGGAATCATACAGTATTTGTCTCTTTGTGAGTGACTTATTTCACTTAGCATAATATAGCCAAGGTTGGAGCATGTGTCAGAATTACCTCCTATTTTAAGGTTGAATTATATTCCATCATATGTATATAACACATTTGATTTATCTATTTATCTGCCAATGAACTCCATGTTGCTTCCACCTTTTGGCTATTGGAAATAATGCTGCCATGAAAGTAGTTGTGCAAATATCTTCTCATTTCCATGCTTTTAATTATTTTTAATATATACCAGAAGTGGAAATACCAGAACATATGGTAATTCTATATTTGTAATTTTGGGATAATTGTCATGCTGTTTTCCATAGCACTGCACTAGTTTACATTCCAACCAATAGTGCACATGGATTTCAATTTCTTCAATCCTTGTCAGCCCTTGTTATTTTCTGGATTTTTTTTTTTTTTGATAACCATACTAATGAGTATATGGTGGTATTTTCTTATTCTTAATTGATTTAAAATATAACAAGTTTGTTTAAAATAATAGTAGTAACAGTGTATTGGGAAATTACAATATGTGGGTAAGGAAAATGAATGAAAACAATGTCATACAACATGGGACAGAGGAGTTGGGAATACCATGTTGTACGGTAACATTGGTATGTGAGAAGTGGTATAGTATTACCTGAAGGAGGACTCAGTTTGGCTGTAAATGCATACTGAAAACTCCAGGAAAACCTTATTAAAAAAAGGATAATGAAAGGACATGAAATGTAATCATATGAATATTCAATTAAAATGAGATTGCAGAAATAATGAGAAAAAGAACAAATGCAACTAATAGAAAACATTTCTACAAAAACATGGTAGGTAATGACCCAACTATATCAGTAATCATTTTAAATGAGATTGCTCTAAATACACCAATTAAAAGACAGAAATTTTCAAAGTAGATTAAAATAAAAACACAAGTGTAAAAAAAACAGCTATGTATTGTCTAAAAGAAATCCACTTTAAATATAAAGACTTTGAAACTTTAAAACTAAACAGATTTAGAAAGATATAACATGTAAACCCTAATGAAAAATAAGCTGGAATAGCTATATTAACTTCAGAAAAAGCAGATTTCAAAACAAGGAAGTGATCAGGGATTAAGAAGGGGATTGCCAATATAATGTCAAAGGTAACAAAGCTTATAGAAGAAAACCAACCTTAATGAATGTGCACCTAACAAGAGTGCATCAAAATACGTGATGCAAAAACTCATAGAACTGCAAGGAAAAAAGAAAATTTCACATTATACAGGGAGACTTCAACAAACTATTTTATTATTTGATAGATCAAGTAGACAACAAATAAGTGAGAACATAGTTGACCTGAATAACACTATCAGTCAACTTGATGTAAATGACATTTATGAACTATCACATCCATAACATCAGACTATACATTCTCCCCAAGCTCATATGGAACATTCGCCAAACTAGATCATATTCTGGGATATGTAACACTTCTCAACAAACAGATTTATAAACATAGAAATCTACAAAGTGTATTAGCAGACCACAATTAAATGAAATAGAAATAAAAAACAAAGATATTTGAGAAATTCCCAATATTTGGAAATTAAACACCACAAGTTATAAACAATGCATAAGTCAAAGAAAAAGTCTGAACATAATTGTTTAAAAATATATTGAACTAAATGAAAATTCAACTTATCAAAATTTGTGAAATCTAATGAAATCAGTGCTCAGATGAAGTTATAGCAATAAATGCCTATCTTGTAAAGGAAAAAAATAAGATCTAAAATCATCTATGCTTTCACCTTAGAAAACCAGAAGAAACAGCTAAGCAAAAAATGATCCAAGGAAAAGAAATAGTAAATATTAGATCAGAAATCAATGAAATTGAAAAGAAAAAAAATCAGCAAAACCAAAAGCTGGTTTTTGTAAAGATCAATAAAATTGATTATATTTTGGCAAGCTTAAAAACAAAAGATAGAGAGAAAACAAAAACTATCAGAAAAAAAAAAGCTTTCATCTCTACTGATTCTAGTGCCATTAATAAAGGAACATTACAAACAACAGTATGTCCACAACTTTGATAACTTAAATTAAACAGACCAATTGTGTGTAAGACACAAACTACCAAAACTCACATAAGGAATAATAGATAATCTAAAAAGGTCTATATCTATTATGAAAATTAAACCAATAATTAGTAGCTACCAAAAATGTTTTTGTGTGTGAAAAAATAAAAAGTCCTCATTGATTTTACATGTGATTTCTACTATATGTTTAAAAAAGGAATGGTACCAATTCTACATGATCACTTCCAGAAAATAAAAGCAGAGGGAACACATTCAAACTCAATCCATGAGACCAGACTATCCTTATATAAAAACCAGATAAAGACATCACAAAAAAAGAAAAGACAAATATCTCTCATGAACATAGAGGAAAAATCCTCAAAAAATAGCAAACAAAAATTAAAAAATGTATGAAAAATTATACACTCTGAGCAAGAAAGATTTATTCCAGGTATTTGTTCCAACTAGATTGTTTCAACATTTCAAAGCCAATCAATGCAATCCACCACACAAACAGATTAACAAAGAAAAGTCTTGCCAAGAGCCAGCATGCATTCAAAATAAAAACCCTCAGCAAACTAGGAGTAGAAGGAAGTCCCCTCAACTAGATAAAGGGCCTCTATGAAAAGCCCACAGCTAACACCATATTTAATGGTAAGAAGCTGGATGTTTCCCTCTAACATCAGGAACAAGGCAAGGATGTTCCCTCTCACTACTGCTTTTTATCCGGGAAGTCTTATCTAGCGCAGTAAGCAAGGGAAATAAAGGTATAAAAATTGAGAAATAGAAGCAGAGCTGTCTTTGTTCACAGATGACATGATTGTCTGTAAATAAAGTCTCAAAGAATTAATAAAAACATGATGAGAGTAAAGTTTGAGTATTCAGCTTAGTACAGCTGACTCTTGAACACCTCAAGGATTAGGGGTACTGACCCACCATGCAATACAAAATTCTGTGTATAATTTATAGTTTGTCCTTTGTATATACAGCCTTGTTATCTGTTCTTCCTCATATCTGCAGTTTCTCCCTATCAGAGAATTCAACCAACTTCAGACCAACTTATAGTATTTACTACTGAAAAATTCCACATATGAGCGGTTCCACACAGTTCAAACCGTTGTTGTTCAATGCCCAACAGTATACAAAAGTTAATGTCTTTCCTATATACTAGCAGTGGACAACTGGAATTGGAATTTTAAAATTTTTAAAAATGCCATTTCAATAGCACCAAGAACATGAAATATTGGATATAAATCTACCCAATATGTACAGAATCCATATGCAGAAATCTACAAAACTCTGATAAAAAAACTGAAAGAAGACCTAAACAAATGGAAAAATATTACATTCATGGATTGGAAGATTCATTGTTGTCAAATGTCAGTTCCTCCCAACTTGATCTATAAAGTCAATGAAATAACAATCAAAATTGCAGCATAATATTTTGTAAATATTGACAAAATGATTCTAATGTTCATATGGAAAGATAAACAACCTTGAATAACCAATAGAATATTAAAGAAAAATGATAAAGTAGAAGGACTCAAACTAGTTGATTTCAGGGCTTTTTATAAAGCTACAGTGATTAAGATGGTGTGGCATTGGTAAAAGAATAAATGCAGATCAAGGAAAAGTTACAGTATACAAATCTGTCCTTTATCCATTATCTCTCCCCACATCATTTAAATATTTCTGGTTTTATCTATTTTGGTCATTATGCATACAATTCTAGCTAACACGTTTATGCTTCTTTTTCTTAAGTTTTCAAATATATGTATCTGTTGGTTGCTTAGTTTTCCACACAAAGAACTCAAAACTGTAAAATAATAATATAACTATGTAAATATAAAATCTTGCCTGTATCCCCTTCCCTTTAAAGAAAGCACTGTCATTCTGCTTCTTAGGTTATATATAGATCTACCTCATATTTTTATTTCTTCTTATACTTTATTTTACAAGAGTGAAATGATTTCTGTCTTCTGTCCCTCCCTACATAAAGTAATGCATAGACTTCACAGGTTTATCTTGAATGTAATGAATAATATGAAACCATCAGAACAAAGAAGCTTAGATCAAACCACTAACTTAAGAGCCAAATAATCAAGCAAAGGCAGATAACAGGAAAGTGCAAGTCACTTTTTGTGTGGAAAGCTAAACAACCAAAAGTGAAATTTCCTCTCTTCCCTATCTTGTTTCTAGAATTGTAATCTTTACAACAGCACAGGGTGAGGAGTGTTTTCTGGAAGCCTCAGACAGCTAAATTAAACATCTGCTGTAGCAAACCCCAGCTTTTTCTTGTCTTTTTTTTTATCACCACAGAATGCAATCTTTCAATCACAGTTCAGCTCTGCCAGCCTAGCAGTCCTTGTTAATTAGTGAACTAAAAGAGAGAATAATTTTTAGTAAATACATCAGAAATTAAAGCCTTAACTAAGCCAAGAAGGAAGTATGATCTGAATCTTAATTACTGTTGTCCATGATCTTCAGTTTCTCAGAGAAAGATTAGATGTCTTGACATTGCTTTGGACCCCTCCCCCCAAAAAAAAGAAAAAAGAAAAAAGAAAAAGACCAAAAAAGACAAAAAAACTAATGAAGATATAGGGTTTCTAACAATTAACAAAAAGATAACTTGGTACAAATTCTGAACTCTTCCATCTCTTACAGAGTCCCCTAAATGAATTACAAGTGTAAAATCTGAAAATAATTATTATCCAGCAATTTTAACATCAGGTAGTTTTTGACAAGCATTACCAAAAGTGCTCAGGAAAAAAAAAAGTGTTTTAACAAAAAGAATTGTTGATTTAGTGTAGCTATGTATTTAATCTATAACATCTGGCCTTGACTCTTGTTTCAGTCATTTTAGTTAAAAAACAAAAAGCTTTTATTTTTTTCTGCCTTGATTATTACATCAGATCTTAATTAACAATACGTTTTTCTAACTTTCAGTCTAATGACTAAAAGATTTTGGAAGATCAAGGGAACGCAGTAGACCCCTTGTCTGTCATACCAATGGCCTTCCAGTTCCCCTGTGGGTTGTGGTTGCATGTCCTCACAGGCTTAGTGGGATCACAGCCACACCAGAGACAACTTTCATCTAACATTCATAGTGCACCTTTTTTACCCCACCTTGTTCTGTTAAATATTCTGAGTATTTGTAGGTAAAGCAGCTAAAATCTATTGAAATTCTTTACTTCCATAGATGCACTGAAATAAAATCAGTAGTGTTACTTCCATCTTGCAATTTTTATTTGCACTAATCTGTATGGCACATAATTGGCCTAATTATCCTAATGCTTTGCATCAGAAATGTGTTTAATATTTCTTCATTCAAAAATGAATCAGCTTTGCTGTGTCTAAAGAATTCAAAGTCAGACAAAGACTTGACCGATATCTGGCTAATAGGATCATTGAGAAAGTGGATTATTTAGTCGATAAATTTTTCAAATTCCAGTGCAGTTGGTTGGAGCACATTCATTGATAATTTATTTTAGCTTTACAGGCCTAAAAATTGTATATCTGAAAATATTTAAGGAAATATTACTATGGGAACTCAAAACCCACCACATATCAACAAAGAATTGAGGTTTGAAAAATCTGATTTTTCTTTACATATGTGTATGAAGATACAGCTTCATTCATAATAAATCTGAATGACTTATCTCATTTTACATAGCCATGATGCTTAAATTCAATTATACAATTTTCAAAATATAAGTTAAAACAAGCAAATTGATAAATAATGAAAAACACAGGTGCAAAAAAAAGTAAATATCACTCAAAACAAAGTAAATATCACAGAAAAACATATTTAAAATATCTCAGGGTCTTCCCTGGTGACACAGTGGTTGAGAGTCCACCTGCCGATGCAGGGGACATGGGTTTGTGCCCTGGTCCAGGAAGTTCCCACATGCCGCGGAGCGGCTGGGCCAGTGAGCCTTGAGCCTCTGCGTCTGGAGCCTGTGCTCCACAATGGGAGTGGCCACAACAGTGAGAGGCCCACAGACTGCAAAAAAAAAAAAAAAAAAAAAAGAGAATAATATAGAAAAATAAATAACAGGTATAAGTTATCCCCATATTTTACTCCTGTTTCATATTTTAATGTAAAGTTTATTCAGTAAAGCTTAATGTAATTGAATAAACTTTACATTAAAATATAGGAACTGTAATATATATTTGTCAATTTAAATACAGAATGAAATAAAATTATGGCATTAATGAGAATAAAAATCAAGTAAAAAATTAATATGTACGTATTTATTTTGGAGGAAATTCATCTCCCCAGTTAGCTGACTTTTCCACTACACTTGCTCTTCTATTTTAGGTTCTGTTAGTAAATTAAAAAAAAATTGAATAATCAATTTTAAAATCGAATTTGTGTAATAATAACATTAAAAAAATGTATGAGAATATACATACATTTGTGTTTTTAATTAACTGATGTTCTCTGTACACTTTAAAACTATAACATTCTTGTTTTATTTCTACTCACAATAAATTGTGCCTTTTTTGTTTCACAGCAACATCAATTAATATACTTGCAAATAAACAATATCTATTTTAGCAATACTTCAAGCCCCCTAGTTTACTCTTCTTTCCACCTTGGGGACAATGAGTGAAGCTCTCACTTGGCAAATGTTTAATTTTAAATAACTTGCAGTGTCATTTTCCATAGTTCATCCCAAACAATTTCAGAGAATAAACAACTTTGTGTGTTTGTCTCTAGTAGATTAAGCCATGGTGTTGTCAAGAAAAACAAAGTGGTCTCTATTCCCGATGTAATCCTCCATCCACATGACCTTATATAAATCATTTATACTATAACTTACCACACCATTCTGTGCATCACTAAGCAGTGCCTACAGCAGTCTGTTCTTCCCAGTTTGGATTGTGAGTTGGCTACCATAGAAAAGCTTAGTGTTTGCAGTGAGTTTTCTTTCACGTTTTCCCATTAATTTTCATGGAATGTCCTTATTTCTATGGTTAAGATTGATTGTATTAATATCCTTTTGTGATAAAAATGGACTGGGCCATGGTACAGCACCCCTTACCCCCATTGTTCAACAGTCAACTGCGTCTGTAGGTTGGATACTATCTCACTTTCAGGCATCCATTGGAGATCTTGGGACTGATCCCCTGTGGATAAGGGCATGGGGGTGTGCTGTATTTGTAAGCTAAAACTAAGCCTGCCAGTGACATGACCCTGCAAGTCCTGGGTCAGAGATGACTCCATTACTTGTGTCACTGAAAGTAGCAAGAGCTTCTTGTTTGTGTCAGTTCTTTTTGTAAGTATAAATGTTTTAGGGCATTTTGTTTTATACCTTTTATACGTGGTGCATAATTATAGCTAATATACATGGCACTCTTTTGTATCTGTCAAGCTCTTTGTTCTAAACACTGCATATTAAATACTTTATCACATTATTTAAAATATTCTTGTATACTGAAGGGTAGAGGTACTGAAATTCTTTGGTTTCAAGATTTTTTTACACTCTTAAAAAAGTTTTAGAATGTCAAAGAACTTTTGTAATTTATACTTTGATATTTACTGTATTAGAAAATAAAACACAAAGCTAAAAATATTCTTAATGAATTCGTTTTGAGATAACAATAATAACTCCATTCATGTTAATATAAATAATATAGGTTGCTTATTTTATTTTTTAGAGCATTGGTTCAAGATTTTTTAAAATCTCTTTAAAGTATGGCTCAGTGAAAAGAGCTGTATGACATATCTGTTTTTTCTCTTCAATATGTTGCAATATGATGAATAATAAGAAAATTCAGTCTCATCCAGATAAGGAGGAAAAGGGAGGTGTATTTCAATATTTTCACATAACTGTGAATAGTTTTCTTTGGTACTATACAAATATTGACAAGTCATATTGGGTTGCAACGTGTAATCTTAAACCACACCCACAACCATTCATACTCTGTTATATTAAAATTCAATTATCCACCTTTCAGTTTGAACGCATCTTTTATTCATGACAATTATAACATCATGATATTGTCATTTGGAAATTATATGTCTATTAAGTTATGCAAATAGTCTAAATATTGCATTGGTATTAAGCATATGAAGAGCTTTGATTATTAATTGAATTTTGAGAAGTTATTAGGATGTTAAGAAAATAGACAGAGTTATATTAAGTTTATTTTCATGAAAACATAGAGTATCTGTGATTTGACCCCAGGTATTTCCTACTGGTGCTTAAGTATTATGGATTCTATTCTTCATCCTTTATGCTCTTAAATAAAAAGAGAAAATTGTTCCTTTAAGTAATGTAGAACATGATAAATTATGTATGTGAACTTATGTCACGACAGCAGCACCAAAGGTCACAGAAAAAGGGATCTTTAAGACAGAAACAAACAAAAAATGTTTATGTATAATTGAAACTTCCATAATGATACTGGTTATACCTTGGATTTGGTTGGCATTCCAGTAAAAATAGGCTTGTTTTATTTATAGCAGTGTCATTTGTATACTGATGGTGCTGTTACACAGAGGACATTTAAATAAATGTAGTCATAGAATCTTATCCCTGAATACAACCTCAGAGATTATTGAGGCCAGCATTCTCATTTTGTGTGTGAAGAACCTGAGAAGTGAGAGATCATTTGACTTACTGAAGTTAATAACTGGTTGGTGATACAGCTGAGAACAGAATATAGACCCAAGATTTCTGTTAAAGGTGTTACATTATTTTCCCCTCAACAAAGAGTTAAGGTTGGTTTCAGTTTACTTTGAAAATAAGATAAGAAATTTTTGGTTATATATTTTATAAATGTATCAGATAAAGCCACAGAAAAATTAAAAAATATAAATATCTATTTATAGTTACTATAGTTATGGTTTTGCTAGTCCATGAGACTATCTTTTCTTTTTATTTATAAAAATATTTTTTATATTTATATTTATACATATTTTATTTATATATATATATTATTTATAAAAAAATATTTTCTTTTTATTCATAAATAATGTATGACTGTACAAAATATCTGGTCTATAAGTGGAATTATCCAAATACTTACCTGAAAAAGTTAATGTAAATCTGAAACTGCATTTTCTTTCAGAATCTAATTTCATTTATCATAACTTACAATAAAGACAGATCCCTAACTTCTGAGTTTGGATTTTGATTAGCTGGATGTGACTGTTTTCTCCCATTCACCATTAACTAGAAACAGGCAAAAATGAAGAAAAAAAATAAAAATGTGGAACAATAATTAAATGTTCACCATTTTCTTAGAAACTCTTAATATAATTAATAAAAGCCAGATATGAAAAAAAAAAACAATTTTTGAAGCACCTATCAGTAGACCCATGAAATATACCCGTTCATTGTTCCCACTGAATGTTAAGCCATAAGAGGATTGGGGCTGAGCTGTTTTGTGGAGCAGCTCTATAGTGTGGCTGAGCCAATCTATTGCTCCTTGTTGCTCCATCTCCAAAATTACATCTATTTTGCATTAACTTAGAAGAAATGAGATGAGCAATGCACATGGAATCCTAAAAGATATAACCAAGTACAAGTAAGGGCAGAGAGTGTAAGATGACTGTTAGCAGTATATTCTGTATACTTTATTTTCCATGTTTCAATTCAAATACATAAACTGCAGACCATTTCACACCATGCACAGAAATAAGATTTCCATTTCCTCATAGTTTACTAACAAAGCAGAGGAGAAAAATACTTACTGAGCAAGGGAGGGTTAGCAGCAGGCCTGCAGAATTGATACTTTTCTGTAAGTAGGAGGAGGGATATTAAGGAGTAATACATCAATATTTCTCATTTTCTCCATATAATAAGAAGCACAGTTGTCTGCTCTGAATGATAGAGTGGAGATTGGGTATGGCACTTATGAAGATTCATTAAAGTTAAAATAATCATCATGGTGAAAGCACTTTGTAGCTGACCATGGAAAATAGATGTGTTGGTGACTAGTACTGAAGGTTCTGTGGGTGTTTGAGACCTCGCCTTACACTTAGTGAAGATTCAATATACCCATTTCACTGCATTTCTACATCACATAAGAACAGAGACCAACAGCAGCTTTTAGTATGGTCACAAGGTAGGGATTTTGCTTGGCTTCTGAAGAGAGGAGTGGAAGAGAATGTGATTCCAAGATACTGGTGCAGGGCAGGTTCATGTCAGAAGTTAGAGCAGAAAGTAGGCTGATAACCAAGGGGCAAGGGGAGAGGGATAAACTGAGAGATTGGGATTGACATATCCACACTACTATATTTAAAATCGATAACTAATAAGAACCTACTGTATAGCATAGGTCTATAATGACCTATATGGAAAAATAATCTTAAAAAGAGGCGATATATGTATATGTATAACTGATTCAATTTGCTGTACACCTGAAACTAACACAACACTGTAAATCAACTATACTCCATTAAAAATTTATTTAAAGGAAAAATAGGCTAAAGAGACATTTTCAGAAATATAAAAAAAGGAGGTAGCCTAAGTAGAAAGGGACGAAAATATAATAGAAGCAGATAACATGAAAGAAAATAAAAAGATTACGTGTTTAGAAAGAAGACTCAAAAGGTAATTGTTTGGAGGTGAAAATGTGGAAATAATTTTGAAATCTAGATTTGGAATCTAATTTTTAAACATGTGGCCATAGGGAATTAGTCATGGGAGTTGAAGAAATAAAGTAACTATGAGGAAAATTTCATATAGGTCATCTTCATGACAAAATAACTCCAGCCCTAGGGGTTGAGCCAAATAGTGAAGAAACACAAGAGCAGAGACGAATTTCTAGAGGATGTTGTGGCATAAGCAGGCTAATATTAAATTTCAGATTCAAGAAGAGTGAGAAAACGTGTATTTTAAAGAAACGTGAACATTGAAAATAAGGAGCAGAGTGATGTTGAGAAAGGGACCGTGGAGTATCACAAGAATGCTGATCCCGACTTAGCTCTAAGGCAGATCAGAGATCCACAAGTGTTCAGTGTCCAGTGCAGAGAGCTTCAGGAACTGAGAATTGAAAGACTTCTTTTCCTTTTTCTCTTTGATTTATTCAAAGCAGTGGCCTGCTTTCCTAATTCTTTTCTCCAATTCTTATAGTTAATTCAATATTTTTTATCTCTCAAAATGCCAAGAGTTTTGGTTATTTTCTTTGTTTTAATGAATAAAAACCCTGGGCAGTTTAGAAATTTCAAAGTTTTCACTAGTAGCTTAGCATTTGAAGATTTATCCTAGAGAAATAAGATGAGTCAGGTATAAATTATGTAGATGAATATTAGTTTGTAACATTATATATGCTAATGAAAATTTGGACATAATTTAAATATTAAACAGCAATACAATAATATATTATTGTTTTATACCTATTTTGTATGATAAAATATAAAGCGTGACGTTATGATTTCACATAATATATTTTCAAAGTGTTTTAGTGTAATGTAAAATACTTAAATATTGTGTGAAAAACTGACAATATACTAAAAATAAAATATATTATGCCTGAACGTGATATATTCAAGGAATGAAATGATTGCACCAAAGCTACAAAAATAGTTTTCACTGGATGGTGTAATTATGAATGTTATTCTTTTTTTCTATGGGGTTTGACATTTTCCAAAGAACAGATGAATCAAATTGCAAACAGCAAGAGGATAAAATTAACCTGTCTTTATCAATAATCACATTAAATGAAAATGGTCTAAACATTCTGATTAAATGTTGATACTGTCAAATTGGTTAAAAAAGCAAAAATCAAATGTATGTTGCCTACATGTGTTTTAAATATAAAGACAAAAGTAGGATAAAATTTTAAAAATATACTGTAATCAACACTGTGGGATATTGACAGACATATAGATAAGTACATTAGTGGAATTAAAATCTAGAGAAATCTGCATACCTATTTGGACAACTGGTTTTGTTCAAGGTGCAAAGGCCTTTCAGTGGAAAATGAAGTCTTTTAAAAAACTGGTGCTCCAGCAAATAGATATCCATATGAAAACAAACAAACAAACAACCCCACAACCTTTTTGTTTTACATCACACCATATACAAACATAACCTAAAATGAATCATAGAAATAAATATAAAAACTAAATCAATAAAACTTTTAGAATGAAATATAGGGGAAAGTTTTATTTATTTATTTTTGTTGAAATATAATTCACTTATAACATTTTATTAGTTTCAGATGTACAACATAATGATTCAACATTTGTGTATATTGTGAAATAACTACCACAATAAATCTTGTTAACATCTATGATCTTTTACAGTTACATTTTTTTTTTCTTGGGATGAGAACTTTTAAGGTCTACTCTCGCAGCAACTTTCAAACATGTGATACAGTGTTATTAACCATGGTCACCATGATGTGCGTTGTATCCTCCATGACATTTATTTTATAATTGGAAGTTTTACCTTTCAGCCACCCTCAACCACCCACATCTGGCAACCACAAATCTGTTCTTTGAATCTATGAGCTTGTTTTTGTGGTTGTTTGTGTGTTTGTTTGAAGACTCCACATATAACTGATAAAATATGGCATTTGTTTTTCTCTGACATATAATTAAACATAATACCATCAAGCTCCACCCATGTTGTTACAAATGGCAAGATGTCCTTCTTTATTATGGCTGAATAATTTTCACAGGAGAAAATTTGGTGAACTTAAATTAGGCAAAGATTTTGTAGACACAATTCCAAAAGCACCGTCCATTAAAAACACATTGATAAAATAAACTTAATCAAAGCTGAGAACTTTTGCTTTTCAACAGATATTGGTAAGATAATGATAACACAATTCACAAACAAAGAGAAACTATTTGCAAACAAATATCTAATAAAGGACTTTTGATGAGAATATGTAAAACAACTCTCAAAATTTAATGACAAGAAACCATTTCTAAAAATGGGCAAAGTGTTTAAGGAGAAAATTCACCAAAAAAACAATACTGAAGGCAAATTAGAACATGAATAGATGCTCAACAGCATTAGAGATTAAAGTAATAATTGTACTTTAGAACTATAATGAGATCTTATTACACACCTATTAGAATGTCTATAATAAAACCATTTGACAAGTGTTGTGAGAATGTTGAACAAGTGGCACCCTCAGACACTCTTTGCAGGAATGTCAAGTGCTAAAGACATGAATCTTCATGTTGCTTTATTTTTGATAGCCTAAACTGGAAACAGCAAAAGTATCCATCCAGAGATGAATGGAAAAACAGTTCTGGTATAGCCATACAATGGAATAGTGTTCAGTTATAAAACAGTTTGAAACACTGATATACAAATAACAAAGATAAATCTCAAAATAATTATACTGCATAATCAACAAAAAATAGAGTATATACATATGATTTTCATTACATAAAATTCTGTAAATTGTAAACTAATCTATAATTAGTTTACCTGGGAATAGTATGGGGCAGAGGGGGGTAGGAGCGAGAGATTCTAAGGAGCTTAATGAAACTTTTGTTGGTTATGGGTATGTTCATCATCCTCATTTTGATGATGGTTTTATGGGTTTATGCAGGTATAAAAGCTCATCAAATTGGACATTTTACATAAGTGCAGTTAACTTGTGTCAATTTTACCTCCAAAAATCTATAAAGCTTTGAAAAAATTAAAATGCCAGAGTCATTGACGTAATATGCTACCTAGAAAAAAAGAAGCAATTTAATCTGGAGGTCAGCTTACATGGCTTATTTTTTATTACTAATAAAATATAAATATCATTGACATATAGTAAAATATAAAAAGAATTCTGATAAATCATACAGATAAACATTAAGTCTAATAAAAATGGTTAAAGCAAAGACTAGCTTTCAAGCATATGATTACCAAATAAGATGTTTTGTATTAAATGCTTTCATTCAACAGACATTTCTTGAACATATTTTATGAGCTGAGTTCCTTAGAAGCACCTAGAATATTTTTCAGGGATTTAAGAATATAAATAACTAAAGATTCAATTATAATATACTGTGTTGAAATTTGAAGTATGCCGAGGTTTATGCAAGGTGCTAGAGGATCACAGTATTTTTTTCTACAAATATTTTTCTATAAGTTCCAAGGATTGAATACGTGCTCAGAAATAATTGTACCCAGGTGAATGCCTTGAGAGACAGGAAACAAGCACGGCTTTCATTGAGACTAGGGAAAAAAATAAACCTTAAGCTAAATATGTTTATTAGGTTACATGGTACAGTGGTATGGAGTGCAAGGGAGATTTATAAAGTCAAGAGCCATCAACACAGATGTTAAGTGAAATCAAGAGACAGTATGAGTTGGTTCAATAGGATGTGTTAAATTAAGAAGAGAAGAGCACAAAGTTTAGGATTAACATATACACACTACTATATATAAAATAGATAACCAACAAGGACCTACTATATAGCACAGGGAACTATACTCAATATCTCTTAATAACTTATAATAACCTGAATCATTTTTCTCTACACTTGAAACTAACACAACATTTTAAATTAACTATACTTTAATTTAAAAAAAAAAACAGAAGAGTACATAGTATAACCCTGAGTAAAGAAATATAACGATGGGACACAGCAAGTACAGGTGGCAACAGAGATTGGATAGGGGTGATTAGAAAGGTAGGGGGGTAATGCATATATTCCAGAACATTGTACAACTACACACTATTTGCATAAAAAGTATGCTATATATACTTTCCAAAGTTAAAAAAATCTAATCTATAATTTTAATTATGTATATTTATTTACATAAAAACCTACTTCCATGGATATATTTATGTCACTTGATAAGTTTGTGAAGAAATACTGAGCTTTCTTAGAAAATAAAGCATATTCTTTACTTAAAATAAGATCTGGGGCCTCCCTGGTGGCGCAAGTGGTTGAGAGTCCGCCTGCCGATGCAGGGGATACGGGTTCGTGCCCCGGTCTGGGAGGATCCCATATGCCGCGGAGCGGCTGGGTCCGTGAGCCATGGCCGCTGAGCCTGCGCGTCCGGAGCCTGTGCTCCGCGACGGGGGAGGCCACAACGGTGAGAGGCCCGCATACCGCAAAAAAAAAAAAAAAAAAAAAATAAGATCTGTATTCACATTAACAAATATGATCATGATTCTACATGATCCTAAATGTAAAATATCATTTTCCAAAGAGAAAAATTAAAAAATATAACTTTTTCAAAATAAAATAAACAATACTAGGTTCAACCCATTTTTTTTTTTTTTTGAGGAAGTTACAATGTTTTGGATCTTTGAATATGTCACAATTCCGTCAGGATTTTTTTGTGAGATATAATTAATATTAAATTTGTTTTATTTATGGTTCTTTATGTCAAATTATAATTATGGTTGCAGTGCTGTAAACTTTATTCAGAAATATGCTCCATTTACTTAAATAAGAAGCTGTTTTTTGAAAGAGGATTGAATTACCCCAAACACTCCATACACTCATTTGGCCCAGCAGGGATTTTAAAAAGGATGCTCACATGATAATTATCATCTTCTTCCTATTGGCAGATGCCTTATTTCAGAAACATAGAATTTGTGATGTCCCCTGTGATATATTCTGTGCTTCTATTGTTGATAAAAAAGACTAAACATTTAAATTCAATTTAGAGAAATAATGACTCAAAATTTAAGTACCTGTATGCCAAGTTTTAGGGAAAATCAAATAAATACAACCAAGTTATAAATCATTCAATGGGGGATTTATAATGGAAACAATAAGCTGACTTTAACTATAGTTGCTCTGTTGGGTGCTGCACTATAGAACAGTTATAATAACTCAAGCAAGTGAATGAATAGAAATAGAATTCTTTTAACTTCCTAAGGATAAGCTCCTGAAAATTACTTCTCTCTCACTGTGTATACTTATACATGCACATCTCCTTTTTCACTATGGATATTTTACACTTTATTGACTGTACAATATTTACTTATTCCTGCACACAAATTTCTGATCAGATGGATATTTGTGCTCTATTATTTACTTTAAGTTTATATATTATGTATTTGTACATACAGTGTTCAGTTTTCAGTACATTCTGCTACAGGAAACCTCTATTACCTGACCATCTTAGAAGAGCGTATGAAGTGTATGTTTTGTATTGCTAGGAACGTCATTTGCAATTTTGTAAACAACTGGAAATTATTTAAAATCTTGTATTTTCCAAATTCTAGAGTTCATCTTTAAGCTTATTAGAAGTAATCTTCCTCTTGAATCATTGTTGCTAAATGCACTTTATGAAATACATTTGCTTAAGAGGCAATCTAGGATGGGTCTGTACATATTTTTCACAACCAGTATAGTTTTTATTACCTCCACTTACATTAATCAAATTTTGTAAATTTTAGGGAAAAAGTTGCTGAGAATTAAGCAAGTAAAGAAAGTAGTAGAAGAGAGAGCAGATAGGATATAAGGTGAAAGGAGAGAAGACTGGTAGAAGGTCATGCAGTGACAAAGACATGAAGACAATAACTTGAAAGAAATATAAGGAAAAACATCACCATAAATTATCTTTGAAATACAGTCATCTTGGTATTAAATTTTCCAGATACTTTGTGTGCATTTACCACAAAAGAAACTGGAATAGATATAAAAAGCTTAAGGAAAAGAAGAAAAGAGAATAACTGAAAGGAAACAATTTAAAAGCTCATATGTCTGAAGTTTCCCTACAGATTTAATAAATACCTATTAGGTTGCTCTATCTTACTAAGTTAAAAATACCATAAAAGATAAGCTTCTTGCTTATGCAACGCCTTGGATTCAGAAAGTTATAACAACTTTGTTACTTACTTTTCAACTTAATATCCCTCTTTACCAGGTAAACAGGAATCATTATTTTCTGGGAAAAATCATTTTCAAATATTTTGTTTCAAATTTTCAGTCAAAAAATGATTTTGTATTAACTAAAGTAAGAACTATCAGAGACTTCAAGCAAGAGTTTTTTTCTGCTCATCCTTTGAGTGGTGGACAAAGGACCTAGCAGGTCAAAGTACTTTCTGAGAACATTAGAACAGGCAGGTAGCTAGATATGAGCAGAGAAATGGGGGTAGGGGCCAGGTGGCAGGAAATCATACATCTTGTAAACAGGTCCATGGGCAGAGAAAGAAAAGCAGGAACCTGCAGACTGACAGGAAACCACACATTTTGGGTGATAAGTGTCTTGGGGGCAGACAAAGAAATGTAGGGATAGGCAGGAAACTCCTGACTATGAATGTAACCTGTTGCTCATTATATTACAATAAAATTAGCCTTGCAGATAAGAAGTACTCATCATGCAACGACACCATGACATGTCTGATCTAAGCTAAATAAGGACAAAAATCCCTCCTCCCCTCGGGAAGATGGAGCTGGGATGAAAATCAGGGAACATGACCCCCAAACTCCCCTTTCTCCAGTGAATATCCCACCCCTTAATTTGTATGCCCCTCATAACCGGTTTGCAGAAGAAACCCAGGGCAGCAGTTCCTCACCTGTCTACTCGCTCTTCCTCTGAGAGTGTGTTCTTGCTTAAATAAATGCTCACTTTACTTTCTTACCCTCCCTGTCTCATCTCCAAATTCTTTCCTCAGGGAAGCAAGAACCTCAAATTCACTGGGAACAAGAACAGTGCTTCCTCAGAGTGAAGAGGTCAGGAAAGGACACAGACCCTACCCACATGCGTGTGAAAGTTTGCAGCAGAGTCAATGGAAAGAGCTTTGGGAAGTTCACCGTGTGTGGCTCACTTCCAATGCTTGCTCTTGAATGTGAGGAGAGGAAGTAGGGAGAAACTTCATGCTAAGGAGGTAGCAAGAAGTCAGGACACAACGGGACAAAAGGGGAAACGCTGCATTATTCCTGATTTCAACGTGACTCTGAGATTCAGGGAAGAGCAGAATGCAGCCGTAGGGGAAAAGAGGTGAGCCCTGCACTAAATTATTATGTCAGGTTCACTGGAACACGTTTGACTATATGCATAGGAAATTACATATTCATTAATTGACAGTTGGCCGCCTACATACTTAGAAAAGACTGTCCCAATATTTCCATGCAATTCCGTTTGTAAACAACATCAAAGCTTTGCTTTCTTTAGAGATATTTATAAGAAATAAAAGAAAATAAAAAGAAACGCTCATGGAAATAAGGTGCTATTTCACACAAGATTTCATTTTTGTCCCACTGCCAGAATGTACAGCAGATGAAGTGAAAAAACAATAGACTAAGAATCGAAAGACCAGGGTTTTCATCTTGGTGTTGCTGCTAATTAACTATCTGACCAAGAGCATCTCAGTGTCTTTGAATTTTAACTTTCTCCTTTGTAAAATGAGGCAGTAGTTGATCTCTCCTGTCCAGTGCTGAAAATCTATATATATTGCATTCTCTTTTCTAGCAATATAGATAAATTTATGTTGACCTATCTCTGTGGGCTTTTCGGTTCTTTTGTGAGTAATGCTATGCTCCAGTAACCTTGACTGGCAGTGTTTATAGGTATAGTCTGTGTGACAGAGGGACTCAAAATGATTCATACAAAAATCAAAATCTCCACCCCTGCCAATTAGCAAAGTCCCCAATCAATGTAGTGCCCTGTTCATACTGTGATGCCAATGATTCCTTGGTGATGTATTTCCATGAATGTTTGTTTGACCAAGAAAGAATGCATACACCATGAAATAATCACATAGAATTTCAATAACATTTGGACAAAATACATTCTTTTGAGCGAAAAATTACAAGCTTATATTGCTTCCTTTTCCTTTATGATACAGGTAGAAAAAGATAAAAAAGATCAGTGAATTAAGGAGATTATAAATCAGCATCCATGAAGTTAAGTGTACTTCTGTGAGCTACAGTAGCATGCATAAATATGCCTAGATTTTAATAGTTCAGCTGTGAGAGTGAATAGAGATGTTTATGTATATAAAATATTATAAATGTATGTGCATTTATATATATAATTATATAATTTATCATCTGTATTTTATATATATACACGAGTATATGATGGAGGACAGAAACACTATAATTGTCTGTTGCATTGACTATGTGATTCCAAGTTTTAGTTTCAGTCTTATCTCAAAATCACTGGTATACCTGTGTCATGCTATCTTGTTAAAATGTTGATATATTTTAGTACAATTTTAAGAAATGTGTTCAATTGTGCTGCATTTAACAATCTGAAAACAAAATGATCCATGACAAATGAGGTTTTCAATAATACCTTTGAAATAAGATACAAATAATGTAGTTTTGCCCTCTTATTAACCCATTTATCTAAGGTACATTATTTAGGAGAACAAGGTCATGAATTTGAAATCAATGTGAACTTTATTCTGCTATGCAGTTACAAATTTTATTACTGGTACCTTCAAAAGCTCTTTTCCAAAAGTCTTTCTTTTGTCTAATAAAAGACATTATAAAATAATGTGGATAAACTAGCAATACATTTTCATGTTATGTATCAAGAATGACATACTAAGAATGGATTAGTACTGGCATAAAATTCAAATTTACATATAAAAGACTGCATAGACCTTATGGTCCAACCCATTGTCTGTGGACCAACCAAAACAAATTGTACTTCTCTTTTCTCTCCATTTTTTTCTACTTCACTCTTAGGAACTCTGTTATATTATTTAAAACATTTACTGTTCTGATATACAATTTGACTTGAAAAATACTGATCCAACCCAATCTTACTACAGATGAATGTACTGAGATCTAGAGGGTTTAAGTAACTTTTGTCAACAACAAATTGGCACTCGCCATTGGCACTTGCCATCTACCTGTATAAGGATTGAATCATGTGCTGCTGTAGCTGCTGATTTTCAAACTCCCTGAAAGAGTTCAGGTGGAGAGCAGAAATAGGCACTCTGTGTTCTGGGAAAACTGGCATAACAGGTCTGCAGATAGTTAGATATTTTCAGGAGGCAATTCTATGAGCCCAATTCTTGTATCTCCTCAAAACTAGAAAAGCACTAAAATCCTTCATAGTGACGACTGCTCCTTGTAACTAGCAGAAAACTTCTGCAAAACAAATACGTGCTTGATTGTATGTACTCTTCCTTCACCAATGTCACATATATACTGACCTTCCCCCCTACTTCTTTGGAGCAGTTTCTCAAAACTCTCTGAAATGCTGTCTCCCATGCTATAGTCCTCATTTTACCCCACATAAAACTTCACTCACACCTTTCACCTTGTACATTTTTGGGGTCAACACTTTCTAGAATCAGTTTGTTAGTATCACAGTTGAAACCTAGGTCTCATGACTTCAAATGTAGCAATTATCTGTTAGACTTTGTATGGGCTAAAATCAAGACCGATTATTTTATAAATGATTTTCTTTTGGTATAAATATTATGAGTTTATTCAGGAAGTTAGAGCTATAATTTTTTTAAGGAATTTAGGTTCTTGCTCAGAAGATGAAATTAGTCAAGTGAGAAAGGAGAAGTTAAGGTTTTTAGCAATTGGAAACAGATCTAAAATTTAGAAACTTACCTGCCCAAATGTCCTAGAGAAGGTTCTCAGGACTTTTCAAGTAGGGAACAGCACAGTCACCAGTCAACTTTAAAAAGGCAAATGACAATTAGCAGAGCCTTTTCCTTTCACAGACCCATGTATGTATAGGACCAACAAATGGATACATAATGGGTGACCCTATTAAAGATGTAGGTAAATGAGCAGTAGGACTTCTAAATGTCCAGCAACTTAAGTTTATGTTAAGTTCACAATTTGAAGAGACAGAGATAAGGTTTTAAATGGAATAGTTATATAAACAGAACAAATTGCATAATATTTGACAAAGGAACACTTGTTAACTCCCAAGAACACTTTCATGTTGGCTTTTGCCCAAGTTTACACAATCTGGAGTCTGCTGCAAATGCCTCTCAGAGTTTGTAACCAGACACTTTGAAATATACACTTTGAACACATATAAAGTGTATTTAGTTAGAATACTAAAATAACTGCCTTCTGTAGTAGATTATCATAAAACCAAATATAATTGAAAACTTATTTTATGAGCATATAGTTAGGACTAAGTATGTGATGATATAGGCTTTCAAATTTTAACATTTTATTTTGAAATAATCTTATGCAAAAGGCACAAGAGATAAAGTGAATGTTTAATGGCATCAGGATAAACGAGCCTTATTCATTTATCTTCACACTGGGAACATTATTATCCAGGTGACTGGTATATCAATAGTCTGATTGTTTGAAAGGGATGTGCCAATTTTTGCCTCTGTGACACTCATTTTGCTTTTTAGACCAATCCATTTATAAAAGGCCAACTATCAGCATGGCATGATGCATGTCATTTGGATTGTCTCCATGTTCAACCTCTGAGTTGATTCATGTTTTCAACTTAATGAGATAGAAGGCTATAAATAAAATTGAAAGACCTTTTTTTCCCAAAACCCTCTTTGCAAGATACTGGAGCAAGTATCCAGTCAAGTTGGTGCTTAACTAAAAGAATATAACTGTAAGAATGAAAAGTCTCCCCTGACTTTTCTGAAAAGCCAACTCTGTTGGGAGGTGGCAGCTTTCATAATAGTCAGGGGCGATAATGGGGTGCTGATATCTGGCAGGAGGTTTTGGTGCAGCCATGGAAGTTGCTCGAACCAAGAGACTATTATAGTTGAGCCTGACCTAGTTTCACTGATGACAGACCAGAATTCTTCATGAGTAGGAGTAAGGAATTCCTTGGCATCCCTGGAAGGATTTGAGAGTGTTTTGTTGAGGATGAATATGAACAAGTTAAGGCAACAACCTATAAAATATGGGCTATTATTGATAATATGGCACCATTTCATCCCTTGGTTGTTAAAGACTAGGGAAAATGACTTTTAAATAATTTAATTTTCAAAGGAAAACTTCATATCTTCCTGTATCAAACACTCGACTCATGTGATGTTTTACTATTCTTAATCTTATGTGACAATATGTCCTGCAACACCACCCCTTACCATAAACCCTGGAGAACTCATCTATTTTTGTGCAGTTCAGGAAAGCGTGACAGTGTAAAGCCTTATGTGGGATCCAGAGCAATAGTTTGAAATGTAACACCCTGGTTATTCTGGGCTTTAGGACTCGGGAGCAAATCCCTCAGTCTTTTGGTCTCACTAGGTCAAACATGCATTCTTCCAACTTCTCACTAGGGGACAAAGTATTCCAGGCAATGTCAATTCCTGGGAGAAAAATGGAGGCTTCTAATTTTTGAACAAAGTACAACATTTTGGAACAAAAATCCTAGGACTGCTGACATGGTGGAAATACTTACTAAATTCAGTCATTATTTTAAACTGTTTAAACATTTGAAGGGGGAATGCTAGTTTCATTAAATGCTGATGGTTGGGAGAAAATTACCATTCATGAGACTAGTAATACATTTCTTTTTTTTTTTTTTTTTTTTTTTTTTTTTTTTGGTACATGAGCCTCCCACTGTTGTGGCCTCTCCCGTTGTGGAGCACAGGCTCCAGAAGTGCAGACTCAGCAACCATGGCTCACCGGACCGGGGCATGAACCTGCAACCCTTACATCGGCAGGCAAACTCTCAACCACTGTGCCACCAGGGAAGCCCCTAGTAATACATTTCTTTATTTGAACATTATACCCAAAGAATTATTACTAACTTCCATTCAACTCGCCCCTCAAATTATCATACATCTTAATGTCCCATACTGACAATGCCTACAGGAAACTTCATACCATAGCTAGTAGAATCCTACACATTTTATATGTAGTTATACGGCCTCAAGACATAAAGTTAAGATTACCAAGATTCAGTTGTATTTATACACAAACCTGTTTTGACTGGTTGAACTTGTTAAATCATTTAAGTGAATCATTCAAACTAATTAATTACAAGGAGAAAAAAATAGAGCATTTATGTTAAAATGTTTTGAATGTGATAAATGTGAGTTGCTAAAAAATCTAATGAATGAGTATAACTAAAAATTTTTAAGTGAAAAAATAAAGGTAAAGGAATTTTGCATTCATTGTGTCTTGTAAGTTAAGTACTAGTTCATTTTTTAGAGATTTCAACTTGAAATCATAGATTTCATTTATTAAAGTTACATCTTTCTGTAAGAAAGATAATAATAGAATTCTCATTAAGCAAATCATGTTCTAAGTTAAAACTGTAGCCTCACACAACTAGGTTGGTTACTAAATATCAACATATATGTTTTAATTCTAAAAAAATGGCATGTGTTCTTAAATTAATTGTTTATGTTTTCCTGTTTAGTATCACTTCCAAATTTACTGACAAATTAACTATTTGAACCAATCACAAAAGTTAGGTAAGACTAAAAATAGTTATTATGCAAGGCTTCTGCAATCCTTCTGTTATTGTTTATTTATTGTTTTGCATCCAACATTATAGACATAAAGTAAGAAGATATGACAGTCTATATTGAGCAATATCTCTTTACATTAAATATATTAATTTTCTTATTTTTTTAAGCTAAAAGCACTGAAGATCAATTGTAAAATACTTGGGAATGTTTAGACTCACTGTTTAAATTATGGAGATTATTAATTAAGCAGATGATGGAATCCTAGTGTGATACCATATTTGCTTATCTTTTTTCAGAATAAGATGAATGTGAAGAAAGACAAGAGAGGGGTATATCATTATGTAACTCTAAGCACAGAGAAATAATGCTAACTAAAAAGTCACTGGAAACACACAGCAGAGGTGGGTCATGAAACTTAAAAGCTTTTGCATAGCAAAGAAAACCATAAACAGAACGAAAAGACAACCCTCAGAATCAGAGAAAATATTTGCCATGAAAGGCAAGCCACGAATAGAAGCTTGGGACTTTCAACCCCATAGATGATGATTCCTCCATAAAAATTCCAGTAGTACTGGGTTTGGGGAGCTTCTAAGTTGGTGAATACATCCACATACTGGGAGGGTGGTGCACCCCAACTCCAGGGGGACAGAAGATCTTTCACTGAGGACATTTCCAGACCCTGACTTATGTGTCTCTTCATGTGGCTGTTCATCTGCATCCTTTATCACATCCTTTACTGTATCATTAACAAGTAAAAATAAGTAGGTGTTTCCCTGAATTCTGTGAGTTACTTTAACAAATTATTGAACCTACAAAGGTAATCATGATAGCCCTGACTTATAGTCAGTAGGTCATAAATAGAGGTGACAGCCTGGAACTTCCAGTTTATAAAAAATAACTTTTCTGGTTATTTCACAATGTGTAAATGTAATTTTTTTGTGAAATTGTCCTAGTATTTATAATAGTTTATTGTTTGGCAATAAATAAATAAATACATTTGTAAAATAGAAGAAGGGAAAGAGATCAAATGCTAAATGGATAAAATTAAGGGTAGTCTTGTGGGACTGAGCCTTTATCTTGTGGGATCTGATGCTAACTTCATGTAGATGTGTCGAAACTGAATTGAATTATAGGACACCCAGCTGGTATCCTAGAAAAATGCTTGGTGTGGGAGAAACCTACACATATTTGTTTACCAGTGACAGAGATTCTTTGTTTGGCCAAACTTTAAGCAGGTTTGCAAACATTTTCCTATACCTATCCGTACACTTACTTCCTTGTAAAATCCAGCTTTAACAAGAAGCCTGTTAAGTCAGTTTAGCTAGAACTTCCAACCCTCAATATCTGATCACCTTTGATTTCCAAACAATTTCCTCATTCTCCATCATCACCCAGGCCTGGCTTCAGCAAGAATCCTGTTAGATCAGTGTAGACAGGATTCCCCTTGCCCCTGATTTTTCCTCTGAGTAAATTTCCATTCACTGGCCCCCACTCTTCTTCTTGGCTGTAGATTCCCAGTTGCTTGTGCTGTTTTTGGAACTGAGCTTAATCTTTCTGCCACTGTGAAATCCCACTGCGGTGGTCCCTATCTACCATGATGGTCCTAAACAAAGTCTGCCTTACCATCTTTAACAGGTGTTGTTGAATCCTTTTTCTTTAACACTGGAAGTGTTAGCAGTGTTCTGTGCTAGCAGTGAAAGGAAAACACACAGGAGTGTTTTATCTTTTTTTTCTTTTGCACAATTATATAGTTGACTCAAGTTTCAATAATTAAAGTGAATTAAATGTTTTTAATTCATTTTTGTTATGTAAGTTTAAAGACTGTACCAACATGGCAAATAGGTCATAGAGAATTCTCCATTAAATGTACTAGTTTATCTACTTCAGTAAAACCCAAGCATTCACAGAAGAATTTAAAATATCAAGAAATATCATTGAAGAAAAAACTTATGTAGTCCACACATAGTGTATGTGAAAAAGTTAAGTAGCAAAGTTCCAGGCTATTACAGCTGGCTTGTTGGTAGGGTGCATGCCTTATGGTGTCATTAAACAACTGACATAGAATCAATTACTTCTGCCCAGTAGGAAAGACTTCTTTTGAGCTAACCTCCAAGTTATTTTCTTCCCACAATTCTTTTTTTTTTTTTTGTGGTACACGGGCCTCCCACTGGTGTGACCTCTCCTGCTACGGAGCACAGGCTCCAGATGCGCAGGCTCAGCAGCCATGGCTCACGGGCCCAGCCACTCCATGGCATGTGAGATCTTCCTGGACCAGGGCACGAACCCGTGTTCCCTGCATCGGCAGGCAGACTCTCAACCACTCTGCCACCAGGGAAGCCCCTTCCCACAACTCTTAAAATCAGATTCCTCCTACTACTGCCCTAGAATTGGGTAAAGACAGGATGTAGAGCAGAGATTTAACACACAAGGATAGTCCATTCCTGTCCATCTAGGACGTATTGGTGAAATTTTGATGAAAGCTCCTGAACGAGAGCAAACCTAACATTTCTGCATTGCATGGATCTCTGCAGAATGATATTAGGAGAAGCAGTAACTAGGGATTTGACATGCATTTAATGAAGACTCCATTTGAATCTTTGTTAAAAGATTAGCAGCTGAATTTTAAAATAGTTGTCTCATGAGATGAAGAGAATTAATATCTATAGTGTATTAAAAACCCCAACAAATCATTGAAAACAAGTCATGCCGTTGACAAATATCAAATTATATGAACTAAGTAGGGACAGAAAATAAATATATTAAAAGGTGTCAATCTTATTAGTAATCAGAAAAACAAGAAAGGGTGAGGAGAAACATTGAGATATAAATTTATACTCCTTAAGTATAACATTAATTTAAAAGAATGTAAACAATATATTGGAAAGGTTTTGAAGAAATGGAAACTCTCATAAACAGTTGGGGAAAGGGTAAATTAGTACAACTACTGTATAGTGTGTTAGAGAATTTCTAAGAGAATTTAAAATGTTTCTAATGTGTGAATAAGCTTTCATTTCTAGGTATATCACCTACATAAATATTTACAAATGTGCCATAGAAAACCGTTATAGGAATGTATATTGGATCACTCTTTGTAAAGAAGAAAACTGGAAAAAAAAAAGTCTATCTGATGGGATGTAGATATATTGAGGTGTATATTAATAAAATAAAGTATAATCCAGCAGTTAAAGTAAGTAAATGAAATCCCTCTGTATCAATATGGATATAAATATCTAAAGATAGATGAGACAAAGGAATTATGTAATAATAATAATTTATGTAAGCTTAAAGACAAATCTTGCAAACTATTCCTTATAATTAGATTCATTAAGCATATATTTGGAAAGCGAGGGGAGAAAATGAACCAAGGAGGGTAATGGGGGAAATTTCAATTATTTTCCTATTTATTAAAAAGCCTGAAACTAATATAATACATATTTGTATTTATTATTTGTGGCTGTTTACATAATTAGTGGATTATAATCTTTATATTTTTATTTGTTTGAAAATTAAAACATTTATATTATCTTTAGATTGTATACTATAATTTGTTAAAGAATGAAGAAAATCTGAAAAAAATAAGGTGAAAGGTAAGATATTTTCAGTTATGCAGATTCACAATGGAAGGTTTGTGGAAGAAGGGAAATTTAGTGCACACGGAAAAATAACACATCCCCCAAAACTATTAAATGAGCAATATACATTTTGAATTAGGAAACTAATGTCCTAGATCATTTCACAATCTATCTTATCAGTCCATTCATGAACAGAAGAGCTTTTGTATGATGTTACCTGTTAATAATGCAAATGTTGTTTGTTTAACCATAACTATACATTTAATTTGGAAATAGTTATAGAATTACTAAATCATTCTATCAAATTTTGTTTTGATTTTAAATGTTAATATTAAAAACTGACTGCAAAAAGATGCATGTATATGAATAAGAAGTATTTATGACGATATTTAATCAAGCAAACTATCTGTCCTACTCAACTTCTAAAATAGGATTTATGTTTATTTCGATCCAAGGAAGAATTTGAAACTGGCTAAAACATAGCATGTATGTCATTGGTTATTTAATAACATAACTTGAAATGGAAACTGTATAATGACAGTTTCATGATATTATATATTTGCCCACAATTTCTAAGGTTCAGTGTTGTAAATTAAGGCAAGAGTTGTTGAATTATATCATATTTGTCTTGATAGAAAAAATATATTTTTTTAGAATTCCCTTCTTGCCATAAGATACTGCCAGTAAGTCAATTGAATTAATTTATTTATGACACATAAGTCTTTGAAGAATAACTGAAGAAATCACTGACTCATCTCATCCTTTTAATATTTTTAAAGTCACCTATTATCTTTATAAAGTGGCAAAAGGAAAAATATTACAGCAGTAAAATGCTTTATTTTATTGCACTGTTGGTCAGCTCACAACAAAGTGATTGTGTAGATACAAAGATGCAGAAAGAGCAGAATTATAGGAAATCGAAGTTGTAGTTCAGGACGCATAGAAAACATATTTCCAGAAATGTACTAGACAAGGCAGGCTTCAAAAATACTGTGAGATGCCATCAGTATCAAGGATGATTTATAGAACACGTGGGAAGTCACATCTTTAAACCCTTTTTATTTGTGTCAGTTCATATTTTTCCACCTCAAGTTCCTTTGAACACATTTCCTAGTATGGTTTTATTATTTTTCTCATTTACTAAGGATCAACTGCAATATTCTAGGAAATTGGAAAATGTCTTTTTTGTATTTGTTCAAAAGATATAAGAATGAATTTATATAGCCATATTTTGTCTGGAAAGAAAATAATAGAAATTCACTTTTATACATTTTGAAATTGAAAAGTTTATATCACTCCTACCTGGGGCAGCAAGTCAATTACACATACTTATGACACCAGTGCTTCTTCACAATGCTTGATGATTAGTCAGAAACACCACAATGAAATGATTATTGTCTCACATCAAGAAGCCACAATGAGAAAGAGAACATGGCACAGATGTGTCTTGCTGTAATAATAGTGATGGATCCACACTGTGCTCTCTGTGCACTTTTGCCATGCTCCTGTAGGGCTCTAACATATTCAGGAGAAGCAAACCTACTACACTACATCGAGCTGTCTTTAAACACACTGTCATCCATTTTCCATCTTTTAACAGTATCTTAGGGAGAACCTTTAGCTTCCTGGTCACATTCATTTACTAAAAGGTAGTTATTGAAAAATACCATTAAATATCGCACACAAGAACTGTGTGATGTTAATATTTCAACAAATATTTGTTTAATGAATGTTCATCAAGTCAAGTGCCTGGTTTGTGAATCAGCCAGACATGAATGCCATACTGATAAAACAAAACTTAGAGCGTACTGTCACAGATTCTTAAGGAGAATTTTAAGAATGGAGATTAGTTTCAGAAAAAAAATAAAAATAAAAAGCTACAATTGCCATCATCCCAAGTACTCTATAGTACTGAAAGCAATACATTCAGTGGGACAGGATCCAACCAAAACTTGTTAGTATTCTACCATAACTTTACTACAGAAACTTAAACATTAGAAACCACAGTTTATCCATTTTCCCGTTGGTGGACATATGTTTTGTTTCCATATTACGGCTACTATAAAGAAAGTTGCTGTGAACATTTCTGTACAAGGCTTTGTATGGACATAAACATTATTTTCACTTCCACAGGTACCTAGAGTGAAACATCTCAATCATGTGATAGATCTATGCTTAACTTCAAACTGTCAAATTATAGTTGTACCATTTTACACACCCACAATTATATATTACAGTTTCAGTAACTGCACATCCTTGACAACACTTGGCATGATCAATCTTTACTTTTAGACATGCTGATAGGTGTGTCATATTATTTTGCTTTCCATTTGCATTTTTCTAATAAATAATGTCATGAAGCTTCTTTCCTTCTGCTAAATTGAATCTGTATATCTCCTTATATGAAATACCCGTTAACAACTTTTGTCCATTCTAATTTGGTTATTTGTTTTATTGAATTTTGAAACAAAATATTCTGCATAAAACTAATTTATCAGCTATATAATTTACATTATTTTCATATTCTTTGAATTATACTGTCATTCTCTTTTTTTAAAATAACTTTATTGGAGTATAATTGCTTTACAATGGTGTGTGAGTTTCTGCTTTATAACAAAGTGAATCAGCTATACATATACATATAATATCCCCATATCTCCTCCCTCTTGCATCTCCCTCTCTCCCACACTCCCTATCCCACTCCTCTACGTGGTCACAGGCACACACCTGATCTCCCTGTGCTATGTGGCTACTTCCCACTAGCTATCTATTTTATATTTGTTAGTATATGTAAGTCCATGCCACTCTCTCACTTCGTCTCAGCTTACCCTTTCCCCCGTCCCTCAAGTACATTTTTTAAGTCTCTGTCCTTATTCCTGTGCTGCCCCTAGGTGCTTCAGAACCTTTTTTTTTTTTTTAGATTCTAGTCCCATCCACCTCACTACAAATAACTCAATTTTGTTTCTTTTATGGCTGAGTAATATTCCATTGTATATATTTGCCACATCTTCTTTATCCATTCATCTGTCGATGGACACTAAGGTTGCTTCCATGTCCTGACTATTGTAAAAAGAGTTGCAATGAACATTGTGGTACATGACTCTTTTTGAATTACGGTTTTCTCAGGGTATATACCCAGGACTGGGATTGCTGGGTCATATCGTGGCTCTATTTGTAGCTTTTTTAAGGAACATTCATACTATTCTCCATAGACTCTGTATCAACTTACATTGTCACCAACAGTGTGAGAGGGATCCCTTTTCTCCACACCCTCTCCGGCATTTATTGTTTGCAAATTTTTTGATGATGGCCATTCAGACTGGTGTGAGGTGATACCTCATTGTAGTTGTGATTTGCAATTCTCTAATGATTAGTGATGTTGAGCATCCTTTCATGTGTTTTTTGGCAAACTGTATATCTTCTTTGGAGAACTGTCTATTTAGGTCTTCTGCCCATGTTTGGATTGGGTTGTTTGTTTGTTTGTTTGTTTTGATATCGAGCTGCATGAGCTGCTTATATATTTTGGTGATCAATCCTTTGTCATTTCCTTCATTTGCAAATATTTTCTCCCATTCTGAGGGTTGTCTATTGGTCTTGTTTATGGTTTCCTTTGCTGTGGAAAACTTTTAAGTTTCATTAGGTCCCATTTATTATTTTTGTTTTTATTTCCATTTCTCTAGGAGGTAAGTCAAAAAGTACCTTGCTGTGATTTATGACATGGAGTGTTCTGCCTATGTTTTCCTCTTTGAGTTTTATAGTGTCTGGCCTTACATTGGGTCTTTAATCCATTTTGAGTTTATTTTTGTGTATGATGTGAGGGAGTGTTCTAATTTTCTTCTTTTACATGTAGCTGTCTAGATTTCCCAGCACCACTTTTTGAAGTGGCTGTCTTTTCTCCATTGTATATTCTTGCCTCCTTTATCAAAAATAAGGTGACCTAGGTCTTCCCTGGTGGTGCAGTGGTTGAGAGTCTGCCTGCCGATGCAGGGAACACGGGTTTGTGCCCCAGTCCAGGAAGATCCCACATGCCACGGAATGGCTAGGCCCATGAGCCATGGCTGATGAACCTGCATGTCTGGAGCCTGGGCTCTGCAATAGGAGAGGCCCACATAGAGAAGAAAAAAAAAAAAAAGGTGACCTGGGTTTTCATCCTTTTCCATGGATCTATATATTTTTGTGCCAGTACCACACTGTCTTGATTACTGTAGCTATGTGGTATATTCTGAAGTCTGGAGCCTGATTCCTCCAGCTGTGTTTATCTTTCTCTTTCTCAAGATAGCTTTGGCTATTCAGGGTCGTTTCTGTTTCCATACAAATTGTGAAATTTTTTGTTCTAGTTCTGTGAAAAATGCCATTAGTAGTTTGATAGGGATTTCATTGAATCTGTAGATTGCTTTGGGTGGTACAGTCATTTCACAATGTTAATTCTTCCAATCCAAGAACATAGTATACCTCTCCATCTCTCTGTGTCATCTTTAATTTCTTTCATCAGTGTCTTATAGTCTTCTGCATACAGGTCTTTTGTCCCCTTAGGTAGGTTTATTCCTAGGTATTTTATTTTTGTTGTTGTTGCACTGGTAAATGTGAGTGTTTCCTTGAGTTTTCTTTCAGATTATTCCCCATTAGTGTATAGGAATGCAAGAGATTTCTGTGCATTAATTTTTTATCCTGCTACATTACCAAATTCATTGATTAGCTCTTGTAGTTTTCTGGTAGCATCTTTAGGATTTTCTATGTACAGTATCATGTAATCGGCAAACAGTCACAGTTTTACTCCTTCTTTCCCTATTTGGATTCCTTTTATTTATTTTCTTCTCTGTTTGCTGTGACTAAAACTTCCAAAACTATGTTGAATGATAGTACTGAGAGTGGACAACCCTGTCTTTTTCCTGATCTTAGTGGAAATGATTTCAGTTTCTCACCATTGAGAATGATGTTGGCTGTGGTTTTGCCATATATGGCATTTATTATTTTGAGGTAAGTTCCTTCTATGCCTACTTTCTGGAGGTTTTTTTTTTTTTATCATAAATGGGTGTTGAATTTTGTCAAAAGATTTTCTGCATCTATTGAGATGATCATATGTTTTTTCTCCTTCAGTTGGTTAATATGGATTATCACACTGATTGATTTGCATATATTGAAGAATCCTTATATTCCTGGGAAAAAACCCACTTGATCATGGTGTATGATCCTTTTAATGTGCTGTTGGATTCTGTTTGCTAGTATTTTGTTGAGGAATTTTTCATCTATGCTCATCAGTGATATTGGCCTGTAGTTTTCTTTCTTTGTGACATCTTTGTCTGGTTTTGGTATCAGGGTGATGGTGGCCTGTTGAAGGTGTTTGGGAGTGTTCCTCTCTCTGCTATATTTGTGAAAAGTTTGAGAAGAATAGGTGTTAGCTCTTCTCTAAATGTTTGATAAAATTCACCTGTGAAGCCATCTGGTCCAGGGCTTTGTTGGAAGGTTTTTAATAACAATTTCAATTTCAGTGCTTGTGATTACTCTGTTTATATTTTCTATTTCTTCCTGTTTCAGTCTCGGAAAGTTGTGCATTTCTAAGAATTTGTCCACTTCTTCCAGGATGTCCATTTTATTGGCATATATTTGCTTGTAGTAATCTCTCAAGATCCTTTGTATTTCTGCAGTGTCCATTGTTACTTCTCCTTTTTCATTTCTAATTCTATTGATTTGAGTCTTCTTCCTTTTTTTTTCTTGATGAGTCTGGCAAATGGTTTATCAATTTTGTTTATCTTTTCAAACAGCCAGTTTTTAATTGTATTAATCTTTGCTATTGTTTCCTTCATATTTTTTTTCATTTATTTCTTATCTGATCTTTATGATTTCTTTCCTTCCACTAACTCTGGTTTTTTTGTTTTTTTGTTCTTCTTTCTCTAATTGCTTTAGGTGCAAGATTAGTATGTTTATTTGAGATGTTTCTTGTTTGTTGAGGTAGGATTGTATTGCTGTAAACTTCCCTCTTAGAACTGCCTTGCTTCATCCCATAGGTTTTGTGTCATTGTCATTTGTTTCTAGGTATTTTTTTGATATCCTTTTTGATTTCTTCAGTGATCTCTTGGTTATTTAGTAGTGTATTGCTTAGCCTCCATGTGTTTATATTTTTTTACAGATATTTTCACATAATTGATATCTAGTCTCATAGCTTTGTGGTCAGAAAAGATACTTGATATGATTTCAATTTTCTTAAGTTTACCTAGGCTTGATATCTGACCCAAGATATGATCTATCCTGCAGATTGTTCCATAAGCACTTGAGAAGGAACAGTATTCTGTTGTTTTTGGATGGAATGTCCTATAAATATCAATTAAGTCCATCTTATTTAATGTATCATTTAAAGCTTGTGTTTCCTTATATATTTTCATTTTGGATGATCTGTCCATTGGTGAAAGTGGTGTGTTATGCCCCTTGCTATGATTGTGTTACTGTCAATTTCCCCTTTTATGGTAGTTAGCATTTACCTTATGTATTGATGTGCTCCTATGTTGGGTGCATAAAGATTTACAATTGTTATATCTTCTTCCTGGATTGATCCCTTGATCATTAGGTAGTGTCCTTTGTCTCTTTTAATAGTCTTTATTTTAAAGTCTATTTTGTCTGATATGATAATTGCTACTTCATCTCTTTTTATTTCAATTTGCATGGAGTATCTTTTTCCATCCCTTCACTTTCAGTCAGTATGTGTCTCTAGGTATGAAGTGGATCTCTTTTAGACAGCATATATATGGGCCTTGTTTTTGCATCCATTCAGCCAGTCTATGTCTTTTGGTTGGAGCATTTAATCCATTCACATTTAAGGTAGTTATAAATATGTATGTTCCTATTACCATTTTCTTAATTGTTTTGGGTTTGTTATTGTAGGTCTTTCCCTTTTCTTGTGTTTCCTGCCTAGAGAAGTACATTTAGCATTTGTCGTAAAGTTGGTTTTGTGGTACTGAATTATATTAGCTTTTGCTTGTCTGTAAAGGTTTTAATTTATCTGTCAAATCTGAAAGGGATCTTTGCTAGGTAGCATAATCTTGGTTGTCGGTTTTTCACTTTTATCACTTTAAATATGTCCTGCCATTCCCTCCTTGCTTACAGAGTTTCGGCTGAAAGATCAGCTGTGAACATTATTGGGATTCCCTTGTATGTTATTTGGGTTTTTCCCTTGCTGCTTTTAATATTTTTTCTTTGTATTTAATTTTTTGATAGTTTGATTAGTATGTGTCTTGGCGTGTTTCTCCTTGGAATTTTCCTGTATGGGACTCTGCACTTCTTGGGCTTGATTCACTATTTCCTTTCCCATATTAGGAAAGTTTTCAACTATGATTTCTTCAAATATTTTCTCTGTCCCTTTCTCTTTCTCTTCTTCTTCTGGGACCCTTATTATTTGAGCTTTGGTGCATTTAATGTTGTCCCTGAGGTCTGTAAAACTGTCCTCATTTCTTTTCATTCTTTTTTTCTTTATTCTGCTCTGCAGTAGTTATTTCCACTATTTTATCTTCCAGGTCACTTATCCGTTCTTCTTCCTCAGTTTTTCTGATATTGATTCCTTCTAGAGAAGTTTTAATTTCAGTTATTGTGTTGTTCATCCTTGTTTGTTTGCTCTTTAGTTCTTCTAGGTCCCTGTTAAATGCTTCTTGTATTTTCTCTATTCTATTTCTGAGATTTTGCATCATCTTTCCTATCATTACTCTGAATCTTTTCCAGGTAGGCTGCCTATTTCTTCTTCATTTATTTGGTCTGGTGGGTTTTTACCTTGCTCCTTCATCTACTGTGTGTTTCTCCGTCTTCTCATTTTGCTTAACTAACTGTGTTTGAAGTCTCCTTTCACAGGCTGCAGGTTTGTAGTTCCTGTTGTTTTTGGTGTCTTCCCCCAGTGTCTAAGGTTGGTTCAGTGGGTTGTGTAGGCTTCCTGGTGGAGGGGACTAGTGCCTGTGTTCTGGTGGATGAAGCTGGATCTTGTCTTTCTGGTTGGCAGGACTGCGTCCAGTCATGTGTTTTGTGGTGTCTGTGACCTTATTATGATTTTGGGCTGCCTCCCTGCTTATAGGTGGGGTTGTGTTCCTGCCTTGCTAGTTGTTTGACATAGGTGTCCAGCACTGAAGCTGCTGGTTGTTGAGTGAAGCTGGGTCTTCGTGTTGAGATGGAGATCTCTGGGAGATTTTTGCCATTTGGTATTACATGGAGCTGGGAGGTCTCTTGTGGACCAGTGTCCTGAAGTTGACTCTGCCACATCAGAGGCATAGCACTTACCCCTGGCTGGAGCACCAACAGCCTTTCATCCACATGGCTCAGAATAAAATGGAGAAAAAGTAGAAAGTAAGAAAGAGGATAAAATAATATAAAGTAAGATAAAATAAAATAAAGTTATTAAAATAAAAAAAATAAATATTAAGAAAAAAAAATTTAAGTAAAAAAAAAAACAAAAACAAACAAACAAATATGGACGGACAGAACCCCAGGACCAATGGTGAAAGCAAAGCTATACAGACAAAATCTCACACAGAAGCCTACACATACACACTCAAAAAAGAGGAAAAGGGGAAAAAAAATAATATACCTTTGCTCCCAAAGTCCACCTCCTCAATTTGGAATGATTAATTGTCTGTTCAGGTTTTCCACAGATACAGGGTACATCAAATTGATTGTGGAGGTTTAATCCACTGCTCCTGAGGCTTCTTGGAGTGATTTCCCTTTCCCTTCTCTGTTCGCATAGCTCCCGGCATTCAGCTTTGGATTTGGACCCGCCTCTGCGTGTAGGTCGCCTGAGGGCGTCTGTTCTTTGCTCAGACAGGACAGGGTTAAAGGAGCCACTGATTTGGGGGCTCTGGCTCACTCAGGCCCAGGAGTAGGAGGGGTATGGAGGTGGGGCAAGCCTGTGGCAGCAGAGGCCAGCATGACGTTGCACCAGCCTAAGGCGGGCCGTGCATTCTCCCGGGGAAGTTGTCACTGGATCCCGGGACCCTGGCAGTGGCAGGCTGCAGAGGTTCCCGGGAGGGAAGTTGTGGATAGTGACCTGTGCTCACACACAGGCTTCTTGGTGGCTGCAGAAGCAGCCTTAGCACCTCATGCCCGTCTCTGGGCTCCGTTCTGATAGCCGCAGCTTACACCCCTCTCTGGATCTCGTTTAGGTGGTGCTGTGAACCCCCTCTCCGCGTGCACCCCCAAATAATGGTCTATTTCCTCTTAGCCAGTTCCAGACTTTTTCCTGGATTCCCCCCTGGCTAACTGTGGCACAATAGCCCTTCAGTCTGTGTTCACACCGCCAACCCCAGTCCTCTCCCTGAGCTCTGACTGAAGCTCAAGCCTCAGCTCCCAGCCCCGCCCACCCCATGGGTGAACAGATAAGCCTCTCGGGCTGGTGAGTCCTGGTCAGCACTGATCCTCTGTGTGGGTGTATCTCTGATTTACCCTCTGCATCCCCGTTGCTGTTATCTCCTCCATGGCCCCGAAGCTCCTCCACTCCACCACCCACAGTCTCTGCCCATGAAGAGGCTCCTAGTGTGTGGAAACCTTTCCTCCTTCAAGGCTCCCTCCCACCGCTGCATGTCCCATCCCTATCCTTTTGTCTCTGTTTATTCTTTTTTTATTTTGCCCTACCCAATTACGTGGGGAGTTTCTTGCATTTTGGGACGTCTGAGGTCTTTTGCCAGCATTCAGTAGGTGTTCTGTAGGAGTTATTCCGCATGTAGATGTATTTCTGGTGTATCTGTGGGGAGGAAGGTGATCTCCGTGTCTTACTCTTCCACCATCTTCTCACATCTCCAGTAACTTGTTCTTAACCAATGGAATGCAGTACAGATGATGGTATGTACACGATTATATACTCATGATTACATAAGAGTAGAGTGTCTCTCTTGCTGGAATCTTTCTCAGCTGCTGGCATTGAAGAAGTGTGGTGAACTGAATCCTACAGTCCTATGAAAATGAATTCTGCTGTTACTGAGTCCAAGCTCATACTGCTTGTAAATCGAGAGACGAGGTGTTTGGGCAGAGAATAGAGACTTGATTTGGAAATCCAGCAGACCGAGAAGATGGTGGGCCAGTGTCCCAAAGAACCATCTTACATTAGGTAGAATTGAGGCTTCTTTTATACTAAAAAGGGAGGGGCTGTTATTGGTTGTCGCCAACTTCTTGGTGTCAGAATCCTTTGTTCTTACCTCTGTCCACAGAGGTCAATTCATGATGTTCCTGTAAACCTCCAACAGGACAAATGTTATTCTCTGTTCTGCAACTCTTTGTCTCTATATGAATGGAAAAGTGTTATACCCTAAAAGGTCAGAGCCTTGAGAATGTGCTATCATGTGTATTTCTGGTTATACATTCTTAACTTGTAGCAAAAGAAATAAAATACAAAAGTTAATGTAAGAGAAACATTTCCAATATGAATTCAGATTTGTTCATCCTTATGACACTGCCAGTACCTTTGTAGATCCAAGAAGCAGGCCCTTCCCTGGTCAAGCTTCAGATCAGAACCCAGAAGTGGACAACACCTTGGTTACAGCCTTGTGAACTACAAGCAGAGGACACAGCTAAGCCTGTATTTACCCTCACTCCTGAGTGATGGAACCTGTGAGATAATAAATGAGTATAACTTTAAGCTGCCAAGTCTGTGGTAATTTGTCATACAACATATAGAAAACTAATATAATATATAATTCATAGTACTTGTTTCCTGGCTGAAAGTTCCATGTTGACTCATTTCAATTTTCTCTTTATTTCCTCTCATAATATGTGTTGGATTTGATCATCCACCTGCAAGTTATCTCCAAACTCAATTCACATGGAACATTTCTTTATACTTTTTCCCTAAGATGGGAGAAAGAACTATTAGTACTATTTTAATAGACTTTGCTAAAATAATATGCATAATCATATAAAGTTGAACAATTCTATGTTTCTTTGTGTTTTATTTTGTTTGTTTGTTTGTTTTATTTTGTTTTTAACTTCAGGATATTTCAAAGCCTATAATACACTAATATGCATAGAGTTCTCCAACAGGGAAATATATAATATTCAGCACATCGTGAAACTGTCTGATCAAGGGAGCCCCTCAAAGAACCCAGGAGCAGTTCATGGAATACTGTGCTGCTTAGACCAGTTTAATAAATATTGGTCCAGATTTTCTGTTGGTCACCATATTAAAGTAAGCAATGCATGGTATTGTAATAGGGATGAACAAATCTTACTCTATATGGGATCTGTTTCTTTTACTTTAACCTATGTATTCTACAGTAAGTCCCCTACATATGAACGAGGTCCATTCTGATAGTGTGTTCATAAGTTCAATGTGTTTGTAAGTCCAACAAAGTTAGCCTAGGTACCCAACTAACACAATCAACTATAGAGTACTGTACTGTAATAAGTTTATAATACTTTTCACACAAATAATACATAAAAAAAAACACACAAAAAATAAAACATTTTAAAACTTACAGTGCAGTACCTTGAAAAGTACAGCAGTATAGCACAACAGCTGGCATACAGGGACTGGCATCAAGTGAACAGGCAAGAAGAGTTACTGACTGGAGGAGGGAGAGGAGGTGGGAGATGGTAGAGCTGAAGGATCATCAGCAATAGGAGACGGAGGGCAAGCTGCAATTTCACTCATGCCTGCCGTTGATGACACAGGTTCTGGTACTTTGCTGGATTCAATTCTATCTACGTTCTTGAAAAAAAAATGATCCAGTGATGTTGGGGTAGTGCCCTTTCTTTTCTCAACATAGATGACACGGTAGCACTGTATTGCATTCTGAACAGCTGCTGCAACCTTAATATACTGTTCTATGTTCAGGTCCTGTGCCTCAAAAACTAACAGTGCCTCCTCAAATAAAGAAAATCCCCTTGCCATTTCCTGCAGTGTGAATCTCTTCAATTCTTTAGTTACTTCTTCTTCCTCTTGTCTCTCTTCATTCTTTCTCTGGGCCTCCAATTCCATCAGGTCTTCATTAGTAAGCTACTCATGTTACACAGCAAGGAGTTCAATGAAATCCTCTTGCAGATCTAGCTCCAGCTTCTCGCTGAGGGTCACTAAGTTGCTGAAAACCTCTTTGGACTCCTCATCCGCCTTCTCAAATCCATGAAATTGTGAACAAACTGCAGGCAAAGTTTCTTCTAAACCCCATTCCTGGTGATGGCCGTAACATCATTCCAAGCAAAGTCAATGATTTTTATGGCCTTGTAGATGCTATAGTCCTTCCAAAATTGTCACAAGGTTGTTCCTGATTTGTCACACATGCCTGATGAAAAGTGTGATGTAAATATTTCTTGAAAATCACGATAACTCCTTGGTCCATAGGTTGGGTGAGTGATATAGTATTTGGTGACAGATGCACCTACTTTGACATTGGGATGAAAGTCATCCATGAATGGGGGGGATGGCCTGGAGCATTTTTGAACAACAAAATAATGTGGAATGGGACGACCTTTTCCAAGCAATATTTCTCTACCTCTGAGGTAAAGTGGTGGAAAAACCAGTCCTGGAAAATGGCTTGTGTAACCCAGGCTTTGCTTTTAGTCTTCCACACAACAGGAAGAGAGCACTTGGCTATGTTTTTTAGGGTTCTTGGGTCCTCTGAATGATAAATGAAGAGATACTTCAGCTTCATATTGCTGGAAACATTGCTACCAAACAACAGAGTTAGCCTATGCTTTGCTGCTTTATAGCATGGCATCAACTTTCCCCCCTTACTGATGTAACTTCGTCTGACATCTTCTTCCAGTACAGCTGTGTCTCATCCACATTAAAAACCTGCTTCAGTAAATATACACTTTCATCAATAATTTCTCAAAGTGTTTCGTGAAATTTCCAGACAGCTAACATATCTGAACTCACTGCCTCTCCACTTACTTTTACTTTGTAAAGGTTGACTCTAGCCTTGAACCGATGAACCAGCCATAGCTGGCATTAAAAATGCACCTTCTGATTCTTCACAGTGTTTCTTCTTCAAGTCTTTATAAAGGCTTTTAGCTTTCTTTTGAATCAGCATTAAGCTGAGCAGAACTCAGCACTGATGTTGATCCTGCATCTGCACACTGAGAAGTTTCTCCATCTCCTCCATCACTTTTCCATGCTTCTTCAATATATATTTTGTCAACATCATCGGCACAGCAGACTTCACATGTTCCATGATCTTGTTCTTGTTCATTAGAATCGTGCCAATGGTTGAACAATTCATGTTATAAGAATGAGTGACATCTACCATCTTTTCAACTGGCTCCACTCTCTCAATTATTTTCACTTTTGTTTCCATCGTTATCGCTTGGCACTTCTTAGCAGTACCAGCTCCATCAATGGTGTTTTTATGCTTGCTTCTGGACTTCCTGGGCTTGGAGTAAAGATACTGTACTATACTGTACTCTATACAGTACTATATAGTAAAGTACACAAAAGCACAACCACTTGTAGAGGATGCACACACATGACAATATATGCCAGACACATGAACTAACTTATTTGATTGGACATGCAAACGCATGTTCCTATCTTTGAAAGTTTGTAACTTGAAGGTTTGTATGTAGGGGACTTACTGTATTGCTTTTGTTACAAGCTAAGAATGTTGCCTATAGCCTGAAATATACAGGATAACCCATTCTCAAAGCTCTAACCTTTAAGGATATAACAGTTTTCCATTCATATAGAGGTAAAACATTGCAGAACTGAGAATAACATTTGTCCTGTTGGAGGATGACAGGAACATTGTGACCTCAACTACCTGGAAAGATGCAAAAACAAAGGACACTTGCACCAAGAAGTTTGCAACAAACAACCATGACCCTCCCTCATCTTGCTTTTAAAAATGCTTTGCCAAAACCCTTTGGGAATTCAGGGGGTTGGGGCACAAGCCACACATCTCCTGGCATGGCCATGCAATAAACCTTTCTCTTTTCCAACTCCAATGTTTTGGTTTGTTTGGCTCCACTCACTCTGTGTCAGGCACATGAACTTGTGTTTGGTAACAGTGTGAAATACAAAAGTGTATTTATTCTTCTCCCATAGCACAAATTATCCATAAATGAGAAAAATCAGGCTAACTTTTATTGAAATTCTACTATGGACCAGGCCCTGTGCTAGGCTGACTACACTGATTAGATCATGTCTTCTATGATGAGATCTTGTAAGGAGATATTATTCCCACTTTACCAACTTTAGACTTTGAAGATCAGTGGAATTAGGGACTTGCACAAGGTCTATATCTCCCAAGTGTCAGGCGTGGACTCAAACACAGCTAGTCCTGAATCTCAAGTTCATATCCTCACCACATAATTCTTTTTACATTTCAAAGGACATGGACAAGTACATCTATTTAGTTTGTGAAGAAGAGCATTTAATCAAGAAATTATGTAAATATTGACTGATTATTCCCATTTGGCAAATGAATATAGTTTCATTTATATAATTAAATGATAGTTAAAAATACACTAAAATCCATAACATAGTCCTGGTTAACAATCAGTATTTCCTTGATGTCTTCTGAGAAACAAGACATCACTTACTGATAATCAATTATATTCTGTGCCTTTTGCACTACTTAACTAGTTTTTTTAATATCTCATGTTAAAGTTTGGTTGTATACTAAAAAAAAATTGGCAAATCAGTATTAAGAGAAAATATTAAAATGCCCACCTGCCCTTCTTCAAACTTAAACAGGAAGACAGAACAGCCTCAGGTAGCACGTATCTGCTCAAGTGCTTTCTTGGCACCTTTTCCCCAGGGTAAATTTGGTAAATTTGCTGAAGAATACCCATCCTAAACTCAAGATTCAACAAAATCTGCTGTACTATGTTTAAATTTAATGTGAATTTTGAATTCTTATCCATGTTGATTTCAATGCAAAATGTTTAAAACTATCTCAAGAACAAACACTGTTGCAATTAGTCTATTGATTTGAAAATTAGGATGAGTTGAAGAGAACTGAACACACATCTCAAAATAAACGTCTTGTTAATTTCTCTTATCTGTCCTCAGATAACAATATTTGAGATAAGAGCCTCCCACAGATAAGGAACACAAAAAGCTAACATTTCCTCTCACTGCTTTATGAGCTGTGTCAAGATAACTTAGGAAATCTGTTGCAATCCTACCATTAATAAAAGTTTCATGATACTGTTAGTAAAATGTTTGAAAAACAAGTGCATTATCTTTCGGAAAAAAAATCTCACTAATTTCATACTGTGGAGTAAAAGAATCTATGATTCATTGATTAGTCTATTTCCTATCCCAGGGGAAATGGAATCCAAGAACTTTTTTTTCAGTGAGTGTGGATGAGTAATGATCTTTATTTTAACACCAGTTTTCCTTCCATGGAAACAAATTGAGAGCTTTGGATGACTCATAGATCTCATGAGAAACTGTTAGCCACATATCACACTTCATTTCCATTGCAACGGCCTATTCACAACAATTCATTTTATTCTAAGCTGTCTCACATTTGATGATTTGTTTTGTGCTCTTGAAGAAATATCTCCTAAAGAAGTTGAATTTGAAATATTTCCTTAATAAAAAAAGTAAAAAAATGTATGTAACTTATCCAAGTTTTAACAATATGCCTTAAAATGTATAGTCTCTAACGAAAAATTGAGAACTTTTGGACAAGAGAGTATAGTACGTTCATCCATAAATCTCTGCCAAATACATCAAATCTATGAAAATGATAAAGTAAAAACATCTGAGTTACAAAAATATATCCTTGGGATTTGTCAAAGCAAAAATTGTGCTAGACAAAGTTAAACAGACAAGGAAAACTATTCTTGGCAATAGGGGAGAGAAATCAAAATGTCTGAACTCAACTCTGCTAAAACAAAGGGCTGGAGAAATCTCCCTGGGGGTGGAGTAGGTGCATTCTGGGCCATCTGTGTTTGCTAAGTGGCCTTACCCAAAGGGAAAGCAATTTTCTTGTATCTTTAGGACAGGAGATAGTTTTAGAACTTGGGGTAAGGAGTGCATCTAAGTCATAAATTCTATCTCCCACACAGACTGGGAGATGAGGGTAGCTTCCTCAGTGGCTGCATTTCAAGGTCTTAGCTCCCAACTACTTGAGGAACATCGTCCTGGACTGTGACGTTTTCAAGAGGCTTTTAAAAGTACTTATATTTCAAAGGGACAGGTAAAAAATTTACAGGAACACGTTTTCTGAAGTAAATGCTTTTAGGAAAAGAGAGGAAGAGCCCTCTATATTAGGCCACCTGGATTCTGTAAGGGCCATATGAGAGGGTCAAGGCCTAGAGGTAACAAGAAGACTGTCTAATGTGACTCAAGCTGAGGAAAGCAACAAGGCCTACCGGGTCAGCCTAAAAAGGAAGAAGGGATTGTTCTTGAATCCATGGGCCAAATGGACCCAGATTCAAATGACTAACAGAGGTTTGATTTCAGAAGGTAAATGGGGCTACAAGTGCTACACATAGGATGTGGTCTGAGCCAGCACCACTGCTTTATACCAGGGCTGCATAAAATGTAGTCAGTTGTTTGTCATCACTCTTTCTGGATCTAGGAAGCACAAAAGCCAGGCAGAGAATTAAATCCAGGCAGTGAAGAAAGACATCTACAAGTCTCTGACTAGAGCTACAATATTTCCAAGACCACCTTGGGATAGGAATCTTGATTGACCTTTATAACATCCCATTCTGAATGTCGGATAGTGAACTAGTAGTATACAACAACAAACCAAACAGAGAACAAGCAAACAGAGGATTGGAAATTAGTGTAAAAATGACAAAAAAAAATCAATTCACTGTGTCTCAGACACTAGGATAATACAGGAGAGAGAAAAACACCAATGAAATTTATAGAGCTCCCCAAAGCATATTCACATACAAAGCAGGGAATTAGGTTTAAGATTGCTTTAGAAGGGAGGTGTGATTTAGAAATTCAAATACGGTGGTTAAAAAAGCCTCAGGGAGGGGAGAATGTGACACTTGAGCAAAGATATGAAGTAGGTTGAGAAGCTAGTCCTACTGTTCTCGGGCTGAGGAGAAGAGGAGCACAGGTGAGAAGAAACAACAAGTGCAAGCATTTCAGGAGACGCAAGGAGACCATTGTGGAGTTTGGAAGGAGATGAGATCAGAGATAAAATTATTAATTTGTGTAGGGTTTGTAAAGATTTTGGCTTAAAGAAAGTATTGAGCAGAGGAATTCCATGATCTGATTTACCATTGAAGAGGATCATTCTAACTCCTCTGTTGAGTCTAAATGGAAGGCAAGCCAAGTTCAAGGTGGAATGCAAGAGGAGGGTCAACTTCATTAATCCAGGTGAGAAGTGATTGTGATTTGAACCAGAGTATTGCTTGCAATGTGTGACCATGGTTTCATATAACATATAAGGAGTGAAAAACTATACTATCATTGCAGAAGAATAGGGCACAAAAGGCTAGTCATATTCCCCTGGGTGAGTCCCTGGGACGGGCTGCCAAGTGAGGGTACTTGGCTTTGTGCCAGAAAGAATTCAAGAGAAAGCCATAGTAAAATGAAAATAGGATTATTTATAGAGATACACATGCCATAGGCTGAATGTGATCCATCTCAGAAGGTGAGAGTGGTCCCAAAATATAGGGTGGCTAGTTTTTATGGGCTGGGTAATTTCATAGGCTAACAAGTGAGAGGATTATTCCAACTATTTTGGGGAAGGGAGTGGAGATTTCCAGGAATTCAGCCACCACCCACTTTTTGGCCTTTTATGGTCAGACTTGGAAAAGTCATGGCTCCTGTGGGTGTGTCATTTAGCTAAAGTATTACAATGACTGTATAATGAGAATCAAGGTCAACTGGAAGTCGAATCTTCTGCCATCTTGGGCCTAATCATTTCTAACCAATTTTTTTTCATATCCTGTTCTTCTTAATGGCTATGTCGTTCTTTTAATGGTTGTGCTCTGCCCCCTTCCTTCCTGTCTCACTATTTCATCAATTATCATATATTTTCATATTCAGCTATAAGAATCAGCACCCCCTTAATTTTCCATTATGAAGAGAAGTAAATCTCCTTAAATGTAAACAATTTCTTACTAAACCATCCAATAATTTCCTTTCATTGTATAACTAAATTTTCTTTTTAATTTGTTAAAAATATATCTTTCAGAAGATGAAATGGTGACTCATAGAAAGACAAAATGAATAATCTTTAAGAGATTTTAACTCATTATTAATTAGAAAACAAATAAGATGTCTCAAGTTCAAAGGAGGAATAAAAGAAACAAAAACTAGTATGTAATATAGAAATAATTAAAAAATAAACATCATACATTTTTTAGAGAGGATAAAGTCAATAGAAATTCCAGTATTTGGAATTTTATTTGCATATCTATAGAAAATACTATAATTATCTACAATTTACAAGATTATAAATTAGCTTAAAGGCAGCAAAAATCTAGGATAAGATAAGCTGGAAGGGTATGCTCTTAAAAATACATATATAGTTTTCCATTAAAGACACACAATAATTTATTTTCAATTCCAAATCTCTGTACAATTCCAGAGAGATATATAGTTTAAAAGCAATTCACAGAATCATGGTTAGTGATAGTAATTTATAGAATCAATTTAGAGATAAAAAATATGACACCCAGAACAGTCCCAATACTACATCACTAATAAAAGGACGCATATCTACAATCAATACCTATGCCAATACTTTGTTACTCCCCTGTAAATAATTAAAGCCCTTTATGGTGGCTCCTAGTTGTATGTGGTCAAAGTGAGTGAATTCTGACTTCAGATTATAATAGTGTCCTTATTAGTGTCAAGCAATTATTCTTGACATTACCAAATATATATCCAATAAGACAGAAGGCAGTAAAAAGGATTTTGCTGAAGAACACCAACCAGAAGTCAAAGTATTCTTTAAATTCAAGAGTTAAAGTATTACATTGTGGTTCCCTACCATCTGAATTATCACTTAATTATATCTAGAATGATTTTCTTAAAAAGAAATTCAATATTTCTCTTCAGTGAAAAAAATCTCACTTTTTTTCCCTTAGATGTGATTATGCTTCCCTGATTTCCTGCAAAATAAAAGTAAATTCTTATTCTTAATCTATTTATTATAAAATTCTGGCTCATCTTCTCTCATGTCCTAGTTCATACTCACTTCTAAATAACCCACCTATAATTTCTCTTATACTTTACTCCGAAACTGTGACATTTTTATGTGATTTACAGTGCTTATGACCCTATCAAAAATATTAATGTGTCTTCTGCTAAATATTTTTCTTTGGAAATTGCATCAAATTTTTCTATTTTGAATTTTCTTTTGAAGAAAAGACTTTTTCTTTAAAGTGGTGGTAAGAGATATCAGGCTTTGGATAAGGGTTTCAGTAGAAGTTTCAAAAGCAAACTTAGAGGTTTAGTGCAGTCACTGGCATGTGATTCTTGATTCAGAGTTATGAGAAAAAAAAATGTAACAAAAAAAAAAGAAAGCTTACACTTACTGAATCAAAGAACATTGTAAGTTCAGACAACCAACCAGCCAAGAAACCTCTCTAAGTCTGCCTGGAATTAGTAACTATTATTTATAAAATTAAATAACATACCAACTAGACATTGTGTGGATTAAAGAGATATAATTACTAATTGCTATTATTCAGACTGCTTGGATAATTCTGGTCAAGAAACTCTCTCTGACAACAAAATGTCTTAAACCATAATTGGTTAACATTCTTTATAAAGGGTCAAAGACTATTTGCTTATGACTTCAACTCATTGGATGATATTTCTATAGAATCACAAAAAATGAGTCTTTTATATTTTCTGATAAAATGTATCATTTTAAAGAAATATAAACTAAGATACAAAGAGATTAGGAGCAGCTATAAAAGCATAAAATGAATGGTGATGATAAGGAATAAAGTGGACAATAAATGTATAGTATTGTATAGAGGTTATCTGAATCAGCTCTACATTATAAATATATACCTATGTGTAAAAGTAGATATGTATCACATATGTGATGTTAAATGTCAAGCTCTCATAATATAATTAAATCTGAAATTACCTATGAATAATACAAAATCCAACTAACTGAATAATCCAAACAGTTATTTCAGTTTTTCCCTTTTAAATTGTTTAACTATAAAATCACATTTTTTATAAGCTTCTGATTTGCTACACCTGAATTCCTCAATATTGTTTATTTTTTACAAATGAGCTTGATATTTTACTCATTAGAAATAAAGATAATTTACTAGAAAAAATCAAATATATATTGTACATTCATAATATAAATCTGAACAATCCCTTGCTTTCTGGATTTTAAATATTTCACAGTGCCATGAATTTTTGTAAGTAATTGTGTCCCCCAAGCAAGATAATTATAAAATATAATTTATATTTGGGAAAATTTTAGATAAAGTAATAAGATTTCATAGTACAAATAAATAATGATGGATATTGAGGAAATGAATGATTTTCATATAAGAAAATTAAACTTAGCCCTTTGTGTATTGAGGAAGAGATTGGGGAAATGTCATGTATTAACCACACTGGAAGGTACCTGGGAAATGTTTCTTCTTTTCTGAAACACGTTCCCACATAACATTCAAAGGTGATGCTCTGTTCTCTGCTCTGCACAGGGCCTCATTTCCATGGCTGCCTTAGCACTTGTGATACAGACAGAGCTCGAAGATGAATGGGGGAAATCAAGTGGTGAAACTGAAAAGCCACATGATCTGGAAGGAAAAATTATAGTCAGGTGAAAAGAAATGAAGTAATTCATTTGCAGAATGTTCAACACACTCTTTATTTCTTAAATCCATTGACTTTTAAAAACTGTTGTTCAATATGCAAATTTAAAATATTACAAAGTGGGAATATACATTTTTCATAAACAAAGATGAATAAAATGATGTGTTTGTGTTTTTATCAGTATGTAACATGTCCTCCCCAAAATTAAAATTGGTCTACACCTTTATAGTAAATACACATATGGGGGAACATGATGCTTCTTTTCAATTGTCTTGAGAGAAATAGGGAAGACTAATCTTAACTGTTCTGCATGCACATATGCACATATTAATATGCTAAGAGTTTCTAAGACTACCTTTGCTAAGTAAAATGAAAGCAGGAAATTGTAACTAATGAATGCTGTATCTACCTTAATGTTACGTATTTTAGTTGTACAAGATTTTGATGAAAGAACAAAATAGCAATAGTCTGAGGCTGTTTTGTGTCTGCACTTGGTTCAAAATTTTATGTAAAAATAATACATTTAGGAATGCCTAGCAAGTAGCCCCATCCTCCTCAACACATATAGACAAAACATTGTCACTAGAGGGTGGTGTTCTATACTATGTAGTAGGTGTGAAATGCTTTGTAAAAGGAAGATAGCTCTAGGTTTTTTATTTGTTGTGGCAGTTATTATATTGTTTTTGTCATAATGCTTTTGTTTCTTCAAAATTATTAATACAGTAGGTTCATATATTTGGGTAGGGAGTTATCTTTTAATTACATCACTCATTGCTCATTTATTATCTAGCTTTATCTTGTGAATAAAATAGTTCTTTCAGGAATTAGAGATAAACTGATTCTTAAAAAAATTAAATATTAAATCCCTTTATTTTAATTATTTTTCAGGGTAAAGAGTTAATATAACAACCAATTAGAGTAGGTAGCAAAAGAGTCTTCGTTTTATTCCTCCCTTCCTCCATCATCTCCTTCCTTCCTTCCACTGCAGCTTTCTTTGATCAGAGTTTACATGCGATATCCTTTCATATTCTTTATGTTAAACCTACTTATGTCATTACATTGGAAGTGAGTTGCTAGGGGACAGAATATTATAAGGCAGTAGTTTTGTTTTTAATTTGTTTTGTTTGTTTATTTCTAGCCATTCTGAAAATCTTTGTCTTTTAATTAATGTGCTTATGATGTATACATTTAATGTATTTATTGATCTATTTTATATATATTTACCATTTTTTATGTGTCTTTTATCTGTTTCCTCTAGTTTTTGTTCCTATATTTACTCTTTCCTGTCTTATTTTGGGTTATCTGATATAATTAATATTTCATTTTAATTTATCCATTTTTATTACATCTCTTTGTATTATTTTTACTGCTTTCTGTTGACCCACAATATGGACAACTAATTTTTCAAAATTTACTTAGGATCAATAATTTATTACTTAAAGTCAAATTGTAAAATTTACCACCATAGAGACCACTTTGATCTTTCTTTTTATATTATAGGTATCATATATTATAGCTGCATAAATTAAAAGCCACATCAGTTATAGATTTTGATTACAACGAAGGTATATAATTTAAGAAGTTTAAAAGAGGATAATTTATTTTATATATCCAGTTAGTTACCATCTTTGCTGATTATCCTTCATTCTGATGCTTCACAATACTTCCTACTTATCATTTATGTCCCGTCTTAGCAACTTCCATTAGCAATATTTAAAACATGTCTACTGGCAACAAATTATTTTATTTTTCCATCATCTAGGAATGTCTTTGTTTCATCTTCTTTCCTAAAAGTTATTTCTACTGGATATATAATTCTACATTAATGATTATTTTCTTTCCGTAGATTAGTCATTGTTTCCAATTTCTTGTGACCTACCTACAGTCACACTGTTCCCCTATAAATAATGCTTTATATTCTCTTGGTTATATTCAGGATTATTTTCTTCTATTTAAACGTTTTGATTGTGATGTGACAGGGAATGGGCTTCTTGAGTTTATATTGTTTGAAGCTATATTTAATAATTTTTTATTGGAGTATAGTTGCTTTACAATGTTGTGTTACTTTCTACTATACAGCAAAGTGAATCAGCCATATATATATCCCCTCTTTTTTGGATTTCCTTCCCATTTAGGTCACAACAGAGCACTGAGTAGAGTTCCCTGTGCTATACAGTAGGATCTCATTAATTCTCTATTTTATACATACTAGTGTATATATGTCAATTCTAATCTCCCAAATAATGCCACCTCCCTCTTCTCACCTTGGTGTCCATATGTTTGCTCTCTATGTCTGTGTCTCTATTTCTGCTTTGCAAATAAGATCATCTATACATTTTTCCTAGATTCCACATATATGTGTTAATATATGATATTTGTTTTTCTTTTTCTGACTTACTTCATTCTGTATGTCAGTCTCTAGGTCCATACAAGGCTCTGAAAATGACACAATTTTGTTCCATTTTATGTCTGGGAAATATTCCATTGTGTGTGTGTGTGTGTGTGTGTGTGTGTGTGTGTGTGTGTGTGTATACTACATCTTCTTTATCCATTCCTCTGTTGATGGATAATTAGATTGTTTCCATGACCTGGCTTAGTAAATAGTGCTGCAATGAATACTGTGGTGCATATGTCAGTTTGAATTATGGTTTTATCTGGATATATGCCCAGTAGTGGGATTGCTGGGTCATACGTTAGTTCTATTTTTAGATTTTTAAGAGAACTCCATAATGTTCTCTATAATGGCTGTATAAAATTGCATTTCCAGCAACAGTGTAAGAGGGTTCCCTTTTCTCCACACACTCTCCAGCGTTTATTCTTTGTACATTTTTTGATGATGGCCATTCTGACCAGTGTGAGGTGATACATCATTGTAGGATTAATTTGCATTTATCTAATAATTAGGGATGTTGAGCAGCTTTTCATGAGTTTTTTGGCCATCTCTGTGTCTTCTTTGGAGATATGTCTATTTAGGTCTTCTGCCATTTTTTCATTGGGTTGCTTGTTTTATTGATTTTGAGCTGCATGAGCTATTTTTTTATATTTTGGAGATTAATCCTTTGTCAGTTGCTTCATTTGCAAATATTTTCTCCCATTCTGTGGGGTATCTTTTCATCTTGTTTATAGTTTCCTTTGCTGTGCAAAAGTTTTAAGTTTAATTAGGTCCTGTTTGTTTATTTTTGTTTTTATTTTCATTACTCTAGGATGTGGGTCAAAAAAGATCTTGCTGCAAATTATCTGAAAGAGTGTTTTGTCTGTTTTCCTCTAAGGGTTTTCTAGTGCCTGGCCTTACATTTAGGTCTTTAATCCTTTCTGAGTTGATTTTTATGTATGGTGTTAAGGAGTGTTCTAATTTTAGTCTTTTGGATGTAATTGTCCAATTTTCCCAACACCACTTACTGAAGAGGCTGTCTTTTCTCCTTTGTACATTCTTGCCTCTGAAATCAAAGATAAAGTGACATATATGCATGGGTTTATCTCTGGGCTTTCTATCCTGTTCCACTGTTCTATATTTCTGTTTTTGTGCCAGTACCATATTATCTTGAATATTGTAGCTTTGTGGTATAGTTTGTAGTCAGGGAGCCTGATTCCTCCAGCTCCATTTTTCTTTCTCAAGATTGCTTTGGCTACTTGGGGTCTTCTGTGTTTCCAGAAAAATTCTGATTTTTTTTTGTTCTAGTTCTGTGAAAAATGACATTGGTAGTTTGATAGAGATTATGTTGAACCTGTAGCTTGCTTTGGGTAGTACAGTCATTTTCACAATGTTGATTCCTCCAGTACAAGAACATGGTATATCTCTCCATCTGTTTGTATCATCTTTAATTTCTTTCATCAATGTCTTATGGTTTTCTTCATACAGGTATTTTGTCTCCTTAGGTATGTTTATTCCTAGGTATGTTATTGTATTGTTGTTGTTGCAATGGTAAACAGAAATGTTTCCTTAATTTATCTTTCAGATATGTAATCATTAGTATATAGTAATGCAAGTGATTTCTGTGCATTAATTTTGCATCCTGCTAATTTACCAAATTCATTGATTAGCTCTCGTAGTTTTCTGGTAGCATCTTTAGGACTCTCTATGTATAGTATTATGTTATCTGCAAAGAGTGACAGTTTTAATTCTTCTTTTCCAATTTGAATTCATTTTATTTCTTTTTCTTCTCTGATTTTTGTGGCTACAACTTCCAAAACTATGTTGAGTGCTAGTGCTGAGAGGGTCACCCTTGTTTTGTTCCTGATATTCCAGGAAAAGTTTTCAATTTTTCACCTTTGAGAACAATGTTGTCTGTGGGTTTGTCATATATGGCCTTTATTATGTTGAGGTAAGTTCAATCTATATCTACTTTCTGGAGAGTTATTATCATAAATGGTGTTGAATTTTGCCTAAAGCTTTCTCTGCATCTACTAAGATTATCATATGGTTTTTATCCTTCAGTTTGTTAACATAGATATCATATTGATTGATTTTCATGTGTTGAAGAATCCTTGCATTCCTGGGATATACCCGACTTGATCATGGTGTATGATCCTTTTAATGTGTTCTGGATTCTCCTTGCTAGTATTTAAAATGTTGAGGATTTTTGCTTCTATGTTCATCAGTGATATTGGCCTGTAGTGTTTTTTTATTGTGACATCTTTGTCTAGTTTTTGTATCAGGGTGATGGTGGTGTCATCAAATGGGTTTGGGAGTACTCCTCCCTCTGCTATATTTGGGAAGAGTTTGAGAAGTATAGGTTTTAGCTCTTCTCGCAATGTTTGATAGAATTTGCCTGTGAATCCATCTGGTCCTAGGTTTTGTTTGTTGTAAGACTTTTAATCCCAATTTCAATTTCAGTGCATGTGATTGGTATGTTTATATTTTCTATTTCATCCTGGTGCATTCTAGGAAGGTTGTGCTTTTCTATGAATTTGTCCATTTATTCCAGGTTGTCTATTTTATTGGTGTATTATTTCTTGTATTAATCTCTCATGATCTTTTGTATTTTTGCAGTGTCAGTTGGTACTTCTCCATTTTCATTTCTAATTCTGTTGATTTGAGTCTTCTCCTTTTTCTCTTGATGAGTCTGTATAATGGTTTATCACTTTTATCTTCTCAAAGAACTAGCTTTTAGCTTTATTGACATTTGCTATTATTTCCTTCATTTATTTTTCATTTATTTCTGATCTGAACTTTATGATTTCTTTCCTTCTGCTATCATCAGCTTTTTTTGTTGTTATTGTTCTTCTTTCCCTAACTGCTTTAGGTGTAAGGTTAGATCGTTTGAGATTTTTCTTGTTTCTTGAGGTAGGATTTTACTGCTATATGCTTCCCTCTTAGAACTGCTTTTGCTGCATCCCATAGTTTTGTGTCATCATGTTTTCATTGTCATTTGTTTCTAGGTATTTTCTGATTTCCCCTTTGATTTCTTCAGTGATCTCTTGGTTATTTAATACTGTATAGTTTAGCTCCAATGTGTCTGTATATTTTACAGATTTATTCCTGTAATTGATATCTAGTCTCATAGCATTCTGGTCAGAAAAGGTACTTGATACAATTTCAATTTTCTTAAATTTACCAAGGCTTGATTTGTGACCCAAGATATGAGCTATCCTGGAGAATGTTCCATGAGCTCTTGAGAATAAGTGTATTCTGTTTTTCTTGGATGGAATTTCCTATAAATATCAATTAAGTCCATCTTTTTTAAATGTATCATTTAAAACTTGTGTTTCCTTCTTTATTTTCCTTTTGGATGGTCTGTCCATTGGCGAAAATGTGGTGTTTAAGTACCCTACTATCATTGTGTTACTGTCTATTTCCCCTTTTATGGCTGTTAGCATTTGCCTTATGTATTGAGGTGCTCCTATGTTGGGTGCATAAATATTTACAATTGTTATATCTTCTCAAATTGACCCCTTGATCATTATGTTGTGTCCTTCTTTATCTCTTGTAATAGTCTTTATTTTAAAGTTTATTTTTTCTGATATGAGAATTGCTTCTCCAGCTTTCTTTTGATTTCCATTTGCATGGAATATCTTTTTCTATCCCCTCATTTTCAGTCTGTATGTGTCCCTGGGTCTGAAGTCAGTCTCTTGTAAACAGCATATATAATTGTCTTGTTTTTTATATCCATTCAGCCAGTCTATGTCTTTTGGTTGGAACATTTAATCCATTTTCATTTAAGATAATTATCAATATGTATGTGCATATTACCATTTTCTTAATTGTTTTGAGTTTATTACTGTAGGTCTTTTCCTTTTCTTGTGTTTCCTGCCTAGAGAAGTTCCTTTAGCATTAGTTGTAAATTTGGTTTGGTGATGTTGAATACTCTTAGCTTTTGCTTGTGTGTGTAGTTTTAAATTTCTCCATCAAATATGAATGAGATCTTTACTGAGTAGAGTAATCTTAGCTGTATGTTTTTCCCTTTCATCACTTTAAATATGTCCTGCCACTCCCTTCTGGCTTGCAGAGTTTCTGCTGAAAGATCAGCTATTAACCTTATGGGGATTCCCTTGTATGTTGTTTGTTGCTTTTCCTTTGCTGCTTTTAATATTATTTTCTTTGTATTTAACTTTGATAGTTTGACTAATATGTGTCTTGCTGTGTTTCTCCTTGGATTTTTCCTTTATGGGACTCTCTGTGCTTCCTGGACTTGTTTAACTATTTCCTTCCCCATATTAGAGAAGTTTTCAACTATAATATCTTGAAATATTTTCTCAGACCCTTTCTTTTTATCTTCTTCTGGAGCCCCTATAATTTGAATTTTCATGTGTTTAATGTTGTCCCAGTGGTATCTCAGACTGTCCTCAACTGTTTTCATTCCTTTTTCTTTATTCTGCTCTGTGTTACTTATTTTCACTATTTTATCTTCCATGTCACTTTTCCATTCTTCTACCTCAGTTATTCTGCTATTGATTCCTTCTAGAGAATTTTTAATTTAATCTATTGTGTTTTTCTTAATTGTTTGTTTGCTCTTTAGTTCTTCTGGGTCCTTGTTAAATGTTTCTTGTATTTTCTATATTATATTTCCAAGATTTTGGATCATGTTTCCTATCATTACTCTGAATTCTTTTTCAGGTAGCCTGCGTTTTCCTCTTCATTTGTTTCGTCTGGTGGGTTTTTTTTCTTGCTCCTTCATCTATTATATATTTCTCTGTCATCTTATTTTGCTTAACTTACTGTGTTTGGGGTCTCCTTTGCCCAGGCTTCAGTTTCATAATTCCTGTTGTTTTTGGTGTCTGCCCCCAGTGGCTAAGGTTGGTTCAGTGGGTTGTGTAGGCTTCCTGGTGTGGAGGGGACTAGTGTCTGAGTTCTGGTGGGTGAGCCTTGATCTTGTATTTCTGGTGGGCAGGACCACATTTGGTAGTGTGTTTTGGGGTGTCTGTGACCTTATTATGACTTTAGGCAACCTATCTGTTAATGGGTGGGGTTGTGTTCCTGTCTTGCTAGTTGTTTGGCATGGGTTGTCCAGCATTGGAACTTGCTGGTCATTGTGTGGAGTTGAGTCTTAGCCTTGAGGTGGAGATTTCTGGGAGAGCTCTTGCCGAGTGATATTATGTGGGTCCAGGAGGTCTCTGGTGGTCCAATGTCCTGAACACGGCTCTCCCACCTCAGAGGCTCAGGCCTGACACACGGCTGGAGCACCAAGACCCTGTCAGCCACATGGCTCAGAAGAAAAGGGAAGAAAAAAAAGAAAGAAAGAAAAGAAAATAATTATTAAAATAAAAAATATTATTTAAATTTAAAAAAATTAAAAATAATAAATAAAAGAAGAGAGCAACCAAACCAATAAACAGATCTACCAATGATAACAAGCCCTAAAAGCTAAACTAAAATAACCATATGAATCTGAAACTTGTCAGTTGCATTCAGCAAACCCCAAATCTACAGTTGCTTCCAAAGTCCACTGCCTCAATTTTGGGATGATTTGTTGTCTGTTCATGTATTTCACAGATGCAGTGTACATCAAGTTAATTGTGGCAATTTAATCCTCTGTTTTTGAGGCTGCATGGAGAAATTTCCCTTTTTCTTCTTTGTTTGCACAGATCCTGGAATTCAGCTTTGGATTTGGCACCATCTCTGCATGTAAGTCACCCTCTGGCATCTGTTCTTTGACCAGACATGAGGGAGTTAAAGGAATGGCTGATTAGGAGATGTGGCTCACTCAGGCTGGGGCAGAGGGAGGGGTACAGAATGTTGGGCGAGTCTGCAGTGGCACAGGCCGGCATGATGTTATAACAGCCTGAGTTGTGCCCTGTGTTTTCCGGGGAAGTTGTCCCTGGATCATGGGAACCTGACAGTGGGGAGCTGCACAGGTTTCTGGGAGGGGAAGTGTGGGTAGTGAACTGTGCTTGCACAAAGGATTCTATGTGGCTGCAGCAGCAGTGCTAGAATTTTATGCCCATCTCTGGTGTCTGTGCTGATAGCCATGGCTTGCACCTTTCTATGAAGCTGGTTTAGGTGGTGCTCTGAACCCCTTCTCCTCATTCTACCCAAAACAGTGGTCTCCAGACTTAGGCAGTTCCAGACTTTTCTTGGACTACCTCCCAGCTAGCTGTGGCACACTATCCCCCTTCAAGCTGTGTTCATGCAGCCAACCCCAGTCCTCTCCCTGGGATCTGACCTCTGACGCCTGAGCCTCAGCTCCCAGTTCCCACCCGCCCCAGCCAATGCGCAAACAAGCCTCTCAGTCTGTTGAGTGCTGGTTGGCACTGATCCTCTGTACAGGAATTTCTTCACTTTGCCCTCTGCACCCCTGTTCCTGTGCTCTCCTCTGTGGTTCTGAAGCTTCTCCTGTTGCCCATCCCCTGTCTCCACCAGTGAAGGGGCTTCCTAGTGTGTGAAAACTTTTCCTCCTTCACAGTTCCCTCTCAGAGGTGCAGGTCCCTTTCCTATCCTGTTGTCTCTGTTTTTTTAATTTTTTCTTTTGACCAATCCAGGTTGATGGGGGATTTTCTTGCCTTTTGAGAAGTCTGAGGTCTTCTGCCAGTGTTCAGTAGGTGTTCTGTAGGAGTTGATCCACATGTAGATGTATTTTTTATGTATTTGTTGAGAGGTAGGTGATCTCCACATCTTACTCCTCTGCCATCTTGAAGGTCCTCTCTGGTAGCATCTTTAGGATTTTCTATGTATAGTATCATGTCATGTGCAAAGAGTTACAGTTTTATTCCTTCTTTTCCAATTTGGATTCTTTTTATTTCTTTTTCTTCTCTGATTGCAGTGGTTAGGACTTCCAAAACTATGTTGAATAATAGTGGTGAGAGTGGATATTTTTGTTTTATTCCTGATATTAGCAGAAATTGTTTCAGATTTTCACTCTTGAGAATGATGTTTGATGTGTTTGTTGTATATGACCTTTATTACGTTCAGGTAAGTCCCCTCTATGCCAACTTTCTGTAGTTTTTATCATAAATATGTGTTGAATTTTGTCAGAATTTTTTCCTGCATATATTGAGATGATCATATGATTTTATTCTTCTGTTTGTTAATATGGTGTATCACATTGATTGATTTGCATATATTGAAGAATTCTTGCATCTCTGGGATAAATCCCACTTGATCATGGTATATGATCCTTTTAATGTGTTGTTGGATTTGTTCTGCTAGTATTTTGTTGAGGATTCTTGCGTTTATGTTCATCAGTGATATTGGCTGGTAATTTTCTTTTTTTTGTGATATCTTTGTCTGATTTTGGTATCAAAGTGAAGGTGGCCTTGTAGAATGAGTTTGGGAGTGTTCCCCCCACTGCAATTTTCTTGAAGCATTTGAGAAGGATGTGTTAGCTCTTCTCTAAATATTTGATAGAATTCACCTGTGAAGCCATTTGGTCCTGGACTTTTGTTTGTTGGAAGATTTTTAATCATAGTTTGAGTTTCATTACTTGTGATTCATCTGTTCACATTTTCTGTTTCTTCCTGGTTCAGCCTCGCGAGGCTGTCATTTTCTAAGAATGTGCCCATTTCGTACAGGTTGTCTATGTTATTGGCATCTAGTTTCTTGTAGTAGTCTTTTATGATCCTTTGTACTTCTTCAGTGTCAGTTGTAACTTCCATTTTTTCATTTCTAATTTCACTGCTTTGAATCATTTTTTCTAGGTATTTAAAAAAAATTTCCTCTTTGAGTTCTTCAGTGATCACTTGGTTATTTAGTGGCATATTGTTCAGCCTCCATGTGTTTGTGTATTTTACAGATTTTTATTTTCCTGTAATTGATTTCTAATCTCATAGTGTTGTGGTCCAAAAAGATGCTTGAAATGATTTCAATTTTCTTAAATGTATCGAGGCTCAATTTATGACTCAAAATGTGATCTATCCTGGAGAATGTTCCATGTGCACTTGAGAGGAAAGTGTGTTCTGCTGTTTTCGTACTGAATGTCCTATAAATATCAGTTAAGTCTATCTGGTCTAATGTGTCATTTAAGGCTTGTGTTTCCTTATTAGTTTTCTGTCTGGATGATCTACCCATTGGTGTTTGTGGAATGTTAAAATCCCCCACTATTATTGTGTTATTGTTGATTCCCCCATTTATAGTTGCTTACATTTGCCATATGTATGGAGGTGCTCCTATGTTGGGTGCATAAATATTTACACTGTTATATCTTCTTCTGGGACTGATCCCTTGATCATTATGCAGTGTCCTTCCTTGTCTCTTGTAATAGTCTTTATTTTAAAGTCCTATTGTCTGATATGAGTATTGCTTCACCAGCTTTCTTTTGATTTCCATTTGCATGGAATATCTTTTTCCATCTCCTCTCTTTCAGTCTGTATGTGTCCCTATGTCTGAAGTTGGTCTCTTGTAGACAACATATATAAAGGTCTTCTTTTTGTATCCATTCAGCCAGTCTGTGTCTTTTGGTTGGAACATTTAATCCATTTACATTTAAGATAATTATTGATATGTATTTTCCTATTACCATTTATTTAATTGTTTTGGGTTTGTTTCTGTAGGCCTTTTTCTTCTTTTGTGTTTCCTGCCTAGAGAAGTTCCTTTAGCATTTGTTGTAAAACTGGTTTGTTGGTGCTGAATTCTATTAGCTTTTGCTTGTCTGTAAAGCGTTAGATTTCTCCATGGAATCTGAAGAGATTCTTGCTGTTTAGAGTAACCTTGGTTATAGGTTTTTCCCTTTCATCACTTTAAATATGTCCTGCCACTCCCTTCTGGCTTGCAGAGTTTCTGCTGAAAAATCATCTGATGACCTTACGGGGATTCCCTTGTATGTTATTTGTTGCTTTTCTCTTGATGCTTTTAATATTTTTCTTTGTATTTAATTTTTGATAGTTTGATTAATATGTGTCTCAGCATGTTTCTCCTTGAGTTTATCCTCTATGGGACTCTCTGAACTTCCTAGACTTCACTGACTATTTCCTTTCCCACATTAGGGACATTTTCAACAATAGTCTTCAAATATTTTCTCAAACCCTTCCTCTTTCTCTTCTTCTGGGACCCCTATAATTCAAATGTTGGTGCATTTAATGTTGTCCCAGAGGTCTCTGAAACTGTCCTCATTTCTTTTTATTCTGTTTTCTTTATTCTGATCCACAGCAGTTATTTCCTCCATTCTATTTTCCAGCTCACTTATCCATTCTTCTGCCTCAGTTGTTCAGCAATTGTTTCCTTTGAGTGTATTTTTCATTTCAGTTATTTTGTTGTTCATCACTGACTGTTTGTTCTTTAGGTCTTCTAGGTCCTTGTTAAACATTTTTTTTTTTAATCTTCTAGGCCATGTCTCCATTCTATTTCAGAGATCTTGGATCACCTTTACTATCATTACTCTGAATTCTTTTTCAGATAGGCTCCCTATTTCTTCATTTACTTGGTCTTGTGGGTTTTTACTTTGCTCCTTCGTCTGCAAATTATTTCTCTGTCATCTCACTTTGTCTATCTTACTGTGTTTATGGTCTCCTCTCTGAAGGCTGCAGGGCCCTAGTTCCTCTTGCTTCTGTTGACTGTCACCTGGTCACTGAGGTTGGTCCAGGGGCTTGTGTAGACTTCCTGGTGGGAGGGACTGGTGCCCGTACTCTGGAGGGTGAAGCTGAGTCTTTTCCTTCAGATGGACAGTGCCGCATCAGGTGGTGTGTTTGTGATTAAAGTTGTTTAGTACAATTTTAGGCAGCCTGCCTGCTAATTGGTGGGGCTGTGTTTCTGTCTTGCTAGTTGTTTGGTGTGAGGTTTTCCAGCACTGTAACCTGAAGTCAGTTGGTTGGAGCCAGGTCTTGGTGTCGAGATGGCTACTTCTGAGAGAGCACACGTCAATTAATATTCCCTATGCCCAGGAATTCTCTGGTGGTCCAGTGTCCTGGACTCTGCACTCACAACCCTGAGGCCAGAGGCCTAGGCCTGACCCCTGACTGGGGAACCAAGAGCCCACAAACCATGTAGTATGGCCAGAGAAAAAAGAAAGAAAAGAAAAAAAAAGAAAGGAAAAGAAAACATACAAAAAACCCCAAGACAAATAGCAAAAATAAGAACAGCCACAAGACACACACAAAGAAAGAAAACAAACACACCAAATTCAAGAAAAATGATAATAAAAACAAACTAACAGAAATATACAAAGAGTAGACAGAAAAGAAAAAGAAAAAAAAACAGGAGAACAAACAAAATAACTCAAAAATGAGAACAATAAATAAAGACTAAACTAACTAAAACAAAAGAAAAATTAAAAAATAATACAAAAACAGAAGGCAAACTAAAAAGCCTAGAAAACATAAAACACATTAAAATGATAAAAAAGAACAAAAACAAGAAAAAGCACAAAACAGCAAAAATGTAAAGTAAAATAGAAGAAAAGGATATTAAAAAAATAAAAACATAAATAATGAAAATAAAAAAAACATTAAGAACACCACCAATAACTGAACAAAATGAAACAAACAAAAAACGAAAAATAGTAATAAGTATATTTTCCTGGGGCCTCCTCTGTCAGTGTCCTTCCACCCACAGTGAGCCACAGTCAACCGCTCCCTCTCCAGGAGGACCTTCAATACCTCTAGGTAGGTCTCTGGACCTGCTGTGGGCACTGCGGGGTCAGCTCAGACTCTGACCTGTCCCAACTCCCTCCTGTACTTGCCCCCAAAGTCCACTGCTGCTAAAGTTAGACCAGTCTCCATTTGGGAGCACCCATTGTCTATTCAGATCTTCCAGAGACCCAGGATTTACCAAGCCAATCACAGGGATTTAATCTGAGGCCTGTGCAGCTGCATGGAGAGATTTCCATCCTCTTCCTTAATTTCACCACCCCTGGGGCTCAACTTGGCTTTTCGCCCCACTTCTGCCTGTGTGCAACCCTCAGGTATCTGTTTCCCACCCAGGTGAGAGGGAGTAAAAGCAGCAGCTGATTGGGGCACACTTACTCACTCAAGTCCAAGAGGATTATGGCGGCCACAACTGTGGTGTGTCTGAAGTGCCTGCTGCAGTAGGGGCCAGCAGGCAATTGCAACAGACTGGGGTGTATTCTCTCTGGTGGGCATCCCTCCCACTGCCCGCAGAGGCCAAAGAAGCTGGCAGGTGGGGAAAGGTGTTTCAATGACAGCACTACTTCTCGCGTGTCACTCAATATTAACACCTTGCTTCTATGGTGTCCCAGGCTTTTTCCACAAACTTTCCCCATTGTGGAGCTCCTTACACCTGTCCCTTCAGGCTGTCTTTTCACAGCCAACAGCTGTCCCCTCCCTGGGACCATGTTTCAAGCTCCACTTTCCAGCACCCAACTCCCCCTCCACAGTAGGAGACAAACAACTCAGGCTGGGGTGCACAAGGCTGCAGCACAGACCATGCACATAGTTCTTACTTTGTCCTGCCTTCCATGGACCATTCACTGCATTTGATTCCCCAAAGGTCCCTTTCTGTCCCAGATGATTTCTCCACCGTGAGGGGGATTTTCTGAGTGTGGGGACCTCCCCTGCCCTTAAGATTCCTGCCATGGTTGCTTGTCCCTCTTTTGATTCCTCTTTTCTTTCTTTCTTTTTTTTTTTCTTTCATCATACCCTGTTACAAGGGGATTTTTCTTGTCCTCTTAGGTGTCTGGAATCTTCTGCTAAAGCATAATGTATCAGTTAGAACATAATTTTCATGGAATCTTCTTCTGGAATCTTCTTCTCCTACCTGGCTTCTCCTGGAGCTTTCTCTGTCCATGATCATACCGACGTCAGAATTTCTGATATTTTCATATACTAGCTAGGGAATACCAGTGGGCAAAGAATGGTAAATTTACCACTGGTTCTGTGGCATTTAGAATTCTAGTCTTTTGCTCCAAACTTCCTGCTACTTATTCGTTCATTCTGTCCAGATTTTATGTTTATCTTCAGTGGAAAGGCAAGATGGTTTATGTTTATTTTATTCTACCCTGAACTGGACAAGCATCAATAATTTAGATCTCCAGTTTTGTCTATTAATAGCAATTATGTTCTAACTGATACATTATGCTGAAATCCATGATATATGTATTTTATTGGCTACATTGTTCCTTTAATTATTAACCAGTACATGCAAGTATTTCTACATTTGCCTGTGGGATTTTAAGTCATCCCATAGCTATCTGATAAACTCTCAGTCAGGTTCCTTGTCACCTGATGAGCTTTTTGTTAAATTTGGGTATATGGATGTCTCTCTTTCTTTTTGAGTCACTTTTGAGTCATGAACCTTGCCATTTTCTTGTATGTCTATTACCTGGTTTGGGGAATTTCCTAATTAATAATTGATTACTACATATCAAGATGAAGAGTACCTCACTGTAATTTTTAAAGTAGGACTGTTCAAGATTTCTAACTTCTTAAGTCATTTTTGTAATTTCTATTTTATTTTCTAGGAAATTTCAGTTTCATGTATGTTTTCAAGTGTAATGACACACTAATAATAACATCTCATTAGCTTTTAAAACTGGCTTAATAAGAAGAATTGCCTATGCCTATATTTCATAAATTTAGTGCCCAGTACTCTTCTAATTATTTTGCAAACTATGACATATTACTTAATCTTCATGACTAAAGATTAACAACATGCAAGACAGGTACTGTTGATATGATACTCCCAATTTTAGAGATTGACACAGCTGGTGGATGGTAGAGCCAGGCAGTCTGGATTCCCAGCCTGTGATGTTTCTAACTTACCTCCTATTTATTACCGGATTAGGTGTTCTTCAATATCTCATTTTTCTTTGTCTGAGATTATTATTCCTCTTTGTATCTCTGTTTTGTGAAATAATGTATTTGATCTTATTTCTCAAAAATAGTAAACTATTAATTATCGTGATTTTTTTTTCAATTTGGAGACTGGGTTTTAGTTCTGAAAGATATTTTTAAAAATCCTTCAATAGCAACTCCTTGAGGACTGTCATTTTTATTATTAATATCATTATCTCCCTCTCTCTTTAATAATCTTTCAATGCTGGGAATTGAAACATTAGAGTAGCTGGGAAATATTTTCCTCTGAGCTGAGATACATAGAAAGAGCCCCAGGTTAACAGTCCTCTCTGGTTGTAAGAGGCTATCTGCTTCACTTCTCATGGACTGAATAATTAAGTTTATCAGTGCCTGGGTTTCTTTCGATCCTAATCACAGCAGGATTGAGGATTACCTCCACAGATCATTCAAGGGGATGATACAGATGGACCTCCTTAATTTGTGATGAAATATACAGATCTCTCTTCATAATTTAAAGGAGAGGGGAACCTTTTTTTGGTGTGGTTTTCCAGTTCTCTCATTTTTTTCTAAAGAATGAGGGCCATCCTCTGGAATTTATCACAATAAAAGAGGCATTAAGAATATTATCTAAGCTAAAAACAAGCATGCTTGTATCTTTTGTTTGTTATTTCAAATAGGGAGACACATTATGAGAAGGATTCAGGAATGTATGTTCAGGCTGCATCTTTCCAAAGTCCACTATATTCACATTACTTTTTGAAAATTATTTTTCTGACCCTCTTAGTTCACACTTAATATAATAAAAACTATTAAAAGTAGCTTCTTAGGCTTTCCATTACACATTTTACATTTTGAAATGCAAAATGTATTACACTGTATTTTTCAAACGTTTATGCTGTGAAACATTCACACATTGACTAATGAACTATTCATTTATTTTCTCTTTAGTGTAAGAAGTAAAGTTAAAGAAAAACACTGTAAAGAAAAATTATGTTTTGCAACATTATGAGGCAAATTTAAATGTTACTGTATAATAACTGTTACTGTATAATAATTAATATTCAAGATAGTGAGTTTATCATGCAGGAGTCAATCATATAAATAGAACCACTATAAATGATAGAGGTATGGAATTTATACAAAAGACTTGAAGTTATATAACTGTAAGGTGCTGATAACACTTTATAGACACCTGTTGTTTTGCTTTTAGTTTTGGGTCTGGAAAGCAGGACAGACTTTCAGGAAAGAAAGATGGATATAAAATGGAGGACAAAAAGGGCAAACAGGAACTCATAAAGACCAGCTAGAATCTGCACTGGTTTCTCAGTCTCCAATTTTGATGATCAGGTGACATGCTAGAGAAACTGGTGCTCAGAATTTGCACAAAAAGAAGATGTAGTGGAAGATGAAGGAACTATGGGCCTGGCTGTGTCCCAGGTCAACAAGGTAAGCCAGCAAATCTGCAACAATATGTGTTAACTACAACAGAACCAGGCCCTGCACTGCCCTTATGAGCCTAAAAACAACTTGGCTGCTGCTTCCCTTTTGCCTTCCATATCCCACACAAAGTGTACCTTGTGGCACATATGATCTGAAAAAAAGGAACTGGAAAACCTAGTACCAGCTCTGCTCAGTTGACCCAGTGCAGGTAGGTCCACAACAATGAGTAAGAGAACATATATTTGTCAATGGAATTTTAAAAAGAAGTTATTGTTGGGGCTTCCTTAGTGGCACAGTGGTTGGGAGTCTGCCTGCCGATGCAGGGGACATGGGTTCGTGTCCCAGTCCAGGAGGATCCTTCATGCTGCAGAGCAGCTGGACCTGTGAGTCATGGCTTCTGAGCCTGCGCGTCCGGATCCTGTGCTCCGCAGCGGGAGAGACCACAGTGGTGAGAGGCCCACATACCGGAAAAAAAAAAAGAAAAAAGAAAAACACTTATTGTAAAAGCTTACATTTGCTCCAAAATGAACCATGAAGTATAAAATCCTGAGGAGTAACTATATCAGTGTACTAATGTGAGCTATTATATTCCCTAAAAAATATATATATATTACTACATCAACAATTATATTCAGGAAAGAAAAACATGCTGCTGAGTGTATTTCTGAACTATATTAGGATTTGAGCACTCTGTGTCCACTTTGATTTTTTTTTTTAAATCTAGTTTTTTTTTTTCTTGATAATTCTTTCATGTCTTTAAAGGATAATTTCAGTACAGCCATGTAGAAACCATAATATCATTAAAATATTTTTATCAGAAGTAATCACAAACTGTCTGGAGGGATCATAAAGTGCATACTTGTTCAAAAAAGGATGACTTTGTTCTGTAACAGAAAACAATGATCCGACGTTTAATCAAAATTACACACCTAATGTGGTATGAGAGTACTTTGCAAAACCCAAGTGCAAGAAACAGAATCCAAAGTTTATCTTACATTTTTTCACACCTATTTAATGCCCATTAAGGATAATGAAAGATAAAGTTAAATTGATTCAGCACTAAAATTCTATGGTGCTTTTCAAACTAATATAATGATAATGTATTATTCAGATTTTCAGTTTCACTGACACTGAAACTAAATTAGAGTAGAAGTTATATATTTTCTTCCTTGAAATATTAAAATGCTAGGTAATTCAACTAAACATTATAGTATTAGAATAATAAAGAAATTAAGCCAAACTTAGAGTATTATTATTTTCAGTAGTGTGATGTTTTATTAATGATATAAGTTTTCACCTGCATAATGAACTATTCTAAAAAGAACCAAATATAAATAACAAAAAAAAAAACTATGTTTTTTTTTTTTTTTTAAGCAGTGAGGAGCCTTTAGTCAATCACTGTTTGTCTTTATGTTTCTGCATTTTGTCTAGTCTCACCTTCCTCTAGACTTCTTAACTAGACAGGGGTCAGCAAAATAGAAAGCACAGATCCAAAGCTTTCTCACACATTTTTTGTACAGATCTCATGCTAAGAATATATTTTACGTTTTTAAAGGTTGTTTAAAAAATAAACCACAAAACAAACAAACCATAAAACAAAGAAGAAGATGCAACGAAGTTCATATGTGACTCACAGAGCCTAAAATATTTACTACCTGGCCATTCACAGCAAGTTTGTCATTCCCTGGACTGGACTGTAAGATCTTGGACATCATGACATATATACTGTGATATACTTAGCCTAATACATGCTTGACACATAATGAATACTAAATGGATTTTTTGAATTTATGAAAGCTTACCTTGTGTTCACTAGTATTGGAGAGTCACATCAAGTCTGGAACTAATGATACATAGCTGTCTAAAAAGTTCTCAAGTGGCAATTACCAGTACATTGGATGAAGACACTTGGACATGGATTGTGTGACAAAATTGCTATAGTACTACAAAGCTTATACTGCCCTTTCTTTAATATGCAGTTGTTTTGGAAACTGTCTTCCTAGCTACAGTTTCTATTTCTTACCCAGACTGCTATGTAGGTATGGACTTGGGACCAGCTCTTATTTGAGTGAGCCAGAGATTTCCTTTTTCCCTACAGCAATGAGAATACAACACACATACACATGTGCACAATGCATAACTCATAATATTACATCATGAACTGTCTGCATGTAGCAAACTGCATCTCAAAACAACTCATTTAAATATATCATTTGACCAAGTGTGCCATAAGTGTATATGTATTCAGCTGAAATAAAAATAAATTGTACACAACAGATCTGCCTCTGGCAGAATAATCAGGGATGTGTAGCATACACGTTGAAAACTACTGCCATGGACTCTCTAACTTACTGCCACCTACTTGACTCCAGAGTGCTTATTATTATTATGCAATTATAAAATTTATTATTAAGAGGCTATTTTTTTAGAGTAAAAATTAATTTGAACTGAATATCTGAAACAACAATAATAACAACAACAACAACAAAAAACACTATATATAATTGATTGAGAGAAATGGGTAAAATGAGTGACAATCTTTTTTTTTTTTTTTTTTGCGGTACGCGGGCCTCTCACTGTTGTGGCCTTTCCCATTGTGGAGCACAGGCTCCGGACGTGCAGGCTCAATGGCCATGGCTCATGGGCCCAGCCACTCCGTGGCATGTGGGATCTTCCCAGACCAGGGCACGAACCCGTGTCCCCTGCATCGGCAGGCGGACTCTCAACCACTGCGCCACCAGGGAAGCCCGATGAGTGACAATCTTTAACCCAGTTTACATTCTCTCTCATTCTTTTTTTTTTTTTCTGACCAGACCTCTCTGATGCATTGTTTTTGTATCAAACTCAAGAAATCCATTACAGTTTAAAATATTGAGCATTATTTTTACACTAAAAGATTGTCCTCTTAAAAGTATTCTTTCCAGTGTTGCCACAGTAAGCAGAAGTACTTCAATATATATGGGCTTAAAAGAATGGTGGGACCCTACAAAAGTGCAGTACAGGAAGCAATAACCTGCAGGTCAGTCTGCTGGTGCAGTGGATGTTATTTGCTTATGCAGTGACCATTTTCTCCTCTTTCCTGCTAAAAATGCCTTGATTTTGTTTAAGAAACAGGTGGAGATCTCTTGATCTTGATCTTAAGGAAGTTAAATCACTTATTAGCTCTCAAATCATCATTTGTCTAAACTTGTATGGGTTGTTGCATACCATCTGGTAATGTGCTGTAACATTTTTTCTGGTACTTTCTAGGAAGACTTTCTTTCCTATTAATAAAGAGTGGCTAAAATAAGTCTGTGTCTTTGTGGTGCCATTTTCTGTTTGGATATTTGTGTGTGTTCCGATGCCTTTTTGTAGCCACCTGTTGATAGACTTGGGCTCTGAAAGGCAAAAGTATTGCATCAAATAGTTCCTTAACATAAGGACCATTTTAAATTTTATTTCTTCTGGAAGTAAGAAAGCCAGGTTGCTTCCACAACATTCCAAAATTATGAACTACTTCAAAAGCATATCTACTATCAGTATAGATACTGGCACCTTTGCCTCTGGTTAAAGTACAGGGCTGTGTAAGTGTATATAGTTCAGCTTGTAGGGCCAAAGTAACAGCTATAGTTAAAGATGCTGTCTGAACAACATTGAAAGGAGTTGCAGTAGCATACACAACACAATATTTGTTAGTCACCTTTTAAATAAGAATCATCAGTGAAATGAAAGAGTTATGTGAGGAGCAGTTAACAAAAGGTAAGGCTCCTGGTTGAGAAATGTTGAGTGTGATGAGGATGCAGTAGGGTTTCTACTGCGTGACGTACAAAAATAATTAAAGGGAATTCCACAGTGATTCTCTCGGTGGCCTTAACCAAAAAGGCAATGGCTGTAATGGCTCTAAGGCAAAGAGGGTATTGTTGTGCCACAGGGTCCAAGTTGATGGTGATCTCTATGATTCGAGGTGAGTTAACCCAAGGGCATTCCCTTCTTTTTCAAATAACAAAAGAAAAAGGTGGATCTCATAATTGGGATGCCCAAGAGCAGGTGGGTTCACAAATTCTACTTCAAGTCCTTAAAGTCTATGTCATCAGGTTCTTCACATAAAATTGGGTCAGGTTATTTTTCATTAGTAAAATATACAGCGGTTTGGCCATAAGACTGAAATATGGGATTCTGTTTCAGCAATAACCAATAGCCAGAGAAAACCTTGCAGTTAAGGATTAGTTTTGGATTTTGGTTAAGTTAGGATACCATGAAGTCTATCTGGATCTAGGGGTAGCCTTTTTTCTAATACCACATGCCCTCAATTTTAAACATGAGTTTGGAAAAACTGCAAGTTTACTTTGCCAGCCTTATGTCTGTTTAAGGTTAAAAGCTTTAGCTAGTGAGGAGGCTTGCTAAGGAGCTTAAAGAAATCATTCACATACTGCAAATAAAGTAGAATCCCCAGGGCACTTTGCATAATCCAGATCAGCATTCAGGATCTGCAGGAAATAAGGATTCTCAGTAAAACCCTGGGGCATTACTGTACAGGTGAATTGTTTTTCTTCTAATGTAAAAGCAAAAAAGGTATTGACTAGCTTCATCAACTGGAACACTAAAGAATACACTGTAAAAATCAATTACAATAGAGAATTTGCTTTTGTTGGGAATGGATGTTAGTAGCATCCACAAGACTTAGGGACAACATGGTGTTGAGGGATAACAATGTTTATTGTTCGAGGTCCTGGACAAATGTCTTCCCTCAGCCCTTTCGTTTTCTCACTGGTAAAATGAGAATATTACAGGGGAGATAGTACACGGGATAATAGTACAGGAGATAACGAAACCTTGAACCTTATAATTGCTATTTTGGGCCTTATGACTTGAAGTGCTTTTTTTACCTCTTGATTGGAGGTTTGCTGTGAATTTTGTCAATAGCAGTTGGAAATTTTGGCCGTAAGAAGGTTGGTAGCTGACTCAATAGAAACAAATAATCATTGTTCCTGAATCAGCTCTAGTACCATCAGAGAGAAAGGGAATAATAAACATCAAAGGGGCATTTAATTCACCTAGTTGATTATTTTGATGATTACATTCAAGTCCTAGAATTATTTCCCTCTTTTGGGAGAAAGACATTTCTGAATGATACTTCCCTGAGAGTCTTGGCCTAGATGGATAGGGTTGGAGGAACTAAGGAGGAAAGGGCATGTATCTACCTCTCAAAGGACCTAAACAAAAGGGAATAGGTGGACAGATCCCCACTATTTGAACTCTGAGGCAGGGGCTATTTTAGACTAGTGGGATTGAGAACCAAGAGTGTGTCACTGGGTCGGAGGAAGATGGCGGAAGAGTAAGGCATGGAAATCACCTTCCTCCCCACAAATTCATCAGAAATTCATCTACACGTGGAACAACTCCTACAGAACACCTACTGAACACTGACAGAAGATCTCAGACCACCCAAAAGGCAAGAAACTCCCCACATACCTGGGTAGGGCAAAAGAGAAAAGAATAAACAGAGACAAAAGGATAGGGACGGGACCTGCACCAGTGGGAGGGAGCTGTGAAGGAGGAAAGGTTTCCACACACTAGAAACCCCTTCGCAGGCAGAGACTGCGGGTGACGGAGGGGGAAAGCTTTGGAGACACGGAGGAGAGCGCAGCCACAGGAGTGCGGAGGGCAAATCGGAGAGATTCCCACACAGAGGATCAGTGCCCTCAGGCACACACCAGCCCGAGAGGCTTGTCTGCTTGGCCACCAGGGTGGGCGGGGCTGGGAGCTGAGGCTCGGGTATCGGCTTTCAGTCGGAGCGCAGGGAGAGGACTGGGGCTGGCGGCAGGAAGAGAGCCTGAAGGGGTTAGTGCACCACGGCTAGCCTGGTGGGAGTCCGGGAAAAGGTCTGGAGCTGCTGAAGAGGCAAGAGACATTTTCTTGCCTCTTTGTTTCCTGGTGCACGGGGAGAGGGGACTAAGAGCGCAGCTTAAAGGAGCTCCAGAGACGGGCGCGAGCCGAGGCTAAAGGCGCGGACCCGGGAGACAGGTGTGGGATGCTGGGGCTGCTGCTGCTGCCAGCACAAGGCCTGTGTGCGAGCGCAGGTCACTGTCCACCCCCCCTTCCGGGGAGCCTGTGCAGCCCGCCAGTGCCAGGGTCCCGGAACCCAGGGACGGCTTCCCTGGGAAAGCGCACGGAACACCTTGGGCTGGTGCAACGTCATGCCGGCCTCTGCCGCCGCAGGCCAGCCCCACACTGTGTGCCCCTCCCTCCCCTCGGCCTGAGTGAGCCAGAGCCCCCAAATCAGCAGCTCCTTTAAACCCATCCTGGTTGAGCAAAGAACAGAAGCCCTCTGGCGACCTACATGCAGAGGCAGGGCCAGGTCCAAGGCTGAGACCTGGGAGCTGTGAGAGCAGATACAGGGAAACCTCTCTGTGTAGCCTCGGAGGCAGCGGATTAAAGCTCCACGGTCCACTTGATGTGCCCTGCGTCTGTGGAGTGCATGAATGGACAGCGAATCATCCCAAATTGAGGAAGTGGACTTTGAGGACAAGATTTAAGACTTTACCCCCTTTTCCTCTTTTTACAACGAATTATCCCAAATTGAAGAGGTGGACTTTGAGAGCAAGATATCCAATTTTTTTCCCCCTGCTCTCTTTTTGTGAATGTGTATATGTATGTTTCTGTGTGAGATTTTCCCTGTATAGCTTTGCTTCCACCATAGGACCCAGGGTTCTATCCATCTGGTTTTTTTGTTGTTGTTCTTGTTTATTTTTTTTCCAATAATTACTTTTTTATTTTTAATAATGCTACTATATTTTATACTTTATTCTATTTTACTTGATCTTCTTTCTTTCTTTTTTTTCCTACCTTCCCTTCCTCCCTCCCACCCTCTGCCCCTTTCTCTCTTTCTTTCTTTCTCTCTTTCTTTCTTCCTTGCTTTCTTTCTTTCTTTCTTTCTTGCTTTCCTTCCTCCCTCCCTCTCTGCAGTCTTTCTTTCTTTCTTTCCTCCCTCCATCCCTCCTTCCTTTCTTTCTTTCTTTTTTTCGACCTTCCTCCCTCCTTCCCTCCCTTCCTCCTTTCTTTCCTTCTTTCTTTCTTTCCGTCCTTCCTCTCTCCCTCCCTTGCTTCGTTCTTTCTTTCTTTCTTTCGTTCTTTCTTTCTTTCCTTCCTCCCTCCCTTCTTCAATTCACTCTTTCTTTTTCTTTCCTTCCTCCCTGCCTCCCTCCTTTCTTTTTTTCTTTCGTTCCGTCCATCCTCCCTTTCTTTCCTTCTTCCTTTCTTTCTCTCTCTCTTTCTTTCTTCTATTAATTCTTTCTTTCTACTTTTTCTCCCTTTTATTCTGAGCCGGGTAGAAGAAAGGCTTTGGTGCTACAGCCAGGAGTCAGTGCTGTGCCTCTGAAGTGGGAGAGCCAACTTCAGGACACGGGTCCACAAGAGACCTCCCAGCTCCACATAATATCAAGCGGCGAAAATCTCCCAGAGATCTCCATCTCAACACCAGCACCCAGATTCAGTCAACGACCAGCAAGCTACAGTGCTGGTCACCCTATGTCAAGCAACTAGCAAGGCAGGAACACAACCCCACCCATTAGCAGAGAGGCTGCCTAAAAACACAATAAGACCACAGGCACCACAAAACACACCACTACATGTGGACTTGTCCACCAGAAAGACAAGATCGAGCCTCAACCACCAGAACACAGGCACTAGTGCCCCCCACCAGGAAGCCTACACAACCTACTGAAACAACCTTAGCCACTGGGGACAGACACAAAAAACAACGGGAACTATGAATCTGCAGCCTGCAAAAAGAAGACCCCAAACACAGTAAGACAAGCAAAATGAGAAGACAGAAAAACACACAGCAAGTGAAAGAGCAAGATAAAAACCTACCAGGCCTAACAAATGAAGAGGTAATAGGCAGTCTACCTGAAAAAGAATTCAGAATAATGATAGTAAAAATGATCAAAGATTCTATTTCCAAGATCCAAAATCTTGGAAATAGAATTGGCAAAACGCAAGAAACAGTTAACAAAGACCTAGAAAAACTAAAGATGAATCAAGCATCGATTAAAAACACAATAAATGAAATGAAAAATACTCTAGATGGGATCAATAGCAGAATAACTGAGGCAGAAGAACGGATAAGTGAGGTGGAAGATAAAATAGTGGAAATAACTGCTGCAGAGCAAAATAAAGAAAAAAATAATGAAAAGAACAGAGAACAGTCTCAGAGACCTCTGGGACAACATTAAATGCACCAACATTCGAATTATAGGGGTTCCAGAAGAAGAAGAGAAAAAGAAAGGGACTGAGAAAATATTTGAAGAGATTATAGTTGAAAACGTCACTAATATAGGAAAGGAAATAGTTAACCAAGTCCAGGAGGCACAGAGAGAACCATACAAAATAAATCCAGGGAGAAATACGCCAAGACACATATTAATGAAACTGTCAAAAATTAAACACAAAGAAATCATATTAAAAGCAGCAAGGGAAAAACAACAAATAACACAAAAGGGAATCCCCATCAGGTTAACAGCTGATCTCTCAGCAGAAACTCTACAAGCCAGAAGGGAGTGGCAGGTCATAATTAAAGTGATGAAGGAGAAAAACCTGCAACCAAGATTACTCTACCCAAAAAGGATCTCATTCAGATTTGATGGAGAAATTATAATGTTTACAGACAAGCAAAAGCTGAGAGAGTTCAGCACCACCAAACCAGCTTTACAACAAATAATAAAGGAACTTCTCTAGGCAAGAAACACAACAGAAGGAAAAGACCTACAATAATGAACCCAAAACAATTAAGGAAATGGGAATAGGAACATACATATCAATAATTACCTTAAATGTAAATGGACTAAATGCTCCCACCAAAAGACACAGATTGGCTGAATGGATACAAAAAATAAGACCCATATATATGCTGTCTACAAGAGACCCACTTCAGACCTAGAGACACATACAGATTGAAAGTAAGGGGATGGAAAAAGATATTCCATGCAAATGGAATCAAAAGAAAGCTGGAGTAGCAATGCTTATATCAGACAAAATAGACTTTAAAATAAAGACTATTAGAAGAGAAAAAGAAGGACACTACATAATGATCAAGGGATCGATCCAAGAAGAAGATATAACAACTGTAAATATTTACGCACCCAACATAGGAGCACCTCAATACATAAGTCAAATACTAACAGCCATAAAAGGGGAAATCGACAGTAACACACTCATAGTAGGGGACTTTAACACCCCACTTTCACCAATGGACAGATCATCCAAAATGAAAATAAATACGGAAACACAAGCTTTAAATGATACATTAAACAAGATGGACTTAGTTGATATTTATAGGACATTCCTTCCCAAAACAATAGAATACATATTTTTCTCAAGGGCTCATGGACCATTCTCCAGTATAGACCATATCTTGGGTCACAAATCAAGCCTTGGTAAATTTAAGAAAATTGAAATTGTATCAAGTATCATTTCCGACCACAATGCTATGAGACTAGACATCAATTACAGGAAAAGATCTGTAAAAAATAAAAACACATGGAGGCTAAACAATACACTACTCAATAACGAGGTGATCACTGAAGAAATCAAACGGGAAATAAAAAAATACCTGGAAAAAAATGACAGTGGAGACACGTCAACCCAAAACCTAGGGGACACAGCAAAAGCAGTTCTAAGGGGGATGTTTATAGCAATACAATCTCACCTTTAGAAACAAGAAACATCTGGAGTAAACAACCTGACCCTACACCTCAAGCAATTAGAGAAAGAAGAACAAAAATCCCCCAAAGTTAGCAGAAGGAAAGAAAGCATAAAGATCATATCAGAAATAAATGAAAAAGAAATGAAGGAAACAATAGCAAAGATCAATAAAACTAAAAGCTGGTTCTTTGAGTACATAAACAAAATTGACAAACCATTACCCAGACTCATCAAGAAAAAAAGGAAGAAGACTCAAATCAATAGAATTAGAAATGAAAAAGGAGAAGTAACAACTGACACTGCAGAAATACAAAAGATCATGAGAGATTACTACAAGAAACTCTATGTCAATAAGATGGACAACCTGGAAGAAATGGACAAATTCTTAGAAATGCACAACCTGCCAAGACTGAATCAGGAAGAAATAGAAAATATGAATAGACCAATCACAAGCATTGAAATTGAAACTGTGATTAAAAATCTTCCAACAAACCAACGTCCAGGACCAGATGGCTTCACAGGTGAATTCTATCAAGCATTTAGAGAAGAACTAACACCTATCTTTCTCAAACTCTTCCAAAATATAGCAGAGGGAGGAGCACTCCCAAACTCATTCTACGAGGCCACCATCAGCTTGATACCAAAACCAGGCAAGGAGGTCACAAAGAAAGAAAACTACAGGCCAATATCACTGATGAACATAGATGCAAAAATCCTCAACAAAATACTAGCAAACAGAATCCAACAGCACATTAAAAGGATCATATACCATGATCAAGTGGGGTTTATTCCAGGAATGCAAAGATTCTTCAGTATACGCAAATCAATAAATGTGATACACCATGTTAACAAACTGAAGAATAAAAACCATATGATCACCACAATAGATGCAGACAAAGCCTTTGACAAAATTCAACACCCATTTATGATAAAAACCCTGCAAAAAGTAGGCATAGAGGGAACTTTCCTCAACATAATAAAGGCCATATATGACAAACCCACAACCAACATCATCCTCAATGGTCAAAAACTGAAAACATTTCCACTAAGATCAGAAACAAGACAAGGCTGCCCACTCTCATCACTCTTATTCAACTTAGTTTTGGAAGTTTTAGCCACAGCAATCAGAGAAGAAAAGGAAATAAAAGGAATCCAAATTGGAAAAGAAGAAGTAAAGCTGTCACTGTTTGCAGATGATGTGATACTATACATAGAGAATCCTAAAAATGCTACCAGAAAACTACTAGAGCTAATCAATGAATTTGGTAAAGTAGCAGGATACAAAATTAATGCACAGAAATCTCTGGCATTCCTGTACACTAATGATGAAAAATCTGAAAGTGAAATCAAGAAAACACTCTCATTTACCATTGCAACAAAAAGAATAAAATATCTAGGAATAAACCTACCTAAGGAGACAAAAGACCAGTATGCAGGAAATTATAAGACACTGATGAAAGAAATTAAAGATGATACACATAGATGGAGAGATATACCATGCTCCTGGATTGGAAGAATCAATATTGTGAAAATGACTCTACTACCCAAAGCAATCTACAGATTCAATGCAATCCCTATCAAACTACCACTGGCATTTTTCACAGAACTAGAACAAAAAATTTCAAAATTTGTTTGGAAAAACAAAAGACCCCGAATAGCCAAAGCAATCTTGAGTACAAAAAACAGAGCTGGAGGAATCAAGCTCCCTGACTTCAGACTATACTACAAAGCTACAGTAATCAAGACAGTGTGGTACTGGCACAAAAACAGAAAGATAGATCAATGCAACAGGATAGAAAGCCCAGAGATAAACCCACGGACATATGGTCACCTTATCTTTGATCAAGGAGGCAAGAATGTACAGTGGAGAAAGGACAGTCTCTTCAATAAGTGGTGCTGGGAAAACTGGATAGGGACATGTAAAAGTATGAGATTAGATCATTCCCTAACACCATACAAAAAAACAAGCTCAAAATGGATTAAAGACCTAAATGTAAGTCCAGAAACTATCAAACTCTTAGAGGAAAACATAGGCAGAACACTCTATGACATAAATCACAGCAAGATCCTTTTGGACCCACCTCCTAGAGAAATGGGAATAAAAATAAAGATAAACAAATGGGACCTAATGAAACTTCAAAGCTTTTCCACAGCAAAGGAAACCATAAACAAGACCAAAAGACAACCCTCAGAATGGGAGAAAATATTTGCAAATGAAGCAGCTGACAAAGGATTAATCTCCAAAATTTATAAGCAGCTCATGCAACTCAATAGCAAAAAAACAAACAACCCAATCCAAAAATGGGCAGAAGACTTAAATAGACATTTCTCCAAAGAAGATATGCCGACTGCCAACAAACACATGAAAGAATGCTCAACATCATTAATCATTAGAGAAATGCAAATCAAAACTACAATGAGATATCATCTCACACGAGTCAGAATGGCCATCATCAAGAAATCTAGAAACAATAAATGCTGGAGAGGGTGTGGAGAAAAGGGAACACTCTTGCACTGCTGGTGGGAATGTGAATTGGTACAGCCGCTATGGGGAACAGTATGGAGGTTCCTTAAAAAACTACAAATAGAACTACCATATGATCAAGCAATCCCACTACTAGGCATATACCCTGAGAAAACCATAATTCAAAAAGAGACATGTACCAAAATGTTCATGGCAGCTCTATTCACAATAGCCCGGAGATGGAAACAACCTAAGTGTCCATCATCAGATGAATGGATAAAGAAGATGTGGCACATATATACAATGGAATATTACTCAGCCATAAAAAGAAACGAAACTGAGCTATTTGTAATGAGGTGGATAGACCTAGAGTCTGTCATACAGAGTGAAGTAAGTCAGAAAGAGAAAGACAAATACCGTACACTGACACATATATGTGGAATTTAAGGGGGGAAAATGTCATGAAGAACCTAGGGGTAAAACGGGAATAAAGACACAGACCTACTTGAGAATGGACTTGAGGATATGGGTGGGGAGGGGGAAGGGTAAGGTGTGACAAAGCGAAAGAGCGGCATGGACATATATACACTACCAAACATAAGGTAGATAGATAGTGGGAAGCAGCCGCATAGCACAGGGAGATCAGCTCGGTGCTTTGTGACCACCTGGAGTGTTGGGATAGGGAGGGTGGGAGGGAGGGAGACACAAGAGGGAAGAGATGTGGGAACAGATGTATATGTATGACTGATTCACTTTGTTATACAGCAGAAACTTAAAAAAAAAAGAGTGTGTCACTGGTGTCAATTGGGAGTAGAAGAAATTCATCCCCTATCTGGAGAAATGTTCCTCCATGCCAATTATGAAGGAGTATTGTGAAGAGGCCCTGCATTTCCTTGGAGTCCATCCCTGAGGATTGGGAGGACTTTGGAAAGGCTGGTTAAAGGGCTGAAGGTGCCTAAAGTGCTTGAATTTGTAACAATCTCTTTTCCAGTGTCCTGGTTCTTCGCAATAATAGCAAAAATAGAAGTGTTTTGGCTTCATTTAGAGTCCTCCATTGTCTAGAGTTGGATTTTAAGAATTTTGGTGGTCTTCCATTGTTCTCATCTAGAGTCTGGTTTGCCAGCTTAACTAAATCTGGAGTAGACATAGTTTCTGTTTCCATCTTATTAGAAGGGGCAGTTTCATGAGATTTTTGTGTGCAAACCTGAACTTGTTCTAATCAGCAGGCTTTGCAAAGCCCTAGGAATTGCTCGGTGAAGTCCTTATATTATGGTCTCCCAATTATCATTCTAGAGAGCTTTCAGAATTTTCCCAATTAACAGTTTTCATACAGTGCTGGGCCTGACTTTTACTGATAAGCATATGAAGTAGCTGATATAAGTCAGAGAAGACATGTTGATATGTTTGAATGACTATATTACATTACTCAGCAAATTTGTGAGGATCTCCAATTACTTTGGGAAAATCTTTGACTATAGCTCATGGTTCAGCATTGGTCCAGGGAACATAAGAAATGAAGGGTGTAGTCTTTGCATCTGCAGGTTCTGATAGGTTCAGAGGAAAAGGCCGTAGGGTGAATTTTAGAGAAAAAGTGAAGTCCAGCGCAAGAATTAGTATGTGGGAACTGAGAGTCTAGAGGAGATGTAGGTAGCATAGATGGGAGAGAGGAGGATGTTGCTGGAGGGGTCTTGAGACAAAGAAACCAGAGAGGAAGAGCCTGAGGCTTCAGAGAGATTTTCTCTCTTTGATCATTAACTATTTTCCCCAGTTAACGTTAAGATCTTATTTTTCAGTAATTTTAGACTCCTGATAATATGTCAAGCCTCAAAATACCAATTGAAACAGGCATTCCATTCAGTTTTGGAAATTTTAGAGCTATGGTTTTCCAATTTGGTTGCAATAAAAGTGAGTTCCTCACAAGGACCATTGATATTCTAAATTGCCTTTGGTCAGGTCAGTCCATTTGGTTAGAAATGCACCATGATTTTCAAACATAAAATGGGTTGGGATCTCTGTAGCAGACATGCCCTCAAAATATTTATATAACTGGGATCCTTCTCCTCAGTTTTTTCTCTAGCATAAAATAACAATTTTCAAACAGCTGAAACAGCTCAAATATCCTGCAGCCCTAATACCAGCCAGTTCTAAGAGAACAATCTAGTCCCAGACTAGCCAGGCCAAAGGCTGCTCATCACAGTTACAATAGAACAGCCCATATTCCAAAGGAATGGGCTGAAGGTTGAACTGACACAGTTCCAATTAAACAACCCCTATTTCAAAAGGAATGGGTGGAAGGCAAGCCAGATTCAGATGGAACAGCCTTATTTCAAAAATCATGCCAAAGTGCTGAACAAATACTCACATATGGGTAGAAGACTTAAATAGGCATTTCTCCAAAGAAGATATGCTGACTGCCAACAAACACATGAAAGAATGCTCAACATCATTAATCATTAGAGAAATGCAAATCAAAACTACAATGAGATATCATCTCACACCAGTCAGAATGGCCTCATCAAGAAATCTAGAAACAATAAATGCTGGAGAGGGTGTGGAGAAAAGGGAACACTCTTGCACTGCTGGTGGGAATGTGAATTGGTACAGCCACTATGGAGAACGGTATGGAGGTTCCTTAAAAAACTACAAATAGAACTACCATATGACCCAGCAATCCCACTACTGGGCATATACCCTGAGAAAACCATAATTCAAAAAGAGACATGTACCAAAATGTTCATAGCAGCCCTATTTACAATAGCCCGGAGATAGAAACAACCTAAGTGTCCATCATCGGATGAATGGGTAAAGAAGATGTGGCACATATATACAATGGAATATTACTCAGCCATAAAAAGAAATGAAATTGAGCTATTTGTAATGAGGTGGATAGACCTAGAGTCTGTCATACAGAGTGAAGTAAGTCAGAAAGAGAAAGACAAATACTGTATGCTGACACATATATATGGAATTTAAGAAAAAAATGTTATGAAGAACATAGGGGTAAGACAGGAATAAAGACACAGACCTACTAGAGAATGGACTTGAGGATATGGGGAGGGGGAAGGGTAAGCTGTGACAAAGTGAAAGAGCGGCATGGATATATATACACTACCAAACGTAAGGTAGATAGCTAGTGTGAAGCAGCCGCATAGCACAGGGAGATCAGCTCGGTGCTTTGTGACCGCCTGGAGGGGTGGGATAGGGAGGGTGGGAGGGAGACGCAAAAGGGAGGGGATATGGGAACATATGTATATGTATATTACATATGTATATGTAATTTGTTATAAAGCAAAAAAAAAATAAGAAGAGTTGGTGAGGATGTGGTAAAATTGGAATACTTGTGTACTGTTGTCAAGATTGTGCAATGGTGCGACCACTATGGAAAACAGTATGGAAGATCCTAAAAAAATTAAAAATAATACCACCAGGTGATCCAGCAATTCTATTTCTGAATATATATCCTAGAGAATTGAAAGGAGGGTCTCAAAAAGGTATTTGTTCATCCATATATAGAGTAGTATTATTCACAACTGCCAAGAGGTAGGAGCAAACCAAATGTCTATCAACAGATGAATAAACAAAATATATATGCAAAAAAAAAAATCATGCCAAAGTGCTGAACAAATACTCACATATGGAACAAGGTCTTAGCCAGAAAGAATAAAACCTTAAAAAGATCCCAAATAAAACCTTAGAGAACTTCAAACTGTAAAAATGGCAGAAGGTCAGATTCAGGAGGAAAACTTACCCACAAGTCTCAAGGTCAGTGAGAAAAGCAGTGAGCACTGTGGGCTCAGTGTAGGTACAGCACTTATTTGCTCACCAGCCTCAGATTCCTTGGGGGTCCTCTCTGGTCCCCATACAGGTCACCATAAAGTTGATCTAAAACAAATAGGCTGCCAGTTATTTCTCCAGCAAAAATGGGTTTATTCAGTATCAGCAAAGAATTGCAATTCAAGGTCTGCAACCATGGTGAGCCATGTGCAAATCCCCTGCAAAAATATAGAGGAGAACACTTTTACAGAGGGGGAAGAAAGTGGGAGGGCTACAGTAAACGAAGAGTATGGATTTCATTGGCTGAATTGTAATTATCTCATTGGATGAGCTTTTGCCAGGAAAGAAGAGGGAGTCTTTCTTCCTTTTGGGCTCTACTATCATTGTAGAGTATACTCCCCCTTTTGGTTTCCTGGTTACATATTTAATTGACATATAGCACTGTGTAAGTTTAAGGTGTACAGCACAATAACTTGACTTATGATTATCACAGAAAGTTTCTTAAACATCCATAATTTCACATAAAAATTTTAACAAAGTTAAAGAAATAGAAAAAGAATTTTTTTTCTTGTGATCAGAACTCAAGATAACTGTCAACAAATTGCATATATAATATAGAGTGGTATTATAACTATTGTATTGTACAATACATCCCTAGTTCTTATCATCATATAACTGGAAGTTTGTGCATTTGACAACCATCATTCAATTACTCTTCCCTCCTCCCCCTGCCACTGATAACCACACACCTGACCTTTTTATCTGTTTGTTCATTTCTTTGATGTTTTTGAAGTATAACTGGCCTACAGTACTATGTTATTTCTTCTTACATAACATGGTGATTTGGTGTTTCTATAGAGTTCAAAATAATAACTACAATAATTCTAGATATGATATATCATAATACAAAGACATTACATAGTTATTAACTATATTCCCTATACTGTACATTTCATACCTGTGGTTCATTTATTTTGTAACTGAAAATTTGTAGCTCTTAATCTCCCTCACTAAATTCTTTCATCTGCCCACCACATTCCTGACTGCCAACAACCTGTTTTTTCTCTGTATCTGTGACTGTGTTTATTTTTTGTGTTTGTTTGTTTGTTTTGTTTTATTAGATTCCATACATATGAGAAATCACACAGTATTTGCTTTCTCTGTCTGACTTATTTCACTCAGCATAATATGCTCTTGGTACAACCACATTGTTGCAAATGGCAGAATTTCATATTTTTTAATGACTGAGTAATATTCTGTTGTGAATATATACCACATCTTCTTTATCCACTTATCAGTTTATGGACACTTAGGTTGCTTCCATATCTTGGCTGTTGTAAATAATGCCACAATGAACACTCAGGTTGAGGACAAAAACTGAGTTTTCAGTGCCAAATCGAATCTTGAAGACTGAGTTTTAGCTGAAGTAGAAAATAATAGCTTTATTGTTTTCCCAGGCAAAAGGGGACACACAGGCTCCTACCTCTCAAAACTGTGTCCCAACCCAGGGGGATTTGGTGAGGGGTTTTATAGCAATAGTTCAAGGGTGGGGTTGCTGACAAGATTAGGGTGTGTGCAGGGTCTGCACTCCTTTAATCTAGTCTCAGGCAATCTGATGAGTTTCTGTGCTTCCTTTAATTTGGCCCTGGGTGGTCTTCTTGAAGAGCTCCTCTGGTTCCTTCAATCTGGAATGAAGAATGCTGACATCTTCCATTTGTTGGAGGTTGTATTTCTATAAAGAGATTAAAGATATTGTTATGTGTAATCTTTAAGGCAGAACCAGGACTCTGCACCAAGGAGGCACTATTATTTCTTGCCTGCTCCTCCCTTATTTCTGCATCCCCTCTTTTCCCTGAATAGCAACTGTTCAAATCTGCCCTTTAGAACTCAGGGAAGTTCATGGAGGCTGAGGTCTATTCCTTACAAACAAGAAATGGGGAACAGAAATTCTTCCATGTCCAGGAGCCCTACAGGGTCCTGCTTGGTTTCAGGGTGCATACATATATATATATATATATTTTTTTTTTGAATTAGTGGTTTTGTTTTCTTCATATATATACCCAGGAGTGGAATTGCTGGTTCATATGGTAATTCAATTTTTTAGTTTTTTGAGGAACCCCCATACTGTTTTTCATAGAGGCTGCACCAATTCACATTCCCACCAACAGTGCAAAATTGATCTCTTCTCTCCACATCCTCACCAACACTTGTAATTTGTTGTCTTTTTTTTTTTTTTTTTTTTTTGCGGTATGTGGGCCTCTCACTGTTGTGGTCTCTCCCGTTGCAAAGCACAGGCTCTGGACGCACAGGCTCAGCAGCCATGTCTCACGGGCCCAGCCGCTCCGCGGCATGTGGGATCTTCCCGGACTGGGGCACGAACCCGTGTCCCCTGCATCGGCAGGCGGACTCTCAACCACTGCGCCACCAGGGAAGCCCTGTTGTCTTTTTGATGACAGCCACTCTAAGAACTGTGAAGTGATATCTCATTGAGGTTTTGATTTGCCTTTCCCTGATGCTTAGTGTGATGAGCATCTTTTCATATGCCCATTGGTCATCTGTGTGTCTTCTTTGAAAAAACATATTTGTTTAGATTTTCTACCCTTATTTTTTATTTTATTTTATTTTTTTTTTTGCGGTACGCGGGCCTCTCACTGTTGTGGCCTCTCCAGTTGGGGAACACAAGCTCCGGATGTGCAGGTTCAGCGGCCATGACTCACGTGCCCAGCCGCTCTGTGGCATGTGGGATCTTCCCAAACTGGGGCATGAACCCATGTCTCGTGCATCGGCAGGCGGACTCTCAACCACTGCTCCACCAGGGAAGCCCCACCTCTGCCCAATTTTAATTGGATTAATTATTTCTTGATTTTGAGCTGTATGAGTTATTTTTATATTTTGGATATTAACTCCTTATTGGATATATTGTTTGCAAATATATTTTCCTATTCAATAGGCAGCATTTATGTTTTGTTAATAACTTCCTTCATTGTGCAAAAGCTTTTAGGTTTGATTAGGTCTCATTTGTTTATTTTTGCTTTTGTTTCTCTTGCCTGATGAGACATATCCAAAAAAAATATTACTAAGACCAATAGCAAAGAGCATACTGCCTATGTTTTCTTCTAGAAACTTTGTGATATCACGTCTTACATTTAGGTCTTTTATCCATTTAGAATGTATTTTTGTGCATGGTGTGAGTAAGTAGTCCAGTTTGATTCTTTTGCATGCAGCTGTCCAGTTTTTCCAACACCTTTTATTGAAGAGGCTGTCTTTTCCTCACTGTGTATTCTTGCCTCCTTTGTTGTAGATTAACTGCCCTTATAAATGTAGGTTTATTTCTGGCCTCTCTATTCTGTTTCTTTGATTTATGTGTCTGGTTGTGTGCCAATATCATAATGTTTTGATTACTGTAGCTTTATAGTATAGTTTGAAATCAGGGAGCATGATTTCTCTATCTTTGCTCTTTCTTAAGTTTTCTTTTGGTCTTTTGTGTTACTATACACATTTTAGAATTATTTTTTTCCAGTTCAGTGAAAAATGCCATTGGTATCTTAATAGGGTTTGCAGTGAATCTGCAAATTGCTTTGGGTAGTGTGGTCATTTTAACAATACTAATTCTTCCAATCCATGAACATGGTATATCTTTCTGTCTGTTTCTGTGGTCTTCAATTTCTTTTATCAGTGTCTTATTGTATTCCAAGTACAGGTCTTTTACCTTAGACTTATTCCTAAATATTTTATTCATTTTCATGTAATTGTGATTGGGGTGGAGCCTAGTTCTGAGGTGGGTGATTGTGGGGATGGGGTCCCAGATCTAGTTTCCGCCTGCTGGTGAGCAAGGATTATTTTTGACATGGATGGTTGCAGAGTCTGGGGTCTTCCAAAGCTTGTCTTGGCCCACTAGTGAGTGGGGCTGGATCCAGTGGTGACTTGAAGAGAGTTCCAAGGTGTCCTGGAGCTGGTTTCAGCCTGCTGGTGTATGGGACCTGGATCTCGGTGTCCCAGGGATAATGGTTCAATGGTGTGCAGAGACAGGTTCCTGGGGCTGTCTCCAGGGCCCTGGAGCTGTTGTTTCCCTGCTGGTGGGTATATCCTCATTTGACCTGACTCACTTCTTGGTCTAGTGTATCCCAAAGCTGGTATTAGCCTCCTAGTGGGTGAGATTCTGTCCCAGGACAGCTGACTGTGGGGCCTAATGTGTTTCACAGCTAGTGTTGGCCTGCTGGTGGACAGGTACAGGTACAGGACCAAGGGGTCCTGTGGCTGGTTCCTGCCTGCTGAAGGGTGGGCTGGGCCATGATAAGGCAGGCTTCAGGGCTGTTGTGGTCCTGGGGCTTGCATCCACCTGCTGTTGTGTGGATCAGGGACCAAGGCCTCTGGTTTCATGGCCCTTGTGTTTCCAGAGTTTATGTTTTGGTCTGCTGGTGGGACCTGGAGGTCCTTGGGCTGGTGCCTACCCATTGGTGGGTGAGGTTGCTCTTGGGTCTAGTGTTGTCCTACTGTTGTGCAGAGCTGGGTCCATGGATATCTGGCTGCAGAGCTCTGGGCTCCCAGAGTTGATGTTTTGGCCTACTGGTGGGTTGGGCTAAGGGTTAGGATGTCCTTTAGCTGATGCCTATGAACTGGTGGATGAGACTTGTCCTAGGACTAGTGCTGGCCCACTGGTGGTGAGACTGGTTCTCAGGGTCTCTGGTTGCATGGCCCTGGGGTTCCTGGGGTTAGTGCCATCACTGATGTGCAAGACCAGGTCCTGGACCTTCTTTTGGACATGGCTATGCACCAGGCAGCTGTGGTCTCAGGAGGTCTTCAAGCAGCAGGCTTGCTGGTGGGTAGGGTTGTGTCTCCACCTAGACTACTAGTTGTTTGACCTGTGGCATCTCAGCCTATAGGCTGGTGAGTAGGGGCAGGGCTGGAGCCCTGTGCTAATAAGTTAGAGAGAGGATTCCAAAATTGTCCTTGGAAGCATCAGTGTCCACATGGTAGATCAAGCTCCCAAACATGAGTGCTACCAGTGTCCTTGTACCCAGGTGAGCAGCAGTCTCCTTCTGCCTCTCCAGGAGGCTCTCCATGATCAGCAGGTAGGTCTGACCTAGGCTCCTTTCAAATTACTGCTTCTGCCCTATATCTTGGAGCATGTGAGATATTTGTATGCACTCCTGAAGAGTGGAGTCTCTATTTCCCACAGCCTCCTGGCTCTCCCAAAAGTAAGCCCCACTGGCCTTCAAAGCAAAATGTTCTGAGGGTTCATCTTCCCAGTGTAGGATCCCTGGACTATGGAGCCTGATGTGGGGCTCAGACCCCTAACTCCTTGGGGAGTTTCTCCTCAATTGTATTTACCCTCCTGTTTGTGGAACACATATCAAGAGGTGTGGGAGTTGACTATACTGCATCTCTGCCCCCCTACCTGTCTCCTTGTGGTTCCTTCTTTATGTCTTTATTTGCAGAAGATATTTTCTTCTAGTCTTCCAATATTTCTCAATAAGTGCTTTGTAAATAGTTGTAAGTTTGGTGTGCCTCTGGGAAGATGTGATCCATCTCAGCCACACCCTCCTGATATTATTTTAATTGAGGTTTCTCTTTATTAAATTTGACATCTTCTAAGGAAATACCAAGATATATGTCAGCACATGTACATTCCTGGTTTAATGATTTTTTTTTTTTTTATATTTCACTCACTGGAGGAGGATGTAAAATGATTGCCTGTACAGTAGAAATTATATATGGTCATTACCTAGGTTTCTGCACATTTCCATTATTGAAAATTTAATAGTGCCAGAAAAATTTACAAAATAATGGTGACTCCAATAATATAGTCACTTATATTTATGGAAGGTGATATGATAGGGATGATATCTGGTACATGGAACAAGTAGAATGAGATTATCTGAAACTGACTTCCAGATTATTTATTTCATTAAATACTTTAAAAAGCAGACACCCTCTGTGATCCTTCTCGCTGTGGTCTCACACTCCAAGCTTTCATCCCATTTCCTGGTGCCTCAGTCTGCTCTGTATGTGCATTGAAAATTGAATTACATGCTTCACTTTGATATATCAAATTTGCTTCTGAACCTTTTCTTTAGAATTAACCTATTTTTAATGCTCACCAAACTCTAAGTCAAGAGAGAATTTTTCCTGAGCTCAATTTAAGCCTGAGTGCTGTCCATTCAATGTCCAGGCACTGACTTGACTGGTGGAGGAAAAGGTGGGATCAAGACAGAAAATGTAGAATCTGACCGGAAAAATATACTTTCTATAAATTCTTATTTATATAAGTATCTGCAGTGTATGTCATCAGACATATTTCAGACTATTTCAGTGAAGAATATGGATTTGCCATGGAATTATATGTTTTTAACAAATAAGAAGGAAGAGAATACTGCATTATGTGAAATGAATTATATTGACTAATTTTCCCATCCAGTTGTCATGACAAACCTCATATTTTCCATAACTTGTAGACTATTGAGTGTTGAACAAGATGCACTTCAAAAAAAAGGTACTAACGTTCTGGGAGACATCTTCCATTAAAAAATTTTGAGGGGACCACAGGATTACTATGCTTCAACAAACAACCTGTTATTCTTATGCTATTCCTTTGGATAAGAAAATAGGTGAGAAAAGCATGAAAAACATGCTTATAATATCAGGGTTCAATAATATATATTTTTAATGTCAGTTACTTCAAACATCAGCAGATGCTCGAGTCCTGTCTAAGGACTCTGTGACTGCTGTTGTCCAGCTAATGCTGAATATCTGCAGTGACTGAATTCAGTGTAACTACACTGAAAATTAGAACACTCTCCTAAAGTCATCTCTCTTTATCTTTCAATTATTTTTCTTTCTTTTGAAACTCGAATGACTTGTTTCAAAATTTAGATTTATCTAGCATAGTAATCCATTGATGAGTTTTAATCACATTGGTGATGGTGATCTATATTGTCTTTTGGTGGGAATCTGTATTGTTTCCTTAATTAGCTGGAAACAATACTTGAAGGTGAAACCTTACTTCTAACATGTTAGTATAATCTCTAGTATGGTTCAGAAGACATTTTATTAAAACAAATAAAGTAAAATATTGACCTGACTTTATGTGATTAAATATTTTGCTGTAAAAGTTCATTTGATGTATCTTTCAAAGATTTTAATCAGTCAGCTCTTTTGTCCTCAGATTCTATGCATTTTATGTTAGGTAAATCCTAAAGACTTGCCTGTAGTTTCCAATATAAAACATCAACCACTTTAAAATCTTTTATCTGCAAAAAGTTTTAGATTCTAAACCTGGGAATGTTTTGGATTCTTCAGTACATCTGTAAGACAGCTTGACATCTGCCTTATAATATGTAAATTGTTGAGAAGACCAAATAAAGATAAAATCTTTTAAAATCATACTTCTCTCTGAGCAACCATTTGCAAAACTTCAGCCTCTAAGCATACAGACTCTGGTAAATTCAACGTGTCGACTCATTTTATTTGTCTGGGAACTAATTCATATCTACATGTAATTACAGAATCATTATTCTTTTATGACAATTCACACTCCAGAAGACAAAGCTATGTCGTGGCACAAGGTGTATGAAATTTCTGCCTACACAAAACAAGCCAGAGTACATGGCAGAAAACAGACCTCACTCATGAACAGTAAATCACAGCACATAATTGCTACTAAATCCTGAAAGAAAGTCTTTTATTTTGCCCTTTAATAAATAGCTCTGTTAGACACACAGAAGATAGAAATAAATTTAATACAGTAATTTATGGTTAAATTCATTGCCAGAATATGTAAGCAATCATGGGAAAACTACCAAGACCAAGACTCTGTCCTAACTCTGTTCCAAGCAGGTGACACTGGGGAGACTACCTACTACTTTGTTTTTCATGAACTGTGTTTCCATATTTGTGAAATGTTGTAGGAGGTGCATCAAAATAAATGAAAATATTAACTGTGCTATGTGTAGATTTCTATATTTTTAATAAGTAATGTGAGAGTTAATCTTATTTGGCATATCTGAGCCGGTTAATTTGGTTGATTTGTATGCAGAGTTAATGAGGTCAAAGTTCTGATTTAAATCTCTACAGGAGACCACTTAGCTTCACACAGTGTCCCAGTGCCATAAATTGCACTTGCCCTTAATTCTGAGAAGCTATATCTCATATATCTGCCCTGGATCATAATGGAAACTACATAAGGTTCAAACTATCTCTGCTTATAGAAAAAAAAAAGAAATGTGGTACAGTTTCCTATCTAGGCCAGCTTCTCCATATAATTTTGAAAGTGCATTTATCAAGTATTTTCTAAAAGAAGTATTTTAGTATTTTTTTATTTCACTGTATTATTTTCCAGTTTATCTTATTAAAGAATAAAAATGCAGGCTTCCCTGGTGGCACAGTGGTTGAAAGTCCACCTGCTGATGCAGGTGACGTGGGTTCGTGCCCCGGTCCGTGAAGATCCCACATGCCGCGGAGCAGCTGGGCCCGTGAGCCATGGCCGTTGAGCCTGTGCGTCCGGAGCCTGTGCTCTGTGACGGGAGAGGCCACAACAGTGAGAGGCCCATGTACCACAAAAAAAAAAAAAAAAAAAGAATAAAAAGGCCTGGTTACATCACATATTTATTATAACATCTTTATTTGCATTATTTTTAATTTACTTGATATTTAAAATATATTTCCTAATTTACAACATCAACATTTTATTAACTTATTAGGTAAATACATGTGAGGGTTCTTGGATTACATAACCTATATAGACACAATAAATGATTTGTAATGTGTTCAGGCATCTTTACTCTCACACGTAATCAATTGCTTCATCTTCAAAAAGTAGAACCATTGTGTATATCTTTTTTTTTTCTTTAAACATCTTTATTGGAGTATAATTGCTTTACAATGGTGTGTTAATTTCTGCTTTATAACAAAGTGAATAAGCTCTACATATACATATATCCCCATATCTCCTCCCTCTTGCGTCTCCCTCCCACCCTCCCTATCCCACCCCCTCTATGTGGTCACAAAACACCGAGTTGATCTCCCTGTGCTATTTGGCTACTTCCCTCTAGCTATCTATTTTACATTAGGTAGTGTATATATGTCCATGTCACTCTCTCACTTCGTCCCAGCTTAACCTTCCCCCTCCCTGTGTCCTCGAGTCCATTCTCTACATCTGTGTCTTTATTCCTGTCCTGCCCCTAGGTTCTTCAGAACGATTTTTTTTTTTTTTTAGATTTTGTATATATGTGTTAGCATATGGTTATTTGTTTTTCTCTTTCTGACTTACTTCACTCTCTATGACAGACTCTAGGTTTATATCTTTTGAGTCAAGAAGTATCACCCAAAGAACCTAAATATTAAATTATGTCTAAGTGGTATCCAACTTTCTCATATAAAATATACATTCTAAAAATCCTCCTATTTCATGAACAATAAACATAGAGTTTTATATTTATGTTCTCCCATAAAAAGAAAGATATTGTAGAACTGTGTTTTGGCCACCAAATCCTTCCTTTTCAGAAGGTTAGAGTGCTTATATTTCTTACTCTTAAAATTATTATATGTTCCTCATTAGTATTATACATAATTTTATTTGTAAATATTGCATTAAAAATGATTATTAGAATATGCCTACCAAGGCAAAAGTAAACAGAATGGAGACTTCAACTCTCTATTGTTTTTCAAATTTTATATAAGTTATAATGTCCACAAGCTATCACTGTGAATACTTGTTAAATTTTTTTGCTATGCTTTCTCTGATAATCACAACTTCTGTCAAAAGCATTATATTTGCCTGTTTAATAGGGAAGGTGTTCTACCGCCTCACCTCCAAAGGAAGAAAGAAAGAAAGAAAAAGAAAGAAAGAAAAAAGAAAGAAAGAAGAAATAGTTGAGCACCTTCTATTTATTTTCAGATTTTATTCTTTAGCCTACCTAATGTATTTTGGGATCTAAGTGCTTCCTTTTCTTGATTTATAAGCAAATTCTGATCCAAGAATAAGAAGGTTGGGTAGAATGGCCAGTCAACTAGTTAAACATCAAATAATGATCATAATCATAATAGCAATGATACCAAATAGCCCCTGATGGTTTTCTAATTGACTGTTAAAAACTGGAACAGATTGTATCAGTTAGATTATATTAAATTACATAAACCTGGCATACATAAATCTAAGGCTAAGGAGAAAGACCCCAAATTTCAGCAGCTTGGGACAGTAACAGTATACTACACTCACTTAGAACCTGTTTCTAGCCTGGGGAACTAACCCAGACATACTCCTTCAGATGTGGCCTCAGCATATAAGACTCTAAAATCTTCAAGAGCCACTGTAACAAAGGCGCTTCCATGATTATGTTAAAGTAACCAGACTACCCCCCAGATGGAGTCCCTCATGTTAACGCCCTCGTTCAGCAAACCAAAACTTAACTAAGTTTTTACGCTCTGTTTTTCCTGAAAAGGAAGGTTTAAGTCCTCCTGATCAATACAAGTTACCTAACCAGGCTCTAAGACTTCCCTTTGCTCCAGTGTAAGGAAACTAACCCTGCCTTAACCAACAGCAAGTACCTAGTACAAATTCCTTGCTCCTGCTTACTTTGCTCTGTAAAAATCTCTCACCTTGTACAAGTCTTTGGAGCTCTTTTCTATCTGCTAAATTCGATGCCACCCAATTCATGAATCCTTGAATAAAAGCCTACTAGGTCAGTAAATTGTGGAAATTTTTCCTTTAACGGTGATTATGACACTAGCAATTAGACTCTTGGACAATGCTGAATTTCATCCAAGCCCTGGGATCCTAGAAAACATGTACAATTGAAGAAAGGCCCTATACCTTATGTTCCAGAAAACAGCTTACTGCAAAGAAATACCCTTCCCGAATGATTTAGATAAGATTCATGGATACCCCCTTGTTTATAACATGGACTCTCCAAATTCCCATTCTTTACCTCTTAAATGAATAGCTGAACTGTTTGTCCCACTGATCAACTGGAACAAAAAGCTTGTTAATCAAACTTTAGTTAAAATTCTGTCCTCCCTCCAAGCTCCTGAACTTGGCCAATTCTCAGCCTCAGCCAAGAATCAGCACCTCCTTAAATCCACAGGGAGAGGAAGCTAACCTCAGGGTAAAGCATTCTCTGGGCTGCTATCTTACCTTGTCCCTGTCATTCATCCCACCTCCCCACATTCCCTTCCTGTTTACTCTTCCCTATAAAACAAACTTAATCCTTTTGCCTAGCCCTGGAGATACTTGTATCTCTTAGGCTCTGAATGTCTTCCCTATTGTAAAAATTCCCCTTCCCCTATTGTCATGGCCCTTCTACCCGTTTGCATAAGCCTTTCTTATTAAGTCTCGCCTTACTGAATCTGGGCTTGCTTTTTTATTTGACAGCTTCTATTAAGAACTTGCATATTTCAATTCTGATCATGTTCCATTGGACAAAGCAATTTGCATGGCCATGCTTGACCTCAAGGTCAGGAAAATGTTATCCCCAGTGGTCCAATTGTTACTTCCTTTATGGAATTCACAACAAAATGTGTGAACAAATTCTGTATTTAAGAAGAGATGAAATACCCTCTCATTTTGACTCTCACAAAACTGTAACCATTTCTGAAACAAAAACTTAAACTTGGTTTTTAATCACAAGACTTCTGTTCTAATATCATGCTATTATTTTAAGCTTTATTTAGAGCTACTTCAGTTTTCTCTCAAGTTTGACAGCTTTCTGCCATGCTACTCAACATAATACCATGGTACTTTAAATTTAAAAAAAAAGAAAATTTAGAGGTCTTGTTGAATGTAATTTAATATTTTTTTTTCATAAGGTGACTGACTACTATTCAGGCAAACAATGATTTTCCAGATATTAACTAAATGAAAGATTAACTAAGATTATGTCACTTTATCATTATTTGTTTTAAGAATCACAAAAGTGCTTATATTCTAAATGTAATAATTTAGATTAGGAGTTAGCAAACTACAGCCTGGGGACCAAATTGAGTCCACTGTCTGTTTTTTTATAATCTAAAGTTAAAACTATTTTTTGAAAAAAAAATATCTGTGTATATTTTAAAGTGTTGTAAGACAACAACCAAAGGAAAAATAATAATAATAAGGACTAAACTGTATGTAACACACAAGTCAACAAATGTTACTGTTTGTAAAATAGTTTTGCTGACCCCAAATTTAGATAATTATACATCAGAGTCATGAACAAGATTGATAGTAATTAATTTAGATTTATTTTTATATTTTATGAAAAATGTAGTTTATAGAAGGATAAAGATAAATGGCAAATATAAGTTACCTGTCATTCTTAAAATGTTTGGATTAATTCATTCTTAGATTTTAATTCTACATAAATGTTATACATTACCCACTACCTTGATTATAATAGTTATTTAAATTGCCAGTAGAAATATATGACTCTTCTTAAAAATATTAAATACACATATAGTTTAATTTTTTTAATGTAAATGTTAGAATATTTCAAGCAAAATATTGATAAGTGAAGATAGATACATTTCATATATTTTGAAGCTGTCCCCTGTTTCTGATCGCTTTTGTCTCATCAATAAGCCTCACTGAGAAGAAGTAAACAAACACTCTTTTAAGTGTAATACATTTTCCCTGGGTTCAATTATGCCACTAGATGGCGCATTTAGCACTACTGAAAGCTCTTGAATTAAATTCATGGGTTTTATTTTGGTTTGGTTTGGTTTACTTTAATAGATTTTAAAGGGGAAAGATATAAAAAGTGTGACAAGTAACATTTTCCTACACTTTTATTGACAAAGTCATCTCAATAATATTTGATTACTTTACAGTCAAAAAGTATTTTTAGGCTACCCAAATTGATATGCAAGGTGAAAGATTAGACTTTATCAAAAGAAAAATGTCAATGATGTTGTAAATTGACTTTTCAGTGGCACTCTTCATTTCCTCTGATCTGATACATGTGCCAACATCAAGGTGTGTTTGTGAGGTTTTGAGGACGAAGAAATACTGCTACCATTAACATTAGAAAATGACAATTTTTAACAATGATAATAGAATCTGTATGAGTTGGCACGCATGAAAAGGATAAAAGAAAGGCAAAAAAGAGGGACAGTTGTACCTCAATGGAAAGGAAGCAGCAGTGGGTATTCCCTGTCCCTGCATAGCTCTAGAAATAAGAATAGTGTGGCACAGAGTTCAATCAAGTGCCTGGCCCTGCAGAGGTCAGCACAATGGCTGAGAGCCCATATAGGTCCAAGCCACAGGGTCGAACAAAAGCATATTGAGAATCATTCATTAGTCTCCATTTTTAACCCATTGTCTTCATCCTGAGAAACAATATATATGTTTAGGAGGACAAACAGGAATCAAGTTTCTGAAAGCTGGCTTGTGTCCAGGTTAATTTATACATCTCCAAAACTTAAGCTTCACCACCTTACTAAAGCCCACTTTAGCCCTATTCCAATGTGCAGCTGCTTAAATGAGATTGGAAGCAATTTTGCCTCATGGTGCTGATGTCAGTTAAAAGCTGAGCATTAGCAGCATAGAAAAACATCACATGGGTGCATCCACTGTGTTGATCAGCATTTGCCAAATTCTAATGGATCCAACACACAGAGGCTCAGCTCATTGGCCTAGGAAGTGGAATTCAGACCTATTGACTATTACAGACACACATGTATATGAGGGGAAGCATTGAAATTAGAACAAGAATTAGATTTTTTTTTCCTCCTGGATAAAGCCAGGAAAATTCTGAATGAAGACTTTCAGCAAGGCAGTATGCAAAACTGTCAAGTGTGAAAATGATTACAAATGACAGCTTATTTGGAAAAGCACTAACCAGAAAGGATTTCCAGTTTCAGAACTGCATTGTACAATAACATGACTCCGCCCAATTCAAGTAGAGTTCCAAACCAAAGGATGGTGATTGCTTCAAGATTTATTTGTGAATGACAAAAAGACATTCAAAAGGAATATTCCTGACACAAATATTTGCTTTCAAGACTTCACTGAAAAATATTACTTTAACATAAACTGTATATATGGTATATGGCAGGTCAGTATAAGATGATAAATAGCTATTTGGGGAATAATTATATTTAAGTAAGTATGATTAATTTTTTACTGAGCTTTGAAAACTATTTTGAGGTTTGTTTATCTCTAAAGGATTAAAACTATATTCAAGCTTTACAAATGTTCTCAGCTGTTTTGCAGGACAGTTTTATAATGGACTCAACTACCTTGAAGTTGTTATTACTTTTCTTCTTTTAAACTCGTTGATTCAGGCCAACTATCAAGTGAAAACGATGATGGATAAAGACAAAATTGTTTAATCTTAATAATTTATGAGTAGTAAAAGTCATTTAAGAAAAGACTTATGACTATACAGTATAGAAAAATAGATATATTCCCTAAATATGAACATTATGCTCTGAAAAAATCTCGGCAGTCAGTATTTATTCTGTCAATTGGCATTTTACAAAGTTGATCTGGGAAAGCTGAGAAAGAAAAAAAATCAGCTGATCAGATTGTGACCATATGACTTTACCAGGGATAAAACTCATCACTTTACTTGGATGAGATAATTTAATTTAGATATTAACATAAATTATTAAATTGAAAAAGTTGTTGGTTGTTTGTCAGATTGGACAAGCTTGGAAGAGGAAGCATTTGGAAGTCAAAAGGCCTCAGTTGAAATTACAACTTCCTTCCTGGCTACTTGATATACATCATTTACCTCAGCCCCTGAGCTCTCACTTCTTTATGTATGAAATGGAGATGATGATGTCATGTCACAAGTTTATTGGGATTTTATTATATGGATTGCTTTTAGTTTTCATTATTAGTAACAGTAGTAAAGGTTAATATTTTCACTTTGAAGATATATTTTTAGTGTTCCACATGTTTTGTTTTAGTATACTGTTGGCTAACATAATACAAGTGTTTCAGAATCTGTAATAGATATGGAGATAAGAAGTCTGAGGTTTAGCTTCAGTTGCCAAATATATATGTGCAAATATGTTCATAACAGGAAAAGCTAAGTGCAGTGCAGTATGCCTTATTTTCCTTCCAAACACAGGGCCCATATTTATCATGTGCTTCCTGCAATATATAGAAGCCGGCTGGGTCCCAGGGTGTTATTTTTAAGAAGTCTAAAAGCAGGCTCAAAACATACACGTTTCCAATTATAGGTCTATAAATCCATTCATCCACTCATTCATCCAGTCAATATATTAATTCTGGAGCTCTTTTTGTGGCTTTAAGATATGAATTGATTTAACATTATTTTTATATTCCCTCACCTTTATTAGTCAAAATATTACTTAAACTATAAATTACAAAGGCAAAGTAAAATAGATAACAGATGTGATAATCTAAACTATGGGGCATTACTAAAACAACAGGTTTTTTTGGTTTGTTTGTGTTGTTGTTGTTGTTGTTGTTGTTTGTCCTAGATAATGAATTGTTATTAATACATCTGACATAACTAAACAACTAATGGTCTCTATGGTTTATCTTTTCAAATTTAGAAAATTTTCTATTTGAGGCATCATTGAAAGTTGTCATTTGGAAACCGACATAATACATTCTAACAGATTAAGACTCTTACAAAAGTATATTATTGACTTCCTTGATATAATTGCTTCTTCATATCCATTGCAATCATTCATGTAAACATTTATTTGGGGAGGCATCAAAAGCAGATTATTTACCTAGTGAAGTATGACAGCTCTAGAGGATTTACTGTGTTCATTGTTACAATTGTCACCAAAAGCTGTTAATTCACAAGCACTGCTACCTGATTTTACATTTAAATATCTATCATTCCCCTCATTAAATCAAAGAGAAGTCAACTCTGTATGGAACTAAATCTTAGACTTATTTTGAAAAGGTTAATATAAGAGGGACAAAATTCTTCAGTAATGGCATTTTCGAAAGAACATTTTAATTTAAATACATTTCCTTTAAGAAATAGTAGCGAATATTTAACAATACTTGGCAGGATGCACTTAATATCTCATTTTTGAAAAAGAACATATAATTTGGAATAAGTGCTTTCACGTATCTTCTAGTTAAAACTTCTATCATTCCAGGCTCAAAAATATAAATGCAATATTTAGTGAGGGAATTCTCAGATGCATAATGTCACGGAATACCTGCCACATGTGTAGCATGCTTTTCAAGTTAGAATGCTGTTCAGTAGATGCTTCTTTTTTCTCCTTAGAAAAGCTTCTGGCTGCTGGTTAAAAGATATGGTGGGATGATTGTAAAGTGTGGACTGAGTGATTCATATCTAAAATGACAGAATGTTTTTTTGTTTGTTCTTTGCATGCTAGCTTGCTTTCTTATCTATTTGGGATAATAAGGGAAAACTATTCCAGTGTTGCTTTTCATCAGGTGATAGAGATTAATAGAGGATACGTAAGTAGTCAGGTGGGTAGGTAGATAGATAGATAGATATCCTGCAAGTAGTTGATAAATGTACTTTTATCTGTAGCAAATGTATTTGGGAAAAAAAAAACTTGTTCTATTCTTTGTAAAATGAACATTTTTAACTGCTAAAACCAAAATCTGAATTGAATATTTAATTTCATTTAATAATTTTCAACTTTTTTTCTGAACAGATTATCTAAGATTCCTAAAAGCTACTATCATTCTCTCCTGTAACAGTGAGTGCTCACTCAGCACTTACCTGATCCACTGATGCCATGCATTCACTTTAGAGGACGTATTCTCATTTTGTCTTTCCCTCTATGGATTCCATCTTTTCCTGGCACCAACTAAAGCCCCTAAATTCTGACAAAGGTACTGAGGACCCTATTCTGAGTATCATGACATCAACCCTAACTCTTCTTTGAGCTTATTATTCCAATATGCAAGGACGATAGAATTTTCTTCTAACCTGCAAATAATGAGAGAATTAATAATACAAAATGCATAAAACATTCTAAAATAACTTAGAGAAACTATTTGGTACAAACTGTTAATTTTCATTTCGAGAACATTGAAAATGCTCTTTGGCATAAGTGTAAGGGGCCATTTAATATTAATTATATAGCCTGACTGCCCTGAGAGCTTTTGGTGGCATCATAATGCACTATCATAAGTGAAAGGATGTGTAGACTATAAAGTTTTATTCAAGTATAAGTAGCATTAGAATTATAAACATTACTTTTTTTGTTGTTATGGTAGTAGTTCTGTCTCTTTTGTTTTAAGCTAAAATAGTTGAGGGAGACTCACAGACTATATACATCAATTCAGTATAACTAATGTCAATTATGTTTTATCAAGAGTCTAAAGTCATTTATTTTCTTATTCATTTGTTAAACTATATTACTGGGAGAAAAGTATAAGCTTGATTTATATTCAACTGTAAGCATTTTAAAATAAATGTATAGATTATATATATATATATATAAAATAAAATAAATGTACTGAGATATTTAATTTTACCTTTAATATGTGGGTGGTTTAATACATGGATGTTTATCCATGTATTAAAAGTAAAATTAGATGTCTTAGAGGATATATGTGCATCTTTACAAATTTCATTTGCTCTCATCATATAACTCTAGTTCATTTTTCGTTTTGGCCCTGAGAATTCATATTGCCTGTCTGCAAGATAGGAGACTTCTTCCTTTTATACCTTTTTTTCAGTGTAACTTGATTTTCTGTCCAAGAGATTGTCACTGGCCTAAAACCTGTGCAATATTGGAGCAGGCCTGTACACATTGCTTCCCAAGTCTGTGTGCAGTGACATCTCATTGGAAGATTGAAGTCAACAATGGTGGTGCATTTACCCCTCAGAGACTGGCAAATGCTAGAAATCAGAATTTGTTCTTTCTGGAGAACTGGTTGTTAAACTTTTCCTTCTACACCACTGCCTGCAACTGAAATTCATAAGCACCTGTTCCCACATTTCAGGTGTATACAGAGTGCCTATGAAATCAGGTGATGTACTTTCACTGATAAACGAATTCTAGACAATACACATTTACCTTATGTATACTACATGGAAAGAACAAGGGGGTAACATATAAAGGTATTTCAAGACTCCTATAGGAAATACAGAGGTTTAACTTTTAACAAGTTTTCTCTACAGGAAGATAATGTATTTTCTTATCCATCATTTTTGAAAGAAGACAAGTGTTAATGTGGCATGCAAATTTGTTGACACTGTCCTCTCCTGTGTTTTCTGATACAAGAAACACCCTGCAGCCTAACAGGAGGGAGACAGGAGAACTTCCTTCTCTGAAAGCTATTGCTCTTGCATCCCAGTATCCCTGTCCTAATCATGGAATACAATTATGTCAAACTCAGTGAGTCCATACTAAAATAATAAATAAATAAAAGAATAAAAACAAACAAACAAAAGTATATCTTCCCTTAAAACTGCTTCATATTCTTTACACCTCACTTTGGCAAATGCCCCCATCATACCCACCCCTAATCCCATGATCTGGTCCAAAAACGTTTCCTAACACCACATTCTGTGTCTTAACCTCAAATTCTCATCACTAGCCACACGAAGGCTACTCTGTTGACAGTACTGAACCAGAAATTTCTAGGGGTCACTTATAAAATGAAATCTAATTTTGCCAATTTGCTGTTTGGAGTCTTTCCAAAGGTTTACTGTCTATCGCCTGAAACCTAAAATCCTTAATAACTAAGACTGAAATAGGAAGGGGGCAGGGCACAACCTTTAAAAGAATGACATAGCGGGCTTCCCTGGTGGCACAGTACTTGAGAGACCGCCTGCTGATGCAGGGGACATGGGTTCGTGCCCCAGTCCGGGAAGATCCCACATGCCGCGGAGCAGCTGGACCCGTGAGCCATGGCTGCTGAGCCTGCATGTCCAGAGCCTGTGCTCCACAACAGGAGAGGCACAGCAGTGAGAGGCCCACGTACTACAAAAAAAAAAAAAGAATGACGTAGCCATTGAGGATACAACATAAACTGGTTAGAACAAAATTGGTCCAAGATGGCAGACAAGTCAAATTTCAGTGTATTTTGAGCCTCAGTATATGCTCATTATAATACATCAGACCCCTAAATGACACACCTACATGTGCCATGACTGTTCCAAGGACGCCCATCAAAGGCCAACAAGGAGGCAGTGGCCCAATTCCTGGAAATCCCCACCCCTTCCCCAAAATAGTTGGAATACTCCTCCCATTCATTAGCCTATGAAATTACCCACCCCTATTAAAACTGACAACCCCATACCCTGGTGCCTCTAACCTTCCAAGATGGCTCAGATCCTATGGAGTGTGTATATCCCTGAATAAAGCTTCTTTCACTTTACTATGGCTCACTGTTGAATTCTTTCCCATGTGAAGACAAGAACCCACACTTTATTTACGGCTGTGCTGGGGATTCGTTTGAGACCTGAGACATGACCACCCTCTCACGCCCCACTCTCTTTCCTGAAACAAGACCATCCTTGGCCTGCTTCTGCTTGTTTCCTAGGTGTATTCCCGTCACTTCCTGCCCATTGTATTCAGTATCTCAATCATTCTAGACTATCAATAGCATGTTCTCTAGCTTTATTTTTCCTCTCTTACAACAACTTATACCGTTTCTATGCCCTCTAAGTGGGATAATTCTTCCAACAGAGAATCTGAATGTGGTCATTTAGATGCTGAATCACACATAGCCATTACTGACCTCCATCTGGAAATGCTTTGAATTTTTTATCTTAGTCATCTGTGAAATCTTTAAGGGCAGAAATCACAGATACTCAATTTTATGGACCAGTATCCAGCACACAGTACCACTTCATAGATGTTTGCTGATGAATGAATATATTTGTCATACTATTTATAAAAGTACTTTTTGAATATAATAACGATAACAAATTTATTTTCCTATTCCATGTAAAATATGAGTTATCTGGTGAGATCTGTACTAAGATCAAGGGCAGATAGTGAGATATTTCCTTCAAACAATTCAGTTTGGAGAAGAAGGGGAAAATTAGTAAGACAAAAAGAGGCAGATTTTGGCAAGCTGATAAGGCCTTCTATTTTAGCAAATAATGAAGGCCCCAAGAACATTAAACACTCTTTTTTTAATTTAAATATGGTTGATGTACAAGATATCTTAACTTTAGGTGAACTACACAGTGATTTGACAGTTACATATGTTATGATATGATCACCACAACAAGTCTAGTAACTATCTGTGGCCATACACTGTTATTATGATATTATTGGCCTTATGCTGTAGGTTACTTATCCATGGCTTATTTATTTTGTAATTGGAAGTTTGTACCTCTTAATCCCCTTTGACCATTTAGCCCAGCCACCACCTCCCTCCCCGACAACAGCTACCTGTTTGTTCTCTGTATCTCTGAGTCTGATTTCATTTCATTTTGTTTGTTTGTGTGTTTGTTTTATTATTCAGGTTCCAAATATAAGTGAGATCATTGGTATTTGTGTTTCCCTGTTTCACTCAGCATAATACCCCCTAGATCCATCTACATTTTCACAAATGGCAAGATTTCTTTTTTTATGGCTGAGTAATATTCCTCTGTGTGTGTGTGTGTGTGTCACATATTTTATCCATGTACATTTCATCTGCTTCCATATCGTGACTGTCGTAAAATACTACAATGAACAAAGGGGTGCATATATCTTTTTGAAACAGTGCTTTTGTTTTCTTCAGGTGAATACCCAGAAGTGAAATTCCTGGTTTATATGGTAGTTCTACTTTTAACTTTTTAAGAAACCTCCATAATTTTTTCAATAGTGACTCCACCAATTTATATTCCCACCAACAGAGCATGAGGATTCCCTTTTCACCACATCCTCACCACACTTGTGATTTGTTGTCTTTTTGACAATATTCATTCGGACATGTGTGAGGTAGTATATCATTTTGGTTTTGATTTGCATTTCCCTGATGATTAGTGATATGGATCATCTTTTAATAAGTCTGTTGGCCATCTGTGTGTCTTCTTTACAAAATGTGTCTGTCCAGGCTCTCTTCCCATATTTTTGATTGGGTTATTTGCTTTTTGAGTTGTATGAGTACTTTGTATATTTTGGGTACTAACCCCTCATCTAATATATCATTCACAATTATTTTCTCCAATTCAGTGTTCTGCCTTTTAGTTTTGTTGATGGTTTCCTTTGCTGTGCAAAAGCTTTTTAGTTTGATGAGACCCATTTGTTTATTTTTGCTTTTGTTTCCCTTGTCTGAGGAAACAGATAAATAAATAAATAAATAAATAAATAAATATATTACTATATATATGTATTATATGTATATATTATATATATATTTATATATATATTATTATATATACGTATTATATATATATTACTATATATATATTACTATATATATATATTACTATATATATATTACTATATATATATATATATATATATATATATATATATAACATATATATTACTAAGACCCATGTGTCAAAGCATGTACTGCCTATGTTTTCTTCTAGAAGTTTATAGTTTCAGGTCTTACATTCGAATCTTTAATTCATTTTGAGTTTGTTTTTTTATAAGGTGTGAGAAAGTTGTCCAGTTTCATTTTTTGGCTTGTAGCTGTCCTGTTTTCCTAACACCTTTTATTGAAAAAGCTGTATTTTCCCCATAGTATATTCTTGCCTCATTTGTCATAGATTAACTGACCATAGGTACATAAGTTTATTTCTGGGCTCTCTATGTTGTTCCTTTTTCTATGTTTTTATTTTTGTGCCAGTACCATACTCTTTTTTTTTTTTTTTTTTTTTTTTTTTTTTTTTTTGCTGTACGCGGGCCTCTCACTGCTGTGGCCTCTCCCGTTGCGGAGCACAGGCTCCGGACACACAGGCCCCGCGGCCATGGCTCGCGGGCCCAGCCGCTCCGCGGCATGTGGGATCCTCCGGGATCGGGGCACGAACTCGTGTCCCCTGCATCGGCAGGCGGACTCTCAACCACTGCGCCACCAGGGAGGCCCCCATACTCTTGATTAGTGTAGATTTGTAGTATAGTCTGAAGTCATGGAGTGTGATACCTCCAGTTTTCTTCTTTTTTCTCAAGATTGTTTTGGCTATTTTGAGGTCTTGTTCTGTGTAAATTTGTGGTTTATTTGTTCTAGTTCAGTGAAAAATGCCTTTGGCATAATGATAGGGTTTGCATTGAATCTGTAAATTGCCATGGGAAGTATGGTTGTTTAAGAATTTATTCTTCCAGTCCATGAACACGATATATTTTTCCATTCATTTGAATCATCTTCAGTTTCTTTCAGGAACATCTTATAGTTTCCAGAGTACAGATCTTTTACCTCAATGGTCAGGTTAATTCCTAGTTTTTTTTTTTTTTTTTTTTAATGTAATTGTAAATTGGATGTTTTTTTTTTCATTTTTGTAATGATAGTTCATTATTAGTGTATAGAAACACAACAGATTTATGTATAGTAATTTTGTATCCTGCAACTTTACTGAATTAATTTATTAATTCTAATAGTATTTTAGTGGAGTCTTTAAGATTTTCTATGTATAGTATCATGTCAACTGCAAAGAGTGACAGTTTTACTTCTTATATGGATGCCTTTTATTTCTTTTTGTTGTCTGATTGTTGTGGCTAAGACTTCCCATACTATGCTGAATAAAAGCAGAAAGAGTAAGGATCTTGTCTTATTCCTGATATTATAGGAAATGCCTTTCAGTTTTTCACCATTGAGTATGATGTTAGTTGTGAATTTGTTGTATACGGGCTTTATTATTTTGAGGTATGTTCCCTCTATACCCACTTTGTTGAGATATCAAATATCCTGATATGTAGATTCCAGAGCCATATTTAACAATCTCATATTAGCCATTTTTTCAATTTGCTCTTTTTTTGTTAGTATACATAACTGATATTTTGATTTCATGATGATCATTTTTTTAGAAATTGAAAATATATTATTCTCATTTAAATATACCATAAGTTGTACCTCCTTCCTTCTACATTGTCATTTAAAACACCTAAATTATTTTACATTAGTTAGAGACTATTAAATATATTAAATCCATGGAAAGCTTCACATTTTTAAATTCTCCTCCAGCTTAGAGAATCAAGTTAGAAGTTTCCTTATAACAGTCAGAAGTTACATTCAAAAGCCTACCCTTATAAAAGTGAATAATCATTTATTGTGGACAACCCAGGGATGCCTTTCCCGTCTATCTTCCCAATGCACACATACTCTAATGAAACTGAAGTGAAAATCTGACCAAATCTGCAGTTATACAAGTTTTTCCCTACAACATAATTACTTCAGTTAGTTTGTTTGGGTGCTTTAGTGTCATGCAGAGTGAAAATTGAGTAGTAATGTTCTGTAAAGGATATGACAAAGCAAAGATAGTCTGCTGAGGGAAAATTATAAAACAAGCTGAAAGAACCAAAGACAGAAGTCCATGAACATTCAGAAAGAAAAATTTTGACTCCTAATCTTACAATTATTGGCCAGCCACTGATGACTACAGTTTTTGCCATTTGATTTTGTGAAATATCCCCATGTAGGTTGAAGTAGTTAAATAATGGTTTATATTTATTGTAACCAAATTATTCTCATTGATAGCCATCTCTGTTTTTGGTTACAACTAACAGCCTCTATAATTCTAATATTTTCTTGTAATTTCCACATTCTCATTTTTATTTTTCAGTCTTTATTTTTAATATACATTTCAGCACTTCCTAAGGTCCAGAGACTGTTCTAAGCCATTTCCAAACATGAATGAAAATAAATATGATAACAATCCTATGAAACAAGTAGTATTATTGGCCTGATATTACAAGTGAAGAACTAAGACCCTGGGGAAGCAGATTGCTGAAGAGCACACAGTGAATCCATGGTAGTGAAGAGTTAACCCTAGGCATCCAGATTCAGGGATTTAACCAATACTCTCTGCTTCCTCTTTTTCTACTTGGAAGGGACTTTAGAAGATCTACATATATTTGTTATCTAGACTAGCTTCTGACATGTGAAAATCTGCATGCATTGCATAACATGTGTCTAAGCTTAGCTCAGGGTCTAATAGAAGAGAAAACTTGATAAACAGTGTAATAATGTTGACTGTAGCTGGATAAGATTATCATTTAAAATATAATTTTTAAATTAATTTCAATTATCATATTAAGAAGAATGAACTATATTCTCTCCTTTGCATAAGATAAGCTGGTCTTCCTGTAAAGAGACACTGTCAAACACTATCAAACCATAGTGTTCTTCTACAACCAGGCTTAGTTATGAAAAACACAACAGGCTTCTTGGCCTTCTTTAAAGATGTGAAGCCCCCTGCCAGGACACTGAGCAGCATATTTCTGAGGTACTGGCTATTTGCCTATCATTTGAGACAGCCAAAACTGAGTATAAAGAACTCAAGCACTACCCCCCTCCAGGGTTGTAAGCAAGGGGTAGGCAAAGTCTGAGGAAAATATATATCTGGATGATTATATGAACCAGAGTTACATAGACTGACTCCTTATTATGTAACAAAGCTAATTTCTTACACCAAGGAAGTGAGGCAAAAATTAAAAACGTTAATACTCAGCTTACCTTTGTAAATGAGGAACAATTACCCTGTCATATCTTGATTCAAGGAAGCAAATTTCTGCATCACAGACCATCAGGTTTCTTTTAGTAGCTACCAAAGAGATGAAATTTAATATTAAAAATTATTGGCTCCTTTCTCTGTGTTCTGGTTCAAGTACTCTTATGTAAGTGTAGCTGAATATCTTTAGGTTTGCTTCTGGTGGTGTAATCATCAACCTGTAGTCATTCCTACCATTACTGTATTAGTGTACTCTTGCTGCTGTAACAAATTACTACAAACTGAAAACAACACAAATTTATTCCCTTATAATTCTGGACATCAGAAGTCTGAAATCATTTTTACTGGGCTAAAATCAAGGTGTCAGCAGTGCTACTTTTTCCTGAGACTTTGTGGGGGAGAATCCATCCCCCTTGCCTTTTTCAGCTTCTAACTGTGTGTGGCTCCTTCCTTCATCTTCATATCTTATCCATTCTCATCCATCATCATGTCCCTTTCACCTCTGACTCTGATGCTCCTGCATCCCTTTTACAAGGACCATTATGACTAAATCAGACACAAAGGGATAGTCTCCCATCTCAGGATCCTTGACTTAATCATGTGGGTATAGTCCTTTTTACCATATGAGGTAATATTCTTAGGTTCGAAGGGATTAGGACATGCACATATTTGGGGGACCATTATTCAACCACAATTACAAAATCACACTGTTTTCTTTCCCTGTGTTTAGGAGCTTTCCTTCTGTTACTTTTGAAATGCAGAGGACTTTTGGTGGGTAGAAGATTTGGGAGGGAAAAAATGACAAATCTAGAATGTATGGTGTGGTGTCTGTTTCCTGATGGATCTCGTGGACTGGACTGAGCTCCTGTATGGAAGGGAACTTGAATAAAAGTTTGTCCCAAGCCAAGCCACGGATCTTTGAGTTCTCAGGCATTATTATACCTCATGGAATAGGAGAGAAGACTTTCCTCTCGTTCTGCTCAAAACTCAGGTCTCTTCTGGCCCCTCAAGCAAAGATCAGATGCTGTTTTCCAGATGTTCAGAGTCAATAGTATATCTTCTGCAGAAACATCAGAAAACAACAGTAAAGTCTTTTTTTTAAGTCAACTATGGGCAACTAGTTTGAATTCAATTTGGCAGCTAGTACAGAAAGGAAAACAAAGAACTATTGTTATAGGAGGATTGTCATAGGTGATTGGTTTGTGGGCAAGTGAAAAACAAACCAATGGTGAATATTTTACTTATCTACTGCTGCAAAACAAATAATCACATAACTTTGTGGTTAAAAGCAACGTTCATTTTATTGTCTCTTACCTCTTCTGTGTGTTAACTGGATTCAGCTGATATCACTTGGGATTTCTTACCTACTTGTAGTCAAATGGTTGCTCAGACTGGAATCATCTGAAGGCTCAACAGAAACACTGGATGGATTGGAATTTCCTCATTGTTCATATGGTCTCAAGGCCTCTCTGACTATATATCTTTCATGAACTCTTTCCTTATAGTTTCCCCAGCAGAGTGTCCAGATTTCTGGGTCACTCTGGGTTCCCAGAAAACACAAATACAAATGCTTACAGGCTCTAAGTACTTGGGTTTGGAAGTCCCATAACATTTCTTTGATTGCCTTCTATTGGTGAGTTAAGTCAAGAGATGGACCAGATTCAATGTGGATGACACTGGAGCATGATTGCCAGGACTACCATCATTGAGGGTCATGCCTTTAGTGACCATAAAATACAGAGTGAACCAAATATTCTGTTTTTTATAAGATTAAGGGAGTTCCCTGGACATGGGATTTTTCAGTGTTAAAACTGGGATATTTCTAGGAAATGTGAAATGAGATGGCCATCGAAAAATAAAGCAACCATTGGAGAGTTTGCAGATGAGAGGTATCATGGTCTGGTATTGCATGAATAGTGGATATTGAGGCAAAATATATTTGAGTTATATAGATTAACCCATTTTTCTTCAAACCAATTTTAGACCTAAGTACTATTTTAATCATTTTTATAGATAAGGATACACAAGCTAGAAAAAACAAAATACTTCACTTATCCTTGGTCAGCCAGTTATAAGGAGAAGAGCTTGGATATAAATTCCATACTTTTTCCATCATACCAGACTGTCCAGAAGCCCATTACAACAGATTTGCCTATATTTTTGCTTGACTCTTATTTTATTAAAGCTTGGAGTTTGGTCTTCTAGATATTTCTTACATAAGATATAGGTGGGGCATGTGCTATATCATGAGATTCTGAAGAGGAGAGATCATGTTGATTTATCCTTGAGGTAGCTGTCACAGAGCTTGACACATAATACTTGTTAATATATGTTTATGGGTTGCAAATACTAAGTGTTGACCATTTTAATACTCTTTTCCTCTTTAATTCTATACTACTATTTCCAAGTGTGTGACAATTCCATAGTCTTTTTTTTTTTCATTTTTATTTTCCAAGTATTATTTTCCTGAGGTTGCTATAACAAATCATCATAAACTTGGTGGCTTTAAACAACAGAAATGTATTCTCTCACAAGTCTGGATGCTAGAGTTCTTAAATTTGACAGGACTAACTCCCTCATGAGGGATGTAAAGAAGAACTTGTTCTTTGCCTCTTCCACCTTCTAGTGGTTGCTGGCATTCCTTTTCTTGTTGCCATGTCACTCCAATTTCTAACCTGGTGGTCATATGTCTTCCACATCTGTGTGTCTCTATGAAGTCAGCCTCTGCCTCACTAAAAAGGAGGGTCACTGGATTTAGGTTCTATCTGCATAATGCCAGGATAACCTACCCCTCTCAGAACTCTTAATCACATATTTTGCCATCTAAGGTAATATTCACAGATCCTTGGAATTACATGTAGAAATATCTTTTGGAGGGCTACCTTTATACCCATTACAGGTATATATATATATTTTGTGTACATATATATATATATATATATATATATATATATATATATATCTGTGTGTACAAATATTCAGAGTTAAAAATAGAAGTCTAATGTACTTTAGAATAATTAAAACAAACACTACAAATCTCTGGATGGTGAAAGCAAGAGTATTTTAACACAAATTATTAAAACAGTTTTATACTTTTTATGTTCATATGACAGAATAAATTCATATTTATATAGTTTTCTTAAATTAAAACATCTAATTAAGAAATTGAAGACATAAATTCCTAGTTTCCTTGAGAGAACATTGAAATTCATGAGTCCAGGGTAAGAGATGATAAGCTCAGCTAGAGATCTTGTGACTCTTCCAGATGAGTTTTAAAGTTGTGTACTGAAGTCGTCAACTGAGGGATAATCTAAGAAAAAGTCCTTTCCTGGAAATGAGAAAGAAACAATAGATCTTCCTTCTGAAGGAGGTATGTGTGTGTGTGTGTGTGTGTGTGTTATTTACTGACCTAGGAATTGACATGTTCCTAAGAATGAGAGTTGAATTAATTAGGTAACAGACAGTTATCTAAAACCAGAATGTTATAACTACACAGTCATCTAAAACCATCCCTGGACTCATACCATAAATAATAACAAAATGTTTGTATTTTGAGGAGAACATAGGACATATTTTATAAAATAACACTTTGATACTTATAAACGGTTTGTTTTCTACAAACATCTAAATTAATTAACAGAAAAATTATTTTTATATGTTTTCATTTCCTACCATGTGGAAAATCCACAACACATTTAATTAAGGGATGTGGCCCAACAATGTTTCCTTTTATTAGTCACTTTTAAGAATAGTTTGATGAAGATTTATTTTACTGGATCTGAGTAAGGAATCAGTAAGTGTATGAGCAAAGTTTCTATATAAATATTTCCAAGCACATGGAAGACAAGATATGATGAAAGGATTCAGTCTTCATTGTTTCTCTGTTCTGTTCTGAACTATAATCTTCTTGCTGCTCAGTATATTTTGATTCCTTTCTCCTTGATACAGTATATCCTCTTGAACTGCATTTTAACATAATGTCCAGAAATGTATATTGTTCTTCTCTTTGCAGAAGTTTACACAGCAGATGGTGCAAATGGTCCAATGTATAATTGTGAGATTGATACAGAAACCATCTGCCAGAATGTTAACTTTTGTTGACATTTTGTCAAATTATATCAATGACATGGTAGAGAAATTCAAAATATATGAAATAATTGCAATGTTTTCTTCTTATATTCCAAGTCTCTATTCTAATTTAGCAAAGCATGATGTAATTTCATCTTCTGAAAATAGCTTTTTTCCTCAAATCTTTTCTTCAGCCTGCTTTTAAGGTACCATCCTTGACCATGTTATTTTAATGTTCTTCTTTTTGTCTTCTATGAGAGTGTCAGATATTTAGCTTTTTCTAACCCACATCATATTAAAAATAGATAGATGTGCATTTTTATTCTATGTTCATTTTGTAATGTATAAAATATCAACTGGGGACAATAAGAATGTTTTTCATGAGTTTTAACTTTTAATAATTCACAATATAGATGTATTTATGGATAAAAATTATTAAAAAATAGTAGATCAGTGGTGTAAACCACAGTGCAAGTGGCTTAACCTTCAGGTACTTTTAAAAAATAAATTGAAATTAATACATAAATGAAAATAACAACTATGACTTTTAAAGCATTTCATCTATGTCTGTGCTCTTGTTACATATTCTATAGAGACTGTGTTGACACTTTGTTCCTGAGAATCAATTTTGGAAGGAGAAGTGATGTGTAAACCTCAGGCAAGTTATCCTCTCAAGCTTTTCAACCCAGGGCTACTTAAAGAGAAAAATCAATAAAAAGGCAGGTAGTTTCATCCATGCTAACCAAACAAGACAGAAGCAAGGCCATGGTAGTGACTTTGGTAGGGGATTTGTGTTGAAATCACAGTTCTCATAAACATGTATGAAGATATTATACACTTTTTTAGTTTATAAAAATTATATGAATATCATGTAAGGAGAGTGTATTTTTTATATATATATTTTTAAAATATTTGAATATCATGTAAGGTGAGTGTAAAGATGAACATAAAAATGTATAAAATTTACAAAACTTTTGATATAATTTTGTTCAATAAATTTCTACAACACCTTGGAGAAACATGTTTCATTATCACTATCTATTAACAGGTATTTAGACCTTACTATTACTGTTTTAAAAGAAATAAAATTAAAGGATTATTTTTAACTACATGTGGCTAGAATTTACAAGTATATTAAGGAAAAAGCAGTAGGGAATAAGTCCGAAAAGGTATTCTGACAGCCAGATTTGGAAGACAGGAGAATTTGGAAAAATGAAGCAGAGTTGAAATACTTTCCTGGCTGTGTAATGATGAGGGCATGGACCAGGGTAGCAGCTGTCCAGATGCAGAATTAGAAGCAGGATGTGTGGGCAGTATGATTGAACTGGTGAAGGCTGAGGTGTGTAGGGAAACAGAAGATAGGAAAAAGCAAATAGGGGAACTATAAAAATCTGAGAAGAAACAAAGTTAAATAATTTGTATTGAGCTCATAAAAGGGAATGGTGGTGATATCAAGGAATTTTACTAATGAGAGTGGATTTTCAAAATAAAATATAAGGCTCACATGCACATCAAATGCAATCTTCTTTTCTACTTTTCCTGTTCTTTCATTTTCTACCTATAGCAGCTCTCCATACATATATCAGCCTCAGGGAGAACCATGTGATTTAATTTTATGAAAATTATTTCAATTGTTTTAAGTGCACTAAGGTAGACCCACATAAAATCATCATCCTATGTTTATAGATCAATATATACCAAAAAGCTGTAAACACATTATTCTACAGTAAATATTCAGTCTAATAAAAGATTCTTAGAATCTCATCCAATATGCTTCCAAAGCACATCTCCTGTCTGTCTGCATGTTTTAAGGAAATATAAATTAATTACTACAAAATTCTGAGCAAGAATTGATTGGTAAAACAACTATGCTTTGAACTGAATATAATAAATTTAAATAAAGTAACTGTGGGTCTTTCTACAGAAATATTGAGGGTTACATACACCTTTGCCAGTGCTTTGGAGATGTTATCATTTCTATTTTTTTTTTACTCTTGTTTTTTTTTTTAACATCTTTATTGGAGTATAATTGCTTTACAACAATGTGTTAGTTTCTGCTTTATAACAAAGTGAATCAGTTATACGTATACATATGTTCCCATATCTCTTCCCTCTTGCGTCTCCCTCCCTCACCCTCCCTATCACAGCCCTTTAGGTCGTCACATACCACCGAGCTGATCACCCTGCGGTATGCGACTTCTTCCCACTAGCTATCTCTTTTACGTTTTTACGTACATGCCACTCTCACTTTCTCACAGCTTACTCTTCCCACTCTCAATATCCTCAAGTCCATTCTCTAATAGGTCTGTGTCTTTATTCCCGTCTTACCCCTAGGTTCTTCATGACATTTTTTTCGTAGATTCAATATATATGTGTTAGCATAAGGTAATTGTCTTTCTCTTTCTGACTTACTTAACTCTGTATGACAGACGCTAGGTCCATCCACCTCACTACAAATAACTCAATTTCGTTTATTTTTATGGCTCAGTAATATTCTATTCTATATATGTGCCACATCTTCTTTATCCATTCATCCGATGATGGACACTTAGGTTGCTTCCAACTCCTGGCTATTGTAAATAGAGCTGCAATGAACATTTTGGTACATGACTCCTTTAGAATTATGGTTTTCTCAGGGCATATGAGCCCAGTAGTGGGATTGCTGGGTCTTATGGTAGTTCTATTTGTAGTATTTTAAGGAACCACCATACTGTTCTTCATAGTGGCTGTATCAATTCACATTCCCACCAGCAGGGCAAGGGTGTTCCCTTTTCTGCACATTCTCTCCAGCATTTATTGTTTCTAGATTTTTTGATGATGGTCATTCTGACTGCTGTGAGATGATATCTCATTGTAGTTTTGATTTGCATATCTCTTATGACTAATGATGTTGAGCATTCTTTCAAGTGTTGGTTGGCAACCTGTATATATTCTCTGTAGAAATGTCTATTTATGTCTTCTGCTCATTTTTTGATTGAGTTGTTTGTTTTTTTGTTATTGAGCTGCATGAGCTGCTTGTAAATTTTGGACATTAATCCTTTGTCAGTTGCTACGTTTGCAAATATTTTCTCCCATTCTGAGGATTGTCTTCTGCTCTTAATGTTTTCCTTTGCTGTGCAAAAGCTTTGAAGTTTCATTAGGTCACGTTTCTATATTTTTGTTTTTATTTACATTTCTCTAGGAGGTGAGTCAAAAAGGACCTTGCTGTGATTTATGTCATAGAGTGTTCGGCCTATGTTTTTCTCTAAGAGTTTGATAGTTTCTGGCCTTATATTTAGGTCTTTAATCCATTTTGAGTTTATTTCTGTGTGTTGTGTTAGGGAGTGTTCTAACTTCATTATTTTACATGTAGCTGTCCAGTTTTCTCAGCCCCACTTACTGAAGACCCTGTCATTTCTCCAATGTATATTCTTGCCTCCTTTATCAAAGATAAGGTGACCATATGTGCCTGGGTTTATCTCTGGGCTTTCTGTCCTGTTCCATTTATTTATATTTCTGTTTTTGTGCCAGTACCATACTCTCTTGATTATTGTAGCTTTATAGTATAGTCTGAAGTCAGGGATCCTGATTCCTCTAGCTTTCTTTTTCGTTCTCAAGATTGCTTTCTCTATTCAAGGTCTTATGTATTTCCATACAAACTGTGAAATTTTTTGCTCTAGTTCTGTGAAAAATGTCATTGGTAATTTGATAGGGATTACATTGAATTTGTAGATTGCTTTGGGTAGTAGACTCATTTTCTCAATGTTGATTCTTCCAATCCAAGAACATGGTATATCTCTCCATCTATTTGTATCACCTTTCATTTCTTTCATCAGTGAGTTGTAATTTTCTGTGTACAGGTCTTTTGTCTCCTTAGGTAGGTTTATTCTTAGATATGTTAATATTTTTGTTGCAGTGGTAAATAGGAGTGTTTTCTTAATTTCAATTTCAGATTTTTCATCATTAGTGTATAGGAATGGCAGAGATTTCTGTGCATTAATTTTGTATCCTGCTACTTTGCCAAATTCATTGATTAGCTCTAGCAGTTTTCTGGTAGCATCTTTAGGATTCTCTATGTATAGTATCATGTCATCTGCAAACAGTGACAGCTTTACGTCTTCTTTTCCAATGTGGATTCCTTTTATTTTCTTTTCTTCTCTGATTGCTGTGGCTAAAACTTCCAAAATTATGTTGATTAAGAATGGTGAGAGTGGGTAACCTTGTCTTGTTCCTGATAGTGAAAATGATTTCAGTTTTTCACCATTGAGGACAATGTTGGCTGTGGGTTTGTCATATATGGCCTTTATTATGTTGAGGAAAGTTCCCTCTATGCCTACTTTCTTCAGGGTTTTTATCATAAATGGGTGTTGAATTTTGTCGAAAGCTTTCTCTGCATCTATGGAGATGATCATATGGTTTTTCTCCTTCAATTTGTTAATATGGTGTATCACATTGTTTGATTTGCATATATTGAAGAATCCTTGCATTCCTGGAATAAACCCCACTTGATCATGGTGTATGATCCTTTTAATGTGCTGTTTGATTCTGTTTGCTAGTATTTTGTTGAGGATTTTTGCATCTATGTTCATCAGTGATATTGGCCTGTAGTTTTCTTTCTTTGTGACATCTTTGTCTGGTTTTGGTATCAGGTTGATGGTTTCCTCGTAGAATGAGTTTGGTAATGTTCCTCCCTCTGCTATATTTTGGAAGAGTTTAAGAAAGATAGGTGATAGCTCTTCTCTAAATGTTTTCTAGAATTTGCCTGTGAAGCCAATCGGTCCTGGTCTTTTGTTTGTTGGAAGTTTTTTAATCACAGTTTCAATTTCAGTTCTTCTGATTGGTCTCTTCATATTTTCTATTTCTTCCTGATTCAGTCTTGGCAGATTGTGCATTTCTAAGAATTTGTCCATTTCTTCCCAGTTATCCATTTTCTTGGAATAGAGTTGCTTGTAATAATCTCTCATGATCTTTTGTATTTCTGCATGTGTCAGTTGTTACTTCTCCTTTTTCATTCTAATTCTATTGATTTGAGTCTACTCCTTTTTTTTTTTTTGGATAAGTCTAGCTAATGGTTTGTCAATTTTGTTTATCTTCTCAAAGAACCAGCTTTTAGTGTTATTGATCTTTGCTATTGTTTCCTTCATTTCTTTTTCATTTATTTCTGATCTGATCTTTATGATTTCTTTCCTTCTGCTAACTTTGGGGTATTTTTGTTCTTCTTTCTCTAATTGCTTTAGGTGCAGGGTCAGGTTGTTTACTCGAGATGTTTCCTATTTCTTAAGGGGGGATTGTATTGCTATAAACTTCCCCCTTAGAACTGCTTTTGCTGCGTCCCATAGGTTTTGGGTCGTCTTGTCTCCATTGTCATTTGTTTCTAGGTAGTTTTTTTATTTCCTCTTTGATTTCTTCAGTGATCACTTCGTTATTGAGTAGTGTATTGTTTAGCCTCCATGTGTTTGTATTTTTTACAGATCTTTTCCTGTCATTGATGTCTAGTCTCATAGCATTGTGGTCGGAAATGATACTTGATACAATTTCAATTTTCTTAAATTTACCAAGGCTTGATTTGTGACCCAAGATATGATCTATCCTGGAGAATGTTCCATGAGCACTTGAGAAAAATGTGTATTCTGTTGTTTTTGGATGGAATGTCCTATAAATATCAATTAAGTCCATCTTGTTTAATGTATCATTTAAAGCTTGTGTTTCCTTATTTATTTTCATTTTGGATGATCTGTCCATTGGTGAAAGTGGGGTGTTAAATTCTCCTACTGTGAGTGTGTTACTGTCGATTTCCCTTTTTATTGATGTTAGTATTTTCCTTATGTATTGAGGTGCTGCTATGTTGTGTGCATAAATATTTATAATTGTTATATATTTTTCTTGGATCGATTCCTTTATCATTATGTAGTGTCCTTCTTTGTCTCTTCTAATAGTCTTTATTTTAAAGTCTATTTTGTCTGATGTAAGAATTGCTACTCTAGGTTTGTTTTGATTTCCCTTTGCATGGAATAACTTTTTCCATCCCCTTACTTTCAATCTGTATGTGTCACTATGTCTGAAGTAGGTCTCTTGTAGACAGCATATATATGGGTCTTGTTTTTTGTATCCATTCAGCCAACCTGTGTCTTTTGGTGGGAGCATTTAGTCCATTTACATTTAAGATAATTATTGATATGTATGTACCTATTCCCATTTCCTTAATTGTTTTGGGTTCATTATTGTAGGTATTTTCCTTCTGTTGTGTTTCTTGCCTAGAGAAGTTCCTTTATTATTTGTTGTAAAGCTGGTTTGGTGGTGCTGAACTCTCTCAGATTTTGCTTGTCTGTAAACATTATAATTTCTCCATCAAATCTGAATGAGATCCTTGCTGGGTAGAGTAATCTTGGTTGCAGGTTTTTCTCCTTCATCACTTTAATTATGTCCTGCCAATCGTTCTGGCTTGTAGAGTTTCTGCTGAGAGATCAGCTGTTATCCTGATGGGGATTCCCTTTTGTGTTATTTGTTGTTTTTCCCTTGCTGCTTTTAATATGATTTCTTTGTGTTTAATTTTTGACAGTTTGATTAATATATGTCTTGGCGTATTTCTCCTTGGATTTATTCTGTATGGGACTCTCTGTGCCTCCTGGACTTGATTAACTATTTCCTTTCCCATATTAGGGAAGTTTTCAACTATAATCTCTTCAAATATTTTCTCAGTCCCTTTCTTTTTCTCTTCTTCTTCTGGAACCCCTATAATTTGAATGTTGGTGCATTTAATGTTGTCCCAGAGGTCTCTGAGACTGTTCTCTGTTCTTTTCATTCTTTTTTCTTTATTTTGCTCTGCAGCAGTTATTTCCACTATTTTATCTTCCACCTCACTTATCCGTTCTTCTGCCTCAGTTATTCTGCTATTGATCCCATCTAGAGTATTTTTCATTTCATTTATTGTGTTTTTAATTGATGCTTGATTCATCTTTAGTTCTTCTAGGTCCCTGTTAACTGTTTCTTGCATTTTGTCTCTTCTATTTCCAAGATTTTGGATCTTGGAAATAGAATCTTGGATCATCTTTACTATCATTATTCTGAATTCTTTTTCAGGTATACTGCCTATTACCTCTTCATTTGTTAGGTCTGGTAGGTTTTTATCTTGCTCCTTCACCTCCTGTGTGTTTTTCTGTCTTCTCATTTTGCTTATGTTACTGTGTTTGGGGTCTCCTTTTTGCAGGCTGCAGATTCGTAGTTCCCATTGTTTTTGGTGTCTGTCCCCAGTGGCTAAGTTTGTTTCAATAGGTTGTGTATGCTTCCTGGTAGGGGGGACTTGTGCCTGTGTTCTTGTGGTTGAGGGTAAAGTAAAATAGAATAAAGTGTAAAATATAGTACCATTATTAAAATTAAAATGTAAATATTGGAAGAAAAAACAGACAGTTAGAACCCTGGGACATATGGTGGAAGCAAAGCTATACAGAGAAAATCTCACACAGAAGCATACACATACACATTCACTAAAAAAGAGCAGGGGGAAAAATTGAAAATCTTGCTCTCAAAGTCCACCTCCTCAATTTGGGATAATTCATTGTCAAAAGAGGAAAAGGGGAAAAAGTCTTAAATCTTGTGCTCAAAGTCCACCTCCTCAATTTGGGATGATTCGCTGTCCATTCATGCACTCCACAGATGCAGGGCACATTAAGTGGACTGTGGAGCTTTAATCCGCTGCCTCCGAGGCTTCACAGAGAGATTTCCCTGTCTCTTCTCTGCTCTCACAGCTCCCGGGTTTCAGCCTTGGACCTGGCCCCGCCTCTGCACGTAGGTCACTGGAGGGCGTCCCTTCTTTGCTTAGACAGGAGGGGTTTAGAGGAGCCGCTGATTGAGGGGCTCTGGCTCACTCAGGCCGAAGGGAGGGAAGGGCACCCAGTGCAGGGCGGACCTGCAGCGGCAGAGGCCAGAGTGAAGTTGCAGCAGCCCGAGGTGCTCCGTGTGCTTTCCCAGGGAAGCCGTCCCTGGGTCCCAGGACCCCGGCAGTGACAGGATGCACAGGCTCCCCAGAAGGCGGGGTGGACAGTGACCTGCGCTCACACACAGGCCTTGTGACTGTGGCAGCTGCAGCCCCAGCATCCCATGCCCGTCTCCGGGTTCCACGCCTTTAGCCATGGCTCACGCCCGTCTCTGGAGCTTCTTTTAGTAGCGCTCTTAATGCCCTCTCCTCGTGCACCAGGAAACAAAAGGGCAGAAAAAGTCTCTTGCCTCTTCTGCAGCTCCAGACTTTTCCCCCCGGACTTCCTCCGGGCTAGCCGTGGTGAACTAACCCCTTCAGGCTCTCTTCCTGCCACCAGCCCCAGTCCTCTCCCTGCGCTCTGAGTGAAACCTGATACCCGAGCCTCAGCTCCCAGCCCCGCCCGACCCGGTGGCTGAGCAGACAAGCCTCTCGGGCTAGTGTGTGCCTGAGGGCACCGGTCCTCTGTGCCGAAATCTCTCTGCTTTGCCCTCTACACCCCTGTTGCTGTGCTCTCCTCTGCTACTCCGAAGCTTTCCCCCTCCGCCACCTGCAGTCTCTGCCTGCGAAGGGGCTTCTAGTGTGTGGAAACCTTCCCTCCTTCATGGCTCCCTCCAACTGGTGCAGGTCCCGTCCCTATCCTTTTGTCTCTGTTTATTATTTTTTCTTTTGTCCTACCCAGGTATGTGGGGAGTTTCTTGCCTTTTGTGTGGTCTGAGGTCTTCTGTCAGCGTTCAGTAGGTGTTCTGTAGGAGTTGTTCCACGTGTAGATGAATTTCTGATGTATCTGTGGGGAGGAAGGTGATCTCCGTGTCTTACTCTTCCACCATCTTCCTCCGCTCCAGTCTGTGTGTTTTTAAAGGAAATTTTATTTTATTGATACCTATATCTCTAACATCTAAATAATGCCAAAATACACTGGACACTGGTATTAACATAATTAAATCATATATCCCTACAGCACTAGTAACTGAAAAGCTAGTAAGTGCCAGACAAAGTCAGCAAGACATTTGTCATAGCCATTAACTGCACTGAGATGTGATTTTAATGCAACCATAAGATTCCAGAGTAAATGGAATCAGATTTCCCTGTTCATTCTCCAGAGCACCATCCTAGTTCACAATGTTGCTAAGAACTTTTAAAGATTTTAATAGAAACTTACTGTCATTTTCTAATGACTTTTCTAATCTCTTTTTCCCCCGAATTACTGTCACAGTGACTATTTTTTTATAGTCGTGTAGTGAACTTTAAATACAACCTATTTTCTTGCCTACTTTCTCCTAGCCATGCACATTTGTCTTAATCCTTTTCCTATCTTCTCAGTTTTGAAGAGAAAATACTCACATTACCTTTTTCCTCTACAATATTTCCAACTTTTTTGGTTTCCAACAACAGAAGCAACAGTTCCAAAAGTTTGATTTGAGGAGTGAATCATGCTTCCATAGAAATGAGGAGACCCTAAGTGGTATTAATTTATCAAAGGCTGTTAGATAGTCTTAAGAAGACTCAAAGGTTACTTCAAAAAAGTAATTAAACTAGGTTAGGTAACAGATATAGGGAAGTACACACCATACAAGTCTTCTCACTGGAATCTTTCCCATACCTTCTTCTAGAGATAAAATAACAGGGGGAGATTTCCAATTTGCTAAAATGCTTAGAACTTTGGTAAATACTTATGTTTTTATCATTATTATTAATTTTAATGGCACAAATGTATATCAAATGTGATAGGTAAGAACCATAATTGCATCTTAATTCCCATATTTTTTAGCAACTTCTATGTGCTGGACATTATAATGTATAATTCTAATGGATATAAGGATATAAGAACATACTTCTTTCTCTCCAAGAATTTATAATCTGGTATAATTCATTTTGTTCATGAAATATAAAAACAGTATGTATATACAATTTGAGATCAGAATCTCAATAAGCACTTTGGTAAATTACATGAACTGTGTTTAATAATAAATACAAAGTCATTTCAAAATTGATTAATTTTAATTATTTTAATGACAGAATCAGTTGTATAGTTATATATCTGACAGCTTCATAATTTACTTGCATATAGTAGTCCCAAATAAAAAATTCGTTATACCCAAATCCTACTCTGTTCAACTAAACACAGACATCCAATGCTATTAATTCGTTTTATAGAGATAAATATTAAAAACTGTATGATTTATTTTGATACCTAATAAACAAAAACCCATTAGTCACATAAAATCAGCTTCTCCTGGGTTTAACTACTGTAAAATATTTTTAATGTTCACTAAGGAAACACTATTTTAAGCTAATTTAATGTTTTCTATCATAATTGAGCTCAAAGATTAGACTCATCCTTACAGAACACAAATATTTATATAATAATTTATTATCTACAAAAGATGAATTCTGCTGACTGATAACCATATGAAATTGTGCTTGATAGGCTTAATTTTAATGAATTTCTTTTAATACATAATTTTCTGTCAGTGGAATATAAACAGAAGTTAAATAATCAGTATGGACAATTCATTTGGTTTATTATTCATGTTTAATCTGGCCTCGAAATGCACTAAGTTAAAAATCACTAGTAATAGGGACTTCCGTGGTGGTCCAGTGTTTAAGACTCCATAGTTCCAAAGCAGTGGGCCCAGGTTCGATCCTTGGTCAGGGAACTAAGAGCCCACATGCCATGTGGCAAAAAAAAAAAAAAAAAAAAAAATCACTAATAATAAGGAAAACACACAAAAATGTTTTGAAAGATAATTCACAATTTGTTTTGGGTTTTTTCACAAGACTCCCTAAATCCTAAATCAGGGCTCCCTCTGCTTTTTCTTCTTCACCCTTTGGCCTGATGAATGGTAGACAAAACCTCACAGTATCTCTAACATCCTTGTGCCTTAACACTGTCTATTAGCCTTTGTTTGGCAACCTTCAACACCAACATTCTCCAAATAGCCACAGCTCTTCCGTTTTGCTCTATTCTACCACTTACCTGTAGCTCAGAACAGAAACTAACATAGAATATTCAATTAATGAGAAACTCTCTCAATATCAAGTGCATTCCATTCTCATCCATGGTGAATTCTGATCTCAGGAATTACACCAATACTTATCTGTCTTGTCTCTGTCTTCAGACCCCTTTCTCCCTTTAATGACCATTTCTCTCAACTTGTAAATATGTTTAGGTCTATTTCTTCTTCATCTTTTAATTATTTGTTTACCCTATATTATATTGCAAAATCTCTGCAAATCTCAATCTATCATGGATTTCACTCAAAAGCAGAATACAATGTTCATGTAAATTAAAAATACCATCCCAGTGTTTAAATTGTAAAAATAAAATATAACAATTGAAAATCAAAAGAACTATTAATAGCTTCAATGGAAGAGGGAGTTAATAATATTTGTAATCTTTCCCAAGCTTTCTTTATCTACACTGTTGATGAATAACTTCACACATTCGTCTGGTTTGACCTTTATTATATTTCTTTGCTTACTCATTATATATAATAAATTATAATATTCTAACTTATAATTATCATTCATATGGGATGGCAGGAAGAGTTTGACAGTTTTGTCAGGCAATTTAAGATATTTGGATTGAATATGGAGCCAGACACTATGAAAAGACTTCTCATTTGTCAAATAAACCTTACTCTATGTTGCTTCTTATAAATGAATTTGTTAGAGTAACAACACTGAAATTCCCCAAAAGGCATGTGAGGAATGAAAACTTTACAACACAAAACACTTACTTTTACTGACTATAAAGTCAAGGCATTTACATACAAGTGAGGTAGCTAAATTAAATTCATATGATCCTCTATAATGAGTTAAACATCGTATTTCAATAAAATTTTCTGCAAAAACTTATAATAAATTGAAATGTCCATGATAAATATTTAAATAAGCAGAAATTTGAAAAGCCACACTAAAACTATAAACATTTTACAGTTCAGTGTAAGAATGTCAAAGGAGTTCTTCTTGTAAATAAATGAACTAAATTTGTTTTGATTATGTAATTATGTCATTAATATAACAATGGTAACCCTAATCTGGGTTATATTAACATTTTAGTTTCTACATATATTAATTTGTAAATTTTCTTCAGCTTTCTACTTTATGTTTTCCTTAAAATATAAATGTGTACTCAAAATACTTGTGCTTTCATGTGCTCAAAGGTGTCTTATTTGGAGATATTGAAACTTTCTCCCTATAGTTTCAACTATAATTTTAGAAAAGCTGAGTCAAATTACTTAATATTTTTAATCTATATTATTACACACAGAATGTGTTCAGTGCTCTAGGAGATGCATCACTGTTTTCAAATATAAAGACTGAATTTGTTTTGGTAGTGGTAATTTGATGCCTACTTTTGGTTAAATAAAACTGTAAAACACTTTTTAAATTTTATGGGTAGAGTTATTACATTTGCCAATGACATTTTATCTATTTGTTTTCCAAATCATAATAACATCTCAAGGGTTAAGGAAGTGCTAAATTCTTATCTATAATAGTTCGGCTTTCCCAAGAAACACTAAAATGTCATTCTTAATATTATATAATATATCCTGACATTTTTTCTTGAGGTATACTCACAGGACACAGATCACCAAACTATTTTATTTTAGTCATCTGATTTGATTTAGTGATTAAATTTTCTCTTTAGTGACTTTATTGGTGTCATGAAACCTAATCATATGTAAATATATAGAATAATATACAGAACAAATATATAGAATGAAATATATAGAACTATATATATATATATATATATATATATATATACAGTGCAAAACAATATATAGAAAATAATAAGATACAACAATAATAAAATAAAAACAACAGCAGCAGCCAAAAGTCATGAAAGTAGCTTCCCTTTAACAACTACTTAGGTGTAGAAAAGTAATATTAAAATTATTTTTTTATTAAATATCATGCAGCACCAAGTTGTGTACCCACAGATGGAGATTTAACCAAAGTCACAATTTTGAAATCTTGTCAACACTAAGTCAAACTCAGTCAGTATCTAATTAATAGTAACATTTTCACTTTAACAATTCACTCTAATAAAGCAGTGTGGGTTGCCTTGTATGTTCAATCTCTATTTGAATATAAATGACTTTCCTTGAAAGTACTCAGATGTATATCCATGAATATCAACCCCGACCCATCTTTTCTAGTCTCATCTGCTCTAGGTGCGATAACCACTCATAGTGTAATTTACACACATGTGCCCAAGTGCATGCACAAACACAGGCACAGACACACACACAATAATACATCCACAGCTACATTTATTACAGCAGATCATTGCTTACATCCTTGCTCGTATAATATTGAATGCTTACTTTTCCACAGTATATGTCTTTGGTATCATGTGACATTAATTAATATAGTCTGAGGAAGAAATTTTGTCTCTGGCAACTTTTTCTTCATATAGATTTTAACATTTAACATCTCAAAAGTAATGAAACTTATCTGGTTTTGCTACTAAGACTACCATATTTAATAAAGTTTCTATAGTTTTCATTATTTTTTCCTCTTCTGGAGGTAAAACTATCAGTTTTGTACTCAAAAAAATTACCTTTGATTGTCCTAATAGATAAAATGGCATACATACAGGTTTAAAACATTAAAAACTTATGAATAATAGAAAATGTGCAAGATTGCTAAACTGAAAACTATAAAAATGCCAAAAGAAATTAAAGAGGTTCTTAAATAAATGTATGTATATGTATATATATTCCTTAAGGATGGATTGGAAGAGTTAATATTACAGTCTTTGGGAAGACATAAATTCTTATGTAATCTATAGACTTAAGTGTAATCAAAATCAAAATCTATAACAGACTTTTGGGGATGGAAATTTGTGAGTAATTTATTCAGTTTATTGTAAAACTAATATATAAATGCAAAGTAATAGAAGTCAAAATTAAAATATATGTGTATTCATATCTCTTAAAAAAGAAGAAAGTTGGAGGAAGTACACCACTATTATATGGTTTTGAAGCCTACTATAAAGCTACAGTAATTCAGAACACTGCAGACTGCTACAATAAATAAATAAATAAATAAGGAATAAAACAGAATATAGAGTCCAGAAGTAGACTTACACATATAGCATGAATTAATTTTCCACAGAGGCACCAAGACAATTTAATAGGGAACGGAAAGTATTTTCAGCAGATAGTGTGGAAATTACTGGATAAATACGGGAAAAGGGAACTTCAACATTTATATCAAATGCAAAAATTAACCCAACATATTAAAGAAACATAAGGTAATATATTCATAGCATTGGAGTAAGCAAAGTCTTCTAGACAAGAAGAAAAAAGCACCATCCATAAGAGAAAAAAGGTTATTTAGGCTTCATCAAAATTAAAATTTTATGCAACTTTGTAGGCATCATTTGAAAAATGAATATTGTTCAATAGCATTTGTTGTCTGGGAAATTATTTGTCAAATTAAATTTGGCAATAACTTAAATGGCTAATAGTATAAATCATTGGGAAAGCAAATGTTGGTGGGAATGCAGAACTACTTGAACTTTTATTGCTTGCCAGAGGGCTGTGAAATTATACAACACCTTGGAAAACTATTAGACTGTTTTATAAAATTAAATACACATGTATCTTTTTACCTAGTCACATTCCTAAATACCTACATAGAAGATATGAAAATTATTTTCAAAAAATATATAACAAGAATACTTATATCAGTTTTATAACAGACCAAAAACCAAACACCCCAACTGGATAACTGACAAGCAATTTTGTCCCTCAACAGCATAACTGACAAAAAAAATTTGTCTGTACAATCAATAGCATACTACTCAACAAAATACAAAAAGAATCACTACTGAACTTCACAACAATGGAGATGAATCTCAAAAATACTATATTGAGTTTGCAAAAAAGCCAGAAACAATATGGTTATTTCGTTTCTATGAATTATTCTGTTTTTATGAAGATCAAATCAAGTGAAACAAACTTATGGTTGTATAAAGCAGAGTACTGGTTTCTTACTAGAGACAAAGAATGTCAGGAAGAGTCAGAAGGAAATTCTCTGGGATGATGAAGATATTTGATATGTCTATTGGGGTACTGGTTACATAGGTGCATATAAACATCAAAACTAAACAAATAGTACACCTAAGACGTGTTCATTTCACTGTATGTATATTTGACCCCAATTTAAAAATGTACAATGCAGTGAGAATTAGGTGCAAAGTAATCACCAATCTAACAAAATTAATAAAGTCCAGATTTTTAAAATACTCTTTAATTTTGGTTGCTTGTATTAATCTTCACTATAGCAGATGTTTTTAGTATAATTAAAATCTCCTTTTATCATCTTATTAGATTCATTTTTACTATTACTAGAAAAAGAACCAGATAGTAGCTTAATAATTATTTTAAAATAAATGGTAAATAAATGGATATTATATGTCTATTGCAATATGTATAATTTTGATACTGCTTTCAATGAATCATCTTTATTCCAGATAAAATGTGTCTATTAAAAGTACAACAGTAAAATAATGACATCAAAAACTGTAAAGTTTTTGATTGTTGTTAACTTATTAATGTAAAATTTATGAAAATACTTTTGTCAAAATGAACTGCACCCACTTAACTAAACATTAGCTAAATTTAGACTAGGATAGCAGTGTATGAAATCCTTGTGTCATATAAGCAGCCAATGAGAGTTAAATATTAAGATCACAGTGAGATACCTGCAAAGTTATAAAAATAATGTTACAAATTTGGAAATCACAGAGCAGTAAAATTTTTAATCATTGTTTTTCTTCTGAACCTGACAAAGCTCCTTATTTGTTTTGATTGAATGCTCTAAGTCATCAAAGGCCCACAAGCCATTTTCTAAATGAAAAACTAACCTAGTCCAATATATGATTTCTATGATCACAGTTTCATCCATTGTGTTCAAAGGAATATTTTTCATGACTAGTATTCACTATATATTTCAGGTATTTCTCTGTAAATTTCATTATGACACCAGCCTCTTTCAGTTATCCCATAAAATGGCTCTACTATGTACCAAACTTAAAAGACAGTTTCTACACCCTCATTTAAATGGATCACTTTCCTGTATTAATCCCAGTAGATCTATATTTCCTCTTGAAAATCCATTCTCTAGGACTGTGTGATGCCTTACTCTTTGAATATCTCTAACCATTCCTTTAGCCTCTCCTTATGGAAGTAATACCTTTATGGACACCTTAACGTTGTCTTATATGCTTCTTTTCTATGTTCTTCAAATATTCTTACACTGCAGTACATTGTTGTATTATAGTGTTTGCATTTTCCTCTATCCCTCACTTGATTGTCAGCTCCTTGAGGGAATACAACTTGTCTTATTCATCTCTACTACTTGTTACATGGTCAGTAAAATTATTTAATGAATGAATGGTGAAGATATTAAAAAAAATCCCAGTAATAATATACATCAGTTTATATGATTTTTAACAGAAGGCAATAGGTACATGATGAAGAATGATTTGTGATCTGGACAAGTTTTCTTTTAGAGATCACAGGTTTTTTTTTTTAACTCTCTTCATAAATAATGAAACTGAGCATTGAGTTTCAGTGGGAGACTAGATATCAAAGGACCCCTTAGTGCTTTTATTCTGTTTTTTCAGAGGAAACTAGAAATGAGAAAGACGATAATAAAGAGGGATCAAAGCAATTAGAAGGAAGAGTTTGTAAAATAATCCAGATAAATAAAAGTACTTATAGAGTCTAAAACAATTTTTTGGCCCTATGTAATGGTTAATTTTATTTGTCAACTTGGCCAGGCAATAGAACTCAGATATTTGGACAAGCATCTCTGGACATTGTTGTGAAGCTATTTTATTTGATGATATTAACATTTGAATCAATAGATTTTGAGTAATGCAGATCATCGACCTTAATGTGGGCATGTCTCATCTCTTCAGTTGAAACCCTAAAGAAAAAGAATAAACTCTTCCAAAGAAGAGGGAATTCTGCCAGCAGACTGCCTTCAGACTTGAGCTGTACCATCAGCTCTTACTTGAGTCTCCAGTTTGTTGACTTACCTTGAACATTTTGGATTTGCCAGTCTCCACAATTACATGAGTCAATCCCTTGTAATAAATTTCTGTAGATAGATAGATGATAGATAGATAGATAGATGATAGATAAATAGATTGACAGATAGATAGATGATAGTTGATGGATGGATAGATAGATTATAGATAGATAGATAGATGATAGATAGATAAATGATAGGTAGATGATAAATAGATGACAGAGAGATAGATGGATAGATAGATGGATAGATGGATTGATAGCTAGCTAACTAGATAGATGATAGATAGATGATAGATACATAGATAGATAGATAAATGATAGATGGATAGATAGATAGATAAATGATAGATAGATAGGTAGATGACAGATAGAGAGATAGATGGATAGATAGATAGATGATAGATGGATAGATAGATGATAGAAAGATGGATAGATGATGGATGAATAGATAGATGTACAGATAGATAGGTAGGTGATAGATAGATAAGAGCTAGAGATGAGAGAGAAGGAAGGCAGAGAGGGACACTTACCCTGTTAGTTCTGGTTCACTGGAGAACCCTGACTCCAACATCTTGTTTGTAAGTTTATATTTAAGCATAACTATTTGAAAGACATTAGTTCTTTCTTAAGACATGAAACTAGATTTATAAATTAATTTTAGTTATAAGATAAGAAGTCAAAATACAAGGTGACGGCTATGTGTAATAGTTTCTGATGTTTTTCTAATGTTGTGAATATTATATATAAACATAATTCTATAGGAAGTGCAGCACATGTGACAGAGAATTATTTATTTCACTGAAAATAATAAAAATTTTGGGAAGACAAAAAACATTTTGATTAACAATAATAAAAAGACAGAGAAGTTTGCCTGAATCTTTTGCAAAATAATATTTCAAAATTAATTTAACTGTCTGTTTGATTAAAGTCAGCATCTGGTCCAAATATTAATATCACCATATTACTGTCATTTTATTTATAGTGCTTTGTAGGGTTGTAAAATAGCACTTTGTTTTAAATATTCTTCTCTATTTCTTAGTCATTTGGTTAGGGGGATGGACTGTTTTGAAATTTCAAATTAATTTTCATTCAATTTCTGGCTTACACAAATTAGAAGAAAACAGTATAAAACAATAAAAACTTATGTGACATAAGCAAAATTAATAGTAAATGTATACCAATTGACAATCGTTTGTGTGTATCATGTTTTTGAAACCTAATTCATGGTTCATACAGCTTGATTAGAAAATAGGCAAAGAAAATATTTCAATATATAAAAACTAAGACAATAAACATGAAGATGTCTCTGTGTGAAAGAGATTTGGTATACTACCAAATGCTGTTGTTTGTTGTTGTTTAATATTGTTTGCTATCAAAAGCTAACTTAAAAATAAACAGCTTTGAGGTGCAGATGTAGAGAATGGACTTGAGGACACAAGGAGGGGGAAGGGTAAGCTGGGACAAAGTGAGAGAGTGACATTGATATATAAACATTACCAAATGTAAAATAGAAAGCTAGTGGGAAGCAGCCACATAGCACAGGGAGATCAGCTCAGTGCTTTGTGACCACCTAGAGGGGTGGGATAGGGAGGATGGGAGGGAGACGCAGGAGGGAGTGGATATGAGGATATATGTATATGCATAGCTGATTAACTTTGTTATACAGCAACAACTAACAACAAGGTAAAGCAATTATACTCCCATAAATATGTTAAAAAACACAAAAAATAGGAAGTGTAATTTTTCCATACTTGTAATTTTTATATAAAGAAACAACTTAAATTTATTTTTTTATAAATTAATATAATCTCTGATTTTTAAAAAAAACAAATGTTATGTAAATGGATGAAAAACATTATTTCTGTATAACTCTATATACTTTGGATGTTACTTTTTTTCTAACTTATCCTCTTTTGGAAACAAACAAACAAACAAACAAAAACAATTGTTTCCCTTTCTTTAAAACTATTTTTTTTAGTGTTTATTTATTTATTTATTTGGCTGCTCTGTGTCTTAAGTGGCAGCATTGGACATGTGGGATCTAGTTCCCCGACTAGGGATCAAACCTGTGCCCCCTTCATTGGGAGCATGGAGTCTTAACCGCTGGACCACCAGGGAAGTCCCTGTTTCCTTATGTTTTATTACACAAATATTGGACAGCATGGAAAAACAGCTTAAAATGAAGTTACTTAAGCAGATAGAAGGAATAAACCAAATGGCTGAATCTCTGTAAGAACAGAGAGCTTTGTGGTTTTACATAGACTTATTCTCATCTCCATTTTCCCAGCTCTTTTTCCAGAGAAAAATAAACAGATACAAAAGAATACTTGGGATACAATAGCTGAAAACTTTCCAAATCTTATGAAAAACATTAATCTACAAATATGAGGATCTCAAAGAACTTTGTTATTCAATGAAGTAAGATAAATTCAAAGTTACCCCTTGAAAGACATACATTAAGTCAAAGTTAAAGAATATAAAATAATATAGTAGGGAAATAGTAAACAAAAGAGAGCTTGAGTCACTATAATTGTACCAGATAAGATAAACTTTAAGACAAAGTTGTTATTAGAGACAGGATAGACATTTTGTAATGATAAAAGTGTAAATCCATCAGGAAGGCATTCAGTTATATACACCTAAATACAGAGATGTTGAATACTTGAAGCAAAATTGACACAGTTGAAGGGAGAAATGGACAAGTTGACAATAATAGTTGCAGATTTAAATACTCCATTGTCAAAATGTACAGAACAACTAAAGAGAAGACCAGCATGGAAACATAAGGCATGAACAACAGTATAAACCAAGGAGACTTAACAGACATCTGTAAACTGTTTCACTGCTATCCAGTAACTGCAGAATACATTTTTTTCTCTGGTATAAATGGAACATTTTCCAAAGGAGACTATATGTTAATTCGTAAAAAAAGAAAAGTCACAGTACATTTAAAGTATTGAAGTCAAACAAGTTGTTTCTCTGACCACAATGGAATGAAATTAAAAATATAGAAGGGAAGGATATTTATGAAATTTAGACAAAACACTCTTCAGTAACCAACAGGTCAAAGAAAAACTACAGTAGAAAATAGAGAATACTTTGAGATGAATGAAAATGTACACACAACAAACCAATTTATGAGATGTGGCAAACGGAGTGCTCAGAGGGAAAGTTATATTAAAAATATAAATTTATATTAGTATAGAGCATATATACAACTCACAAAACTAATAAAGAGACTAAGCCAGGAGGTAGGATCCAAGATTCAATATACACAAAATCAACTGCATTTCTATATGCTAGCAATTAAAAATCTGAAAATAAAATTAAGAAAACAAATCCATTAAAACAGCATCAAAAAATAAAATAGGGCTTCCCTGATGGTGCAGTGGTTGAGAGTCCACCTGCCGATGCAGGGGACATTGGTTCGGGCCCCAGTCCTGGAAGATCCCACATGCTGTGGAGTGTCTTAGCCCATGAGCCATGGCCACCGAGCCTGCACGTCCGGAGCCTGTGCTCCACAATGGAAGAGGCCACAGCAGTGAGAGGCCCACGTACCACTAAATAAATAAATAAAATAAAATAAAATAAAATAAAATAAGTTTGTGCACTGAAAGCTACAAAACATTGTAGAAGCCCCAAATAAATGGAAAACTATTTCTAGGAAGACATAACTTTGTTAAGATCACATTGGCAACACTTTTCAATATGATCTTCAGATTCAATGCAATACCTATCAAAATCCCACCTTGCTGAATTTGACAAACTGATCCTAAAAGACATATAAATGCAAGGAATTCAGCACACCCAAAACTATTACAGAGGAGAATAAATTTGGAGAAGTCACATTTGCTGATTTTAAAACAAACCACAAAGCTACAATAATCAAGATAGTATGGTCATGACACAAGGATAGCCATAGAAATCAAGAGAATATAGTTGATAGTTTAGAACTAAAACTTCATTTTATTATTAATTAATTTTTGATAAAAGGCAAAGAAAATTTAATGAGGAAAGGATAGTCTTTTCAGCAAATGGTGAGGCAAGATATCCAATGCAAAGAAACAAAATAGAAAACAAAAACATCAAACAAAAAAGCAGTCTATTTAGAAAAAACAGCTCAAAAATGAGCCATAAACTTACTGTAAGAGCAAAAAGTATAAAACTCTTAGAAGAAAACTAAGAAGTAGATCTTCATGATCTTGTGTTAGTCAGTGGCTTTGTATATAGAGGCAGCAAAAGAACAACTAACAAAAGAAAAACAGATAAATTGGACTTCATAAAAATTAGAAACTTGTGCTTCATTGTACATCATGAGGAAGTGAAATAACCTACAGTATGAGAGGAAATGTTTGTAAGCCATATATCTTAGAAGTGAACTGCATCCAACATATGTAAAGGTCCCTTGCAACCTAACAAAAAGTGACAGTTCAATTTATAATTTTAATAAATTGAATTTGAGTAGACATTTTTCTGAATAAGGTATACAAACATCCAAGAGGGACATAAAATGATACTCAGCTTCATTAGTCATTTGGGAAATGGAAGTCAAAAGCACATTGAGAAATACTTTACACTCACTAGGTTGGCAAAAATAAAAATAAACATAAATATATATAAAATCAAAAACAGAAACACAACAAAAACAGCAAAAAACACAGAAACAACAAAACAAGCAAACAAAAATCAGATATTGTTAGAGAGGATGTGGAGAAAATGGCATCTTCATTTATTACTGGTGGGATTGTAAACTGGTACAAATGCTTTGGAAAACAATTTGGAAGTTCCTCAAAATATTAAATGAGTTACCATATGCTATAGTCTGAATATTTGTGTTCCTGCAGATTCATAAGTTAAAAACCTAATGACCAAGGAGTTGAGGCCTTTGAGAAATGATTAGATCATGAGAGCAGAGCCTTCCTCAGCATATTAGTACCTTTTAAAAAGAGGTTCCAGAGAGGTTCCTAACTCCTTTCCATTATGTGAGACCCAAGATGAGTCAGTAACCTGCAACACAGAAGACGGCCCTTGTCAGAACTTGGTCATGCTGGCACCATGATCTTTGAATTATCAGACTCCAGAACCATGAGAAATAAATGTATGTTGTTTTTAAGCTACTCAGACTGTGATATTTTGTTATAGCAGCCCAAAAGGACTAAGATACCATATGACCAATCAATTCTACTTTTATGTATATAAACCTGAGAAATTAAAATGTATTTCCTCACAAAAACTTGTACATTAATTTTCATAGCATTATTAATGATAACAAAAACATAGAACAATCCAAGTGCCTACAGTATGAGTGAAACATGAACACATTATGCTAAACGAAAGAAATATTTCACAAAAATCTACATATATGTTCTACAAATTCATTTTATGAAATGTCTAGAAAAGAAAAACTCATAGGGTCAGTAGTTACATTGGGTTAGAAGGAAAATTGGGGGATGCCTTCTAATGGTTGCAAAGTTTCTTTAGGGGATGATGAAATGTTCTAAAATTACATAGCGGTGATAATCACCCAATTTGAAGAGCACACTGAAAAACACTGAATTTTAGACTTTAAAAAGGTGAATTTTATGATGTGTGAATTGCATCTCAATAAACCTGTTATTTTTTTAAGTGAAAATAAAAGAGAGAAGGACATTTCTCTGGACCACGAAAATAATTCAATAATATCTGTGAAGTTTGTTTCATATCGAATTAAGGATGTCTTCTGTATGTGGTACATTGTTTCCAACTGAGTTTTACCAAGGCGAGGTTTTAGCAAGTGATTAGAAATCTGGATTATAAAAGCCAATGTTTCTCTTTTCCTACCTTTCTACCTCAAGTGACATCTCTTCCAGTGATGGCAGGTCACTAACTTTCAGTGATGGAAGGATGTACTATAATTAACCTGCCACCAGGGAGCTGCCTGTTCTTTATTTTTTTTCTTTTTCTTTCTTTTTTTTTTTTTTTTCTGAACAATAGTGCCATGTTGAGTGTTTAGGTTACTGTTGGCTTCTGCCCTTGGCAGGCTGGGTATTGAGCAGGTGGATAATCAGATCATCCTACAATATATTGATACATCATGATACAGAAGAAGCTGGCTTAACAGAATTTGATTGGCTAACTGAATCAGTTACAGTGCCAAATGGTAAACAATATCCAATGAGGTTTGTGAGTTGTCCTTCTACTTTTTTGAATCAGTTACAAGTCTAAGGTACTGTTTCTATCATAAGCCAGGATATACATATCAGAAAATCAAAGATGTATGTGAATATTATCTCTCTTACTACTACACCTAATAACTCACTTGGAGAATTTTGGCTTCTTGTCTCTGCAACCTTGTTCTGATGTTCCATATTTCTTTGTTTCCAAACAAGAATCCCTCAGGGGATTAATAGTGATTTTTTTTCTTGTTAAATTGAGAACTGATACTGTTTCTAGGGCACTTTGGGCTTCTCAAGTCACTATACTCTACTGGTCAAGAAATATATACTATTTACCAAGAAAAAAATTTAGTTGCTGCTCCAAAATGCTTGCAAGGAAATTAATGTCAGGAACTCAGACAATCTGGGAATACAACTCTCTAAGTGAATTTTCTGTAATAAAGGTGACTGGAACACTAGAACTATATAATAAATGCAGAATCATTAATAACTCAGATGCCTTAAGAATAACATTTTACTACCAGATTAAAAAATGGAACAAGAGAGTGAACTGAGATACTAACGAAAAACAGAGTTAAAATAATGTTAGGGGAGTGAAAAAAGGAAATGATAAACATCAAGTGCAACTCTGTATTCAGTTTCAAATGTTAGTGCTGTGACAACTATTCACACACACAGAAAAAGGAAAATGTATGCAGAGTAGTAATGGAGATGGACTGTTCCATTTCTGGATTTGTTTGCCCTATGATAGTTTCTTGCCATTCCTCTGCTCTTTATTGCAGAGGGGCTGACTGCAGTAGGAATATTTCCCAGGTACCCTTGTCAGTTGGCTTCCAACTAGATTTTACTATAGGAAGAACTAATAGAAGATTGCAAGGCAATATGTGCCCCTCTATATGTAGGGCAGCAACTCTGGCAGTGGCTGAAGCTTCCACATGCCACCTGCTTTCATCAGACTCCCTAGTCTTACAGGTTCATCTTAGGAAATGCAGCCTTTGGGATCCAATTATAACAGCTCTTTCCTTTGACCTTCTCTCCTAGTGATGGTAGGTGACTACATGTTGCTTATTTCTGAGTTGCCTTACTGTTTCTTGTCTAGATCATAAATGTTTCCAATACTTGTAAGAGCAAAATGCCTGTAGGAGTCAGAGGGCTGCCACCTGCTAAGGAAGAGGATGCGTCAACTGCACCTGCTTTTGGAAGTTCTCCCCAGGCAGAGGAGATACCCAAAGTCCCATGTAGACTGGCACTAACAGGAGCCATGTGGGTGGGGTTCTGGGGAGAAGGAGGACCCTGGAAGCACTTGGAAAGGATCAAGGCCTGGCTCCATCAGAAGGAACTAAGGGCCCCATCCAGGTGGAGGATGGTAACTTCAACACAAGATTCCTGGAGCATTGCCCTGTTACCTTACCACCAGCCAATCAGAAGAAAGTCACATACCCTGCAGCCCTCACCCCAAATTTTGCCTTTAAAAACTTCTCCACAATAAACTTCGGGGAGTTTAGTACTTTTGAGCACAAGCCACCATTCTGCTTGCTTGCCCTGCACTAAACAATTCTTTGCTCAAAAAAAAAAAATCCCTTTAAGTATTAAGTGTGTTTCTCTTTCCTGATTAAATACTATCTGTATTGTACCCAATCATGTACTCACTATAAATATTTTGAGTATGAACTATCTTCATTTATAAAACAATGTGTATTTTTACTGAGATATTATACACATCAGAAAATCCACACAAAGATAGATGGATTAAGATTGCCTTACAATAACGAAGTAAGATTTTCAGTTTACATGGTTTTCCAGGGAAGAATAGGTTGTGAATCAGGCAGGTCTTTAAATGAAGTTTGGATATACAATGTCCATATCTCCAAGAATATTGTCTTCTGGAATCTAAGATCAATTTTCCAAAACTAAATTCTTAAGATTTGTCAAGCAAATAATTTATGATCTGGAACAGGACCCACATCCAACCAGTTGTTTGGTGATAACAGTCCCTCCACCCTTTTTTCATTTCTCTCATTCCTGTGAACCTCAATAAAGAATATATAAACACACAATATAAACTGAGCTAGAAAGCACTTCTGTGGAGAGGTGTCGAAACACAGGCTGCAGTACAAAACAAGTTTCTTCTGGGAAATCTTGGACCTGTGCTACATACTGGAAAGGCATAATCATTTAACAGTGTATGCTTGTTAATGACTTAAATTAATTACTTAGCACTAAGTAGAATACACCTGGTTTGTGTATTTAAATTTCTGTAGGTATTTTTATTGTATTAATTTGCAAAAGTGATTTTTAAAAATGCTTTTTTCCAAATTCAGAAGTCACACTCTCCATTCAGAACACGGAAAATGCATTTGTTCTTTGGGATAACATAAAACTTTTCTTGATGCAATTCCTTATTCTCATGACTTGGGCCCCATAATGATGGAGGGCATGACCAATATTTATATTAAGAAATCTTTTCAACTCAAATTCATGTCATAGCCCTTGATAATCAGAATCCATAAATAGATTTGTAAAGTGCCATTGCATCTCTCAAAATAACAAGTGACAAAGGGTTCTACACACAGCTAAATTGCACAATAATTTTGATGATTGTTTTCACTTTAGCTAGTCTTTAAGATACATGAAATTGCTCAAGCTTTACACTTAGAGCTATAAAATAAAGTAAAATGAGGTAACTTTGCTTATCTTAGCTAACAATGCCATCACCTCCCATATTTTTATAGCAAGGAAAAAAAGGTTACTGTATCCAAAAAATCTTTCTGTCATTTATTCTTGACATCTCTTTACAACTCCATATTCTTTGCTGTGTTTGTCACAAAACTTTCAAAATATCTTCCACTAAATATTTGACTTTCTATCCAGAATATTCTATGTGTACTAAATTCCCTTCTCTCTTCATCAATATGGTTTCTGCCTATCTGCCTGTCTTTCTGTCTCTCTGTGTCTCCGTCTCTCTCTCTCTCTCTCTCTCTCTCTCTCTCTCTCTCTCTCTCTCTCTCTCTATATATATATATATATATATATATATACTTAACAAACTTCACTATTACAAAGATATACCAAAATGTCTTAAAATGTTTTTAAATATCATTGACTTGAGCAAGGCTTACATATAAAAATCTGTGACAGTAAGTATGTAATCAGTAACACATAATTCCTTCGAAATCTGGGCCATGCAATATGTTCTGATATTTGGTAATACGATTTAGAATGGAAATTTAATGGAAAACTTACTAACCTTATTCATTATAAATTACAACCTGATATTCTACAGGATACATTCCAACTGATTCTATTAAACTTCTGACTATAGTATTATCAAGTCAGAACCTAATGTCTCTACTTTCAGGATTCAGCAGAGGAGAAGAAGCCTGGCTATGAGGTTTGAAAGCTTTTGCCATGGTCAGTATCCTAAGAACTGGGTTGGACATTATGCTTCTTTCATATCATGGACTCTGTCATCTGAACTGTGCTTCCCTGTAACTCCTGTTGTTTTCCAAACATTCTGATACAAGGGAATAGGAAAATACATCAGATAAAATGAGATACATTGTCAACTCAAATATAAAAACTTAAAGTTAGAGCAACATGATAAATTATTAACAATTTAAAGCAGATTTTTTTCTCTTAAATATAAAAAGTAATTACAAAACAATTATGAGGAAACTGAAAATTTGTATCTTTAAGCTTATAACGATCCATAATTTTCTCTTCTAAATCAATGAAGTGTCACTCGTGTAAAGCATTTATATATTCATTGGTAATTTATGACTAAACTATAAAAAATAATTGTTTTAAGAAAGTTACTTTAACATAAATCATTATCAAGTTAGCATTACTTAAGAGTCACTAAAATAAATATTTCATTATTATGCCAAAATAAAATAATGATGCAATTAGGAAGATATTCTTCATATTTTCAAAGAAAATTAAAAAAACACTTTGTTTGAAGGTGATCTGAAAGAAAAATGTACTCAGGATAAACTTGTTTTTATACTATGGAAAATACTGCATCTAATTCTCTAGTTTTACATCAAGTTTCCAAAAATGAAAAAGACAAGGTAATTTTTAAAGCTGTAAAGGCTTAGAAATTAACACATTGTGTGTATATTAAATTTTGATAAATTTGGCATTCATCACAATTAGGTATTATTTACAAAAAAAATACCTCATTTTGGGAGAATTGAAATCTTCAGAAGTTAATAAGTACAAGTGGTGAAATTAAAAAAAAACATTAGAATATATGTAGGCAATTAATTAGTTAATTAAAAATATATAATGACTTTGTACTATGTACTAGACACTATGGAAGACAGTGGCTATGTAGCAGTGACTACACAGTAGAATACCTGCTTTAAGCTCACTTTCTTGTGTAGGGAACAATAAACAGTAAAACAATGAAAATATAAATATGTAATATGTCATGTAGTTACATGTGCTATGATAAAAAAGACTGAGAGTAATAGAGGATCCTAGAGAGAGTTGGGAAGGGGGTTGCTATACTCTTTTAAAAGGTAGCACAAGCAGGAAGCTGAGGTAAATGAAGAAACAAGTTATGTGGAAATCTAAGATAAGAATGTCAGTCAGAGAAGGTAGCAAATCCCTAAGTCCTGAGACTGGAGAATACTTGGAGATTGCAAGAAACACAAAGAAGCCAGTATCAGACTTTCAGAAAATTGGAGAAGAAAGATGTTCGTGATTTGGATTAGTCACCATGATCCTGCCTTAATGTCAATGAACAAGGTGGTTGCTAACATACTGAGTTTGTGTTTCATTTATATATATATATTTACATAGTTTACTATATATATATATATATATATATATATATATGTTCATTGGGAGCAGCAGATATCATATCAAATTTCTATCCATTGATCCTGAAATATTGAAGCTTTATTTTTGAGTTTCTTATTTTGTTTGAAAGATGATTTTTTTTTAAGTTTAGTAAAATTTTAATAAATAAATCTAATCTGAGAAAATATGATTTAAAAATTAATTTTAAAAAGATAAAATGAAAAGAAAGCATACGTATATAACTTAATGAGAGCAACTATATGAATACGGACTCAACAGCATGTCATTGATAGATTTTAGCATAAATGCTTAATATATATGTAGAATTGTGCATATTATAAAATAAATTATCCTCAATCATAAACAAATCTGGTTAATTCACTAGGAAAATTTTATTTCATAATAAATACAAAAAAATCAACCTGTAAGTACAAAAGAATTTCAATAATTTTTCTTGCTATTTTAATTAATCTGTAACAGGACTAAACTTTGGATTTCTAATGCACATTTGAAATGAACAGCATATTTCACAGATCAATGTTTGCTTTCTTTGAGCTATTCTTTCAGATATTCCATCTGGAAGGAATTAATTTAAAACATTATTTGTTTACATGTACACACACATACAAACACAATTATACATGCAATCTTCATCATGCTGGAAGCTGTATGGATAATAGCAATAACATAAGCTTTGTCCCTAGGCCTATGTTTAAATCCTATCTACAGCAGTGAAATATATACAAGTTTTGGAAATTTGTTTATTTTGGACCTTTTTAAAATAAAAGTATTAAATATGCATGATAATATCTGTTGTGCAAAGTTGCTGCACATGTGAAATATTAAGCATCTATCAGGTACATAATACCCTTTCAATTAAGATTAATTATAAATATATTAATAGTGTGCTTTTTATGCTGTAGGAATGTCCCTTACACATATGGCTTCAAAGTACACAAATGGAAATCATGTAATCAAAACCCTTAGAGCAACCCCATCCTTGGTGAATATTATGAAAATAATTTCTGTTATGTTCTTGCCAGATACATAGAATAAAACTTAGAGAATTTCTTTGTTTCTTTATTACCCATTATTAAGAGGTACACAATGTAGCATTTTCTTTAATTCAATGCTTGACTGGATTCTCCAAGTGCTGTGGTGTCAGAAATTGTTCAATAAATGATAAATGAACAAATGAATTCAAACAGCAATAAACAGATCTTGGTAACTCTACCTGAAATATATGTCAAATATCCCTGAAGCAATATTAAATGCTTAACTTGTGCAGTATACATCACTGTCAACTAAAAATTAAAATAATTAATTGTCTTTCTTTTTCATTCTCCTTTGTGGGAAGTAACTAGCAATATAAAGAATGCATTAAACTTACAGCACTATACTTATTGGGGTTATGAATCATTTCATATGTTTGGTTTTAAATACACCCCAGTCAATAAAAACAAAACTATGATCGTGTTTTTGAAACAAAAATATAAAGTATTCTTCTGAGTTATTACCAAGTTGTATACCATAACAAGTTATTAATAACTATTTGCATTTATAATAATTGGATTAATAACTATTAGGATAACATTTTTTCTAATACTATTTCTTATATATTATTGAAATTATTTTCATATTTAAAAATTTTAAATAATGACCAAATAAACAGGAATTAAAAGATCACGTCTTAATTCAGAGGACTAACTAAGAGTTTACCAGTTGGTTTGCTTTTTAAAATAAATAGTAGATTTAAAAATTGTTTTTTCTAAGACTCCCTGACATTGTATTTTATTATTTTTCTCTCTTTACACACACATACACATACACACACATGCACACACACACTATTTTGGTCACTAAGCTCAGAACTACTGTTGAGAGGGAGTGTCCTGTGGGGTAAGCAGAGGTCCTAATAATGTCAAAGTTAGGATATATGTATGATTAAGATTTTAACATAGCTGATATAAAACTAAGTATATAGCATGTGCTTAGAAAGAAATTCACTACTTAATTTCTATTCTATAGTGGTGGTTTAGTTGTCTGCTTAAAAATTATAGTGCTCGGGATCATTCAAAACATCAGGAACCATTTTTTATTACTCATTACTCCCTGATATATAATCAGTTCCAATAAATTATTTAAAGGCAAGTGATATATAAACTTTATTCACCTTTGTGTGTTCTTGTACTTAGAACTTTACCTTTTTTTAGTAGCAGATTCTCAACAAGCAATCATTGAATAAAGTACACATAATTCTGCTCCTAGAAAACTAGTCTAATTTTTGTAATTGTTTTTCATCTTGTACTTTCTATGCTTTTATATATAATTGTCTACCTCACTTCTGACTAAGAACAGGACTGACAAATTTATCAAACTGGTGAGCATATGTGTAAAGGAGCATGTAATAAAAATTATTTATTTATATTTATTTTTGGCTGCATTGGGTCTTCGTTGCTGCATGCGGGCTTTTCTCTAGTTGAGGCGAGTGGAGGCTACTCTTCGTTGTGGTGTGTGGGCTTCTAATTGCGGTGACTTCTCTTGTTGCAGAGCATGGGCTCTAGGCTCACAGGCTACAGTAGTTGTGGCACGTGGGATCTAGAGCACAGGCTCAGTAGTTGTGGTGCATGGGTTCAGTTTCTCTGTGGCATGAGGGATCTTCCTGGACCAGGGATCGAACCCGTGTCCCCTGCATTGGTAGGCAGATTCTCCACCACTGCACCACCAGGGAAGCCCAAATTCTTTGTTTTTATAAAGTTAAACTTTCTCTCGATAAAGTGTATTTTTGTCATATGCATTCCAATTATTAGCAAATGAAGAGATGAAAAAACATTGTTATATTGTGTATAGCATGTCCTTAGAAGAGAAAGGTAGAGAAAGATTCGACAAAGAATAGGAGAAGGCAGTTTGGCCATCGAGGCAGATATTGGAGTGATGTGTCCATGAGTCAAGGAACAACAGTGGACACCAGAAGCTGGAAGGAGTAGAGAATAGAGTCTCCTCTAGAGCCTCCACTGGAAGTGTAACCCTGCTTATAACTTTTTTTCATCCTAGTGAAATTGATTTTGGGCTTCTGGTCTCCAAAACAGTGAGAGAATACACTTCTGTTGTTTTAACGAACCAAGCCTGTGGTAATTTGTTACATCTGCCAAAGGAAACTAATACACACCCTTAACCCAGCTCATACATACTGCCCTACAGAAGGTCTTGTATAACAACCTGAATAAGGAGGAAAATACTGGAGATGCTTGCATGGATATAATTACAAAGTTAAAATGGACAAGACCTGCATCGTAGCCACATTCAAGGGTGACTTTAAGACAGTGAAGAGAGAAAAACCTTCCTGCCTACAAATAGGACAGCTTGTCATCCACTTTGTTCAGAAAAAAAAAATGGCCTGCAGAAAAAATTCATACTGGTTCCAAGGCAATGCCAATGGTCTAATCATCTCATCAGTGTTCTAGAAAACAATGATCTGGAAGGTTGAAGACACAAAGGCCTGAGTAGAAGTGTGTCAGTGGACATAAAGAAATGTGTATGAAGAGTGGAGATTTTTTTTTTATCACGTGTTATTTCTGACCAGAAAGTTCCCATCACGAAAGGAGCACTGAGCGATCAAACAGACTAAATGACTTTGTCTCTTAATCATCCACTTCTGAATTGATATAATGGACAGAGGAGTCATGGTGGCAGATGGAGGCTATGCATGAATGCAATAGCATGGAGTCACTTGCCAATAGGGTCTTTTTACTACTATCTCTGAATGGCCTCTGAAAGGAGACCAACACTGCATCTCCAGTATTAGAGTATTCCTTGAGGAGTTAAAAAAGCACTTGATGACAAGTCAACTTCCTAGGACCCTTCCTTCTTAGGTTGCCTTTCCCACCTGAGAAGTAAAGTGTATGTGATGACGTGCTCTTCCTCCTAATCTCTATGCTTTTTTTTTTATTATCTAGAAAATATTCTCTGATTTTTCTCATATGAATGAGTGCATTCTCAGTACACAATATTCAATTTTGTTACTTCTACGTGGCTTTCGATTCTGTCCTGTCTTATCTTCCATTTATTTTTTGAAGAATAAAAGAAAATGAAAAATATGATTAGCTTTAGCTAATGCTTTAGCTAATTGGAGTTAAATTTCATCTATATTTAGCTCTCTTGTATCTCAATGTGGAATTATTTTTTCAGGGTCTGTTTTTTTCATTTAATTTACTGAGTACAGGAAATTTCTTCTTCTGAAGTATAATACACTTCTTACATTTTTGTATGTTTATTTTGAGGATACTCTCTATGTGTAAATATCTGGCACTGCGAGTTTTTTTTTTTTTTTTTGATGGGAATGGTTCAATCCTGGCCTTCAATGTGCTGAAAAACATGGTGTGAAAAGTAAGAGACATGAGCTAAAGAGCAGAAACTTTAATACAATTTCGAAAAATATTTTCTATCACACATTAGCTTTATTTGCTAATCTTGGTGGATACATGGTGTCCCTCAGTTTTCACCTTTTACCTTTTAGTGTTGAGCAAGCAGTTTTCATAACTCATTGTTAGGTTAAGTATAAGTATAGGACTTTTAAAAAATTTGCATATCTTTACTCGTTACAACAGGCCAATAGCAGAAAACTCTTTTAGGAAGGTAGGCTAAGAGGAAAAAATTTTAAAAAGATGCTGTCTTAACCATTTCTCCTCTGACATTCTGAATGTGATATTTACTGGGCTGGTATTTGTACCTTTTCTGTGGTCATGCCCAAACGACTGGATGTCTCATATTTTGCATGGGTTTTCAAAAATGTGCCATTTGTTATATAAAAAAATCTGAGCCCTGTCATTTTATTCAATGTATTTCAGTAAGGCACAGAGTATGGATATAGCTCACATTTACCTTGAGAATTGTACTGTCTGTTGATTTTATCACTCTGTATTTATGTCTCTGTGTGTCTGGGTGTTCAGAACTATGTGTTAGAGACGTGATCATAAATAACAAACATGTACAAGTGACAATTTACCTCTGTTTCCTTTTAGTCAGCTACCACCAGAGTAACAATAGTGATCCACTCAGAAACAATCTAATACTCTTTTTTATTCATAAACTAGGAATCAGTTTATTTCTTAATAGCATGATTAAAAATTATTTCTAATGGTCTAACCAATCTGTGGGCACATTTTAATCATGTTATTAATAATTATTATATTTTATTCACTTTCCAGTACACTTCCTCAAACCAAACACAATCAACCACTCTTCTTACTGGCTCTGATATATAAATAGAGACAGCTACCACAGAGCTTTCTCTCAGACACTGCAACTATAATGATCTCCTTCTCACAAGGAACAGTGACTTTCTTTAGTTTTTCACCACAGTCTCTCACCATTCTCCACTGGAAATGTTCTGGAAACTTCTGACTACCCAACTATCGAGGTGTTCTGTGGTTCCCATACTTTTGAAATACATTCAGTTATACGGGTTGCAATGCATTGCTGCTTTTCTTTTAGTGTTTTATTAATTTTCTACTTAAACAGCTTTCCAAAAAGGCCATTCTATATGATCTGAACATAATTCCATAAGCTAGATAGGTGACATATACTAATGGCAGGTGCCTTGCTATACCAAGAATCACTCTCCCTTCTGACAACAAAGGTTAGGATAATGAAATGAACTCCTTGAGTGTATGTTCAACTTCCTTTAAAGTAAGTTTTCTCCCAGAAAGAATATCAATCCTTTATGAAAGTATAATCTGTAAGCTCTCAATGTACCATTTCTCAGTTATGCCCATACATGTCTGAATCTGAAAGATTTATAGAGTTTGGCCTCAAGATAGGATATCCTTTATAATGCATTATGTGTATCAGATAGTACATGTTTAATTATGCTATTAGATGTTTTCCAAGTATGTAGTTTATATGTAAAATATGAATACTGTGACTTATTAAATTGCTTTATTTAAATTACAGTTTTTCAAATTAACATTAATAATATCCTTTAACATGCATCAACTATAAAAATCTTTTAGATAATTTGATTAGTTTTATCTTCAGTCTTCAACCTTGGAAGTACTTTCTAAGCACTTCCTTGAACCTACTTTTGAGGTTAAATCATTTTGTCATCAATATTTTAAGAAGACTAAATGGAAAGCTATGTTCATAAAGTCCAGACATTTTTGTCACTGATATAATAGGGCAATGAGACAATTTACCTCCTAAGAACTGGAAGATAGTTCTGTCTGTTCTGTGTCAGCTCATTTATCTCTGTTACATTAATGAATTCATTTTCATGATGATACTTGGTCTGAATAATGAAAAGCTGGAAAAGATAGTGTGATGGTCAAGATGGAATATTTAAAATTTTCTTCCTAATTATAGCTAACCATTTTTTTGAGATTCACCATTTAAAGGATCAATCTTATTGTATGAACACAATTTTTAGATGATATTTTTAAATTAAATTATGTCATTTGAATACTATAATCTCTTTTGAAGTTTTATTAAATCAGTGTGAACTCTAAGTTTTATATCATCTTAAACACAAGTATACATAAAATATAAGAACGTGTTTTCAATTGTTCATTTGTTAATAATTTGAATATACATTATCAAAAAAATGTTTATTGAAAAAAAGATCACCTTTACAAATCAAATCAACTTTTTTTACATGCTTATTTCCAGGTATGGTGACTAATTCAAAAGATTCATTAGTCCTCATCTTAGTTAGAGATGAGGTAGATAATTTTTTCCTCAAGGTGACTTAAAACAGTGCCTCTCAAACATTAGCATGTCTATAAACACTTGAGGATCTTGAGGGAAACTGAGACTCTGCATTTTTAACAAGCCTTCTCAACATCCACCCAACTAGTCAAAATTTGATGCCAAGTTTTCTCCATGAGAAGTTCATATACAGGAACTGATTCTGTTTTTTTGATTGGCAGTTAAAATGTATATAATACTGAAAGAAAGACTGCTTTAAAACATGTGACAAATTACGATATTTTTTTCTTGTGATAACCCATGGAGAAATTTGGTTCCTTCTGTGGACTAGTTGGAAGTTAATTTTGGCTATGAATTTTAACAATAAAATAGGGTATTATTGATAATGTTGATATATTATCAAGATGGCAGAGTAGGAAGACCCTGTGCTCAACTCCAACCACAATGACACCAAAACTACAACTACATATGGAATAAATCTCTGAGAAATACCTGAAGACTAGCAGGTCTCTTGTACAACTAAGAATATAGCTCTTCTCCAATCAAGGATATAAAGAAGAAGAAGAAGAAAAAAAGTCAAGATAGGTTGGAGAGAAAGAGAAGCAACCTAATATGGACCCAATACCTGGCAGGAAACCCAAAAGAAGAAGAAACTATCAAAAACTCCGAGGTCTTCCTTAAGAAGCAAGGAGTTCAAGCTCCACATTGGGCACCCGAGTCCTGGAGATCAGCAGCAGGCAGATGAGCCCCCTTAATCAATTTTGGAAAAGAGCAGGACTTGTGACTGGGAGATCTGGATGTCTGTAGAAAATCAAGACTCCACTCAAAGGGCACATACACGAACTTACTCACTACAAGTTCCAGCACAAAAGTCACAGGTTGAAAATCTTTCATTCTAACCAACCTCCCAGGACAATTCTACCATGTCTCCCAGCCCTCAGCTTGCTACAGCTCCAACATCCCCACCAAGGTGCTGGCCTGAATCTCACCCTGGGAAAAGCCACTGCCAATGCCAGGCTCCTCTTGTGCCTCTCCAGCTCCAGCCTTCCCCCACAGAAGCATCAGCTTTCAATGTACACAGGGAGAATCCCCAGCCCATCCTCACATCAGCTCCACTCCTCCCACCAAAGCCACCAGGCACATGCAGTCTGTATAGGGATGCTCCTACACAAAAACACTCCTTTGAAAAAAATAAGGTTATTCATTCACCTAATTCAAGGGACAAACTCAGAAAATCAAACAAAATTAGAAGACAGAGGGATATGTTCAGTATGAAAGAACAAGATAAAACCGCAGGGGAAAATTAACATACTAAAGAAACAGAGAAAAATTATTTACCTGATGAAGAGTTTGAAGCAATATTTGATCATTTAAAGTCATAAAAATGTTTGTTAAACAAGGGAGAAAAATAGAGGAACACAGTGAGAACTTCAGCAAAGAGTTGGAAAATGTGAAAAAAGAACCAATCAGAATTTAAGAATACAATGACCAAAATGAAAAATACACTAAAGGGAATCCACAGCAGACTAGGTCATACAGAAGAACACATAAGTGACCTAGATGACAGAATAGTGGAAATTACCCAATCAGAACAGCAAAAACAAAAACAAAACTAATTTTTAAAAATGAGGATAAAGGGACCTCTGAAAGAATATTAAGGGCATAACAACATTCTCATTATAGGGTGTCTTAGAAGAAGACTCATGTCAGATAAAATAGACATTAAACAAAAACTATAACAACAGACAAAGTGGACATTACATAATGATAAAGAAATAAATCCAACAAGAAGATATAACAATTGTAAACATATATGTACTCAACGTAGGACCACCTAAATACATAAAGAAAATATTAACAGACATAAAGTGAGAAATCGACAGTAATGCAATAATAGTAAGAAACTTTAATACTCTTACTTACCTCAATGGATAGATGTTCAAGACAGAAAGTCAGTAAGGAAACATTGACCTTAAATGACACATTAGACCAGATAGATTTAATATATTTCTACAGGATATTCCATAAAAAAAAAAAACTGTCAGAATACACATTGTTTTCAAGTACACATGAAACATTCCCCAGGATAGATCATACGTAGACCAAAAAACAAATCTCAGTAAATTTAAGATGATTGAAATAATATCAAGCATATTTTTAAACCAAAACAGTGTAAAATTAGAAATCAATTACATGAAGAAAACTGGAAAAAAAACACAAACACATAAAGACTAAACAACAGGCTACTAAAAAAATGGATCAAGGAATAAATCAGAGGAAATCAAAAAACACCTTGAGACAAATGAAAATAGTAACACAACTTGCAAACTCTATAGGATGCAGCAAAAGAAGTTCTAAGAGGGATTTATAGTGATTCATGCTTACCACAAGAAACAAGAAAAATCTCAAATAAACAATCTAACTTTCCACCTAAAGGGGTAAGAAAAAGAGAAACAAAGCCCAAAGTTAGTAGAAGAAAGGAAATAATATGAGTAGAAATAAATGGAATAATGTCCAAGAAAAAGAAAAGACCAATAAAACTGAGATGGCTTCTAAGTGTCTGCTGGGCAGAAGAATCTGTAGATGTCTTAAAGGACTTGGCAGTTGCCAGCACTATACTAACTTCTGTTCAGGAGTTTGCTTTAAATAGGTCTGCTTAACCATCTGATGTGGTCCTGCACCCATTCCAGCCTGGTGATCGAGTCCTCATCAGAACTGGAGAGAAGAAAGACCTGAACATCAGCTTGCCAATGAATGGACAGGACCATAGCAGGTGCTGCTGAACACTCACTCTTTTGTTAAGTTAGCTAGCCTATATAAAACCATGGATTCACCACACCAAAAAAAAAAAAAAAAAAAAAAAAAAAAACTCACTCCACCAGAAACCAGACAGAATTAAAAAAAGCAGATTTAATCTTGTGCCTCATTAGAAGGTCTTAAGTTGCTGTTTTGAGCCAAGCCTCTTACCACATAAGTAATGAAGACTTATGCTCTTCTCTTTTGTTTCAATACACTGGTGACAGCCACTTGTTTGGAAGGAGTACTTTAATCAAGTTATCTCCAAGTTTGGATATAAATATAAGGCAGAGCATCCAGAGGATCCTCATACCAAGAGCTGAAGTTTCTGTGTATGTTCAAGTGGTGTCTAAGTATTGTGATACGGCCATAAACAAACATTTTTTTTTTATGCCCAATCTGGGACTTGGAATACTTCCAGCCCCAAGTTGATCAATTCTATTCCAACACCTCATCATCTCGCTTCAGCAGGAAGTAGCCAGAACAGTCATTGCTTCTTTCCCACAAGATTGTGAAATGGACATTGACAGTGGGGAACTATGTTAGAGAAGAAAAAAACTGACTCCTTATTAGATCTGTTCCTTTAATTCTAACCATTTTTTCCCTAACCTGCTGCCTGTGCTTAATCATGCTGGCTCTGCACTTTTGTAAAGAAATGTTATCTATAGCCTGAGATATACATGCCCAGGCTTGACCTTTAAAGGTATAATGCTTTTTATTCATAGAGAGATAAAAAGTCACAAAACATAGAATAAACATTGTGAACAGACTTACATGGACAACTGCAAGAAAAAAGGATTATCACATCCTCTCTCGGGTCTGGTCAGTACCAAGAAATTTGCATCAACCAACCACAACCTTTCCCTTTTACTATAAAAGAAACCTATATTCTAACTTGGGCAAGTTGTTTCTTCAGGACACTAGTGCACCACCTTCTCAGTCTACTGGCTTTCCAAATAAAGTAGCTATTTCTTGCCCCAACACCTTGTATCTTGATTTATTGGCCTGTTGTGCAGGAAGCAGTGTGAACTTGGACATGGCAATCACAAATCCTCAAGATGTATATCAAGGAGGCAGAATTAAAATGTAAACAGTTGAATTCATTAAACACTTTCCTATATAGCTTGTGTTTCAGAATGAAACTGTTATAACAATTGTGAATTTTTAAAAATTGAACTAATGTTTCACTCAAGTAAAAAGTTGAAAGGAAAAAATTAAGGATTCATAAAGATGTTTAAAAGTTTGGAGGCTGCCATATATATATATATATATCTTCCTCCATTTGAACAAAGAATGCATATGGAAACTTGAACAATCGGAGAGTCACATTCACTATCTGTGTCTTCACAGAAAATAATTTCTCCAAACCCAAGCATAAACTTATAGAATATTACCTATTGCTAAGTTAAATGAATAACCAAAACCAATGTAATTGAGTCAATAATAGGAGGATCAAATAAATGTATTATCCTATATATAAAGGAATGGGACTGGATTTCTAAGGAGTTCATATGTGCAAAAAATCTAACAACAACCCCCTGCTTCACTAGGAAAAGTAATGAACTGTCACGCAAAGGGAGTCAGCAGATATGCATAAAGGCTCAGTGTTCATGAACACTGTAATTAACAATAGGATAAAGTGGAATATTTTGTCAGTTATTTGTGCTAAGATAATATTTGCTTTCGATTTTCCAGTTTTTGTTTGGTTTAGATGGTGGGTGAGAATATAAACAATTCTCTGGGGGTACTGTGCTATGCAGAATATAAAGTACATTTATTTGAAATCTTATTTTGTATTTATAGACACAAGAAAAATTCAGCACACTTTTCTTCCTTTAACTGATTTCTAGTTTCATACTGTTGTGCTCTGAAAAAAATGCTTGATATAATTTCTATCCTCTTAAATTTGCTGAGACCTTTTTGTGGCCTAGCGTGCAATCTGCTCTGGAGAAAGTTCAGTGTGCACTTGAAAATAATATGCATTCAGCTGTTGGATGGAATGGGCAGAAGACTTGAATAGACATTTTCCCAAAGAAGACATACAGATAGCCAACAGGTACATGAAAAGATGTTCAGCATTGCTAATTATTAGAGAAATGCAAATCAAAACTCCAATGAGGTATCACCTCACACCTGTCAGAATGTCTATAGATAAAAAGTCTATAAATAACAAATGTTGGTGAGGATGTGAAGAAAAAAAAATTTAAAAATCTAGTACACTATTGGTGGAAATGTACATTGGTTCAGCCACTGTGGAAAACAGTATGGATATTCCTCAAAAAAAATAAAAATAGATCTGCTCTATGATTCAGCAATTCCACTGCTGGGTGTATATCCAGAAAAAATGAAAATGCTAGTTCAAAAAGAAATGTGCACCCTAATGTTCAGCAGCATTATTTACAATAGCCAATATATGGAAGCTACCTAAGTGCTCATCAACAGATGAACTGATAAAGAATATGTGTTATATATATACAATGGAATACTAATCAGCCATAATGTAGAATAAAATTTTGCCATTTGCTACAACATGGATGGACCTGGAGGTTATTATGCCTATTGAAATAAGTCAGACAGAAAAAGACAACTACTCTATACTATCCCTTTGGTTGGAAATTTTAAAAAACAAATAAATAAAATAAATAAATATACATAACAAAAGAGAGACAGTTTCACAGATATAGAGAACAGACTAGCAGTTTTCAGTGGGGAGAGGAAAGTGGGGGGCAAGATAGTGGTATGAGATTAAAAGACAAAAACTACCATGTATAAAATAATCAACAAGGATGTATTGTACAGAATCAGGCAATATAGCCATTATTTTGTAATAACATTAATTATAGTATAATCTAGAAAGAATTTTGTACACCCAAAATGAATATAATATACTTCAACAAAGTATCTATCTAGGTCTTTGAGAAGATAATTAGATTCAGATAAGGTCATGATGGTGGGGTCCTTCTGATTGACTTAGTGATCTTATAAGAAAAAATGACAACTAACTAACTAAGCTCTCTCTCTCTCTCTGTCTCTCTCTCTCTGTCTGTCATGTGAGGACACAGTGAGAAGATGGCCTCTGCAAGCCAGGAAACTAACTCTCACCAGAACTCAACAATGCTGGCACACTGACTTAAGATTTCCACAATCCAGAATCATGAGAAAATAAATTTCTATTGCTTAAGCTACCCAGTCTGTGGTGTTTTGTTATGACATCCCAACTTGCGGTATTAAAAAGTGGGGTGGACTTCCCTGTTGGCGCAGTGGTTGAGAGTCCCCTGCCGATGCAGGGGACACGGGTTCGTGCCCCGGTCCGGGAAGATCGCACATGCCGTGGAGCGGCTGGGCCCGTGAGCCATGGCTGCTGGGCCTGCGTGTCCGGAGCCTGTGCACCACAAGGGGAGAGGCCACAGCAGTGAGAGGCCTGTGTATCGCAAAAAAAAAAAAAAAAAAAAAAAAAGTGGGGTGGTGCTTTATCAAATATCTAACATGTGGAAGTTACTTTGGAACTGGGAAATGCGTTTGAGTGCATACTAAAAACATGGACTTTAAGGGTGATTCTCGTGAAGTCTGCAGTGGAAATGAGCAAGATATCACTGGAAACTGGAGAAAAGAAAATTCTTGTTATAATGTGGCAATGAATTTGGCTGATCTGTATTCTTGTGTTTTGTGGAAGGTAGAACTTATGGGTGATGAAATGAGACTATTTAGTTAAAAACATTTCTAAGCAAAGTGTTGACAGAGTGGCTAGGTTTGTCTTGACTTCTTAAAGTAAAATTTGAAAAAAGAGAATAAATTGAAGAAGGAATTGTTAAGGAAAAATAAAACCAGAACTTGAGGACTTGGGAAATTCTTAGTCTATCTACATTGCAAAAAGTAAGACAGCTTAATTTGAAATGCAGAGTAAGAATGTGGCTCAAAACCACTTAATAAAGAGTTTGTGGGATTATATGAATGGAAACACTGCCACCTTTAACTGAAGGGGGAAATGGGGCAAAATGAAGGAAGACTGTAGGACTTCTTGGATTTGACAGGACTTAATACCTGAAAAAGATATTCTTCAAAAGGGAAAATCTATTGTGTAGTCAACTCAGAGATCATCAGGGCCACCAACTTGGTTCAAAAGGCAAAATGGCCTCTACCTAGGCATTTTGGATGTCTGGTGACTGAAAGAATGCTACAAAAGCAGAAAATAGAGCCATTATGTGTGCCATTTTATGTAAGGCCTCTTATGGCATCATACAGAACATACATTCCAAGGACAGAAGAGGGGCAGGGGTGTCTCCAATTGCCTGGTTCCAGTTTGCTGGTTTAACAGCAGTCATGTCCTCTGAATGACTTCCTCCAAAAAAGACTAGAAGTGCTGCACTAATATTACCCTAACCTGACCACAGACATGCTTAGGCTGGGGAGTGTGGCCCTGGCCCCTGGGTCAGAGCAGGGAGAAAAAGGCCTTGTTAGGTCTGAGCTACCAAGGTGTGGGGATGTACGTAGCCCAGAATAAGTCTTATGATGGTGGCAGGAGACTTTCTGCCTGCCCAAGAATGGAGGCTCCAAGCCCCTGGTGCATACTCCAAGGTGTCTTCAGACTCCACTTAGAAAATACCAATGCAAAACTTAAATTATTAAGAATTTCACAACAGCAACCGCAGAGCATTAAACCCTAAGCACAGGACTCTTTTGAGCTCAGAATGTTTAGGAAAGACAGTAGAGTTAGGGGCTGAAGTAATAATAAAGGAGCAATGAGATCAGGATAAGTTAAATGTCAGGAAGAAGGACCTGGCAATGAGACCTTAAGGATGGAGGAAGTGATGCATAAAGAATGGAAGGTTAAATAGGATGCAGACATGCTGTAGAAGGGTGGTGGGAACCAAATCAGAGGGATGAAAACATAGTTATATATTGCAAAGGATATGGAGGGAGAGATACCATGAGTTGAATGGGACCATCAGATGGGTGGGGACATAAAAGTAGAGAGAAATAGTTAGAGAGCTTTCCCCTGCCCCTGGCTATTACTCTTGAAGTGCCATGGGATCAAAAGTTCAGGAAATATCCAAGAAGTAATATCAACATGTCTTTTGAATACCAGGAGTATACATATACAATACTGGGATAAACAGGCTTTTTTCAATTATCAACAATTTTCTATCTTCAGATGATAACCACTAATATTTTGTTGAGAATTTTGCATTTAAATTTGTCGGAGATATTAACATGGTTTTTATTTTTATTTATTGTTTTTTGTTAGGTCTTTGCTTTTAGTAATAGGATAATGGTGGCCTCACAGAATAAATCTAGGTGTGTTCCTTCTTCTTCATTTTTTTGGAATAGTTTGAGAAGGATAGGTTTTAGCTCTTCTCATACTTTGGTGGAATTCCTCTGTGAAGCCATCCAGTCCTTGATTTCTGTTTTCTGAGAGTTTTTTGATTAGTAATTCAATTTCACTACTAGTGTTCAATCTGTTTGATTGTCTATTTCTTCCTGATTCTGTCCTGGAAATTTGTATGTTTCTATAAAATTGTTCATTTCTTCTATGTTGTCTAATTATTTTGGCATATAGATATTTTTGGTAATATTTTCATAATTTTTTGTATCTCTGTGATATCATTTGTTATTTTGCCTCTTGCATTTCTTGTTTTGTTTAGTTAGACCGTATCTTTATTTCTTGATGAGCCCGGCTAAAGACTTATCAGTTTTGTTTCTCCTTAAAAAAAAAAAAAAATAAGCTCTTGGTTTCACTGATTCTTTCAATTGTTTTTTGGGTCTCTAGATATAACCTTTCTAATTTTATTGTTTCCTTCCTTCTACTGACTTTGGCCTTTGTTTGTTATTCTTTTTCTAATTCCTTTAGATGGTAAGTGAGGTTGTTTAAGATTTTTCTTGTTTTTTGAGGTAGGCCTGTATCACTATAAATTTTCTTCTTAAAACTGCTTTTGCTGCATCCCATAGATTATGGAAAATTTTGTTTTTATCTTCATTTGTCTCAAGGAATTTTCTGATTTTATGTTTGCTTTATTCATTGACCCATTATTTTTTTAGTAACATGTTGTTTAGTCTCCACGTGTTTGTTCTTTTTACTTTAATTGATTTCTGGTTTCATACCATTGTGTTTGGAAAAAATGCTTGATATAATTTCTATCCTCTTACATTTGCTGAAACTTGTTTTGTGACCTAGCATGTGATTTATCCTCATGAAGAGTTCTTGTGCACTTGAAAATAATGTGTATGCTGCTGTTTTGGGATGGAATGTCTTGTAGATATCTATCAAGTCCAATTGGTCTAATGTGTCATTTAAGACCACTGCTCCTTATTTTTTTCTGTATAAATTTATTCATTTTTATAAGTTTATTTTTCACTGCGTTGGGTCTTTGTTGTTGTATGCAGGCTTTCTCTAGTTGCGGCAAACAGGGGCTACTCTTAGTTGCAGTGAACAGTCTTCTCATTGTGCTGGCTGGTCTTGTTGTGGGACATGGGCTCTTGGCGAGTGGGTTTCAGTAGTTGTGGCACACAGGCTTAGTATTTATGGTTTGCAGGCTCTAGAGCGTAGGTTCAGTAGTTGTGACAGACAGGCTTATTTGCTGCATGGCATGTGGGATCTTCCTGCAACAGGGATCAAACCTGTGTCTCCTGCATTGGCAGGCAGATTCTTAACCACTGTGCCACCAGGGAAGTCCCGCTGCTCCTTATTAACTTTCTGTGCTATTTGATTTGTCCCTTGATGTAAGTGGGGTGTTAAAGTCACCTACTGTTAATATATTCTTGCCAATTTCTTCCATTATGACTATGCATATTTGCTTTATAAATTTAGGTGCTTCTGTACTGGGTGCATATATGTTAACAATTGTTATATCCTCTTCTTGTGTTGATCCCTTTGTCATTATATAATGCCCTTCTTTGTCTTTTGTTATAGACTTCGTTTTAAAGTCATTCAATTAACCATCCTATAGATTTTGATTGGAGAATTTAGTCCATTGATATCTAAAGTGATTATTGATAGGTATGTATAGCCATTTTATTATTTGTTTTCTGATTGTTTTTGTAGTTCTTCTTGATACTTTTATTATTTTAGTTTATTCCCTTGTGGTTTGATTACTTTCTTTAACAGTATGCTTATGTTCCTTTCTCTCTAGTTTTTGTTTATCTATTGTGTTTTTTTGATTTGTTGTTACTATGGGGTTCACATATGTTAACCTATAACTATATAATTAACCTATAACATGTTTTAAGTTGATACTCATAAAGTTTAAACACATCCTAAAATATCTACATTTTTTTATTCCACTACATTACATTTTGTGTCTTTGTTGTCATATTTTGTAACTTCCTTTTCATTCCTTGACTATTTATTATAGTTATAGTCAATTTTTATAATTTTTTCTCTTTTAATCTTTGTACTAACTAATTTAAGTGGTTAATCCTGAGCCTTTATTATCTATTTGACTTTACCAGTGGGATATTTCACTTTCTATAAATTCATCCTTTTGTTGTAGCTTTTTCTTTTCCACATAGAGAAGACCCATAACACTTCTCCTAGAATCAGTTTACTATTGACAAACTATTTAATTTTTTTTCTTGTCTGAGAAGATTTGATCTCTCCTTCAATTCTGAATGATAAGCTTGCTGGGTGGAGTATCCTAGTTTGCAGACTTTTCCATTTCAGTATGTTGAATATATAATGTCAATCCCTTCTAGCTTGCAAATTATCCACTGAAAAATCAGTTGATATCTTTATTGGGTTCCCCTTGTATGTGGATCTTTGTTTTTCAATTGCTGTCTTCTGCAAAATTAACTCTAGGCTCTGATTTTACTGTCAGGCTACTTTTGCCACATTTGGTAACATCTCTCAGATTTAGTTCCCTCTTTTATACAATATAGAAAACGGTAATTTTCAAATGGTTAAAGAAATGATTACATGATTATTAATAAAAACTATACAAATATTTGTTACTTTTCATTATGATATCCTAACTTCAGAGTTTGTTATAGAAGGTTGGAGACTTTTAATAACTCCCTTTTCCCACCTTTTAAGACCACAAATGCTGGACATTGGGTTTAGCACTTATGAGGTGCCAACTACATAAACTTAAATAACACAGAATTTTTTTCTTCTAACAATGTATTATGTAAAATATTGCCATCTATCCCATCTTGCTCTTTTGTAATTTTTTGCTTTATATTACATCCTTAACATTTTTCATGCCATTGAATTTTCATCTTTAGTATTAGTAAATAATGGAACACAGGGAAGTCATGTTATTTAATCAATTGTTTATTTCTGATAATGTGATTATTTTCAACTTTTCAATGTTATAAGTAAAATTATAATGAATCTCCTTGAGGCTAAATGTCATGGAAATATAATTTTTGACTTGTATTCTTAAATAATGTAATTGTTTGCTTAGGATGATCAAATAAACTTTTGATGTCTACTTGTTTTATTTTTATTTTTTAGAGCATAAGAGAGTGCATGAAATTAAATTCAGACAATATAGGTCATCTTAAAAAAAATCTGCTTGTTTTAACAAAAATTTAAGTAATACCTGACAGATATTAGTTACTTAATTGAATTCACCAAGTGGTTTTCAAACATCTATTAAGGATAATTGAGATGTTAAGTAGTCAAGTTCTTATATCAAAGATAAAAAAAGAGTGAGCCAATTGATGAAGCAAACACAATCTTTTCTTCTTTTCTTTTATTTTTTTTTCATTTGGGGTATTGTTGTTTTGAACCTAACACAATGTTGTGTTAGTTCCCTTACTATACAGTAGGTTCTCATTAGTTACCTATTTTACATATATTTGTGCATATATGTCAAACCCAATATCCAAGTTCATCCCACTGCCTCTTCCCCCCTTAGTGTCCATACATTTGCTCTCTACATCTGTGTCTCTATTTCTACCTTGCAAAGCAGTTCATCTGAACCATTTTTCTAGATTCCATATATATGCATTAATATATGATGTTTGTTTTCCTCTTTCTGATTTAATTCACTCTGTATGACAGTCTCTAGGTCCATCCACATCTCTACAAATGGCCCCATTTCGTTCCTTTCTATGGCTGAGTAATATTCAATTGTATACATGTATGACATCTTCTTTTCCATACATCTATCAATAGATATTTAGGTTGCTTCCATGATCTGGCTATTTAAATAGTGCTGCAGTGAACATTGGGGTGCATGTATCTTTTTGAATTATGGTTTTCTCTTGGTATAAGCCCATTAGTGGGATTGTAAGGTCATATGTTAGTATTATTTTTTTTAGTTTTTTAAGGAACCTCCATACAGTTCTCCACAGTGGCTGTATCAATTTACATTCCCACCAACAGTGCAAGAGGGGTTCCTTTTCTCCACACCCTGCCCAGCATTTATTGTTTGTAGATTTTTTGATGATGCCCATCAGTGTGAGGTGATATCTCAAGGTAGTTTTGATTTGCATTTCTCTAATAATTAGTGATGTTGAACATCTTTTCATGTGTTTATTGGTCATCTGTATGTCTTCTTTGGAGAAATGTTTATTTAGGTCTTCCACCCATTTTTGATTGGGTTGTTTTATTTTTGATATTGAGCTGCATGAGCTCCTTATATATTTTGGAGATTAATCCCTTGTCAGCTGCTTTGTTTGTAAATATTTTCTCCCATTCTGAGGGTTGTCTTTTTCTCTTTTTTATGGTTTCCATTGCTGTGCAAAAGCATTTAAGTTTCATTAGGTACATTTGTTTTTGTTTTTATTTTTATGACTCTAAGAGGTGGGTCAAAAAAGTTCTTGCTGCAATTTCTGTCCTATAGTGCTTTGCCTATATTTTCCTCTAAGAATTTTATAGTGTCTGGCCTTACATTTAGGTGTTTAATCCATTTTGAGTTTATTTTTGTGTATGGTGTTCTAATTTCATTCTTTTATATGTAGCTGTCCAGTTTTCCCAGCCCCATTATTGAAGAGATGGCTTTACTCCATTGTATATTCTTGCCTTGTTTTTCACAGATTAGTTGACTACAGGTGTGTGGGTTAATCTTTGGGCTTTCTATCCTGTTCCATTGATCCATGTTTCTGTTTTTGTGCCAATACCATACTGTCTTGATTACTGTAGATTTGTAATAAAGTCTGAAATCAGGGAGGCTGATTCCTTCATCTCTATTTTCCTTTCTCAAGTTTGCTTTGGCTATTCAGGGTTGTGTTTCCATACAAATTTTAAGATTCCTTTCTGTTCTACTTCTGTTAAAAATGACACTGACAATTTGAAAAGGATTTCATTTCTGTAGCTTGTTTTGGGTAGTATAGTCATTTTCACAATATTGATTCTTCCAATCCAAGAACTTAGTATATCTCTCCATCTGTTTGTGTCATCTTTGATTTATTTAATCAGTGTCTTATACTTTCCTGAGTACAGGTATTTACCTCCTTAGTTAAGTTTATTCCAGGATACTGTATTCTTTTTTGTTGCAGTGGTGAATGGGGTGGTTTCCTTAATTTATCTTTTTGATCTTTTGCAGTTAGTGTATAGGAATGCAAGAAATTTCTGGGCATTAACATTTTTAAATTTTATTTATTTATTTATTTTGCAGTGTGTGGGCCTCTCACTGTTGTGGCCTCTCCCTTTGTGGAGCACAGGCTCTGGACATGCTGGCACAGTGGACATGGCTCACGGTCCTAGCTGCTCTGTGGCATGTGGGATCTTCCCGGACAAGGGCATGAACCTGTGTCCCCTGCATCCACCGGTGGGCTCTCAACCACTGTGCCACCAGGGAAGCCCAGGGCATTAACTTTTTATCCTGCAACTTTAACAAATTCACTGATGAAATCTACTAGTTTTCAGGTGGCATCTTTAGGATTTTCTATGTATAGTATCATGTCGTCTGCAAATAGTGACAATTTTACTTCTTTTGTAATTTGTATTATTTTCATTTCTTTTTCTTCTCTGACTGCTGTGGCTAGGACTTCCAAAACTCTGTTGAGTGATAGTGGCAAAAGTAGATATCCTTGTCTTGTCACTAATCTTAGAGGAAATGCTTTCAGTTTTTCACCATTGAGAATGATGTTTCTTGTGGGTTTGTCATATATAGCCTTTATTATGTTGAGGTAGGTTCCCTCTATGGCCAATTTCTTAAGAGTTTTTACCATAAATGTATGTTGAATTTTGTCAAAACTTTTTCTGCATCTGTTGAGTTGATCACATGATTTTTATTCTTCAATTTTTTAATATGGTGATCACATTGATTAATTTGTGTATATTGAAGAATCTGTATTTCCCTGGGATCAATCTTACTCTGTTATGGTGTATGATCCTTTTAATGTGTTGTTGGATTCTGTTTACTAGTATTTTGTTGAGGATTTTTGCACCTATATTTATCAGTGATATTCGTCTGTAATTTTCTTTTTTTTTATAATATCTTTGTCTGATTTTGGTATCAGGATGATGGTGACCTTGTAGAATATGTTGGGAAGTATTTCTTCCTCTGCAAGTTTTCATAAGAGTTTGAGAAGGTTGGGTGTTAGCTCTTTTCTAAATGTCTGATAGAAGTCACCTGTGAAGCCACCTGGTCCTGGACTTTTGTTTGTTGGAAGATTTTAAACCACAGTTTCAATTTCATTACTTGTGATTGGTCTGTTCATATTTTCTATTTCTTCCTGGTTCAGTCTTGGATGGTTATACCTTTCTAGGAATATTTCCATTTCTTCCAGGTTGTCCAATTTATTGGCATGTAGTTTCTTGTAGTAGCCTCTTATGATGCTTTGTATTTCTGCATTGTCTTTTGTAACTTCTCCTTTTTCATTTCTAATTTTATTGATTTCAGTTCTTGCCCTCTTTTTCTTGATGAATCTGGCTAAATGTTTATCAATTTTGTTTATCTTCTCAAAGAACCAGCTTTTAGTTTTATTGATCTTTACTATTGTTTGTTTGTTTCCATTTCATTTATTTCTGCTGTGATCTTTATGATTTATTTTCTTCTACTAACTTTGGGTTTTGTTTGTTCTTCTTTCTCTAGTTGCTTTAGGTGTAAGGTTAGGTTTTTTATGCAAGATTTTTCTTGTTTCTAGAGGTATTGCTATAAACTTCCCTCTTAGAACTGCTTTTGCTGCAGCCCATAGATATTGGGTGGTCCTATTTTCATTGTCATTTTTCTCTAGATATTTTTTGATATCCTCTTGATTTCTTCAATGATATCTTGGTTATTTAGTAGCATATTGTTTAGCCTCCATGTGTTGGTATTTTTTACAGTTTTTTTCCTGTAATTGATAACTAGTCTCATAGCATTATGATTAGAAAAGATACCTGATACAATTTCAATTTTCTTAAATTTACCGAGGTTTGATTTGTGACCCAAGTTATAATCTGTCCTGCAGAATGTTCCATGGGCATGTGAGAAGAAAGTGTATTCTGTTGTTTTTCAATGGAATGTCCTATAAATATCAATTAAGTGAATTTTTTTCTGTGTCTTTAAAAGCTTGTATTTCCTTATTTATTTTCATTTTGGATGATCTGTCCATTGGTGAAAGTGGAGTGTTAAAGTCCCCAACTATTATTGTGTTACTCTTGATTTCCCCTTTTATGCTTGTTAACATTTGCCTCATGTATTGAGGTGCTCCTATGTCAGATGCATAAATATTTTCAATTGTTATATCTTCTTCTTGGATTGATCCCTTAAACATTATGTAGTGTCCTTCTTTGTCTCTTGTAATAGTCTTTCTTTTAAAGTCTATTTTGTCTAATATGAGTATTGCTACTCCAGCTTTCTTTTGATTTCCATTTGCATGGAAATTCTTTTTCCATTCCCTCACTTTCAGTCTGCATGTGTCCCTAGGTCTGTAGTGGGTCTCTTCTAGACAGCATATATATGGGTCTTGTTTTTGTATCCATTCAGCCAGTGTATGTCTTTTGGTTGGATCATTTAATCCATTCACATTTAAGGTAATTATCAGTATGTACATTCTTATTACTATTTTCATAATTGTTTTGGGTTTTTTGTTGTAGGTCTTTTTATCCTCTTGTATTTCCCACTTAGAGAAATTCCTTTAGCATTTGTTGTAGAGCTGCTTTGTTTGTGCTGAATTCTTTTAGCTTTGGCTTGTCTGTAAATATTTTGATTTCTTCATCAAATCGGCATTAGATCCCTGCTGGGTTGTGCAGTCTTGGTTATAATTTTTTCCCTTTCTTAACTTTAGCTATATCCTGCCACTGTCTTCTGTACTGAAGAGTTTATGCTGAAAAATCAGCTGATAACCTAAGTGGGATTCCCTTGTATGTTATTTGTTGCTTTCCCTTGCTGCTTTTAGTATTATTTATTTGTATTTAATTTTTGTTATTTTGATTAATCTATGTCTCAGCATCTTTTTCCTTTGGTTTATGCTGTATGGGACTCTCTGTGCTTCCTGGACTTTATTGACTATTTCCTTTCCCATGTTAGGGAGTTTTCAACTATAATCTCTTCAAATATTTTCTCAGAACCTTTCTATTTCTCTTCTTCTTCTTGGACCCCTATAATTCAAATGTTGGTGCATTTAATGTTGTCCCAGATGTCTCCAAGACTGTCTTCCTCTCTTTTCATTCTTTTTTCTTTATTCTGCTCTGCCGTAGTTATTTCCAACATTCTGTCTTCCAGCTCACTTATGCATTCTTCTGCATCAGTTATTATGCTATTGATTCCTCCTAGAGTATTTTTAATTTCAGTTATTGTGTTGTTCATCAGTGTTTGCTCTTTATTTCTTCTATGCCTTCGGTAAATGTTTCTTTTATTTTCTCCATTCTATTTCTAAGATTTTGGATCATCCTTATTATCTTTCATCTCAATTCTTTTTCAGATAGACTGCATATTTTCTCTTCATTTGTCTGGTCTTGTGGGTTTTTACCTTGTTTCTTCATCTGCTGCATACTTCTATGTATTCTCATTTTGCTTAACTTACTGTGTTTGGTGTCTCCTTTCTGCAGGCTGCAGGGTCACAGTTCCTCTTACTTTTGGTGTCTGTCTGAAGTGGGTGGGCTTGGTCCAGAGCTTGTGTAAACTTCTTGGTGTGTGGGACTGGTGTCTGCGTTCTAGTGTGTGGAGCTTGTTCTTGTTCCTCTGATGGACAGGGCCACATCTGGTGGTGTGTTTTCTGGTGTCTGTGAGCTTAGTATGACTTTAGGCAGCCTGTCTGCTAATGGACGGGTTTGTGTTCCTGTCTTGCTAGTTGCTTGGCTTGAAGTGTCCATCACTGGAGCTTGCTGGCCTTTGGGTGAAGCCAGGTCTTAGTGTTTAGATGGAGGCTTCTGGGAGAGCTCTCATGAATTAATATTCCATGGGGTCAGGAGTTCTCTGGTGGTCCATTGTCCTGGACTCAGCTGTCCCACCTCAGATGCTCAGGCCTGACTCCTGGCTAGAGCACCAAGACCCTGCTAGATTTATGGCACAGAAGAAACGGAAAAAAAAAAGAAAAAAGAAAGAAGAAAATGAACTGACAAACAACATTCCAAGAGAAATGGTAAAAGCAAAACCAAACAGATAAAAACACTCAGGAATCTCACATACACTCACAAAAAGAAAAGATAAAAAAAGAGAGAAACAAAAATAGAAGAGAGAACAAAAACAATAAATAAACCCAAATAAGAAAACAAACAGTAAAAACTAAACTAAATAAATCAAAAAAGCAAAGGCAAATCAAACACAGATAGCAAACTAAAAAAGGGAACAAACACACAAAAATAAAAAAAAATAATAATGTAGAAACAAAAGAAAGATGAAAACAAAGGAAAAATACTAAAACACAAAGAAGCAATTTAAAAATAGAAAGATATAAAATGTAGTTAAAAATAAGATAAAAACGAAGGAAAAAATCAAAAATAAGGAAATACACAAAATAATCAAAAAGTACAGTAGAAATAGGAAATAATTTAAAATATATTAAAAATGAAAGCATAAAAAAGAAACAAAAAAGTAGATAAAATTAAAAGAATAACACAAAAAACACCAAAAAAAAGAAAATAAAAAATCTAATAGAAATAATAGTAATTTTTTTCCTGTGGCCTCAGCTGTCAGTGTCCTTCCCTTACAGTGAGCTACAGTCAATCCCTTCCTGCTCAGGAGCTCCTCCCATACTTCTTGGTAGGTCTCTGTAGCTGCTGTGGGCTCTGTGGGGCCAGCTCAGACTCTGACCAGGACTTACTCCCATGTGTACTTGCCTCCAAAATCCACAGTTACCCCGAAGTCCACAGCCTCAATTGTGTGAACACTCATCTATTTAGATATTTCACATAGGCAGGGTTTACCAAGCTGATTGCAGGGATTCAATTCGCTGCTTCTGTGGCTTCATGGAGAGATTTCCCTTTCTCTTCTTTGGTTGCACTGACCGTGGGACTCAGCTTTGGCCCCACCTCCATATGTGGGTCACCCTCCGGTGTCTGTTCCTCACCCATTCAAAAGGGGGCAAAAGCAGCACCTGATTAGGGCTCACTTGCTCACTTAGGCTGGGGAGGGGGAGGGACATGGCAGTCACAACTGGGATGTGTGGGGAGTGCCTGGGGCACCATAGGTTGGTAGGAAATTGCTACAGCTTGAGGCATAATATGTGCTCTCCCAGGGAAGTTGACCCCAGATTGTGGGACCCTCAGGATTAGCAGGCTGCACTGGCTCCAGGGAAGGTGTAGGCAGTGACCTGCCCTTGCTTCCAGGACCATTGAGCACCCACAATCTTGACAATACTTTTTGTTTGTTTGTTTTAATTAAAGAGATTAACTACATTAATTTTACTCTGTACATGAAATGGTGTATGCTGTGGTTGTAAAGTAAAAAGATAACATATTAAACAAAACTCAGGGTAAGTTGTAATTTTCAGATAATATGGTTTGATCATTTTTTTTTGTTTGTTTAAATTTTGACTTGGTAAATCAGGATCATGATCAATAAAGAAATGACAACTATTCTTGTTAAAAAACCTGGTATTACTGCCAAGATTGTTGAAAGAAACAAACTATCTACATCTTAGTGTATTTTGCTCAAGTGTGTTTTAAGATCATTCCATGATATACCTCAACAAGCCACTGCTTCATTTCTTCCTGCATCATTTTGACAGATCCCTTTGGAAAATCAATGCATCAGAGTTGCATTTGGATTTACTGCTGAATCCAATAACTGTGCATTATCATAAAAAGCATCAAAGTGAAAATTATTGATGGTGCTTGTTTTGTGAGCATGCAACTGTTAACTCTAAATATAAATATTTTAATGGCACAATTTCTCACTATTATAGAAAAGAAAAAATAAATAAATTTGTAGTATGGGACAATAAACCACTTACATTTAAACGAAATTTTAAAAAAATAAATGCAATGCTATTTTATACACAATTCAGAGTATAAAAGTACACTGAAGTACTCACAAAAGAGTACTTGAAACAGCTATGATTAATAATACTTGCCTAAGATTTTGTGAGAGTATATTTTTATGCAAAGAAAATAGTTTGTTGAGAATGTTGGTTTAAAATTTTATATATGTCTCAACTGCATGTGTAATTTAAAGCAGAGGTTAGCAAGCCATACCCTGTGGGCCAAAGCTGCCCCTCCCATTCATTTATCATTTAGTCTATGCCTGCTTTGTCTTACAGCAACAAATTTGAGTATTTGTGACAGAAACCTTACAGTCAGCAAAGGCTAAAATATTTTCTATTGGCTCCTTACCAAAAAAAAATAATAAATAATAATAATCTGCTGTCCCTGATTTACAGGATTAAATGTGGATATTTTATATAATACTTTAATATTTCAAGTATATTTTAAACCTTCAAAATGGTCTAAATTTGTTGGAAGTAATTGAGACTTCAAAGCTTTAAGTATAAAAAAAGTGTATAGCAAATTAAATTTATTTCTGTCATCTATGAATGTAATTTGTAAAATGAAAATTATTGCACTTACAACTACTGTTTTTTATGACTATTTACAATAATGGTTTACCTGTCACATATTCCTACTGACTCTTTTCAGAAAAGTATATATATATATATATATATATATTTTTTTTTTTTTTTTTTTTTTGCGGTATGCGGGCCTCTCACTGTTGTGGCCTCCCCCGTTGCGGAGCACAGGCTCCGGACGCGCAGGCTCCGGACGCGCAGGCTCAGCGGCCATGGCTCACGGGCCCAGCCGCTCCGCGGCATATGGGATCCTCCAAGACCGGGGCACGAACCCGTATCCCCTGCATCGGCAGGCGGACTCTCAACCACTTGCGCCACCAGGGAGGCCCCAGAAAAGTATATTTTAAAAAATATTACATACAATGAAAAGATTTACTTGGGTAAAATGATGATAGAAAGGATAAAGTTAAATACAAATGGCATGAATTCAAGGAACTGCTGGACCACTAAATGGACACTGAAAGATTTGAGAATGAATGTCCAGAGATTCTGAGTCTAAATAAAGCTCTGTCATTTTCTAAAATCTAGTTTTTCCAGTGTGATAATGTAATCCATTTTCCTTCTACCTCTGTGAGTATTTCCAGTACCAAGATGGTGATACTTATGGGGAACATGAAATTGGGAGAAATAAGAAAACATAAGCTCAGCACAGAACTCAGTGGAATGAGGGTAGTCCAAATTCAGACACAAAGATTAGAGAATATAGTACTATGTGTACCTATAATATCTAATTAGTTATAATAGTATACATATTCAGAAAATATGGTATTTTCACTTCTTATTTTAAATAAGAAACACTCAGAGAGTATTAGCTAAATTTGACTGAATTTTGTTTGTTTTAGTTTTAGTGTACAGCATTTTAAAATGCCCTCAGAAGCAATCACATTCAATAAGTGAAGAAAAAAAAAGGTGAATTGCATTTTTGGTCTTACGCCTTGATGTTAATTCAAATTCATTTTCCTGGCTACTTTGTCTTGCTCATTAATCAACCTTTTTTGGATTCTTGAACATTAACTTAATGAAAAACATAATGTGAACAGTCTTTACTAAAAGTGAAATTTTAATTTTCTTTAGAGGGACACACATAGTACTCTTTTTGCCCAAAAACACAAAAACTAAAGATATAAAGCTGTAAGTGTACTTATTACAGCTTTTTTTATTAATTATAATTAGACTGTGGAAATTATATATATATGAACAAAATTAATGGGACTCTAAAACTCTCTTTAACATGTCTACTGTTTTCTAATATTAATATGACAATTGATTACCACATTCAAATTTTGAATATTATATAATTCATAAGGTTACATCTTAATTATTTTTCACTATGGAAATTATATTTATTATTAAAATTTAATGTTATTTTTTCTTCTTTGTTACAACAGCTTTATAAAGACTTGATAAAAGTAGAAATCATCCTTTAATACACCTATAACAATTTTTCTGATAATAACTTTTGATCCAATGTTTAAGATATTTTTGTTTTCTCATCACTTTTTTTTTTCTCTGAGGTACTCTTTTTTGTATTATGAGTCCTTCAAGTTATGAAACAGAACTTTCATGGTAGGATATATGAACCCAGAAGAAGTTTGTTATTTCCTCATTGCAAAACTTGCAGTCTCTGTAAGAGTTCACATTGCAAAGATGTAATAAAGCATACCTCATAGATTTGTTTTAAGGACAGAACAAAGTATTACATGTAGAAATATTTTGTGAATTTTAAATATTTTTCAAGCTGATATTATGTAAAATATGTCTTAATTAGGAATGGACCCATTGTTCTTGATACTATATTATTTAGTAAATGAATATTCCAAAAAGAGGACTCCTAGTAAATTAGTATGCAGTGCTCCTGTTTAATCATTTCATTGGCTTAAAAATGTGTATATCTAGTTTGCATTAATATAACACCAAAATGTTATTTGCTAAAGGTAGAAAGTTAGTGATTCCCTTAATCATGCTAGTCTTTAAATTGTACAAACCCAGTAAGAAAACATAAATATGATGTTTGACAATGACAATGAGGAGGTTTAGACAATTTTATTCTAACAGACCCAAATCTTAGAAGAAAAGTAAATCCAAGTATTACTTCCCTATAACAAAATTTTAAAAATTAGTTAATGTTGTTTTAGCTTGTTGTTAGTTTGTGTTGATATATTACTTTGTAGAGATGGGTATAAGACAACTTACAATAAATACACCACTTCATTTACTCACTTCTGGAAATAATTTCTCATAAACAAAGTATATCTATAATTTTTCTAGGAAAAATGCCATAATCATTTTTTTCCTTTGTCAATAGTAGTAATAATAATAATAGTACCAGCAACAATAATGCCACTATATTCACAACATTTATATCATAAATACTTTATACTATTAGTAGTGGTTGAACAATTAATACAATCCAGACACACAGTAATTAGATTGAATACCTGAGAAACATAATTTTGAAAATAAAAAACAATTTAGACTTTAATTTTACAATGCTTTCACATATCTTTTCAGGAATCTCCCTCACAAGAGTTGGAAAAGATTGTGATTAGAAATAGAAAATGAAGGGTTTCTCATCAATGTTTTTTTCTGACAGGTTAACCAGGCTACTGAACCCCCATGTATTCACAAGAAACTTCTGATATCCAGGAGCAGGTATGCTAACTCATGCTTCTATTCACTTGAAAGCACAGAGGTTACAAGAAGTTATAGAGTTATGATTTTCAAAAAGTAAATTTGATAAATGAGCAGATATTATTATCATAACTAATCAAAAATCTTTGAGTTCAATGTAATTATTGCTAAGCAATTTTTATGAACAAATTATTTTCCAAGTGTGATAAGATATTAAATATCAGAAATTAATAATTCACATTTTAAGCAATTTATAATCAGCATAAATGTCCAGAACTTGAGGTTAGAATGGGTTCAAAATGAAAACAAAATCTTCCTTGACTGTACATTTTATTTGCATTTTGGAGGCTGAAATACTTCCACTGTCAAAAGAAGGACTTTTATCTTATTTCTTTGTTATCTCTTTTATGTTTTAGTACCTTCTCATTTTTTTTAATATTTCATTTGTTTTAAACTTTAAAAATGCTTAAAAATAGTTTATTTGATTTATCATTATCATGTTTATGCCTTATAAATATCACATAAAGTCAATTAAATACTATCTTTTAAGTACTGGTAAATATTTTTATGAGACTCAAAAGGAAATTTTGGCCATGTTAAATCTTAACTTCCATCCACCCTTCTTAAGAGCATATTTTGTGACTATGCAACAAAGATATGTTTAATAATGATGCAATGGAACAAGACTGACATCCAGAGATTGGACCATTAAACCTTGTAGGTTTCAGTTTATAAACTTCGGAAATAGATTCTATTCTAAACTTGAACATCAAGGTTTTATATACTTTAACTATTATTTTATACATTAAGTGGTTATTACACTGACACAGTATGCTCAAACAAGACTTTTAGTAAAGACAAATTGTATCATTATCTACCAACTTACAAAGCTAAGCGCAACTCAGTACAAGTGTTTAAAATTTTAATGTGTTCTATGTCCCCAGGGATATTATTGATTGTAAGGAATGAAGCCAGATGAAAGCCAAGAATGAAATTGCACTACTAAATTAAAACACCATGTGAGTGTTGAATTGACTAGTTATTTCTTAACACCATTATTATTTAGACAACTCAAACAGACTAGCTACTTGGAGTGGGGTGGGGGCAAACTGTAATGCTTACACATATTTGAGTAATTGTATTGTCTTTTTAAATATTTTTTTCTCAGATTTATATATACCAATAGTTGCCCAGGGCCCAATTTTTAAGATTAAGACCTGTTGGTTATTTACCATGTGCTAAATAAACATTGAAAATATTATGGAATTCCAGGCTAGAAATTGCTTTACTTATATTAATTCTTTGCACTCACTTAGTTATTTTCAGTCACAGACACTATTTTACCTCACTTTATACATGAAGAGATGAGACACAAAAAAATAAATCAATTTGTTAGTAAGTTGGGGAGCCAGGTTTTGAAGCAAAATAGTCAAATTGGAAGCTACATGCTCAAGCCCCACCTTCTAACACATCTCCACTGGCCTGTTGTAATAGCCAGAAACTGATGGAACAATTTATATACTATTGTTAAATTATAGATTTCATCAATTCTTCTGCAACATCTTTCCCGAACTGAAAAGGCTTTGGGCTATTTATAGACTGAAAAGAACATTACACAAGTCTGCAAACCAAAAAACCTGGCTTCATGTTCCAAATCCATGAAACCAACCAGTTCTGTAAATTTTGATAATTGTCTATTAAAGGTAATTTTTTTCATCCACAGAGTGAAGGTAATAGCAAAATTTACCAAATAGGTTTCTGTAAAATTAGATTGAGGCTTAGTGTAGTGCTAAATATCAAGTATTAGCCATTGTCATAGGAAGATTAGATACATGATAGAAAGAGAAATTTCAAAGTTTTTATTTCATTTTTACCTTTTCTTAAATACACCATTTCTATATTCATGGGAAGTACATTGAGCAATATAAGCTGATAAGAAATTAATGGTTTTATTTTGGTTGAGTGCTGTTGTCAGAAGGGAATGTAATGTACTGGTGATTTGACTAAAGGATGAAATGTGCTTATATAAATAAACACCTTTAAAGTATGAAAAGGCACTATTTCTTAATGTTTTATTTTTTTAATATTTTACTTTATTTATTGATGTTGTTTGGCTGCATTAGGTCTTCATTACTACATGCGGACTTTCTCTAGTTGCAGCGAGCGGGGGCTATACTTTCTTGCAGTGTGTGGGCTTCTCATTGCAGTGGCTTTCTGCTGAGCACGGGCTCCAGGCACACGGGCTTCAGTAGTTGTGCCACGCAGAGTCAGTAGTTGTGGCTCTCAGGCTCTAGAGTGCAGGCTCAGTAGGTGCAGCACACAGACTTAGTTTCCCCGTGACATGTGGGATCTCCCTGGACCAGAGCTCGAACCCATGTCCCCTGCATTGGCAGGCAGATTCTTAACCACTGTGCCACCAGGGAAGTCCCTCTTCTTAATGTTTTTTTATTATCTTTTCCTCTATTCTCTTCTTTTCCCCGTGACCTATATGTTTATTTCCCCAGAGTCCATTTATTCACCTCTTACCACTTTCTCTAAATGGTTTAGAACCCTTAATCTTTAATCTTGAATGGAACCTGTTTTGCATTTTGGTTTCATTCAACTCAAAAACTATATTTATAGTCTTCTGTCTATGTTTTCAATTATTTACTGGAGGAAGAACAAAATTAGCTCACCACATTTTACCTAAAATTTTATATTTTTTGTTTGCCAATATTGACAAATTATTATATCATTAATAAATTTTCCTTTTTTGCAGCAATATTTATACTTTTTGAAGGCAAACATTGCATATATATATAACAACAAAGGGCAAATAATACAGATGAGTCTGTAAAGAAATAATAAATGGCATATTATTTTAAATACATATACATTTTACTCAAATAATTAAGGATATTTTAGTTATTTTCTTAATGAGTTTGCATGTATGTTTCAAAATGTGAAGTATTTGATAACACTCTTCTAGATATAAAAGGAAAATATAATTGTTTTAAGTTTGTCCAAAATATTAAATTTTCTGAAAGTCATATATTTTGTGGATCCTGCTAAAATATTGTCTCAGTGGTATTTTTTTTTCATATGTTAGTTGGAAATATATCATACAATGACCATAGTTCATGAAATCACATATGCAACAAGTGTCACTATTCATATCTAGAAAAAGCCAAATCACTAAGTGAAAACTACTACATGAAAACCATCCTAAAAATTGCTCAATATGGGGTTTCCCTGGTGGAGCAGTGGTTAAGAATGTGCCTGCAAATGCAGGCACAATGTCTGCTTCACAGTTTTTTAACTTTCTGTTTTACTTTTTTGCATAGTTGAATATTTCACTTCTGTTAAAATATAGTACATTAAGACCAGTAACTTATAAAGTATAAATGCTCAAAATTTCATCTGAGATACGTATCATGTATTTCAAGGAATGGTGAACAAATTTTAAAATATCAGTTATAGATTCACACTTAATGTAAGTGAACAACAACAAGAAAAAACACTGTGGGAATATGTAGAGACATATTGGATGGAATTTCTGTTTATAGTTCTAAAATAAGATATACTTTGACATTTCTTAGGAAATATGTCCTAGACTTTTAAAAAAATGTTACATTTAATAAATAACAACACACACTCTGAAATGTTTGAGGATGCACAGAAAAAATTTTTGAGAAACTGCTATGTCTGATTGTTTCTGAATAGAGAATATGATATTGATATATTTACATTATAAGTAATTATCAACTCCAAATTTGATAACCTCTCAATCCAAATGATTTTGGTAGCTAAGGGTCACTTATTTCAAAGAAATCAGTTTTCTATCCATATTAATTTTATTACTAAGATTAGCAACTGGATATATATTAATACCAGTCTTCACAAATAAACACAGAATTATGATATCATAAGTATTATTACACTGTCACAAAATGTGGAGAACAATCAAATGCATTTGACATAAGAAGTCTAGGTAATTGCCTAGGGCTGCTTATTGAAAGAATAATTCATCTACAATCAAATATCTTTTGATATTTTTGGAATGTGTAATTCTCCCGTTCAGGAATTAGAATCTTAGACTTGGCAATTATCTCAGTTACCCCTTAATATAGTACATTGATTTATCTGAAAAAGATTCCCCTTTTAGAACATCCTGGACATGTGATTTTTGGCTTTTGCCCCACCATGGTGTTGTATTAAAGACAGCAATACTCATTTCCCTTTTGTTACATCAAATTTACTACAGACTTATTGGTTGTACCTGCATTATACTTACAACACACCTATACCTATGATTTTATTTTATTTTCATCATGACCTATGAAATAGACAAGGTGTATATTGGTATCTCCACTTTGTAGCTAGAATAATAATTGATAGATATTGTAACTTTTAAACATGTTATATCAAATAACTGAGAGCTCAAATACAACCCCAGTCCTTTTAATTTCTAATCAGGACTCATTTTACCCCCTACATTACAACCAAATTACCCATTAGCCTTTTCAACCTTTGCTTTTTTTTTTTGATAAAAGAGATTACATTAAAGATTCTTTGCATGTGAATCCCCTTTATTTGACAGCATTTCTCATGGTAGCTCTACAGTGCAGGTTTTCAAGACCTAGTGTGCATTATTCCTTTAATTATCTGAGTATCCTTAAGTTACCATATTTTTCATGATACTCCTCTTGGTACTCCTCTCGGAAAGGTAACCAGTATGTAGAAGTTTCTATCATCCTGGTCATAGTGATCATACTGGTCATACAGATCAAGAAATGCACACTACCTAATATAGTCTAGACAGGACAATTTCCAGTGGTTATCTTTCTTGTATTGGACACTGAATTTCAATTAGTACATTCACTATTTAAAAGTCACATAACTTTACTGGTTAGTATTCAACAGGGACTTCCCTGGTGGAGCAGTGGTTAAGAATCTGCCTGCCAATTCAGGGGACATGGGTTCGAGCCCTGGTCCGGGAAGATCTCACATGCCACAGAGCAAATAAGCCCATGTGCTGCAACTACTGAGCCTGTGTTATAGAGCCCACAAGCCACAACTACTGAGTCCAAGTGCTGCAACTACCAAAGCCCATGTGCCTAGAGCCCATGCTCTGCAAAAAGAGAAGCTAACATGATGAGAAACCCACACACTGCAACAAAGAGTAGCCCTGACTCGCTGCAACTAGAGAAAGCCCATGCACAGCAAAGAAGACCAAATGCAGCCAAAATTAATTAATTAATTAATTAGTTTGTAAAAAAATAAATAAATAAAAATTTATCAAAGAAGTCTACCAGGTAATACCGTGGATCCAGTTCTTACCAATTCTTTTACATGCAGAATTTTTTTAAGCTAAATATGTTCGTTTATATCTATTCTTGTTAAACACAATCCTCTTGAATTCTGTGCATCAGTCTATTCTGTCAAAAACTTCTTGAATCTTAATTTTGTCATCCATCATATTATTTCCTTTTCTGCCTTCTGTCATCTACAAAATTGATAAATATACCTTCTTTATTTTGATCCAAATTGTTGAAAAACAATTGCACAAGACAAAGCTGTGAATTTTAGATGAGCATCTCTGAGCCTTGGTTTCCATATTTCTAAACTGATACAGTTGAGGTAGATAATATTAGTGGTCTCTTCCAGTTCTATAATTCTATGCAAGCGAATGATAGCCATACTGTGCTAAGTAAATAATTTTAGAATATATAAATATATATATATGTATATACACACACACACACACATATATATTACACTTAAAACATCTAAAGTCTCTAGTTCTTTAATAATTTTATCATTAAGTATTATTTATAATTTCAACATATATACTAGAAATTCTCAAGTTTAGGATTTATAACTCACCAGTATGTTGTAATGACCCATAAGACATTGACAATTAATTTGTTAATACTAATAATTATCAACTTTATTGTTATTTTTAAAATTCTGTATTGCATTTCATTCCAAGACTGTTTACTAACACTTTGTTAAATAGAACTAAAGATTCATCCATCCAACCAACCACCCTGTTCAAACATTGTGAATTGGTAAAAATCAAAGAAAGAGTAGAATGAGCATAAGCATGTAAGCACATACACTGATCAATTGAAACAAAACATACATTTATTACACATATGGTATATAATGATCACAGTCAGAAAGCAAGGAACCTAGTCTGAAGATAACAGTGTATGTGTTTGGGGGTATGTGTATGCGTATTTATGTGAAAAAATCTGGAAGTCTACATGGATTGGATGGGAGTTATTGAGAAGTTTAACGAGTGTGAATTTTAGTGAAATGGGTAGCAAGAGGTGATACTTTTTTAGCAGTTCTGGATGAGAAAATGTTGGCTATGACAGGGACACTGAAATTTCTGATTTAATTAATTAAATGTTATGAGACTGGGGGGAGTCAGTGGACTGGTAGGTCAGAGGAGGCTTCTTTCTGGAAATAATATTTGACCTGATTTATGAGAGGATAACTGCTTAGTAGCAGTGCAGGGATTTGTGTGGTGGTAGAGATGCAGTATTTCAGGCAAAGAAAATGACATGCAAAGGTGCTGGGGAACAGGGCAAGCAGTGGTTCTAGAGTAGTGGGTGAGGTGAGTGTTAAATATGACGTCATAGAGGACAATGGGCCCATATAATTATTTTCTAAGTATAAAATCAGGGGAAGACTATAAGTAAAAATAATAATAATAATAACCCTGGGAAAAATAAGAAAATAATGTAGGAAGGCAAGAATCAAAGAAGGAAGATGATGATGGTGGTCCAGACAAGAGATTATAAGGACTTGGAGTAGTATGAGAGCAGTGAGATAAGGAGAATGAGACAATTTTTATTAAATTTGAAAATATTTTACTTGCTAATATAAAGGTTTTGTTTCTAATGGATGGAACTTCACACTTACTTAAAGAGCACATAAATTTTACTGTGTTTTAAAGAAAAGTTCACCTTTCAAGATGAGAAATGTATATATAAGTTGACCATAAAATATATGATTATATGATTGTAATTGAATGTGAAATTATATATGAACCCATGTTAATTTAAAATTTTGGAAAAAATAAAATAAAATTTGAAAATTTTTGATATTTTATAAAAAATTTCCAAAATAACTCAACAGATGGAACAAGTAAAAATACAAAAAAATAAAGTTTTCTGTTAGGGAATATAAAGTTCACATGAAATCATAATAACGAGATGAATGCACCAGTAAAATGTGAGGATAATGCATTAAGAATAAGAACCAGTTTTAGATCACCAGCAAAACAATCCCTTTGAATTCTATTTTTTTTTTTTGTATATTTTGGTGAAAGATTCTGCCATGTCCTGTGATCACTGTTAAAAACAATCATCTCACACTGGTCAGAATGACCATCATCAAAAATTCTACAAACAATGAATGATGGAGTGGGTGTGGAGAAAAGTGAACACTCTTGCACTTTTGGTGGGAATGTGAATTGATACAGCCACTATGGAGAACAGTATAGTGGTTCCTTAAAAAGCTAAAAATAGAACTACCATACAATGCAGCAATCCCACTACTGGGCATACACCCTGAGAAAACCATAATTAAAAAACATTTATGCACCACAATGTTCATTGCAGCTCTATTTACAATACCCAGGACAAGGAAGCAACCTAAGTGTCCATCAACAGATGAATGGATAAAGAAGATGTAGCACATATATACAATGGAATATTACTCAGCCATAAAAGAAACAAAATTGAGTTATTTGTGGTGAGGTGGATGGACTTGGAGTCTGTCATACAGAGTGAAGTAAGTCAGAAAGAGAAAACCAAATACCGTATGCTAACACATATATATGGAATCTAAGGAAAAAAAAAAGGTCATGAAGAACCTAGGGCTAAGACGTGAATAAAGACACAGACCTACTGGAGAATGGACTTGAAGATATGGGGAGGGTGAAGGGTAAGCTGGGACAAAGTGAGAGAGTGGCATGGACATATATACACTACCAAACATAAAATAGATAGCTAGTGGGAAGCAGCCGCATAGCAGAGGGGGATCAGCTTGGTGCTTTGTGACCACCTAGAGGGGTGGGATAGGGAGGGTGGGAGGGAGGGAGATGCAAGAGGGAAGAGTTATGGGAAAATATGTATATGTATAACTGATTCACATTGTTATAAAGCAGAAACTAACACACTATTGTAAAGCAATTATACTCCAATAAAGATGTTAAAAAAAATCACTCTTGTCAGGGGTATGGGGTACTTTAGTGGGGAAAATATCAGTTATAAGTACATCCCCAATTTTGAGTACAGAGCAAGGTTTTATATGGAGAAAATTCTGGCAGGGTCACATAGAGTTTTGGAGAGTCTGGTCTCAAAAAGTCTTTCCTTTGGAAATGCACTCTTTTTCCCTTAAATAGAATTAAAAAAAAATAAATATCTATCACAAAGCCATTCCCTTCTTTCTTAAAAAAGAAAAAGATTAAAATTTACCCCTCTCCAAAAATATACACCTCAAAATTATATCTAGAAATCAAATTCTAATTCCTCTTTAAGTATCCAGTTATTACTCTTCTTAACAAAAATTAATCCATCCAGTGTAAAATAGTTGAATGAAAACGGAATCACCAACATAACAATTCTCAAGAAGTCAGTTTGGGATATGCATCAAGACCTTTAATACTGTTCACTATTATAATTAGGTAATATGTATATTTCAATTAATTTATCTAAAAGAAAAATAATAAATTCATGGTAGACTTATATAGACTACTATTCACTCTATAATTTTTATCTTAATAAAATGTAAATCTGACAAAAATCAAACATAAAACACAATTCTCACTTGGAAAGGGAAAAAAAAGGCAAATACATCTGGTTGACATTTTCCTTTAACAGGAATATCAAGAATTTACCAAGTGAAGTGAATCTTTCGTTAGTCTATTTACCCTAAACTGTGCCCACTGACCATATCAACAACGACCATTCATTGTCTTACATGGCTGCCACTGAGAGTTGTAGCTTAGCTGGGTTATGTGATTATGTTCACTGACAGATTATGAGGTTATTAGCAACTCTATTGATTCATAAACTAAGTAAGTAATCTTATCTTCGTATGATATTTGAATGTTGACATTGTCCTGAAAAATTCATAATTCAACAGCAGGTAACACTCAGATCTCTAGCCCTCAAAATTATGGCTTCCATCTTTGTAAATGCCTGAGGGTAATATGAACTATGTTCCTCCAAGCTATATCCAAAAATGTTCTGTAGCTGTGGTTCACGGGGTCTCTCAGAGGTCAGGCATCTTCCACTTCTCTGGTCCTAATGATTATTCTTCTCTTATGCTCAGCTTCTCTGTAAACTGCCTTTGTAATAGATGCAGTTTTGCATAAAGAAGTCAGATTTTTTTCATTTCTGCAAAGTTTACGATTATTTGACTTCCAGCCCCTTCTTGTTGTAGGGTGAAGGGAGAAGGGACTTCTTTTAACCTATATGCATGTTTTCTTCTCTGCTTTCATAATTTAGCTTGAAATCACAATAAAAAACAAAAAACAGTACATCCTCAAATTCTAAGCCTTTTATTCTCTCATTCTCACCACCTCAAACTTCTAGTATCATCTAAATGTAAAGATGTAAACGGTAACGATTTATCTAGCTTGTTTGCTGTTGCAAAAAAAGTATTTCAGCCAGATAGGAAAAACCTTTTTTTTTTTTTGTCCTACTTTCCAGAGTTTAAGTCTGTTTTCTACAATTTACAGTTTACTCTTACAATATTCTGCTCTGTTATCAATTTCTGTAAGTTTCTGGACACTGATTGCTACACATATAAGGCACTCAGGTCGAACTCATTCAAGACAGGAGGAACTTCTCTCTTTATTGGTTCATTCAACTGCAATGGCAGCAGTGGATGTAGCACCATAAACAGAAGTCTACAAAGCATGAATAATGGAATCATGCCTTCATCTCTCCCTCTTCTCTCTTCCACCTGCCTTCTCTTCCAGCCTCTCCCCTTCCCCCCTCTCAGCTCGGCTCCCTTCTCTTTGTAGCCCTGACTTATTCATAGTACATTTAGCTTTCTCCATTTGACTTTGAAACATGGCCATCAAAGGAAGAAATTTGTACATCCTTTGGGCTTAGTAACCTCTGGGAAGTCCTGTTTTTATCATCATTATGTTAATATCAGGGATCCATTTTGATTAGCTTTGTTTCATAACACGTCTCTACTCTTTCTACCACACAAAGTAGTGCATATGTTTGCAGAACTGAGGCATGGATCTGTCCACCTTGAAGTTTCTGTAAATGCTACCCTAAAGAGAACAGGTTAGTTCCTAAAGAAGGTACACTAACAAAAAGACAACTGAGGTGCAAAATGAAAATTCAGAAAGGAATAAATAGAAAAATTTAATAAACTATTTTTGACTTCATTTATAATTCAAGTAATACTAACTAGAACAAAACTTATCTCCTTGACCTCTTCAACTTGCAAAAATTGTTATAAATAGTAATAAAATGTGACTAAATGATTTAAGGGAAACTCTCATGCTTTGCTTGTGTAAGATAAAATTTATTTAACTTTTGTAGAAGTCAGTTTGGGATCTGTATCAAGACCTTTAATACTGTTCACTATTATAATTAGGTCATATGTATATTTCAATTAATTTATCTAAAAGAAAAATAATAAATTCACGGTAGACTTATATAGACTACTGTTCACTCTATAATTTTTATCTTAATAAAATGTAAATCTGACAAAAATCAAACATAAAATACTTTATGTATGCATAGGTATGCTATAATAAAGACAAATTTAAGGTGAAATAAATTTACTAAAGTGATTTTTATAGCAAATATTATAAAACTTCAGAAAAATATAAACATTTCCTTAAAAGCAAGATGCAAGAGATCATGTGAATATGTATATTCTGGATACCAGCCTTTTATCACATTTATGTATTGTAAATATTTTCCATTCTATGCATTATCTTTTCATTTCCTTAACAATATCTTTGTAAGAGCAAATTTTAAGTTTTGATAAAGTTCAGTTTATCAATCTTCTTTTGCATGAAATTTTGTTTTTGTGTCCCTTGTAAGACACTTTTGCCTCCTTCAATATTGAATAGATTTTTTTCGTCTGATTAACTCTAGGCCTTTTCTAGTTTTACGTTTTACATTTAGGTTTATCATTCATTTTGAGTTAATTCTTGTGTATTATGTGAAGTAAGGGTCAGTGTTCATTGTTTCCCCAGTGGGTTTGTAGTTTTTTCAGCAGAATTTGTTGAAAAGATTTTCCTTTCCCTCACTGAATTGTCTTACTACCCTTGTTGAAAATCAGTTGACCATATACATGTGGGTCTGTTTCTGGAGTCTCTGTTCTGTTCCAGGTGGAGGTATCTAATAAGATGTTTGAAATAGGAAATTGGAGCTTTGTTTTTTTGTGTTTTGTTTGTTTGTTTGTTTGTTTTGGCTGAATATCAGCAATATATCTTTGTCCAGCCCACTGAGAAAAGCATCTCTCTTCAGGTAAGGCTACCTACCGCCTTCAAGTTTGCTCTTCAATTCTTAAATTCTGGATTGAAATACTTATTTCTTATGGGCTAGAATTAGAGCCAAGACCTACAATTATAAGGCAAAGGAAAATACGAAAACTTGAGTTTAAACTTTGTCAAATGCACAACGGTACCAAGTATTTGGGCTACCTAATTATTTACCAAACTTATTCATGTGTTATTTCTGTGGAAAAACTTACAGAAGAAAGAAATGAAGATGACTGGAAAACACCTTAAGGATCTGGGAGCTGTCTCTGCAAAGAGAATCAGGAATCTGGACATCAGCGGACTACTCAGCTTTTTCTTGCTCCTATTCATGCCACATAAAGTCATCTTCCAGGGCACCAGGATCACTGGCCGGGTTTCCCTGGCACTGGTGTAGGTGTGTGGGCCTTTCTGTCTCTAGACTCCAAGGAAAGCAAATCCTTCACAGAAATGGATTCAACCACCATCTGAGAATAGTGCTCCTCCCACCTCACAGAGGTTCAAGAAATACTTTCTGTTACCGCAAAGGTTCTCTCTTATTTCCCTCCATTTACCTAGGTATAAAAAACCTGAGGAAAGAAGGAAATTGGTCCAAAATATTAAATTTATTATAACCAGGAATTTTAAATAAATATGAGGGCAATTTTGAAGACATAATAGAAGAGAGTATGAAATTCAGTTTTAGTGGCTCATTTAAAAGGAGAGAAGGATTGTTGAGAACATGGATTCAGAAGTATGTGACCAGTGAACCCAGGGAATCTAAGTTCATATTCTGATTTCGGCACACGTCTTAGAAATGTCGCCTCTATCCTGTATCTTAATGAGAGCTACACGTGTTATTAGGAGAACTGCATGATGTCTGCTTAACTATGCTTATGTAATAACAAGTAAATTTAAAATTATATTCTAGACAATTCCTTTCTCACTTAAAACAAAGAGATCATGTGAATATGAATCATAGAGTGTGATTTTTCTTAGATAATACTAATAAATATACACCAGATTCATAGAAAGTGAAAAATAATTGAGAAAACAGAGAAAACATAAAGAAATAAACTAAGAACCACATAGGTATTATACAAATGTGAACAGAAAATGATAAAGAACTAAATAAAACATATGCTAAAATTCTTAGAAATCACAATGAAATAAATAATTTGAATACTATATATTAAAAATTCATGACACATAAATCATGGCAAATGAAGAATGTGAGGAAATGCATTTATGAGGAAATCTTTATTAATATAGATGAGCAAAATAAATAAAATATTATAAAATCACATGTGAAAAATAACAATACAATACTGTACCAGCAATAACAGCAAGTGTAAGACACCAGGAGTAATACCACAGATATGACATTTCACCCCTAAAATAAACACTGGGAAATCTAATAGCATAATACCTTACATGTCCTGGTCAAGTGAATAAAACAAATTGGCCATTTGTAATAGATGATAAAATGTATTTAATAAAAAAATTTATTCTCTCCTGATTTGAAAAAGGATTATTTTTTTAGAAAATTAGTAATTAAAATATATATGTCTTCAACATGATATATATTATTTAAAAATCACATTCTAGGGTCATATTTAATGTTGAACACCTAGATGTAGTCAGCATCAGATAAAATGAGAATATGAAAACTTCATATCAATATTACTATTTCACAATTTGATAGAGTTCTAGATGATTCAGTAACTTAAGATATATACTTGTGAATTATAAAATGATGTAAAATGAGAGCTAATTTTATCATTTTTGGTAATGACATGATTTTCTAGTAGAAAATCAAAATATATTGAAGCTAATAAGTAAGTTCAATAAATGGCTGGTTAAGAAACAAGTACACAAAATCAATTATATTTCTGTATGGTGTTAATCAAATAGAACTTATAAAGATAAAAAGGATCACAAAACAGCAAAATTCTTATATATATATATATATATATATATATATATATATATATATATATATATATATAAAAATTAAGAAAGCAATATTACTGAGATACTTTAGAAAACTTTTAATCAAGATTGATGAGAAAACATCAAATAATATTTTTTCAATGAAACAACTCTAATTTAATAAAGTGTTGATTATGTTATGACCTCCAAATAATTATAAAAATTATATAACCAAAAATATCCATAAATTTATTTTCAACTAATTACTTATTATGTAACAAGTATCTCTAACTCAATTTTTAAAAAGGAGCATAATGATACACGTATATCCTACCAACAATTGGAATTAGTCTAAGGCCTCAGTAAAAATAAGAATTTTGTCTTTAGAATTATATTATGGATAAGCTATTTTCTAATTAATAATCTTACATTTATGAGATAGTATTTTCTTCAGTTAATATGTATTCCCTGGAAAATTAAAAAAAATATTATAAATAAAGTATTATAATCTAAAAATATATACCCCCAGAAGTGGGATTGCTAGATCATATAATAGTTCTATATATATATATTTTTTTGAGGGTCTGCAGTACTGTTTTCCATAGTGACCACACCAACTTACTTTCCCACAAACAGGGCACAAGGGTTCAGTTTTCCACATCCTAACCAATACTTGCTCTTTCAGCTTTATTCATATCATGGCCACCTAACAGGTATGAGGTGACCACTTATTTTGATTTTGGTTCCCAAATCGGGCACTTTTTCATAATCATAATCATCTTGAATAAATTGAGCTTCCACTGGAATCCTTTACTTAAGTCAGTCATTGGATGCATTTCTCTTTCTAAAACACGTCAGAGTTATTCCATTGTCTTCCAGATACTCTGCAGCCTCTCTCCTTTTTCATCTTTGTTGAACATCAGTCCTTATTTACACAGTATTTTGGAAATGCTGAACTCCTGGTAATTCTTTGAATAAAGTAGTCTTACTTCAAACCTCTGACTAACTAGAGGCATCTCAAACCAGTGTTTTAATCATTACCTAAAATAATCATTTGTTGAGCCCTTCAGAGCTTATCAGTCTTCCATTTTCTGTGTCTAAGAGCTTCCTGTAGATTGCCATGATATAGCACACAGAATTTTAGAAATATACTTCTGTAAGCCTTTCTCCACCACAATATTGAGTTCTTCACAGGTAGAGATTCTATCTTATATTACACTGAACCACTAGTCCAGAAAACTGAGCCTAGCCTAAAAAAACTGATCGAGCAGCTCTGGATTAAATAGAAAAAGAGAGAGAGAGAGAGAGAAGCAGTGGGGAGAATGGAAGAAAAGAAAATGAGGGAGGAAGGAAGGAAAGAAGGAAGAAGGAATGAAAAGAAACAGAATGTATGTTGGATTCTATACTATCATATCTTTAATATGTGCTTAGTTCTTACATTGCACTTCTCACAGATTTATTTGCAAAATATCATGACTATATTTTGAAAATTATCACACTTGACAATGTTACTGGTGAATATAACTGATGAAAATTATTTTAATATGAGTGAAATATTTTTATGCTTCCTCTGCTACTACAAGTGTCCATTTCAGATATACTATAGCCATTTATTAATTAATGTTAGTTGTGATTTCCAGAACTTATTAAAAATTACTGATAGAAAATTTAATCCACTATATTTTTCTTTTCAATTTAATTCAATAGAATCTATGTAGGACTTATGAAGGATTTCATTTTTCACTCACAGTGATAATTCTCTTTAATTTTCTTATCCTTCAAAATGCATTGACTGATGATGAAATTGTTCTTAATATTCTTGTGTTAACTCTGGTTGTTTTATCTAAGGAGAAATAACAAATTTTTAAAATGTTGCAGTATCATCACCATAATTTTTAAATGCTATTACTTCTAGCAATTTAAGTAGCTATAAATTAAGTCTTTTAAAACGTTCATTCTTTAGCTTTGTTTAGTCACATACTGATTGGGGGAACTATTTCCAGCTGAGTGGAGAAACCACTTGGGAGCAGAGGATGTGACTTTGAACTCTAGAGACCTATTTCCATATGATTTTCTCATTAGTTGCTGTAGTTTCTTGGACACCTTGTTTTATGACTGCTGAATCATAATCACCTCAGAACATCTCACATTTGCCTGAAAATAGTGCTCTGTGAATTTCCCTTCATCCTATTTCCATTTTTTTGGTATTAAAAATTCAAAGCCACAATTTGAAAATGAAATTGTCCACATCCATCGTGTCTGCTTTTATGAAGCAAAAGTGCAGACTGTTTTATGCCCCATTGGCAGGTTAGCTTGTAGCATTTCACATATATCATGGAAACACTGTTTAATCAACCATCAAATATATCTGTGATAGGCCCAGCATCACCTCTTTGCAGTTTGGACTAGAGTTAATGAAGTTTGTATGTAAAAGGAAGTTCATTTATACTTGGGTTAAAAACTGGTAGAAGTCTGAGGGTGAAAAAGAGAATTATTCTATAGAAAATAAAAAGAAAGTGACTAAAGACTAAGATATTGGGCTTGGCTTACTTTGTGTAAAACAATTAGCATTGTGTAAAAGGATCTCCATTTATTTTATTTTTTTCTTTTTAGTACTTCTATAACCAAAACCATTTTCCTCATTCATTGACACTTAGTTCAGTCACAGTGACATGAACATTCTTTGGTTCTACTTTTATCTTTGGAAAAACTTTCCATTGTCTATTGGGCAAAGCACTTAAAATGTTCTTTAAAAATCCCTCCACTGTTGATTCTGTGATGATTTCAAACCAATTAATATGACAAGAAATGAGTCAATATCTAATCACTAAAAAATATCCTCAACATCAATTCTCTATTTCTTCACATTAATATTCAGTGGAGAGAAGTGATCTTGGCTTGAGAATTTTTATTTCTGACATTTTTATTCTCTCTTTCCAACCCTAATCCATAGCTCACACTTCACTCCACTGCACAGCAAGCCTAACTCCCATCTACATTTCAGAGAAAATCATACAGGCTCTCATGGAATGCTAATTTAAACAGAAAATTAGAATAGCATTTCATCTAGGTTAGAAGGTGGATGTGTAGAACTCTCAGTGAGAACTCTACAAATTTAAAGCCACATGGTGATGATGCTGTCCTTCCATGCTGCTAAGTGGGGAAGAAGAGTCACATTGATTATTATAGGGAATGTAAAATACCAAGACGGAAATGAGGCTTCTGAACTTCAAAGCTATTACCATGCTTATACTGCAAGCCAAAAATTGAACTCCAAAGGCCATTTTTATTGTAGGACCTTGCAATGCATTTTAGAACCTAGTCTGAATTTCCAGGCAGTTGAGGTGCAACCAGAAGGAGAAGACTAAAATGCAAGGGCCTCCTTGATTGTATATCTGGGTCTTGCTAATGCCAAACCCCTAGTGGGAGTTGTAGTCTTCCTCCGTTGGTACCTGTCTATGGTCAGAGAGGCATACAGGTACAGAGAGAATATGATGGAAGAGGTGACAAGGATTCTGACAGAAGAGACAAAGCATAGCTTACAAAAGCTATGTGTGAAGCCATGTGAAAAATAAGAACTTAAAGAAATTAGAGACCCATGAGACTTTTGAGGATTTATGCAACAGTGCTGTGCTGATTGAAGATTGTTTAATATTGTTTGTTTCCTCGGCCATTTCTAAAGACATATTTTTCTCTATGTGTCTGACGTTTTTCAGAATTTAGTGCTATACAGCAGAAGGATTATTTTTTTGTGGGGGTAAATGTGGATTGAATATTATTCCAATGATAATTATATATATATATATATATATATATATATAGAGAGAGAGAGAGAGAGAGAGAGAGAGAGAGAGAGAGAGAGAGAACTATTAAATGGCTTTTGTCTATATTGAAATTCTCTCTTTTTACAGATTCATCAGCAAGTCAGGCTTTGTGATATTTTGCCTCAGGTAGTATTTTCAGGGTGACAAAACGAAGTAAGAGGAACTTTCTGATACTTTTTGCATTTTGTAAAAGCCTAAATCATATTGATAGGAAATTCTTAAATTGGAGCCCACAGGTGAGAATTTAGGAGCTCTGTGAGCATAAATGCAAAACATTACATCATTTTTTCTCAATAAGCTCTAACTACACTTTAGCATTTTTTTCAATATGAATGTAAAAACAAATCTCAACAGGAATAACAGTACATAGGAGTTTATTACCAGTAGAAATTACAGATTTTTACTTCTAAAAACCTCCCCTTATGTATAAAATAAACTACAAGGATATATTGTACAACACAGGGATACAGACAATATTTTATAATAATTATAAATGGAGTATAACCTTTAAAAATTGTGAATCACTATGTTGTACACCTGTAACTTACATAATATTGTATATCAACTATATGTCAGTAAAAAAATTACATATATTTATGTCATATTACAGTTGTTGTAGATACCTCAAAATAATCTTGATGATTATCATTACTTCAAGATCACTGTAGTTGAAAGATCCACTTCTTATCTATCACATTTGTTAATGTGCTAATGAAGGTACTCAGATGTTATCATATCACAAATTTGTTTATAATATTTTATAATGTATTTTAATATAATAGACCTTTTTGTTTTTCTTTAAATAAGTTTGTAACAATATTAAGCGAATGGATCCATGGGCATCATCAGAATGTCACACAGGTCTATGGCACACAAAAGCCTAGGCATCTTGATTTAGAAGATGTTCTGAAGTGTTGATGCTGTTTAGAGGACTCCCAAACCAGAAGACAGAAGACAATGAGTCTCATAAGCTCCAGAAGACTAGGCAGCACATCTAGACAGTGTCTTGGGAGATGCCAAGTTCTCAGAGGGTACTGGCTAAATTTAACACCCAAGAAAAATGTATTCTAGGCACTGAATGTCTCAGACGCACAATTGAGTCTTATGTCCCTATGATGACGCCAAATAAGCACAGAGCCTCTGTCTGAAGGGACACATGATGCAGAAGAATAGCCATTTCAGATAAGAAGAGGGTGAAGCAATGAAATGGAACAATGGGGTTACCAGGTGCTTCACAGCTTCATTAAGACCCAAACCATGCCAGACCCCTGGGATGCCAATGTGTAAAAATATCTGATTTTTAAACCTTTATAAACGTGCATTGGGAACACAGGGTAAGCCATGAGTTGATTTTTTTTAAATGTATTAAAAATTGTTGAACATGCTTGCGTTTGGAAACTGAGGTACAAAATGATTACACATGTTGTCTCTACAAGGAAAGCTGGACATTTTGTACCATAAGCATCTTACTTTCAATTTATAAATGCAGTTATGTACTCAAAGTTTGGTAACTCAAAAAAAAAAAAAAAAAGAAAACTTACTTCAGCAAAACATGGAACTTTCTGAATAAATGGGAAGCTTTTAGCCTTGCTCAGTTTTGTGTGTGTGTGTGTGTTTGTGTGTGTGTGTGTTTGTGTATTTCTCTGCATACATGTGTGTGCATATATATACTTTTGTTAAGTGAACTCTTTATTTCTTATATTAAGATTTTCATTTTCACTTTGGCTAAATTTAATTGTTAGCTTTTGGTCTTATGGAATACTAATAAATTTTCTGGCTTTTTCATTCTTTACCCTGAGGAAAGACAGGTTTCTCTTTTCCATCTGTGGTCATTCTCTGTTGTGCAATAAATAAAAGTCAAAAGGATCTTTGGTTCACCCCCCTCAGGTCTCTGAATCATTCTCCTAAAGCTATTGTTACACTGAAGGATGTGGATGCTGGTACATTTACTCAGAATTTGCTTTGAGCTCCTCCAGATATGAATACGTCCTTAATTTTCCAACCATCTGCTTTCTTTCCAGAGCAAAATTTAATAAGAAATATATGCTGATTTTTAGCTTGCTATTTTTTTCTAAGATTGAATTTCACTTGCTTTTCAAAAATATTAGGTATTGAAAAATTCCCCCAAATGTCAGTGAAAACTCTTTAATACTAACACAATCTCCAAGGAGGAGAATGGAAAATTTTTTTAATTAATTGTGAACTATACCAAGTTCAATAGCATTGTTGCTCATTGCAGGATATATTAAGACTGAATATTTTTAGTGAAGTACAACAAACCTTTCTTCTCAGAAAATGTGTATGCTTTAAAAAATGAATAGGGACTTCCCTCGTGGTGCAGTGGTTAAGATTCCACCTGCCAATGCAGGGGACACGGGTTCGAGTCCTGGTTTGGGAGGATCCCACATGCCACGGAACAACTAAGTCTGTATGCCATGACTACTAAGCCTGTGCTCTAGAGCCCGTGAGCCACAACTACTGAGCCCGCATGCCACAACTTCTGAAGCCCGCATGCCGAGAGACCATGTTCTTCAAAAAGAGAAGCCGCTGCAATGAGAAACCCGCACACCACAAGTGGCCCCCACTTACCACAGCTAGAGATAACCTGCACACAGCAACAAAGACCCAACACAGCCAAAATAAATAAATAAATAAATAAATAAATTTAAAAAATGAATAAATTATTGGGGCAAATTTTCCTCATTAATGAAAGTTTACTCACTAAAAACACTCTGTGTGCAAAGATCCAACAATGTTGAGAGCACAGGCCTTGTTTACCACCCTACCTTTCCTATCTTTCAGTTTACTTCATTTTTTAAATGTAAGACTAATAATGAGCTGTGCATTTTATGATTGCATAATTAGGCAATAAAACATGTAAAATATTTGATTAACATTTTTGAATGTACAGCCAAGTTTTGCAACAGATACACCTGCCAAATGTAAAGATGTACCTGACACCTAATAGTCAAGTAAACTCACTTCTTTAAACTGGAAACACTTGGTAGTAGTATTGAGGATAGGAAGGGAAAATTGTTTCACTTTATATAATCTCATGAGTCTATTTTGGGAACAAAGATTCCATTAGTATCTCAATTTATGTATTATAAAAGAAAAAGAGAGAAAGAAAATTGATGTTAGAGGATGGTAAATTTTGACGTGGTTCCAACAGAAAAAAAATTCAGGTTCTAGCATAGAAATGTATTAAAGATAGGTAAGTAAGTACATTCTACTTCTTTTGACAAATAAATGACTCTGAAAATCCAAAGTCAGGTAAGCAGAAGAATATTTAAATCATAAATCTTCTGGCATACACAGTAAGGATTATAAAATACACTTGTATTAGAAAGTCTGGAGTTTAATCAATCAGAACTCTTTAATCTCTCAAGAATCTCTCTTGTTGACCTCAGTGATCTGTTTCATGCCACTCTTCCCTTTATGAGAATGTCAACAACTTTGACACATGTTTTGTTTTGTTTTTGTTTTTGTTTTTGTTTTTTCTGTACGCGGGCCTCTCACTTTTGTGACCTCTCCCGTTGTGGAGCACAGGCTCCGGAACACGCAGGCCCAGCAACCATGGCTCACAGGCCCAGCAGCTCCACGGCATGTGGGATTTTCCTGAACCCTCATCCCCTGCATCACCAGGTGGACTCTCAACCACTGCGCCACCAGGGAAGCCTGACACATGTTTTTTTAAGACTATTCTTTCTTCCAAAATATTCTTATTCTTGAAACATTTCTATTTTTTCCCCAAAGGCAGACCACAAGATATTTCATATTCACAGACAACAGACAGTGTTCAATTTGGAAGGAGATTTATGAATGACCTAATTAGTCTTATTAATTATAATAAAGTGAAAACTCAATTCTATTTTTACTGTCATTCATGGGAGTATTATTTATTATACACTTGTGCTAAATGAGCCAAATATGTGACCTAGAGTCTTATCTATTCAATCTTTCTATTTAATTGAGAACAAAAGTTAAACAAGAATGTCAGATCAAAGAAACATGATATCAAACAAACAAGGCATAGAAAGAAGAACCAGTAAAGCCAAGTCAGCCCCAGCCACATGCTCCTCATTAAAAACTTAAATATTCTCCAGGAAGTCACAGAGAATTGTCCATTTGGTGAAGACTTTACCTCAAGTATATCACAGTCACTCCAAAACAAAGATAAACAGATAAACACACACAAAAGAGCAAAAGCAGACAATCTAAGCACTGTGGAATGTGTCCTGCATGATTGTGGAGCACATTGCATAGACCCCCATGGGCCAAGTAGAGGAAGCAGTCAGGGTGAACTTAGCAGCAGGTGGGCAGAAATTCCATAAATGCTGTTGAACAGACAGCAGCAAGAGTAATATGGCTAGAAAGGCAGATGGAGAGAAATGGGGAGACTAAGGGGCTCCCTGTGAGTTTTCCAGAAATAATATAATTTTATGATTTAGTCTGGCACATCTGTAAGGGATGCTGACCTATCATGAAATTTAAGTATTTTTTTCCAATATCTTAAAATGTATTAGGCAATTGATTAATGCATATTCAAGAATTCAAGAAAGATATCTTAAAATCTTGAGAATAAAGATTGCATTGTAGTTTACATGTTAATTATTTTGTGCTAAATGATATAACAAGAGCATAATATTTTTACTTTTTAAAAAACTATTCTCTCAGCTAAATTTTGTATCTAAAGTGCAGTTACTTTTCAATTCTTAAACAAGAACAATAGTTTGTAAACCACCCATGTCATTCACAGGAGCCAGACACAATCCACTTATGACACCTTCTAAGGAGGCTTATGGTTTTGAGTTTTCTGAAATAATTTGAAAAGACTCTGTTTAGTCTATATCTCTGAAACACCCACAATGTAAACCCAAATTGGCAGTGTCCTCCCAGTAGTTAGGACCATAAGTGGTAAAATTTGCAGGATTTGAGTGTTTCCTAATACATGCCTACATTCCTGAGTGTAAGAGTTAGGGGCAGGGGGAGAAAAAGGAGTACTATATTTTAATGTTTGGAAAACAACAACATAAGAATTATAAACTATTAGTCAAATGTCTTGATTTAGAATTGCAACAACCTGAAGATAAAAATACATGTTTCTAACTACACCAAAAATTTTAAATTTAAATTTCCATTTTACATAGGTTAAATGTGGATAAAGACTATTTTGTTACTTTTGAAAAGATTCTCTGATGTCAGAAATGGAAGAGTTGGTAAGATTGTCAGTCATTGTATAAAACCTTTAGTATCTAGTGAGGTATCTGTCATTCAAGATCCATTGTAAAGTTAATAAAACTGAAACTTTGGAAAATTAAGTACATTCATCAATGCTACTCATATCAGAGATTTTATAGCAAGATTTTCTATCTGATATCCTTATGGAGACCAATTATACATATATTGGGGAACATTTATCACTGATTTATTTATTAACCGTCAAATCTTTTATCTCTTTTTTCTCTACCAAGTTTGAGAAAATTTCCATGGTCTTGTCTTATAGTTAGATATTCTCTCTTCAGCTTCATCCAGTCTATAGCTTTTGATAAATCATTCAATGTACTGAAAAATGTCATGTCCATATTTTTATTCTTAAAATTTCAGATTTATTCTTCTTCTCATTTTCACATATTTATTTCATGACCTCTTAAATATATTTTTCTCTTTATCTTTTTGGGTGATATTAAGTCAATTGCTTTACATTCTACATTCCCTCTATTAGGATTTCTTTGCTGGATCTTTTAACTTGATGTTTGCAGCTATGGAGTATCTCATGATCTTCCTAATATTTATTCACAATCCATAGAACTTTCTCTCATCAAACCTATGGAATATATGTGAGGTTGAATTTACCATCATTCCATACAATGCACCACTAAAAATCATGTCTCATCTCAGCATCTGGTTTCAAGGTTTATGTAAGGAAGACTGCAGACTGCTTAAAGTACAGATTTAAGCTTCACACCAAGGCAAAATTTGTCCTGACTCAAACTAAATGCTAGTTGAGTGTTCCTGATCCCCTGAACATTGACAAAATGTATTATTATGAACACATCAAAATTCAAGAAAGACTCATAGATGGGTCTCTATCTTGCATGCAGGAAGAAAGGGAGGTTGGTTTTTGAGTAAACAATTAACAACTGTCATAATTTCAATTGTCATAAACATTCAAGCTTCGCACCCTAGAATTTGTTTATATTGGGTGAATCTATTTTGAAGACTTCCTTTCTTAGTAGCTATACATATTGCTGCTCAGATTTTGAGTTTTCTTCTAAACTTTTTGACCACTTAATTAGTGGTCAAAGTGATTAAGAAAGTTGTTTAACATGATGATTTAAAGATAGCATTGTAAAAGAAGCAGGTTTTATGTGATAAATGTTTTCTTTCACACTCATGTAATTTCAACAATAGAAGCATCAGGGAGAGATACTGAACTCACTGTGTACATGACATTTACATTATAAAAACTGACATCTTTGAAGGATGAATGACAAATAATTTGAAGCATATTATCTAGTTCATTGTACATTATATATATATAATTTCAAATAGACACCTAAGATCTTCACATGTCTTATTTCATTTTCGTGTGCCAATCGTAGCAAATGCTCTCATTCACTGTAGTTATAATAATCTTAGATTTCTCTTTAAAATAATAGTTTAAATGGAATCTATTGAATCATATATAATTTGTGAGTTGGCTGTAAAGCAAATAGTTAATGTAGCCATTTAAGATTACTGGTTTAGAACTTACTTCATAGGCAAACTCTTCAACCAGAATTATCATGCTGTTGCGTGATTTTGAACAAGTTATTTAACTCCATGTGCTCAGTTTCGTCATCTGAAATGAGTGAGCATATAATACTTAACTCCTATGATTTTGCTTTTATTATTATTATTCTAGATTTAGAATATAATAACTCTTTTGTTTCTCCCAAGCACTAATTTCTAGAATTAAAGCCTTGCTTATCTCTTTCAACCTAACACTGGAATGACATTTTTTTATTAAATTTACCAACTATATTACTAATTCAATTCTAAATAAATGTGCCACCTTGTGATTTTGATATATTTATTTTTCCCTCAGTTTATTTATATGTTCTTTGAAGGCAGGGATTATACCTAATTCATATGGAAATCATATAGTCATTAACATATTTCAAGTTGCTAAACTAAAAGTGGCATATTGTACACTCTCTTCTAAAGCATGCATCTTTCACTAAATTATATATATTGTGTATCTTTTTACTTTAGTACATAAAGCAATGAGTCATTTTTTCTACAACTTTTTATTTTGAAAAATTAACATGTACAGAAAACTCAAAAGCTTAGAACAAAGATCAGAAGCATAACTATAACCTATATTTAACAATTGTTGACATTTTTTACATTTGCTTTATTTCTTCTTATAAAATATGTGTGTATGTGTGTGTTTGCTGAACAATTTGAATGAAAGTTGTAGACATCATGACACTTTACTCCCAATTACTTAAACATGTGTATTATGAAGTATCAGGAAAAAGGGAATTTTTCTATATAAACTTATACCATTATTACTACAAAGATAAACTAATATTTTCTGGTATAGACTCATATTTGAAATTTGTTTTCTATCACAGTCAAATATGTTTCTTTAATTTTTATCTTTTGCAATCCATGTTTCTCTCAAGTATTCTTTACTGCATTTGATATCAGACCTCTTTAGATTCCTTTAATATAGAAACAACTCACTGTTTTTTGTTTTCTTTTGGGGGCTTCTTGCTATTGATATAATAGAGATCAGGCCACATGTCTGTATTATATCCTAAGGACTAGATTCCAATTATAGGTAAAGATACTAAAATATATATTGTTCTTCCCATTACATTACTTCAAAGAGCAAGATATGTTGAAGAGACATCAATATGAAGTAAAGAATGGTGAGGAAGATCCATGTAATAATGGGTTTTAGCAGAATTATCAGATTTATTTCATGACAAATATACATATAATTTAACTCTATCTACTGAAAGGAATTAAAAGCAATGAAGTTAAAACTGCCTCAGGTGCATCAATGGACACAATTTGGTTTTTAAACAATACTCTCTATTAAATGACCCCACTTTTGGAGCAGGGAAAGTTCAAGATGAGCCTGCCACATCTTATTGTTTCAGAAAACAAAGAAATGCCAATTGAATCCACCAAGAATAATCAACTGACTCTCCAGTCAAGAAACACCATCTGATGCTAAAATCACCAGATAAAGAGTTGTTTGGGAAAATGATAGTCACATAGTCTCAAAGCATATACAAATTTTCTCATTAATTACAAAGGGAAATAAATTATTGAAATTGAGAAGTCAGGCAGACATCTCCTAAAGCACATCATAAAACCTAGCATCAATAATAGTGAAATACTGCTGTAAATATTATATTAATCATCTTAAAATTATATTATATCACAGGAAGAGTAATGTTACTCTATGCACAAACTATCCTAATTTTCAACTTTTTTTAAAGCAAAGAATGTGGTATATTTAAATACTTTATTATATTGTACATTAAAAATTAAAAATAATTTAAAGAAAAGGAAAAATAATTCCTTTCTTTAGTTGACAATGTACTTTGGTTATATAATGTATAAAGGAAAATAAGAAGATTTTTTCTGAGAATGTTAGAATTTAATAAAGAAATGAAGGTAGAAATTTTCATGGACAAAATTTTAGTATATTTTCATCATGGTTTAATTTTGAAATATATATTTTTAATATTTAGTTTAAAGACCAATAAAGTAGGGTTTTAATATGAAAAATAATTTTCAAATAGATAGTTGCCTAAGATCCTGGTAAATACATGTTGAAGATGATGAGGCAGTTGGGTTAGATTTTTCATGGTTGTCAAATACAGTTTGCAAAAGTTTGGATTCATCTCTGCCATTCTGTGTTTTCCACTGTAACCCAGGAAAGTACATTCTGGAAACTACAATTCTCATATATTCATTGCCAGCAGGATTAACTTGATATCCTCCAATAAAAGTTGCTCATGTATACTCATATATATATATATATATATATATCATACATGTTACATATGGAAAGTAGAGGAAAAAGAGATGCCATTATTCTCTGGAAGTGATTTCAATCCATTTTTGAGCACCACTTAAGTATCACTTTGTTACTTCTGGGCATGTGGGAACCTAGGAGATGGTCTCCCTTAGTACCCAGTATTCCCTGAAAGCAGAATCCCATGATATTTATATCTCAGCCTTTTGACTTCTGTGTGATCCTATATTTCCCTGAGTTAAACCTCTTCCTCTTTTAATAGCTTAAGTGCCTTCTGTTTTCCTGACCAGCCAGTGCCATATTAGTCAACAGAATTTGTTCTAAGATGGTCAGATTTAAAGAATGTAATGATCATACTGATTACGGAAAATGGAACCCTGGATGTCTTGTGTATGCAAATGGAAAAATAGTTAAGTAAATTATCTCCTGTAAATATCTGGTATAAAGTTCCTATAGAAAGCAACACTATGTGATAGCAAGTTGTTCTTGCACTAGAATCTCTGGGTAAGAATGATGAATACAAAGGCAAAGAGTGTAGAACAAGAAAAGCAAGATTTAGAGGATTAATGACAAGAAGTTCTGGAGAAAAGAATAGCACGACATATAAGAATATCTATGACTCACATGAATGTTCAATAAAGGACATCCACAACAAAGGAAGCTTATTATTATCAGATGGATAAGGTGATTTATTATGTGACTGCCAGTCAGTCTTTTCTCTGGGCCACCCCAATGTTTGAAAAGGGACTCAAGGACTAAATGATAATGGAATTATGAGATGAATGTTAAGGAAGAGCTCAACAAACAAAGGTTTCTCTTGAACATGTGTGACCAGACTACCTCCAGGGCTGTGTTCCTAACCTGTGAACTTAAGAGACAGATACTGTGCCTCTGCTCTGACACCATTCTCTGGCAAAGCAGGCATCACTGTTGATAGGTTGATTACACCAGAATCTTCCATCATATAACGGACATTTTCTCAGAATCTGGATATATATTTCCTGTGTACCATGTTACAACATAATAATAAGATGGAGTATGTCTGGAACTCAGAGGATTTTCTGGGTTGCCTATCAGTACTTCTATGTTTGCAGGTAAATCCTAAAAAAGATCATGGTAACATGAGTGAGAAAGATAATTTATGGATCAGATCTTACAGGAATGAAAATTTGTCATTAATTGGGCACAAGAACCATGTCTAGCTGTGATGTTGACTGAAACCAAAGGAAATATGGACTAGATACTGGAAGAACATTTAACTTTACAATTATTACAGATTCTTGTACAGTTGCAGAAATAAGGTGTAATGGCTATGAATACTTTTATGAATGTATTTTGGTATGTTAACTCCTTTTCTCTCTACTCTTTCCCAGAATATTATATAAAGTACACTGATGGTGGTGATACTGACTTAATCCTTAAATTATAAGATATCAAAGGAAAAGTTCAAATTAGAAGAGCAACAGCTATCACTCAGAGATAAATATATATGGATATAGAACTTTGATTAACTCTCATTTTTTAATTGTTGTTTTAATTTTCATTACTCTAGGAGATGGATCTAAAAAAGACTTTGCTGCAATTTATGTCAAAGAGTGTCTGCCTATGTTTTCCTCTAAGAGTTTTATAGTATCTGGCCTTACCTTTAGATCTTTAATCCATTTTGTATTTATTTTTGTGTATGGTGCTAGGGAGTATGCTAATTTCATTTGTTTGCTTGTAGCTGTCCAGTTTTCCTAGCACCACTTATTTAAGAGACGGCTTTTCTCCATTGTGTATTCTTGCCTCCTTTGTCATAGATTAGGTGACCAGAGGTGCATGAGTTTATTTCTGGACTTTCTATCCTGTTCCATTGAGCTATATTTCTGTTTTTTTTGTGACAGTACCATACTGTTTTGATGACAGTAGCTTTGTAGTATAGTCTGAAGTCAGGGATACTGATTCCTCTAGCTCTGGTTTTGTTTCTCAAGATTGCTTTGTATATTCAGTGTCTTCTGTGTTTCCATACAAATTGTAATTTTTTGTTCTAATTCTGTGAAAAATGCCATTGGTAATTTGATAGGGATTCCATTGAATCTGTAGATTGTTTTGGATAATATAGTCATTTTGACAATATTTATTCTTCCAATCCAAGAACATGGTATATCTCTCCATCTGTTTGTGTCATATTTGATTTCTTTGATAAATATCTTATACTTTTCTGAGTACAGTTCTTTTCCCTCCTTAGGTAGGTTTATTCCTAGGCATTTTATTCTTTTGGATGTGATGGTATCTCCCTTTCTAATCTTTCACTGTTAGTGGATAAGAAAGCAAGATATTTCTGTATATTAATTTTCTATCCTGCAACTTTACTAGATTCACTGATGAGCTCTAGTTGTTTTCTGGTAGTTTTTGTAGGATTTTCTATTTATAACATCATGTCATCTGCAAACAGTGATAGTTTACTTCTTTTACAATTTATATTCCTTATTATTTTTTTTCTTCACTGATTGTTATAGTTATGACTTCCAAATCTATGTTGAATAAAAGTGGCAAGAGTGGAAATCCTTGCCTTATTCCTGATCTTAGAAGAAATGCTTTAAATTTTTCACCATTGAAAATGATGTATGTTGTGGGTTTCTCATATATGGCCTTTATTATGTTGAGGTAGGTTCCCCATATACCCACTTTCTAGAGAGTTTTTATCATAAATAGGTGTTGAACTTTGTCAAAAGCTTTTTCTGCATCTATTGAGATGATCATATGGTTTTAATTCTTCAATCCATTAATATGGTGTATCACATTGATTTATTTGCATATATTGAAGCACCTTTGCATAACTGTGATCAATCCCACTTGATCATGGTGCATGATCCTTTTAATGTGAGCTTTTGCACAATGAAACCCTAAACCAAACAAAAAGACAACATTCAGAATGGCAGAAAATGTTTGCAAATGAAGCAACCAACAAGGGATTAACCTCCATAATATACAAACAGCTCATATGGCTCAATGTCCAAAAAACAAAGAACCCAATACAAAAATGTGCAGAAAGTCTAAATAGACATTTCTCCAAAGAAGACATAAAGACAGTTACAAAGCACATGAAAATGTGCTCAACAACACTAATTATTAGATAAATGCAAATCAAAACTGCAATGAGGTATAACTTCACACTGGTCAGAATGACCATCATCAAAAATTCTGCAAACAATAACTGCTATAGAGCGTTTGGAGTAAAGGAAACCCTCCTATACTGTTGGTGGGAATATAAACTTGTGTAGACACTATGGAGAACAGTATAGATGTTCCTTTAAAAACTAAAAATAGGGCTTCCCTGGTGGCGCAGTGGTTGAGAGTCCACCTGCCAATGCAGGGGACATGGGTTCGTGCCCTGGTCCAGGAAGATCCCACATGCTGTGGAGTGGCTGGGCCCATGAGCCATGACTACTGAGCCTGTGTGCCTGGAGCCTGTGCTCTGCAACGGGAGAGGCCACAAAAGTGAGAGGCCTGCATACAGTGAATAAATAAATAAATAAATAAATAAATAAATAAATAAATAAATAAACTAAAAATACAGCTATCATATGATCCAGTAATCCCACTCCTGGGCATATAACCATAATTCAAAAGGATACATGCACTCCAATGTTCATTGCAGCACTATTTACAATAGCCAAAACATGGAAGTAACCAAAATGTCCATCAACAGAGGAATGGATAAAGAAGATAGTATAAACATACAATGGAATATTACTCACCCATTAAAAGGAATGAAATAATACCATTTGCAGCAGCATGGATGGACCTAGAGATTGTCATACTGAGTGAAGTAAGTCAGACAGAGAAAGACAAATACTATATGATATCACTTATATGTGGATTCTGAAAAAAGGGTACAAATGAGCTTATCTACAAAACAGAAATTGTTACAGATGTAGAAAACAAAATTATAGTTACCAGGAAATAAGGGGGGGAGGGATAAATTGGGAGATTGGGATTGACATATACACACTACTATATGTAGAATAGATAACTAATAAGGACCTGCTGTATAGCACAGGGAACTCTACTCAATACTATGTAATGGCCTATATGGGAAAATAATTTTAAAAAGAGTGAATGTATGTATATGTATAACTGATTCATTTTTCTGTACACCTGAAACTAACTCAATATGGTAAATCAACTATACTCCAATAAATTTTTAAAAAATATAATTTAAATAAAGAACTTTGAGTCTTCCATTTTGGGGGAGAAACTGAGAAAATATTTGGAAGAAGGATGAATGCATAATGTTAGCCAGAGAGGCAAGATAACACTATTTTTGTGGTTGCTTGGAAGGTAAATAGGTAGAGAAAAGAACACATGAACAATGAATATCCAAAGTTATGGAACCTACCGGATTTTTTTTTTCTCCATATTCTTCCCTGGACCTCAGGTGCCAAAATCTAGAAACTAGATTTCCCAGAATCCACTTGGAATGAGGATTCTGGCTATCTGCTATCAACTGGAAGTGTATACATGAAGACCTGGTGTTTTGCTTATGGCTTTTAAATCTGCTGAGAAACACCTTTCTTAGTCCTCTAAGTCTTAGTCCTGTAAACCCATTAAAGGCAACATCTGTAATCCTGTCACTTCTAGCCCTTTGACATTTATATAAATCTCCAATTCTCTGTAAGATTTATTCTACATACTAACTGGAGAAATACACATTTCACTTAAAAACTATGTATTGAGCAGAAGGCTCTTGCCAGGTAATTTGAGTATTAAATTAGGGTGACAGATAAAATTTGAGTTTTGTTAGTTTATTTTTCTTTAAAATATTCTGTTCACTTAATAATATATATTTTATGAAGGAAAAGGTTTGCTCAGCTTATCAGGAATTTTGATCATCTGATTACAAAATAGTATCACAAGAATAAGATCTCCATGGTTTAAATTAACAGAAAACCAAAGTCCATGGAAGTTAAGGCACTAGCCCAAGGTGCAACCTATTTAGTGGCAACTGATATTAGAGCTCATTTTTCCTCATTTTATTCCAGGTCCCAACAAAACAAATACAATCCACTATTTTTAAATCACTAAATGACATGCCAATATTTCTTGGCACCACAATGTTGGGTAGAAAAAAAGTAAGAAGTGTTTCAAACGAGTTAGGAAAGAAGGATATTAGCAACTTTTTATATAGGAAGTATTTTGAATGCAAGAGATAATGTGCAGATAATTTTTAAAGACTGTCTTTTTTAAATTCCCATCCAAGACTCTGATTATAGAATCACAAATTATACATTTAGAAATTGAAACTGGTATAGCAAGAATGCTCTTGAGCAAGAGGATGAGAGTAGAGGCATAATTCTGAAAACATGGTGCTCTAACTAGAGGTTCCTTAACCAGCAAGGATGGAGAAATTATGCAGCCAGTTCATCACATAACCTTATTATTTACCCATTGATTTTACACATTCACTTGCTTTTGGCCAAAAGGAATTCATTTGTAAGATGTACCTTTCATATTGACAGAGCCTTGAGCATCAAGAGAATCAAGACTAACCATAGTATATATGTATATATTTAAGTAACTTACTGCAAATTTTGAAACCATTTTTTACTTTCTTACAGATGTTGGTCCAAACGGGCATTTCTCTATTATCCTTTTTCCAGAAAGATATATTTTTACACCTTTTCATAAGATAAATAACCTACCCTTTTGAAGTTAACATAAATACATTTTGGCCCATTAACTGAATATTTTACACACATCTAACTTGTTAAATTACTTAATATTTTAAAAAATAGTAATCAAAATGTTATATAATCTATTGGAAATAACTTAAAATTATGAAATAGAATTAATATTTATTTTTTGTTAACTTTATTTAAATGGTTAGAAATATCAAGTATAATATGTCCAAAAGGAACATCTCTGAAAAGAGCTGAGGTTTAAAGATACTGAGTGGTCCCAATTAACTCACAAACAAATACTTGGCTTGTTACCTTAGCCAAGTAGTACTGCTAGTAATTAGAAATTACTCCCCTAGGCCTTAAACTTGGGTTATAAAGATTAAATGTTTATTTACAGCTACATCCCGAGGATCACTCTACACACCCTTAAAGTGCCTGCCGGAGAAAACTCAGGGCTGCCAGAAGAATTTACTGTTTGTTCCAGCCTATGCTGGGAGATGGAGCCTGGCTCCAGCTTCTGTGGGAAGGGAGGAGCCTAACTTCCATAAGTGCCACTTGACAAACCCAGATGGGTTTCCCATGACCAACCCTCACTTCCTGCTTTTTGTAAATTTCCACTTCCCTGACTCCACAGAGACCCCACTCTTCTGCTTCCCTAATCCTTTATCTTTTCTTTATAATGCCCAGTCACTTCTGTACAAATCAAAGTTGAATTCAGTTCATGCTGAACTTTGTTCCCTATTAAAATTGTAATAGAGAAGAACAAATCTGACTCCATATTAGATCTGTTCTTTTTATTTTCACCCTTGTGCTCCATTGCCTTTGCTTAGTCATGCTGGCTCTGCACCTTTTGTAAAAGAATGTTGCCTGTAGACTGAAATACGCAAGATAGCGTATCCTCAGGGCTCTAACCTTTAAGAGTCCATCCATATAGATACAGAATGTTGCAGAACAGAAAATAACATTTATCTTGTTGGAGTTTTGCAGGAACATCCTGACCTGACCTATGCAAACAGCTGCAAGAAAAAAGGATTCGACACTCAGAAGTTTGCTACAACTGAAGGTGCCCTTCGCCACCTTACCTTTAAAAGTGCTTTGTTTATACCGTTTGAGGAGTTGGGGTTTTGGGGACATGAGCCACCTGTCTCCTTTCATAGCCCTGTGATAAACCCTTCTCTGTTCCAAACTCCAAAGTTTTGGTATTTGGCATCACTGTGCATAGTGCACACAAACTTGCATTCCATAACACAATAATATATTGCAGACTAAAGTCTGTCCTGATCACTCTAACTAGTGTCCAGCTTTGTTTATGTTTGACAAGGGTCACCAGTAGCATTGAGAGGAAAACTGTGGCCCCGTGAGTCTGGGGAGGGCATGAGTCAGGATCCATTGCCCTGAAAGACTAGTTTCTGAAACAAGTACTTTCAAGCCAGATAAAAATTTCTGCTTTTGCACATCTTTTCTGTTAATTTCTTAATTATTATTTCTTAAAACTTTCATTATTATTAGTTTTTCATTGAGTACACTGTGTAAGTCATGAATCACTGGCAATTATGAAAAGTTAGGAACACATTTACCTTATTAGATTTCCAAGCAGCAAAGTCATTTTTGGCTTTCTTTAAATTCATTTACAGCTCTGTCTGTGTCACCTTTGAAGCACAGCACATTTTTGAGACAACATTGATAAAGTGTATTGGCATTAAAACATCAAGAACCATTTGTCTTAAGGCTTATACTTGATTCAAATATTTATGTAATTTTTTCCCTTACAGCTCTTAATACTTTTTTAGAAGTTGGGCTTCACAATTTCTGACATCAGCCTTAGGTGCCATATAAACAGCGTTTTCATGTTTTAATCATTTTCGATATATCTTAAATATAGCTTCAAGGCATTAAAAAGTGGTGGTCTTGGTCTCCCCTGGTGGCACAGTGGTTAAGGATCTGCCTGCCAATGCAGGGGACATGGGTTCGAGCCCTGTTCTGGGAAGATCACACATGCCGTGGAGCAACTGGGCCCATGAGCCACAACTACTGAGCCTGCGCATCTGGAACCCATGCTCCACAACAAAAGAAGCTGCGATAGTGAGAGGCCATGCACCGTGATGAAGAGTAACACCTGCTTGCCACAACTAGAGAAAACCCTCGCACAGAAATGAAGACCCAACACAGCCCAAATTAAATAAATAATTTAATTAATTAATTATTTTTTTTTTAAATGGTGGTCTTGTAATCTTTATACCAAACAAGTATATTGGATCAATTTGAATAATTTGGATCCTGTTTAAATGAAAATTAAGCAAGTGGAACTTTCAAAAATATTACTTGCTTGCATGCATGTTTTACAAAAATATTCTTTTGGCTTGGATAGATAGACAAAATTCAATGTATAATTTTTTAAATAACAGGAAAATATGCATTTTTTTTACTTTTTTTGTTTTCTCTATTAATTAGCTTCTGGGCTGTTTGAACTGCTTAAGCAACAAATTAAACCATTAATATGTTTCTTCATGATTGCAAACTCCATCTATAAGGGCATCTCCTTGCATCATATTTTTCTATTGACATCACAGTATTGATTATAAAAATTGCATAATTGATCATACTTTAGAAAGTATTGTCTTTTACTCTTAAAAACTGTATCTCCTAGAGAATTTCTATAACAATATTAAAATTCAGTTAGATAAGTTAGGACTAATTTAAAATTTCAAATTCCTCACTAAATGGTGAAAATACATATAAAAAGGTGTATTGATTGTTTGGACACATCATCCTCACACATATAAACTGTTTACAGACCTATGAGGTGAACCAAAGACATACTCTCAACTGCTGTCTTGATTTCCAAATATTTTCTCTCTTTTAATTCCTTTTGCTCATTGTTGCCTCACTGATAGTATATTTCATTAACCAGACTCACTGTCAGAACTTTAATTTCTTCAGAACCCTCTCTGGCTTGAAAGAGTAGCTTTCAGAACCATTTTTTTCTATATTTTTTTAATCAAGAAATGTAATTGAAATAGCTGTAGTATCATTTAAAATCTATTGTTATGACTGAGATATATTTTAAATAGTTTGAAATTATTTAAGAAGATGTTTATTTTTAAGAGGGTTATTCTAAGCAGAAGTTACATTGAGAAAGCATCATCTATCTGGGATATTAAGTTTTTAGTTTTTGTTTTCGGTTAGTCACCTGGCTTGCAAAACTGCAGGAAAAGGAAATAAAGGATTTATGATTTTGTGTCATTTAGTCTAGACTTACCATATTTTTCCCAGTTGGGAAAATGTTGCTCAGCAAAATGACAGCATATGTGATTTCATAAGTAACAGAAGAAACAAACAAAGAATTAGAAGAAGCATGTTTTGTTTGTGTGTTTTGATTTGGTAAGAACAAGAAGAAACCAATAAAGACATCAATGGAGAAATGTAGGCATGTATGAACATGAGGAATTATCTGTTTCTAGACGTCTAGGCAAAGGATCATAGGAATTGACCCAGCATACCAGAACATTCCCAAATAGGAGCCATTCTGGTTTTCACTACTGATAAATCCATCAGACTTAAAATCTGTTATTAAATGCTAAGGCCTTCTGCTTTTATTTATCTCCAGTATTTTTTGTCTGTATTTTTATTTCAGCATAATAGACTCACATTTATTTTTATAGCATACAAAATTATTTTATGAAATGTAAACCTTCAAACTTGAGCTGTGTGTTATTGGCAAGTCAGTTTCCATAGACTTGATTCTAAATGAGTTTTGACTAAACACATTTATAATCTCTAAAATATGATAATTATATGATGTGAAAAGCTTGGATTTCTTCTCTTTTGTTGCCTATGGGTTGAATTCTCTGTCTAATATTTCAAATGTAGTCTCTCACAAAATAGGCTCAGAGAAAATAGGCACTAGCTTTTTCTGGATGGAGGTACTTACTGAAATTCAACCAAAGCACAATAGTTTAAGAATTCAAACACTTTATATCATAAATTCAATATTTACAATTGAAACACTGCTATTGAACATATATTATATTTCACCATATGATAAGGACTGAAACAAATGTGAACACAATATGTCCCCTGGCCTGAAGAAGATCAAAAATGAATGTCAGCCTGCATTACATTTATTCAAAATGTTTTAAGTATTTTACAGGCAGTGGAGGCTGAACCAGAAGATATAACATAAAAGGAAAAACAAACAGTATAGCAATTTTATTTTAAGGTAAATAATAATTTACTATTGAAATCTGGTTTCCCCTGCTCTTTCTGTGGATAAATAATAGATCATGTTAGCAGACATATTCAAAATGTCACTGGTTTCTGGCTGCAGCTACTTAAATATTATCTCCAGATACCCTCAAAATCTTACTTACTTATTTCTGAACATTCTCCAATGTTTTCTTTTGTGCACATAGAGAACAATTCTGATTATAGCACAGTGTATAACGTAGTCTTAATCTCTTGCTCCAGTCCTTCATTTAAGTTCATTGCCTGGAATGTCTTCACCTATTTAATGGTAACTTTTGTCAATTTTATAAACAGGGATGGGTACACAAATGTGGTGTGCCTCCATGCACATAAGGCTGGTACTTCTGAAAGTACCAGATTGTTACTGCATTTTTTGGAGTACTCAGTATGTTCAATCCCTGCTGGGTCTGTTCAAAAGTAGATGGACCATCCTCATATACTTACATGAGAATGTAGCAGAGCAGCCAAAATGGTGTAATGTGACAAAAGCTATTTCAAGTGGATAGCTCATTCTCCTGAGGCTGTTATGAGTCTTAAGAATGGGGTTAGGATGTGACAAATGTGATAAACAATCTCTGCCTTTCTCTTTACTTCCCCCAGGGCACAGACCTTTAAACTCCTACAATTAATTTACTGAAATAGATATTTCATGATTAACCTGTACCCTAAGTTCATCAAATATACATTATGATGTTTGAATTTGATCAGTAGAGTAAACTTGGTCTTATAGTATAAAATTAGGTTAATTTAAAAATGATTAGGAAATTTACATTTTACTTTAAATTATTATTGCTTTTCTCCATACTGTTATACAGGATTAAGTGTTGGTAACAAACTACTTTTGGTAAATATTTTACTTTGTTTAACTTTAAAAATTCAAGCCCTTCAAAGTTTAATATAGCTGAGTAATTTTCAAATAATGATAACTAATGACAAAAGTGGCTCTACCTAATTAGTAGCCTGAGTTACATCAAAAAGTTCAAAAAGTCAAAAGATAGCAGCTGAATACTTCAATTCTGGAAGCACTATATGTATCAAGGGGAAAACTCTGATTACTACGTCATTATAGTTGGCTCATGAAGACGGAAGCTCTACTACCTCAAAAATGCAAGCTATGTGAATAAAAATTTCAAATCAGTATTCTGTTCATTGAGATGTTATAGTTTTTTTTTCTTTCCTCCAAACAAGATGATAGCTGTATTTTATGTCAACTACATCTTTATTTTTTTCAAATTATAAAACAAAGTATATCATGACATCCTTGTGAGATAGGTTGAAGGATATGAAGTGAATGTGCATAATTAAAGGAATTGATTATTTGATGAACTAGGTAATCAAGTAAACTTATAGTCGAAGTCAACCTGTAAAGTGGTCCCTAGTGGACAATCCAAGTGCTGCCTCAGGATTTTTTTAACCAAAAAATATTTATATACCTTGATGAGGATAGTTGTGACGTGTAAATGGATTATAAATGACAAGGTTTTGAAATATCATATATATATATATATATAGATATAGATATAGATATATATATACACAAGTAGAGAATCAACATAAATGAAAATATGGCACTAGGTCAAATTTAAGAAAATAAAACATAATAGAGATTAACATATATTATTTGCTTTGAGTACAGTAAGAATATAGGCATTCTTGTAAAATAGCTGGTATTGGCAAAACCTAAGGAATTGATTAAATGCAATGCTCATCAAATATACATTATATATATACAAATATACATTATAAAATGTTCATCAAATATTACATAACTCAATGGCATAAATTACTTTTCAAATAATCTAATGATGTGTCAGGTACTTGTAATTAGAATTATTGTGGAAGCCTCTCCTCTATAGACACATTAGATGAACCACACCTGGAGCCTTGTGTTCAGTTCCAGGCAGGACACATTGAGAGGAGGTATGATGCAGTGATCTTGTGCAGATTGGTGACAAGAATCATAAGGAGGACAGAGACAAGTAAGGGAAAGGGAAAAACACAGAAAACTAACATGCATTGGTTATATACCCATTACCACATTTTCTCATCAACCTTATTTCATTTAAATTTTGCTTACACCCTACATGATAGGTAATACTGTATCTTATTTATAGGTTAAAAAAAGCAGAGACATACAAAGCTGAGATTACCAACCATGGTCACAGATTTGGTAAGAGCTAAAGCCAGTTTGAATTTATATCTGCCTGATTGTCATCAACTTTGTTATTGACATTATTAAGGTGTCCCTTTACTAGACAAAAGTAAAGAATATTAAAGGTGCTTCACATTTGTTTAATTTTAATAAAATATTTGAAAGTTTATCAGGTTCTACACACTGCAAATACTTTTTAAGAACTCATGATCTTACCATGCAGACAGACTTCCAAACATATAAATCCTGGAATTAAGGAATGATAATATAATCCTTTTCCACCCTTTGAGTTTGTTTTCTTTCTCTTTGTCTTTTTTCTCACGAAAAGCAAGGATTGAAAAAAATGCATAAATTTGAGACAAAATAAGATTAGTTTCTGGCATACTCTCTTTTGAACCTGAACTTGGAGAAGGATGAAAGAAAGAGGCATATCTAGAGGGAAAATGTTAGCTGGACAGTTGCTGCCTCGTGCCCTCTTAAGTGAAGAAGACTCACGAGCACAAAATAGGAGTGTTTCATTTCCTCACAGTTTTAATACTTTAAGTGTACACAGACAGATAAATGTGGACAAATATTTGTCAGGTTTGACCTAGCTCATCCATCAGATTACTACCTGTTCCTCTTAAAGTGAAGAGAGACAAAGAAGTGGAATAAATTATCAGGTATATACTGCATTTGGCACACAGCATCAATTCCCATAGCTAGAAAGATTTTTCTGACTCCCTTGTGATTAGGTATATGAATATAAAGCGACCATCACAACCAAATGCACTGATGCGTTTGAAAGTTGGGACTTAGGTGAAAAAAATATTCCTGCTGCTTTTTGTAGTTTTCTGCTACCAAGCCACGTAGTGGCAATGTGTAAGTTATTGTGGGAGCATGCTGTATTCAAGTTCCAGTGTGTGTGTGCTGAAGGAACAGCTGACAACATCCAGACAACACTCTTGATACTTTCACCCCAGCTGCAGCAGGGCATTCTCAAGCTAAGGGATACAGTGGCATCTTCCTGATTTCCCTTCTTTCTGAGAGGGCAGAGGGCATACAGCCCCTGTCAGGTTAGTTTCACAGTGTTCTGGGGATCCTACGTGGGGAACATATCAATCAGCCTCCACCAGCATGCCTAAAATTTTTTAAGCATCTAATACTCTCCATAAAGCTATTTTCTATCTGAAATATTAGTACATTCTGTTTTCTTCAGTGAGTGTTAAATGATAGTGATTTGAGAGATGGATACTTCCTGATGCCATGGAAAGAAATTTCTAAATTTTGAGCAGTTGAGAGGTTAAGAGAAAAAAAAAAAGACATTCTACCTCTAAGTATTACATTACAAATGGCATTTAAAAAATAAAATGATAGACAGAGGAAGATGCTATCAATCATGCCTCCAGGGTGAGGGGTTACTACAGTATATCTGACATTGGAATGTTGTATTTAAAAAAAGAAAAAGGATTTTATCATGATGACATGGAGGAAGTGGAATATTTTAGCTAAAAGAAATAGCTAAAGAATAGGTTCAAGATGGTGGACAAGTAAGATGTGGAGATGAGGACATTTGTACACCAGAGATATCCCAGCCCCATGTAATATCAAATGGTGAAAGCTCTCTCAGAGATCCCTCTCAGAGGTCTCCATTTCAATGCTAATAAACAGCTTCACTCAACGATCAGCAAGATATAGCACTGAACACCATAAGTCAAACAACAAGCAAGACAGGAACACAACCCTACCCATTAGCAGACACTGCCTAAAATCATACTAAGTTCACAGACACCCATAAATACACCACTGGACATGGTCCTGCTCAACAGAAAGACAAGATACAGCCTCATGCACCAGAACACAGGCACAACTCCCCTCCACCAGCAAGCCTACAAAACCCACTGAAAAAAACTTACCCCCTGGAGCAGACACAAAAAACAACGGGAATTATGAACATGCAGCCTGTGAAAAGGAGACCCCAAACACAGTAAGTTAAGAAAAATGAGAAAACAGAGAAATACACAGCAGATGAAGGAGCAAGGTAAAAACCACCAGACCAAATAAATGAAGCAGAAATAGGCAGTTTACCTGAAAAAGAATTCAGAGTAATGATAGGAAAGATAATCCAAAATCTTGGAAATAGAATGGAGAAAATACAAGAAATGTTTAACACGGACCTAGAAGAACTAAAGAGCAAACAAACAATGATGAACAACACAATAAATGAAAGTAAAAATCATCTAGAAGGAGAAACTAGCAGAATAACTGAGGAAGAAGAATGGATAAGTGACCTGGAAGATAAAATAGTGGAACTAACTATCACTGAGCAGAATAATAATAAAGAAAAAAATGAAAAGAATTGAGGACAGTTTTAGAGACGTCTGGGGCAACATTAAACACACCAACATCCTAATTATAGGGGTCCCAGAAGAAGAGAGAAAAAGAAAGGGACTGAGAAAACATTTGAAGTGATAATATTTGAAAACGTCCCTAATATGGGAAAGGAAATAGTCAATCAAGTTAAAGAAGAACAGAGAGTCCCATATAGGAAAAATCCAAAGAGAAACACACCAAGACACATATTAATCAAACTATCAAAAACTAAATATACAGAAAAAAATATTAAAAGGAGCAATGGAAAAACAACAATAACATACAATGGAATCCCCAAAAGTTTAATAGCTAATCTTTCAGCAGAAACTCTGCAAGTCAGAAGGGGGTGGCAGGACACATGTAAAGTGAGGAAAAGAAAGAGTAATACCTACAATCAAGATTACTCTATCCAGCAAGGATCTCATTCAGATTTGATGGAGAAATTAAAAACTTTACAGAAAAGCAAAAGCTGAGAGAATTCAGCACCACCAAACAAGATATACAACAAATACTAAAGGAACTTCTCTAGGCAGGATACACAAGAGAAGGAAAAGATCTACCATAACAAACCCAAAACAATTAAGAAAACAGTAATAGGAACACACATATTGATTAAATGGATTAAATGCTCACACCAAAAAAACATAGACTGGCTGAAAGGGTACAAAAACAAGACCTGTATATATGCTGTCTAAAAGAGACCATTTCAGACCTAGGGACATATACAGACTGAAAGTGAGGGGATGGAAAAAGATATTCCATGCAAATGGAAATCAAACGAAAGCTGGAGTAGCAATTCTCATATCAGAAAAAAATAGACTTTAAAATAAACACTATTACAAGATACTAAAAAGAACACTACAAAATAATCAAGGGATCTATCAAGAAGAAGATATAACAATTGTAAATATTTATACACCCAACATAGTAGCACCTCAGTACATAAGGCAAATGCTAAAGCCTTAAAAGGGGAAATCAACAATAACACAATAATAGTAGGGGACTTTAGCACCCCTCTTTCACCAATGAACAGATCATCCAAAATGAAAACAAATAAAGAAATACAAGTTTTAAATGATATATTAAGCAAGATAGACCTAATTGATATTTAGAGGACATTTCATCCAAAAATAACAGAATACACTTCTCAACTGTTCATGGAACATTCTCCAGGATAGATCATACCTTGGGTCATAAATCAAGCCTTGGTAAATTTAAGAAAATTGAAATTGTATCAAGTATCTTTTCTGACCACAATGCTATGAGACTAGATATCAATTACAGGAAACAAACTGTAAAAAATACAAACAGATAGAGGCTACACAATACACTACTAAATAATCAAGATATCACTGAAGAAATCAAAGAGGAAATCAGAGAATACTTAGAAACAAATGACAATGAAAACATGGTGACCTAAAACCTAAGGGATGCAGCAAATGCAGTTCTAAGAGGGAAGTTATAGCAATACAATCTTACCTCAAGAAACAAGAAACATCTCAAATAAAGACCCTAACCTTACACCTAAAGAAATTAGAGAAAGAAGAACAAAAATCTCAAAGTTACCAGAAGGAAAGAAATCATAAAGATCAGATCAGAAAAAAAGTGAAAAGAAATGAAGGAAACTATAGCTAAGATCAGTAAAACTAAAATCTGTTTCTTTCAGAAGATAAACAACATTGATAAACCACTAGCCAGACTCATCAAGAAAAAAAGGGAGATGACTCAAGTCAACAGAATTAGAAATGAAAAAGGAGAAGTAACAACTGACACTGCAGAAATACAAAAGATCATGAGAAATTACTACAATCAATTATATGCCAATAAAATGGATAAGCTGGAAGAAATGGACAAATACTTAGAAAAACACAACCTCCAGAGACTGAACCAGGAAGAAATAGAAAATATAAACAAACCAATCACAAGCACTGAAATTGAAACCGTAATTAAAACTCTTCCAACAAACAAAAGCCCAGGACCAGGTTGATTCACAAGTGTATTCTATCAAACATTTAGAGAAGAGTTAACACCTATATTTCTCAAACTCTTCCAAAACATAGCAGAGGGAGGAATTCTCCCAAACTCATTCTATGAGGCAAACATCACCCTGATACCAAAACCAGACAAAGATGTCACAAAGAAAGAAAACTACAGGCCAATATCACTGATGATCATAGATACAAAAATCCTCAACAAAATACTAGCAAACAGAATCCAACATAATCCAAAAGGATCATATACCATGATAAAGTGGGGTTTCTCCCAGGAGTGCAAGAATTCATCAATATATGCAAATCAATCAATGTGATACACCATATGAACAAATTGAAGAATAACAGCCATATGATCATCTCAGTAGATGCAGAAAAAGCTTTCAAGAAAATTCAACACCAATTTATGGTAAAAAACTCTCCAGAAAGCATGCATAGAGGGAACTTACCTCAACATAATAAAAGCCGTATATGACAAACCCACAGCCAACATCATTCTCAATGGTGAAAAACTGAAACCATTTCCACTAAGATCAGGAGCAAGACAAGGTTGCCCACTCTCAGCACTCCTACTCAACATAGTTTTGGAAGTTTTAGCCATAGCAATCAGAGAAGAAAAGGAAATAAAATGAATCCAAATCAGAAAAGAAGTAATGCTGTTGCTGTTTGCAGATGACATGATACTATACATAGAAAATCCTAAAAACTCTACCAGAAAACTACTAGAGGTAATCAATGAATTTGGTAAAGTAGCAGGATAAAAAAATAATGGACAGAAATCTCTTGCATTCCTATACACTAATGATGAAAAATCTGAAGGAGAAATTAAGGTAACACTCCCATTTACCATTGCAACAAAAAGAATAAAATACCTAGGAATACCTACCTAAAAAGGTAAAACACCTGTATGCAGAAAATTATAAGACACTATTGATTGAAATTAAAAATGATACAAACAGATGGAGAGATATGCCATGTACTTGGATTGGAAAAATAAACATTGTGAAAATGACTGTACTGCCAAAGTAATCTACAGATTCAATGCAATCCCTATCAAATTACCACTGGCATTTTTCACAGAACTAGAACAAAAAATTTCACAGTTTCTATGGAAACAGAAATAACCCCGAATAGCCAAAGCAATCTTGAGAAAGAAAAACAGAGTTGAAGAAATCAGGCTCCTGGACTTCAGACTATACTACAAACCTACAGTAATCAAGATAGTATTGTACTACCACAAAATATAGATCAATTGAACAGGATAGAAAGCCTAGAGATAACCTACACATATATGGTCACCTTATCTTTGATAAAGGAGGCAAGAATATTCAGTGGAGAAAAGACAGCCTCTTCAATAAGTGGTGCTGGGTAAGCTGGACAAGTCCATGTAAAATAATGAAATTAGAACACTCTCTAACACTGTATACAAAAATAAACTTAAAATGGATTAAAGACCTAAATGTAAGGGTGGACACTATCAAACTCTTAGAGGAAAGCATTGGCAGAACACTCTATGACATACATCACAGCAAGATCCTTTTTGGCCCACCTCCTAGAGAAATGGAAATAAAAACAAAGAAACAAGCAAAAAAACAAACAAACAGAAAAACAAATGGGACGTAATGAAACTTAGAAGCTTTTGAACAGCAAAGGAAACCATAAACGAGATGAAAAGACAACCTTTAGAATGGGAGAAAATATTTTCAAATATAGCAACTGACAAAAGATTAATCTCTAAAATATACAGATAGCTCATGCAGCTCAATATCAAAAAAAAAAAGAAAAAGAAAAACAATCTGCAAATGCACAGAAGGTCTAAATAGACATTTCTCCAAAGAAGATATAGAGATTGCCAGCAAACACATGGAAGGATTCTGAACATCATTAATCATTAGAGAAATGCAAATCAAAACTACAATGAGTTATCACCTCACACCGGTCAGAATGGCCATCATCAAAAAATCTACAAACAATAAATGATGGAGAGGGTTTGGAGAAAAGGGAACCCTCTTGCACTGCTGGTGGGAACGTAAATTGATACAGCCACTATGGAGAACAGTATGGAGCTTCCTTTAGAAATGAAAAATAGAAATACCATATGACCCAGCAATCCCACTACTGGGCATATACCCTGAGAAAACCATAATTCAAAAAGAGTCATGTACCACAATGTTCATTGCAGCTCTATTTACAATAGACAGGACATGGAAACATCCTATGTATCCATCGACAGATGAATGGGTAAAGAAGATATGGCACACACATACAATTGAATATTCATCAGCAATAAAAAGAAAGGAAATTCAGTTATTTGTAGTCAGGTGGATGGAACTAGAGACTGTCATGCAGAGTGAAGTCAGTCAGAAAGAGAAAAACAAATAATGTAGAAAAAAAAGTCGTTATGAAGAACCTAGGGGCAGGACTAGATTAAAGACCCAGACGTAGAGAATGGACTTAAGGAGAGGGGGAGGTGGAAGTGTAAGCTGAGACGAAGTGAGAGAGTCACATGGACATATATTCACTACCAAATGGAAAATAGATAGCTAGTGGGAAGCAGCCACATAGCACAGGAAGATCAGCTCAATGAAAATAACACACCATTGTAAAGCAATTATACTCCAATAAAGATGTTTTTAAAAAAGAAAAGAGAAATAGCGAGAATAAATGCATGGCAAGTTGAAATTTCATGATGTATTTAAGAAGCCACAAACCTGTTGTCTGATTGAAGAACTGGGCAAAAGCTTGGGTTTTGCAGGATATAAGACTTGAAAGGATAATTGGGGCCAGGTCATCAACTATTTTAATATTATTCTTACACCAGAGTAAGAATGGTTCAAATATGTAGAGGGTTGTGTATGGATAGCTGACTGTAAATGTTTAAATATTGTCTTAAAAAAATAGATATATTTTGTGTCGCTGTAGGGGAAAATTTAGGAACCAGTAGGCAAAAGTTAGAGCACTTAGATATGGTAGGTATGGATATTGTTCCCAATTCTTTACTTTCTCTCTGTATTAGAATTATACATCCAAACCCCTAGCTGTGTGCCCATGCGGCCCTTCCACCTAAAATAGATGGTATATTCCCTGATACCCTGATGTGCGTGTGTCCATTTGACTTGCTTTGGAAAATATGTGGTTTGAAGGGACAGGGTACCAGTTCCAAGGAGATGTTCAAACACATTTGCATCATTTGCCTTTGCCTATAACACTTTCCTCAGCTGCAATAAGAAGAACATTCCTTGAGTAGCCACTGCTCCAAAGAGACTGGGATACACAGTGAGCATACCTGGTCCCAGACCAAAGTCTTGAGCCAAATCCATCCAAATGCAGCAAAGTCACAGCTGACCTACTTACCAGTAATAAGGAAATAAAGATTTGCCACTGAGATTTTGAAAGTGTATATTATAAAGCAAACAGCTGACATTCTCTGGAAAAGCCTTTTAAGAACCCAACCACGTCAAAATGGAAAGGAAAACTTTGGAGGCACTGTTTCCAGGAGTACTCAAGTAGGGCTGGCAGTTATTACTTCCCATCTCCCCTACCCCTAACCATTATTACCTTCTTCTTGGAAGACTCTGAAAGCCACGAAACACATCCCATCATCTAAACAGTGCATCACATAGCAGCAAGAATGGCCTTTTACAAAGTTGTTGGGTCATTTTTATCCCTCTTTAAAATAATTCAGTGCTTTCAAGTGCACTTAGAAGGAAACCCGGACTCCCTGTGTGATGGTCTCCCATTTCCACATCTTCATCCTGGGCCACACTCTCCTTTTCTACCTGCCACCCTGAATTTCTCTGTACTATCAATGTGCCCATTTCCTCCTGGTGTAGGCCACTGAGGTGACCTGCTGTCAGCTGTTTTTCTCCCCTGGATATTCCAACTCATTGTTTGATATCAGCTTAAAAATTCCCTCCTTGTGCATTTCCTGATCATGCTGTCATTCTCCATTCCTTAAGAGCATTTATCAAAACCAGCAATTTATTTATTAACAATTAATTTTTCCCCACATAAATGCACATTTTGTGAAGGCAAGAACCATATTTGTGTTGTCATCTTATGACCTACATCAGGTTAATGTTTATTTACATAGCAAAATAAATAAATAAATCATTAGAGATACAATAGTGCAAGTTCAATTATTGGATAAAGATTGAATAAAACAAACTCTATAATCATTTTAACTCAAAAATTCATTGAGCAATTAGACTTGCACACTTTATTAAAATTAAACTGGAAGAATTTGGGACCATATCAAACTCTTTCCTTCTGCCGTTTTTGCACGGGCTTCCCTGGACTAACCTGAGCTAACAAAGGGAAGAGCCACTAAAAGGTAATTGTGTTTTTGTACGTTCCTGAGGTCCCAAATTTATATGAAAAAGCCATCAAAACACACTTCACAAATTTGGCATTTAAAGCATATAAGAAAGAGGAAATCACCTCCATTTTTCAGATAGCATTTTTTTCTTCAGTGTGGACTAGATTGTATATTTCTTGATAATTTACCAGCCTGTAGAGATGTGCATGCAATTAAATAAACATGCTTGTCTAAAATGCACAGTGGTAAGGAAATCAGGCTTTGAAGGACCACATAAATTTTAAATCATAGATATTGGAACAACAGAACCCACTGCATCAGACAAGCATGCTATCACAGCAACGCCTCCTCTCACAGACTGTTTTATAGGAATTTTGCCTGTGTTTGTGTGTGTGTGTGTGTGTGTGTGAGAGAGAGAGAGAGAGAAATCTAGTGTTTCAAATTTGAAGCATTAGGGAAAAACCCCTAGGTGAAGATGCATTAAAAAGATTGTGCCACTTGTGTGCCAACAACTGCAAACAACACAAAAGTCATCAATTGATGAATGGGTAAATACAATATGGTATATCTATACAATTGAATATTATTCAACATAAAAGTAATGACATACTGTTACATGTTACTACCTGGATAAAACTTGAAAACAGTTTGTTAAGTATAAGAAATCAGTCACAAAATCTTACAATATGAGTCACCACTGTTAATGGATACAGGGTTTCTTTTGGGGGTGACAGAATTTTCTAAATCAGATAGTGGTGATAGTTGCAAAAAACCACTGAACTATACATTTTAAAAGGGTGAAACTTCCAGAATGTGAATTATATATCAATAAAGTTATCGGGCTTCCCTGGTGGTGCAGTGGTTGACAGTCTGCCTGCCAATGCAGGGGACACGGGTTCGTGCCCTGGTCTGGGAAGATCCCACATGCTGCAGAGCGGCTGGGCCCATGAGCCATGGCCACTGGGCCTGCGTGTCCGGAGCCTGTGCTCCACGATGGGAGAGGCCACAGCAGTGAGAGGCCCATGTACCCCCCAAAAAAAAAAAAAAGAGACTCATAACTGAAGTACTTTATTAGCCCTATGATGGGTCTCTTGTCTCCATATTTATATCTCTATAGCCAATTGCTTACAAGTCAATCAGTCGATGTAGAGGTATAAATTTAGAACAAAATTAATGCTTAAACATGACAATTTAATTTTTTTAATATTGAAACTATATTCAGAAATGGAATATTACTATCAAAACTTTCATATCTTTGGTACATAAATTTGGGAACTGTTTATATATTAACTATAATTTGTATCATTCCAATCATCTTCCAGTGCGGGAAGGGGTTCTTGATGGATGTTGACATGTCCTAATTTAATCCCCCCTTCAAATCTCCATAGTGATTTACATACAGTTGTGTTCTACATGGACATCAGTTTAATAGGCAAGGTTTCCATTGCCCTTCTGCCTGACCATATGTCCAGGTCCTTGGCCACTTACGATGATCTGGTAAAAAACCAAAACACCATGTCAAGAAGCATTCAGTTCAGCCCACTGAGCTGATTTATTTTCACGTTGTTTAATCATAGTAGTGGTCTTCCAAAAATTTTGTTGTCCATTTACCTCAGAGCTGCTGTCCAAGAAACAAATACCTCTTTCTTGGTCAATTGAAAGATGTTCTTAGCGCCCTTTCCAAGTGATGCTAGAATCTGGTAACTCCTCATACAGTTCCAAAGTCAGTGGAAAAAGAGGCTCCATACTCATAAATATATTTTCCTTGCATTCCTGCAGTAGCATGATCTTATATAAACTACTTCTGTTTTATTGGGGAACACTTCTGGGCATTACCTTCCCCACTAGAATGTTTCTCTGAATGTTTATCTTCCAAGATATCAGGAGGGTTTAGTTTTCAAAATTGTTTTATGACTTTCAGTCATAAGGGCAGTTTTAATTAATGTCTGATATCAAGCTAGAAATTGCCCCTCAAATGGCAAATTTCTAGTCCAAATACCAGTTGATGTCTTTGGAGGTGTCCTTGGGCTTTTTTCATAGGCACCAGTCTCTGTCCACATAAGGCTATGAAACAGAGAATTTGTCCACATCAGTTTCTATTCCACACTGTGTGATCTAAGACAAACTTACCGGTCTCCATTTAGCATGCCCAAATACTTGTGCTTGAAGGTCAGGTTTACATGCCTTCTGTTTCACAGGAATAATTCCTCAGTCAGATCCAATGTCCAGCCCCCAAATATATCCAGGTAAAGGAGGCACAACCACTTAAAATATATCAAGTTTTTTCCTAACTTTTACCTTAATTTTAATTTCCTTGAATATTAAAATTAAATTGAGAAATGGAACACCACTATTGAAACTTTCACATCTTTGGTACGAAACTTTGAGAATTATTTATGTGGAAACATTAGCTTGTATCTTAATATTCATGATTGTGATTTGTAAGGAGATGAGAGGACGAAAGTTAAACATCTGTAAAATAAGATGAAATGGGAAAAAGTGTACCAAGTTTGAACTTCCTGTAACAATTTTTCATTAGTTCCAGTTTGTTTGGCTTTCCATCCATAAAATGAATTAGATTTTGATCTCACATGAATCTCCATAAATTCAAAATTGTGAATTTAATTTAGAAGATTTAAAAGTCAATATAAATCAATATATTTCTCATAGATAACTACTTGGATTAAGATGAATGTTTTGGAATAACCTTGTTCTAATTTAAGCAGAAATATAATTTAACTTATTCTATTTCATCTCATGTTTTGTAAACTAGACCAGATTTATAATTTGGATTGCTCTCTCTGAAAAGCCAAGAAATATATTATCAACAAGATAAAAAAGAGAGAAAATATATAAGACTCTGTGTCATTGTGACATTAGCAAGAAATAAAGATGAACAGACATTTGAAACCTTTGGATGTCTGGATAATGTTGAACCCAATATATTACTCTAATAAAACTATATACAAGAATCTTTCAAGTGTTTAATCCCCTGCTCGGCTGGCTGACTTTCCTGGATTTGTAGTCCTCTAACGTAATTTTGTGACGATCTGAAAAAAGATCTAAGAACTGTTTAGGAGCTTAGACAAGAATAATTCAATTATTTTTTTTCCATTTCTAAAGGTGAGAAAATTTGAAATGGTGAAAGAAAATGAATGAATGTTCCTTTCTTATTATTCTTGTATTTTTTTCAATTTCTGTATTTTTAATAATATCTCTTGCTCTCACTTTGCATAGGAAGGAATAAAGCAGAAGATGCAGTGGAGTTACTTTTCAACTGATAATTTTAAAAATCAAATTAAAATGGTACACATCAAACAAACAAAAGAACTAGCCTTTTATCTCCTTTATTCATGAACTTACCTTTTCTTAACTGAAAAATATCCTACTGCAATTTCCCTGGTGGCACAGTGGTTAAGAATCTGCCTGCCAATGCAGGGGACACATGTTTGAGCCCTGGTCTGGGAAGATCCCACATGCTGTGGAGGAACTAAGCGGGTTTGCCAGAACTACTGAGCCTGCATGCCACAACTACTGAAGCCCACGTGCCTAGAGCCTGTGCTCTGCAACAAAAGAAGCCAAAGCAATGAGAAACCTGTGGACAACAACGAAGAGTATCCCCCACTCACTGTAACTAGAGAGAGTTCGCACACAGCAACAAAGACACAATGCAGCCAAAAATAAATAAATAAATAAAAAATAAATAAGTTTATAAATTTATAAAAATAGATAAAAATATTGCTTTCTTTATAAGAAAAGAAAAATATCCTACTAACTTTCTGATCTTAGAGTTTATTGATCTATTTTACACAAAAATGTGTATTCTGTGAAAGGCATTTTATGACATCCTTCATGTTCATCCAAAATGGTTTTGTGTCTTCCTTGCACTTAGGACAAGATGCAGACTCTCTTACCCCATAATTTGTGTGATAGGCTTCAGCAGGTCAACCTAAATTATCCTGTATTGTTGTTCCTAGTGACACACTAAAGCCTAGGTAGTCACAGCAGGGTAATTGTTCCGCTTTATTGCTTTAAATCAATTAGAAGCTTCTTCTTCCTTTGTCACAGGAGAAAGTACTGAATATCTTCTTTGAGTCCCCTGGGTATGCCATTGACATAAATTGTATTTACTCTGTTGAATACAAAATTGATTGAAAACAACATGGCCATCTTGTGTCTGATTCATCAATAATTATTTCAATTAGATTGTTAATGCCATGGCATTTTCTGTATGGCACCCACAGGAATTATCTTGTACTTTCCAATCTATTATTAACTAGACAATTTATATTTATCCCCTTGCAATGTCCCCTCGGATAAGAAAGAGTGAGTATGGACTCACTATATGACTAGAGAAAAAGACCTAATTTAATGTGGGGTTCTTCTTTATTTCACATGCCTATATATTTTTAAAATATTAAGTTAAGAAAAAAGATGGCTGAATAACTCACAGACCTTCAAGAATATAGAACATAACAATTTCAAAAGGGAGAGCATCTTGAATTGCAAACTTGGAGACAGTCTCATCTTCCCCTGACAGAAATGTATTTACACCCCAAAGCCCCAGGGCTCTTCCCCCTCTCTTAGGAGGGTGACATTTCCACTCTCATGTACATGAAGACGTTCATATTTCTATGTCACTCTCCTAGAGTGTGATCCTTCCATACGGTACCTGTAGTTAATGATATCCATCTCTCATCACACTACCTGCAGGGTGTTGTCATGGGGGACCTGCCCTGCCAATTTATTCTGTGTGCTGCCTTAATTCTGATATCTGAACAAGGTGACCCAGGTTCCTGCCAACATATATATATATAATGTGTGTGAGTGTATGCGTGTGTATATGTGTGTAAGATTAACTTTCAGACTCAGTATTTATGATTTAATAGGGTGTAGATCCCCAGGTGTAGAGACATTGGAGTCACTCACTAGGCAACAGAGTTGAGTGATACCTTATATCTATATTGAGGAAAAACAAAGCCAATCTGGAATTGTCAAAAGCATAAGTCCTGAGGTGACTTATCCTCCAATGGAACTCGAAGAGTTGTTTCTCCTGGAAACTTGAAGTCTAAGGAAGAAATCTAAATATGTTTATACTTTTGTCTTTGATAAAATGATACCATTCATTTGGTCACTTCTTAGCTTCAGTTTCCTCATCTTTTAGAAATAAATACTATATCATGGGGTGCATAATAATTGTCTGATTTCATTCACAAGACCATTATTTAAATTATGTTAGTAATATGTATATATTAAAATTAAGTTAATAGTATATATATGTTAATAATATAATAGGAACATATTGTGCTCTTTAATGAGTTATTTGAGATAAATCTAACTTTCCATTTTCTACCATTTTCAATGCTCTACCTTTAAAATGTTTGAGGAGCAAATGCAAAATTTGGGAAATGTTTTATATTTTTCCTTGCTTAAAAATTTACAACACTGTGTAAATTTTTATAACACTCAGTATTATATTTTTCCACTCAGTGTTCCACCAAGTTATTCGACCATAGAGAACTGTTTTACTTAACAGCTTTATACAACACATATTATATAGCTTAGGAAACAACAGCAAACAAATAAGAGCCCTCAACATGTTTTCTTTTGACTCCTCAAGGAATAATGAATATTGCTAGTTTCCAGATTCTGCTGTTTAGTAACTATTAGAAACATATTTTTGAGAATTATGTCCACCTTTATAGCTTTCTTTCCTCTTCTGTGGGTGGAACCACTCTATTTCATTTCCATGTTATTTTTATTCTCATTCACCTGGACAGAGGAAGTATGAGTGGTATGAGAGCAGGACTGGAAGAGCCTGAGAAGAGCCAAGAGGTGGTGAAAAAATTTCAGCAATACCAGAAGATTTTCCAGTCTCTATTACGTCACATGGTTTCTTATTTTTTGAAAGTTAATATTTCACTGAAAAGAAACAAACACATTTTGACTTTTAACCATTCACAATTCTGCTGTAATTTCAGGTGTTTCATAATGAAAAGAAAAGAAAAACATAACTTCAATGTCACTTTTATTTCAGCTTTCTGTGCCTCTTTGTTTGGCACTGGGAGATGTGCAGTGATGCTAAGCTGTTAAATTGTAGGCATAGCCAGGTCTGCTGGATGGGTGCTTTAGATACTTTGACTGAGGCTATTACAATTCTAGATTACTTTCCCCACCTCTTCTTTTCTGTGTTTATCTCCCTAAGGACTGTTCAATCAATACTCAATAAAAATTATTGAACTATTCAGCTTTTTATTGAAAGCCTTAATGCTACATCCCCACAGGAGCCCATTGAAGAGAGGATTAGCCTCATTACCATAAAGAGGCAAAGAGAATTTCAAGGGCAAGGAGAGATATAAAACTAAAGACTGCAATGCACTGTAATTGACCAACTTAGTCACCTTTATAAAGGAGGAAGGTGAGTAAGCCACCAACATCAGAAGAAAGCGAATGCTATAGGACAAAGAGCTTTCATTCATAACCTGTGCTTACTCATTTTTATTTACACAGATAAAAATGGAACCTATGAAATAGAATGATCTTCTTCCACGAACATGTTAAGTACACCTTGATATAGAGTAATTTACTTAAGCTTCATTTCATATATAAACCCTCTCTATTAAGACAGACCACCTTTTGAAATTTTTCATTATAGAAGCATCCAACTGCAATGTATTAACAACATCCTCAAGAACTTTTGCTTTGTTATCTTTTCATTTGAAAAATTTGGGAATTTATTTTAACAAATTTTGTAGAAAAATGTAAAATACAACATATAGCAAGCTGGAATAACTTTATATGTGGGGGAAAATGCCACACGATAAATGGAGAAACAATCTATGAGAACCAAGAATGTCTACTCTCACTTGAGCATCTCATTCATTTATTCATTCATTCATTTGGCTTGTTCATATACTCTCTTTGGACCTGGGGATATGGGCATGAATAAAACCTAAACTCTGACCTTAAGGCCTCTAATCAAATAATCTGAAGTGATCTGATAATAGCTGTAAGAATATGATTAATAATATTTTTGTCAACAAAGATTGAAATATAAAACAAAGTGATCATCTGGATTTTAATAAATCAGAAGTAATCATTGAAAAATTATTTTGGTAATAAACTCTAAATTATTTGGAATATTATATATCATTTTGGTTTGTGATAGGTTCTGTTGAGCACGAAGTATTACAAGGCATTTCACAGGACATGTCCATGTTTCACAAGTTTTATACAAAACTTAGTAAGTAAGCTTGCTTGCCTAAAAATACAAAAGTCAACAATATCTAAAGCAATGTTTTAGACAAAATAGTTATTATATTTGTATTACTATTAATTCCCTTGTATAAAAAGAAGGTGCTATTTATTCACCAAGAACAGGAGACACAGTATTGATCCCTCAATATTCCTTCCTCAGTTAGTCTCACCAGTGATCTTAGAACAGAAAGCAAGAAATTGACTGACCATGATTACAAACAGCTCTGGCCTAGTGTTTCTCACCTCTGGTGGTGTCCATGTTTCTCTCCTTGACTACTAGAGAAAATGGCAATGCTTGTGTATCACTCAGACCAATTATATTGTATCCTTGGGTGTACTGTGGGCATGCACTGTTCTAATTTTTATAAAAAATAACTGGAACCAAAGAACATTTAATAGTTTAATTTGGGGGGACTCTGTTTTTATGATTAGCAGCCACAAGTAAATTTAGACACTGTGGAAAAATATTTTAAATATTACAGATGACTATTTGTGCATATCATAAAAATTAAAATAGATACCAAGTTAATTATTTAAAATAATAACTAATAAAGATTATTAATTAATAAATATTTCATATTTATTAAAATAGGAACATATGACACTTCTAAAATATAAATAAACAGTTTATCTTTCATATGTATTTTGAGGTAATTTCAAATTTACAGTAAAGCAGTAAGTATAATAATTATTTTCTAAGACATTTGATAACAATTTGCTGACAAGGTGTGCATCATCCTGAAATTTTCAGTGAAGATATCCTACCAAAACTATAAACACAAAATCAGGAAATCAACAATTATATATTATAATCTTATAAGTTATAGTGTTAACCTAAAATTCTAAGACTGGAGACTTTGTTGAGGCAAACCCCAAAATTTGGGGTTTGTCAAGACTGCATCATAGGAAGTATAAATCCAGGAAAATGCTTGAATTATGTTCTGCTAGACTACAAAATGGGGGAGGATTATACACACAAAAAGGCAAAAGGTAAACAGGAGTCTTTGGTCAAAAATTAGGATTGGAACTGGCAAGAAATAAGGGTGTTTGTTAAGCAAGGATTGGTCAGGGTTCAAAATGATCACACAGGGAGATTTGAAACTATGAAATTGCAGCTGGGATCTTTGAAACTATGAAGTTGATCTATGAATTGATCCCCTGAATATCCTGAAGGGAGGTCACATCCTGGAGAATGAGCACAGCTATTATCTTCATATTCAGATGGATCATCTTCAAGTAGTCATCAGTTATTGAGAGGGACCTTTTCTTTGGGTTGTAACTATTAGTGTTAGAATATAAGTTAGTGAGTAGTTTTAAAATACTGATTAGAGTGGTCAAATGTCCCAGCACGCAAGTTCCTCTTATTCTCCAACTATCTAAATATTCATGTGCTCAAGGTTGGTTGTTGTACCCATGAACAAATATAAACACTTTGGGGGGCACATAGTATTCCAAGCTTTGAGGGTTTTTTGGAAGGTGGGTGACCACATTTTCTAATCATGCTCCAGTACATGGAAGCTTCCAATCAGTCAAACTGAGCATGCAAGTAGAAAGAGGAGTGAGTCTTCCATTAACCCAAGTAGGTTGGATTCTAATTTCCATATAAAAAGGAGAATTATATATTTTATATATAATATTATATTGCCTTATTATAGCAGGTTGTCAGTAAGTATGGTATAGAGAGCAGGGAAAAGAAGTAAATGGTATTTATGTTTCAAATGGTAATATTTTCTTTTGCAAAAATGTTTTGACACTTATCATAGTCATAAGCATTAGACTGGTTACATCTAAGTTCCCCAGTGTTCCTTGGAATTGTTTCCCATGGGGTTAGGAAGAAACAAGGGACGGGCTAGGACTGGGTACAGAACTGAACTCAATAAGCAATCTCTGAGAGTTCTCTTTTATGACCCATGGTAAAGTTAGGTACATTGGTGAAATTGGTCACAATGATGGGGTCATTATTTTTTGCAAATGACCCAGTAGGTAAACGGTGGCATATCCAACACTCAGGTAAATTTCCTTAAGTGGCAAGAAACAGATATTTGGAAAATAATATTGTCTTTCCAGGTACATGAATGGATGGTAGAGACAGGAAACAGTAGAACAGTCAGGAAGGATTTTAAAGGTCACATGATGGTGATTAGATTATATTGGGGACCAGTGGACTAGGGCTATAAAAGGATCAGGAAAATGCCAGATGTCTTCTGTGAGTTCTTCTCGTGGCAGGAATATACTTTTTTTAAAAATGATAATATTTAATTATATTGAGGATTTGTAAGATCAATGTAACTAATAGTAGATTATACATGAGGAAAATTAAGGAAAATAAAGTAGCAGCCACTTAGGTAATTGCTAAAATTATAACATCTGTGAAAGTTTCACCAAAACCACCACTGTAGGAATCCCACAGTATGTAATAGGCCAAGAGCATATCCTCACATAAATTAGACAGAATTCCCCAATGTCATAGATGTAAGGCATGAAGTACACTGGCCTGGTCTGTATTCTTGGGAGAGCTGTTTATTTCAGGTGTTGTCTGCTTCTGATCCAGGAAAGCTTTTGTTTGTTTGTTTGTTTCCTGTTAGCTTCAGTTGGAAGTCACCAATAGGTTGAGAGATCCAGTCAGTACTGTGAAAACTTTTAAAATGAGGTATATGGATCCATGAGTTGATGGGAGCAAGTTTCACTGCACATAGTTTAGTTAATAATTCCTGATATGGTCCTTTCCACTGAGGTTGCCAAGCATCTTTGTGAAGACGTCTTTTCTGGTAAACACAGTCACTTGGTTATAGATCATGCTCTTTGAGGTTTCCATCTCTCAGGAGCTTGTTATTAAAAGATTCCTCTACAAATGAACTATTAAGCCTTAATGGTTTGAGCATTTCATGTCAGTACATTAACATTTCCCCTTTAATCAAATTGGGCTCATGTAACCTACTGTATATTTTCACTGGTCTTCCAGTAATTATTTCAAATAAAGAAAGTAAGTGTTTTCCAAAAGGAGTAAACTTTAGATAAAGAAATACTAAGGTCAGGGTTTTAGACCAAGAGACATTGAAAGATTCAACCAATTTAGCCAACTGAGGCTGAATTGTTCAATTCGCATGTTACACTAGTCCAGAAGTGAAAATGTTGAAAAATAGGTCAAATTACAGACTGAATAATTTGTCCAGTAAAATGGGTCCCTCAATGCTGTTAATCTTAAAGAGAATACCCCATGTAGGGATTAATATTTCTAATTGTACCCATTGTAAATATGATAACTCTGCAACATGGAAATGCCTCAACCCCATGAGAAAACATGCATATCAAAACAAGTACATATTTATATCCTCAAAATGGTGGCAGTTGGTTAATATCCATTTGCCATACTTCAAAGGGTGCCAAAGTTAAAGGGAAACGGCCTTTAGAAGAATGAATAGATTTACCAGGATTATGTATTGGGCAAAAGTGACATTTTAGATATATCTCACTTGCTATTTTGTGGGTTAATTTCCAATAGTATTACTTCTCCATAATATAATTTTGTCTGGACCCCAATGGGTGAGTAAATGGACGTTGGATAGAAAATATTCTTTCAAACATTTAGGGAGGGTTATTGTTGGATCCATACCATAAGTTATGATTTCCCAGAATTTACAACTGTTATATAGCAGTTTGTTTTGTTCCTCCTGAAATACATTTTTCGGGTTTCTGCCAATAAGTCTTGCATGCTAATAGAAGGTTTAGTGATCAAAACTGAGGTTTTCCTTAAAGTAGAACAAATGAGAACAGCAGCAGCTCTTGGCGCTGTATCAGCCAGTTTATTTTCTTTACTTTCTTCTGAGTTTAGTTTTGAATGGCCTGAGATTTTTATAATGGCAAAAAGTTTTGTTTCTTTTTTAATGTCTTCCAACAGGTCTAAGACATATTGGTTCTTTTTAGTTGGTTGCTCTGTGGAAGTCAAAATTCCTCTTTGTCCCCATAGCATGTAATAATCACTAGCAACATTGAAAACATATCAGCTAACAGTTTAAATATTACCAGTTTGATCTTTTGCTATAATGCAAGTCTGTGTTAAAGTCATTAGTTTAGCTTGTTGGGCTGCCATGACCAAAGGAAGAGGGCCTTCCTCAATGATGTCATGGAGAGACACAGTAGCATATCTATCCCAGTTTTGTCCTTGATCAGCCTTCAAATAAGAAACATAAGTAAACAGCATCAAATCAGGATTATGCAAATGAGATTCCCGTAAATCCAGTCTAGAAGTTAGTAAATAAAGGCAGTCATGAGGTATTCAGTCCAAAGGCAAAGGAAGAAGGGTAACAGGGTTAAGAGATATAGTGACATTTGTAGGAGACAAAAGAATAATTTTATAGGAAGTAAATCTACTAGAGCAAAGGTATTGAATATGATGAGAATTTAAAGAGCTTCAACAGAGTGGTGTATGTAAATGGTTAGGGGAGACCCCATGACAATTTTGTTAGCAAGGCTAATAAAGTTGACATTTTGAGTAAGGCTACTGTACTGGAAACTGCACTCATGCATCAAGAGCAAGCCTTGCTTGAGAGACAAAATCTAATTTCTGACTATAATATCTTATTGATCTATTTTGATCACCATGTTTTTGAACTAGTACTATTATATCTAATCCCTATTGCTTGTGCACATTTAGCTAAAAAATGGCATCTTTGAGTTAAGATGCTTTAAGACTGGGACTTCAGTAAGCTCTTCTTTTAATTGTCTAAAGGCTAAATGGCATCTTCAGTCCATTGAAGGGGATCTCATTTATCCAATTTTAGTAATGATTATACTGGGTGAGCCATAAGACAAACATTTGGAATCCAGTTTCTATAGTAACAAGTTAATCCTAAAAATCCCCTGAGTTGTTTCTAAGTCTTAGGAATTGAAAAGACTAAGATTATTTTAATTCTATTTAGGTGAATTAATAATTACTCAGCTGATATCAGATGTCCTAGGTATTTAACTTGAGGCTGACAAAATTATCACTTTTCTTTGGATAATTTATGATCCCTTTATAACTAAATGTTTGAGAAGACTGAGGCTGTCCCTTGAAAAGTCTGAATATTTGGGGAACAAAGAAGTAGATATTCTACCTATTATAGTAAAGTATAGTCTTTTGGATAAACAATATCTGCAAGGTCTGATTTTAGGACTTGGGAATAATAAGTAGGGCTTTCAGTATATCCCTGAGTCATCACCATCCAGGTATATTGTTGGTCATTTCAAGTGAAAACAAAACAAGTATCGACTGTCTGAATCCACGGGGATGTTAAAGAAAATACTACCTAAACCAGCCATTGTGAAAATTTTACTTCTTGCAGGGACTGTAGATAAGAGGTTATGAGGATTAGGTGGAAAGGTATGATGACATTGTTAATGCCTCTTAGGTCCTAGACAAACCCCATCCTCTTCCACTGGGTTTTTAAACTGGGAGGATGGGAGTATTACATGGATTGGTACAAGAAACTACCAGACTTTGTTTAATATACTCTTCTACAGTGGGCTGGATCCCTATAGCTTCTTTTCTGATGGGATATTGTTTAATATTTGGAAGGGGTTTAAATGAGTCTATTTCTATTTTAATTGGGGTTGGTAGTGTGGCAAACTTTGTAAACGTCCATCTTTTATTTGGGTTGAAATGGGTATAAGGAAAAGAATGGTATCTCCAAGCAAAGGATTAAATTTTAAATTATTAGATTCATAATTTTGTTCATTTGGATTATCCTTTAGATTTAAAGACATTTTCCCTTTTTAAGATAAGGAAATGTGTGTATCATGGACTTCTAAAACATCTCTTCCAACAAGGTGTATAGGAGAGGAAGGAACAAGAAGAAAAAAAAATGTATGTCTATATTGGGGGACAAGTTGAAGCAGCATGGGTTGAGATTTAAAAACTGTCATAGGGCAATTAGAAAACCCTACCATTGAAATTGTTTTAGTACTCTGAGACAGGGGATGCTTTAAAGCATTGGGCTGAGAACAGAAAGAGTTATCAATGAAGTCTTGATATCAACCCATATCAATTAAAGGTTTAGTCTGTTTCACAATAGTAAATTCAATTTCTCCCAAGACATTAGTGAGGAGAAAAGAAAAGATCCTAGATATTTACTTAGAGCAACACTAAAGGAGAAGGAAATGAATTTGGGCAGAGTTTTAATGTGGTTTAAGTTCATAATTTGAGGGAAAATATGAAAGGTTTTGTTCATTTTAATCTAGGGAAATCTCTTCTGAAATGCCCAGGATTTTTGCAGTAAAAGCAAATGTTCCACTGGGAGTCTTGCGGGTTAGAGGATCATTTATTATATATTGGAGATTGAGTTGATTTATCTTGACTCATTAATTATTAAAGTTGTAAATTCATTATTTGAGTAGATCCTTTTTGACAATTTACTGTATAGCTTTAGAAAGTTGGTCTTCCAGATTAAATCATTGACAACCACGATTGGCCAATTTAATTGGTGCCTTTTAACTAAGGGGGCAAGCTCTTCATCAAGGCCATTTGGAAAGAAAAAGTTAAAGAGGATTTATGATGATTAATATCTTTCATCCCTGAATATTGTTTGAAAGTTTTCTTAAACATCTCAGAAAATTGGAGAATAGGTTTATCAAGCTTTTCGGTGAATAATTGATTTTTTTTCCAACCAATGATTTTAGGGCAGACTTCTGGAATGACCCAGGGAAGGGTTTTAGCTAACTCTTTTGGAGTATTCTTTTGGAAATCTTCTGTAGGGCTTTCCCAACTTGCCTTATTAAGCAATTCATTTTCTCTGCCTTCTGTCGTTGACATGTGTATTAGGTATGAAGTCAGAATGGCTGGATCGGTAAGTCTGGATAACTATATCTATTTTTTTTTTTTACCAAAAGAGAAAGGGTCTAGAAAAGGGTCAGGATATTGTTTAGCTGTGGCTCTTAGCTCGGTTTTAGTCTGTGGGACATAGACAATACAGGGTTCTCCTTGCCCAGTGGATTTGGTTTTTAAAGGGACTTTTAGGACAAGGACTTTGATAGGGGTTTCAGGTCCAGAGGAATCAATTAATGGTGGAGGATGAGGAAGTGAACCAACATTGGGGAAAGGAGGAGTTCAGAAAGAGGAGGGTAACAAGATAAAGGAGGGGTAGACCTCAGAGAGCAGAAAGGCAAGGATGAAGCACTTCCTGGGAAGTAACGTGAGGGGAGGTAGAAAGTTTGGCTGAACTTTTCCAGTTTGGAAACAGTTTGAGTCATTTTTTTCATTTACAGTCTGGAGGGAGATGACTTTTTCAATGTTATGATTAGGTGTTTCTCAATATCTATTAAAATAATCCTTCCATTCATTTTGCTAGTTTTATACATTTCTTTTGAGCACAGAGGTGAATTAATTTGGGGATTTTCAAAGTTTCCCATTTTTGGCCAATATAATCTTAAATCTCCCCAGGTTAGTTGGACACATTTAGATACATATTTATAGAATGACTACCATAGGTGTTAAACATAAAGCTGGCTCTTGTTACTGAGGGGTTTCATGTCTCTTGGAAATTTTACTGTAAGTACTTCCCATTGTTTGAGGACTCAACAAGGACAAAAACCTGAAACTCAAATCTCCTATTAAGTGGTAGAGATGGAAATCCTCTAACAAAGCTAGATCTCCTACCAAATGTTAGAGACAGAATTCTCTTCCTCAGATGAAGAGAGGGCAAAAGTAGACATCTAGAAATATCCAAATAAAGGTTTGAACATCAAAGGGAGGTTTGAATCCAAGCAGGGACTTACCCTGTAGCCCAGACACAACTGAAGAGAAGGCTGGACACAGTGGGTGAATGCAGGTACCATTCATGTATTTGAAGAAACCCCAAGTTACCACTGAGGGTCTCTCTGGATCCGGCCTATTATGCCACATAAAATTTATTTTTGCCTCAACCAGGTGTCCGTTCTTGGTATTCTTGGTTAACATTATTTGTGTGATATTATAACATAATTTATACTCACCATTTATGATTTACCCATTTTTCCAAAATATGTCATTTATAACAAAATGATTGAATGCAGGGTAATGTATCCCATTCTGTTACTCATTCTTCCAGCTTCCTTCAATGTAGAACAGCTCCACAGTCTAGCATTGACACTGATGACCTTGAACTTTTGATGATTACCAGCCATTATTTTGAAGAATGGGTCTCTATTTGGCTTTGTTTGGTGTTTCCTCATGATTCAATTCTGATAATGATTTTTTGGGAAAAATATCATAGAAATAAGAAGTAATGATGCATTCTCCTCATTGTATTCATTACATGACACATGATTTAATTTCCCCCATTATTGGTGACATTACCATGGATCACTTGACTAAGGAGGTATCTGATGACTCCACTGTAATCATATACATTTTCCTTTTATAATCAATAAGTATTGGGGGGAAAACTATATAAATATTTCATTACTCATCAAACTTTTATCCATTAGTTTTAACATCCTTTGATTTGTTTTTCTTGGTTGAATTAATTATTAATGTAATGGTTTTGCTCATTATGATACCCTTTATAAAGAGATATTAAATCATTGAGTTCAGAATACAGTATGTAAAAATAAGTCCATGTTTAACTCATTTCATTGAATACTCCTACCTCGAAGGTATTTTTACTTATTCTCCCAGACTTGGATTTAAATTATTATTGTCCTGTTTGGCTCACTTTTAGTATATTCACTCTTTTCTGTTGCTTTATTTGTAAGTCTAGAATATGAGTTTCTAGGGCATGTGTGCTCAGCTTACTACTGGAGCTGCATTTTCACCTATAATAATTGTGCCACTTGAAACTCATCTGTGATATATTGAGAATCTCATAGTGATCCATGTGGTCTTCCTTTATGCAATCTGTCCACATTTCTGGTGTGTGTTGAGAGACAAATCTTACTGAATATTTCCATATTTTAGCATGATCTGGGCCTTCTGAAATAATTATAAACAGCAAGATAAAAGAGAGAGAATATTTCCTCTCTTATCATTATCATAGTTGTTGTTATTATTGTTATTATTTCAGCCTTAAGAAAACAGCTCTCCATGATTTCCTTAATCTAGGCTTCCTGAGATGCATTCATTCCAGTCCAATCCTTGGAATCTTGTCCCTTTTAATCTATTAAATTTCTTTCACAATAGTCACTTTTTGATCCAATAGAGGTAAATATGTGAAAATGCTTTCTTATATTTAAGAAGATATAAGTGACAAAAAAAGAAATGTATTCCAAATATAAGACAAAGATAATGCATGTTATGAGGACTGAATCAGAAAAGTGTGTAAAAGAGGTTCAAACAGCATTCAAAACTCCCTGTGGATAATGAAAAAAAAAAGATTCAAAACATATCTAAGATAGATAAACTAATCAATGTGGGGGAGATTTCTACCTCATACGGATTAGTTAGAAAATGAAAGATCATGCTCAAGGTCATTCTGTGTGTTTCCTAATCAAAGAAACTGTAAGTCTGAGGAGCTTCACTCTCCCCAACATTTCTGTCTTCTAAAGCCACTTTTAAGAAAGAAGGTGAAGGAAGATGGAGGAAGAGTAAGATGCAGAGATCACCTTCCTCCCCACAGATACAGCAGAAATTCATCTACATGTGGAACAACTCTTAGAGAAAATGTACTGAACACTGGCAGAAGACCACATACCCCCAAAAGCCGGGTGGATGAAAGGCTCTTGGTGCTGCAGCCAGGAGTCAGTGCTGTGCCTCTGAGGTGGGAGAGCCAACTTCAGGACACTGGTCCACAAGAGACCTCCCAGCTCCACATAATATCAAATGGCGAAAATCTTCCAGAGATCTCCATCTCAATACAAGCACCCAGCTTCACTCAGCAACCAGCAAGCGACAGTAATGGACACCCTATGCTAACAACTAGCAAGACAGGACAACAACACCACCCATTAGCAGAGAGCTGCCTAAAATCATAATAAGGCCACAGACACCCCAAAAGACACCAACAAACGTGGACCTGTCCACCAGAAAGACAAGACCGAGCCTCATCCACCAGAACACAGGCACCAGTTTCCTCCAACAGGAAGCCTACACAACCCATTGAAACAAGCTTAGCCACTGGGGACAGACACCAAAAACAACGGGAACTACGAGACTGCAGCCTGCAAAAAGGAGACCTCAAACACAATAAGATAAGGAAAATGAGAAGACAGAAAATCACACAGAAGGTGAAGGAGCAAGATAAACACCCAACAGACCTAACAAATGAAGAGGAAATAGGCAGTCTACCTGAAAAAGAATTCCGAATAATAATACTAAAGATGACCCAAAATCTTGGAAACAGAATAGACAAAATGCAAGAAACAGTTAACAAGGACCTAGAAGAATTAAAGATGAATCAAGAAACGATGAGCAACACAATCAATGAAATGAAAATTACTCTAGATGGGGTCAATAGCAGAATAACTGAGGCAGAAGAATGGATAAGTAACGTGGAAGATAAAATAGTAGAAATAACTGCTACAGAGCAGAATAAAGAAAAAAGAATGAAAATAACTGAGGACAGCCTCAGAGACTTCTGGGACAACATTAAATGCATCAACATTCGAATTATAGGGGTTCCAGAAGAAGAAGAAAAAAGAAAGGGACTGAGAAAATATTTGAAGAGATTATAGTTGAAAACTTCCCTAATATGGGAAAGGAAATAGTTAATCAAGTTCAGGAGGCACAGAGAGTCCCAAATAGAATAAATCCAAGGAGAAATATGCCAAGACGCATATTAATCAAACTGTTAAAAATTAAACACAAAAAAAACCATATTAAAAGCAGCAAGGGAAAAACAACAAATAACACACAAGGGAATCCCCATCAGGTTAACAGCTGATCTCTCAGCAGAAACTCTAAAAGCCAGAAGGCAATGGCAGGACATATTTAAAGTGATGAAGGAGAAAAACCTGCAACCAAGATTACTCTACCCAGCAAGGATCTCATTCAGATTTGATGGAGAAATTATAATGTTTACAGCCAAGCAAAAGCTGAGAGATTTCAGCACCACCAAACCAGATTTACAACAAATCCTAAAGGAATTTCTCTAGGCAAGAAACACAACTTGTAGGAAAATACCTACAATACCTATTCTAGGGAAATACCTACAATAACGAACCCAAAACAATTAAGAAAATGGGAATAGGAACATACATATCAATAATTACCTTAAATGTAAATGAACTAAATGCTCCCACCAAAAGACACAGATTAGCTGAATGGATACAAAAAGTAGACCAATATATATGCTGCCTACAAGAGACCCACTTCAGACCTAGAGACACATACAGACTGAAAGTGAGGGGACTGAAAAATATATTCCATGCAAATGGAAATCAAAAGAAAGCTAGAGTAGCAATGCTTATATCAGACCAAATAGACTTTAAAGTAAAGACTATTAGATGAGACAAAGAAGGACACTACATAATGATCAAGGGATTCATCCAAGAAAAAGATATAAGAATTGTAAATATTTATGCACCCAACATAGGAGCACCTCAATACATAAGGCAAATACTAACAGCCATAAAAGAGGAAATTGACAGTAACACATTCATAGTAGGGGACTTCAACACCTCACTTTCACCAATGGACAGATCATCCAAAATGAAAATAAAAAAGGAAACACAAGTTTTAAATGATACATTAAATGAGATGGACTTAATTGATATTTATAGGACATTCCATCCAAAAACAACAGAATACACATTTTTCTCAAGTGCTCATGGAACATTCTCATGGAGAGAACATATCCTGGTTCACAAATCAAGCCTTGGTAAATTTAAGAAAATTTAAATTGTATCAAGTATCTTTTCCGAACACAATGCTATGAGAATAGATATCAATTACAGGAAAATATTTGTAAAAAATACAAACACATGGAGGTTAAACAATACACTACATAATAATGAAGTGATCACTGAAAAAATCAAAGAAGAAATTAAAAAATACCTAGAAACAAGTGACAATGGAGACATGACGACCCAAAACCTATGGGATGCAGCAAAAGCAGTTCTAAAGGGAAGTGTATAGCAATAAAATCTCACTTTAAGAAACATTATACATCTCGAGTAAACAATCCGACCTTGCACCTAAAGCAATTAGAGAAAGAAGAACAAAATACACCCAAAGTTAGCAGAAGGAAAGAAATCATAAATATCAGATCAGAAATAAATGAAAAAGAAACGAAGGAAAAGATAGCAAAGATCAATAAAACTAAAATCTGGTTCTTTGAGAAGATAAAAAAAAATGATGAACCATTAGCCAGACTCATGAAGAAAAAAAAGGGAAAACACTCAAATCAATAGAATAAGAAATGAAAAAGGAGAAGTAACAACTGACACTGCAGAAATACAAAAGATCATGAGAGATTACTGCAAGCAACTCTATGCCAATAAAATGGACAACCTGGAAGAAATGGACAAATTCTTAGAAATTCACAACCTGCTGAGAATGAATCAGGAAGAAATAGGAAATATGAACAGACCAATCACAAGCACTGAAATTGAAACTGTGATTAAAACTCTTCCAACAAACAGAAGCCCAGGACCAGATGGCTTCGCAGGCGAATTCTATCAAACATTTAGAGAAGAGTTAACACCTATTCTTCTCAAACTCTTCCAAAATATAGCAGAGGGAGGAACACTCCAAAACTCATTCTACGTGGCCACCATCAACTTGATACCAAAACCAGACAAGGATGTCACAAAGAAACAAAACTACAGGGCAATATCACTGACGAACATAGATGCAAAAAACCCTCAACAAAATACTAGCAAAGAGAATCCAACAGCACATTAGAAGGACCATACAACATGATCAAGTGGGGTTTATTCCAAGAATGCAAGGATTCTTCAGTATGAACAAATCAATCAACGTGATACACTATATTAACAAATTGAAGGAGAAAAAACATATGATCATCTCAATAGATGCAGAGAAAGCTTTTGACAAAATTCAGTACCCATTTATGATAAAATCCCTGCAGAAAGTAGGCATAAAGGGAACTTTCCTCAACATAATAAAGACCATATATGACAAACCCACAGCCAACATCATACTCAATGGTCAAAAACTGAAAACCTTTCCACTAAGATCAGGAACAAGACAATGCTGCCCACTCTCACCACTCTTATTCAACATAGTTTTGGAAGTCTTAGCTACAGCAATCCAAGAAGAAAAGGAAATAAAAGGAATCCAAATCAGAAAAGAAGAAGTAAAGCTGTCACTGTTTGCAGATGACATGATACTATACATAGAGAATCCTAAAGATGCTACCAGAAAACTACTAGAACTAATCAATGAATTTGGTAAAGTAGCAGGATACAAAATTAATGTCCAGAAATCACTGGCATTCCTGTACACTAATGATGAAAAATCTGAAATCAAGAGAACTCTCCAATTTACCATTGAAACAAAAAGAATAAAATATCTAGGAATAAACCTACCTAAGGAGACAAAAGACCTGTATGCAGGAAATTATAAGACACTGATGAAAGAAATTAAAGATGATACAAATAGATGGAGAGATATACCATGTTCCTGGATTGGATGAATCAATATTGTGAAAATGACTCTACTACCCAAAGCAATCTACCAATTCAGTGCAACCCCTATCAAGCTACCACTGGCATTTTTCACAGAACTAGAACAAAAAATTTCAAAATTTGTTTGGAAAATCAAAAGACCCCGAATAGCCAAAACAATCTTGCGAACGAAAAACAGAGCTGGAGGAAACAGGTTCCCTGATTTCAGACTATACTACAAAGCTACAGTAATCAAGACAGTATGGTACTGGCACAACAACAGAAAGATAGATAAATGGAACATGATAGAAAGCCCAGAGATAAACCCAGGCACATATAGTCACCTTATCTTTGATAAAGGAGGCAGGAATGTACACTGGAGAAAGGAGAGCCTCTTCAATACGTGGTGCTGGGAAAACTGGACAGGGACATGTAAAAGTATGAGATTATATCACTTCCTAACATCATACACAAAAATGAGCTCAAAATGGATTAAATACCTAAATATACGGCCAGAAACTATCAAACTCTTAGAGAAAAACAGGCAGAACACTCTATGACATAAATCACAACACATTCCTTATTTACCCATGTTCTAGAGAAATGGAAATAAAAACAAAAATAAACAAATTGGACCCAATGAAACTTCAAAGCTTTTGCACAGCAAAGGAAACCATAAACAAGACCAAAAGGCAACTCTCAGAATGGGAGAAAATATTTTCAAATGAAGCAACTGATGAAGGATTAATCTCCAAAATTTATAGGCAGCTCATGCAGGTCAATAGCAAAAAACAAACAAACAAACAAACAACCCAATCCACAAATGGGCAGAAGATCTAAATAGACATTTCTCCAAAGAAGATATACAGACTGACAACAAACACATGAAAGGATGCTCAAAATCATTTATCATTAGAGAAATGCAAATCAAAACTACAATGAGACATCATCTCACACCAGTTAGAATAGCCATCATCAAAATATCTAGAAACAATAAATGTTGGAGAGGGTGTGGAGAAAAGGGAACACTCTTGCCCTGCTGGTGGGAATGTGAATTGGTACAGCCACTATGGAGAACAGTATGGAGGTTCCTTAGAAAACTACAAATAGAACTACCATATGACCCAATAATCCCACCACTGGGCATTTACCCTGAGAAAACCATAATTCAAAAAGAGACATGTACCAAAATGTTCATTGTAGCTCTATTTACAATAACCCGGAGATGGAAACAACCTAAGTGTCCATCATCGGATGAATGGATAAAGAAGATATTCCACATATATACAATGGAATATTACTCAGCCATAAAAAGAAACAAAATTGAGCTATTTGTAATGAGGTGGATAGACATAGACTCTATCATACAGAGTGAAGTATGTCAGAAAGAGAAAGACAAATACCGTTTGCTAACACATATATATGGAATTTAAGAAAAAAATGTCATGAAGAATCTAGAGGTAAAACAGGAATAAAGACACAGACCTACTTGAGAATGGACTTGAGGATATGGGGAGGGGGAAGGGTAAGCTGTGACAAAGCGAGAGAGAGGTATGGACATATATACACTACCAAACGTAAGGTAGTGTGAAGTTAGCTTCCCATATGTAAGCTAGTGGGAAGCAGCTGCATAGCACAGGGAGATCAGCTCTGTGCTTTGTGACTGCATGGAGGGATGGGATAGGGAGGGTGGGAAGGAGGGAGATGTAAGAGGGAATGGATATGTGAACAGATTTATATGTATAACTGATTCACTTTGTTATATAGCAGAAACTAATAAAAATATGAAAGTAAACAAAAAGAAAGAAAGAAAGAAGGTGAAGGAAAACTCTTTGCAATTTTTATATTGCTTCCATTTATGGTCATTGTTCCCCAATATTCACCTCAAATCTCAGGAACTGGAGGTTAATTTTTTTAATCAACTTTATTCAGACTTGATCAGAAACTAACCATCTCTTAAAAGTATGAGAGTTAAGCATAAATTTACTGTATACATTTATACTAGCATGAAGAAACTGTGTCTGAAATTAGAGAGCAGAACAGAAAAGATAAAGGAGAATGACTAGACTAATGTGTGTGTTTGTGTGTGTGTGTGTGTGTGTATTAATTTTTACCAGGTTGTAGAAATTAGGAATAGATGAAACAATTAAACTGAGACCAAAGCACTAGTAAGCAATTTAATTAAAGGAATGTTCAAGTGAAAGAACAGATCTTATGTTTATATTAAATATATATAATTTAAAAAGCACATGGAATATATATATTTTTTTAATGTTTGTAAATCTGGAGCTTAGAGTGAGAAGAAAGACATGTGCCTGGAGAGAAAAACAGAACCTGAATTAGAAAGAACTGCTATAAACTTCCAGACATAATCCTAAGGGTTTTTAAGAGAGCATATATATGGTAAGATATAAACTTTCAGAGGAGTGTGTGTTTGCCATGCAGGGAGGGGACTAGGAAGGGGTGTATCAATCCAATTGGTCTTGAGTCCAGTTGCAAAGCTGTTGCTTAACTCAAAATAGCAGTCATCATAGTGCGTTTGGATGTGTAGAGTGGAGAGATTCCAGAGGTATTTTGGAATGCAAGTTTGCAGAACATGGAGATTTGATACCCTGTGATGATTATTAAGGACACACATGAGAAGACATAGAGTAATCCATGGTTTCCTACCTCAGCCATCAAGTGGATAATGTTGCCTTTCAGTAACAAAAGGAACAATAGAACAAGGGTAGATTTGTAGGGAGTGAGGGGGTTTGTAACTTTGAATGGGCTTTGTTGTAGGTACCTGTGAGACATTTAAGTGGAAAACTTTAGTAGACATTTAAACCTACAGGGCTGGAGCTTACAGGAGAGATTTGGAGTGGGGATACAGATATGGATATCATAAACAAGACAAGGACAATGCAGCCTCCCAGGGAGAGCATGTAGAGGGAGCAGAAAATAACTGACTGTGATAAAAGTCTTCATTTAAGAAGAATTAGAGGGAATGATGTCATGAAGGCACCTGAAAGGGAGCAGTGAGGTGCATAAGACCTGGGAGAGAATTGTGTCACATTATTGAGTGCAAGGTACTTAATGAAACAACTTATTTACCTCTGATGTTTGAAACCTCAAAGTAAAACAATGTGGTTTGTGCCACCAGGAAGCAACTCTGTTTAAATGAAATTTTTAGTGTAAACAGCTCTAGAAGATTAAAAATATGAAAATAAGAGTATACTTAGGTCTCACTCAAGATAAGTAGCTCTGATGATGTGAGATAGAAAGCAAAGTAGTTTTGGACTGTCTTAAGAAAAACCCCTAAATACCAAAAGTTAATATTTTTTAGAATTTGCCTGAAGTTTTTTGTTTATTTCCTAAACATAATTTCTTAATATATTTCCATGTTAATACTATATTTTTACTAGAAACAATAAATATATTGGAAATGTCTTTATGCTAGAGTTTGTTACTCAGGTCTTAGCCACATTATTAAGAGACAGAACTAAGTAAGATAGACTATTTTCAAATTTCTGCCAGAAATCCTGGCAGACTAATTTTATTTTAGAACAAGAAGTAAAATGAGTCATCTTCATGTACAGTTTCTCCAACATTTTCATTTCCAGCACTTTCATCCTAATTTTAGTGTTTGTAGACTACATTACATGACACAATAACTACATGTATTTCTTATACAGCATGACTGCCACCTATTCAATCTCACTTTTTCCCCAGACACCACTGACAGCAAGACTTCTATTTTTAAAGATGATGTATTTCAAAAGCAAGAGTTTGTATTTTGCTGTGTAAGCAGTGGTCTAAGAGATTACAGTTACCGATTTAATATTGCATGAATTTTCATATAGACGTACCAAAATATAGATTTATAATAAATGTTGATGTATAACAGCTGATCCTAATATTGAATTCTCATTTTTCATTTCCAAAATCCAATTTTATATGGGCAGCAATGTACTTAGCTAAACAATTTTATTCCTAGCCTCCTATACAGCTAGACAGGACCATGTGACTGAGATCTAGCCAATGGTTAGGACCTGAAGTTCTTGGCTGGGATTTCTGAGAAGGCCCTCCAAAAAAGGAGAAGAGAGCTGATTCATATTTCTTTGCTCTTCCACCCTTATTTCTTTCTGATTCATGGGATATGAATGCAATGTGTAGAACTCCAGAAGTCATCTTACAGTCTTACAGGGATTTGGACAAGCGTCATGCCCTCTGGGTGGTGTAGAAGAGAGGTGATTCCCAGCAATCCTATAGTGCTATAATTCTAGCCTTTATATTCTACTCTGGACTTTTACTTTTAGGATGTTAAAATGGATTTTGTTTTTGTTTCAGCCACTGTTTTGGGTATGTGGTAGTCTGAATATTGGTCCCTGTAGGTAACCAGGTCCTAATCTCTAGAACCTGTGAATATTACCTTACATATGGCAAAAGTAACTTTGTAGATGTGATTAAATTAATGATTTTGAGAAGGGGAGGTTATTCTGGATGGTCTGAATGGGTTTAGTTAAATTGAAAGGATCCTTAAAAAGGGAGGTAAAAGGAGACTTCATTGCTCAGATGGATGTTACACAGGAGCTGCTGGTTTGAAGATGAAGGAAGGGGCCATGAGCCAAGGAATGCAGTTCTAGAGGCCAGGGTAAAGCAAGGAAACAAGTCTTCCCCTAGGGTCACCAAAAGGAGCACAGCTTTGCCAACATCTTCACTTGAGCCAAAGGAAACTGATTTCAGACTTCTGTCTTCCAGAACTATAGGAAAATTAATTTGTGTTTTTTTAGCCCACAAGTTTGTGGTAATTTGTTACAGCAGCAATAGAAAGCTAATACAGGGTCCTTGCTATTTATAGGTGAACATAATAATTCATAATTGTAGGTGAAATAATGCAGCACACAATGGGGTTGTGAAGAAAGTAAGAATAAATTATTTTAATTTAATATTTTAAATCCCTTCAAGAGAAGGATGAGTTTATTAATCTATGTGGTTGATACTGAAAAATAGTAGCTAGTACATGGTAGGTATTGAATAAATATTTTATAAACTAAAATGGATTTCAGCTTCTGTCTTATTGCATACACTAAAATAAGGGGATTTGAAAAAGAAAACATCAGTTATTTCCTCATCCATTACCCTAATGTAGCATTGAATCATATTTTTTTCTGTTGATTTGCAGTTCTGCAGGTATACAATAGATAATTGTTTAGGTTAATGAATATTATACAAGGAAAAGAAAATGCTTTGGGGAATCTACATGATTACATCATAATAATCAAATTTCAAAATTAATTACTTGTTTATTGAGTCTGAAATATTATGACATTTTTCAATACTTTCCAAAAGAAAGCAGCTCTCTCTTATTGATCTAGGTTTGCCTTAGTTCAAAATCTACTGATATAAATATAGTAACGTGACATAAACTTCTTTCTCTAAAATAAATTATTTGCTTTTTGACACTATGTCTATGTGAAAATATGAGCAACGCCCAAAACTACTGTTTCTTAACAAAAATAAAACAAAGAATTTGGTGTTTAAAGTCAAATAACTATTTTTTTTTTACAAATTTAATCAGTTATACATATACATATGTTTCCATATCCCCTCCCTTTTGCATCTCCCTATCCCACACCTCCAGGCGGTCACAAAGCACCGAGCTGATCTCCCTGTGCTATGCGGCTGCTTCCCACTAGCTATCTACCTTATGTTTGGTAGTGTATATATGTCCATGCCGCTTTTTCACTTTGTCACAGCTTACCCTTCCCCCTCCCCATATCCTCAAGTCCATTCTCTAGTAGGTCTGTGTCTTTATTCCTGTCTTACCCCTATGTTCTTCATGACATTTTTTTTCTTAAATTCCATATATATGTGTTAGCATACAGCTATTTTACTCAATTATATTTCTACGTTGATTCTGAAAATTTCCTAATTTTTAAACTCATTGTGTAACAATATGGTCTAATGGATCTTAAACTAGAGTGGATGAGAAATACAATCCATTGTAAAAATGGAGATGTGGGTTCTTTCTTCCCATGGATTCTGATCCAGTAAGTATGGATAAAATAGAGAAATCTGTATCAGAACAATCCCTCCACATGATCCCTACACAGGCGGCCAGACATTTATACCCAAGCAATGAAAAACAAGTTTGTCATAACATTTTTGCTTGATGATTAAGAGACAGTTTGAATTACTCATCTTATTCTAGTACATTTTGTTTTACTGCAAATATTTTTGTGAAACATAATAAATAGTGATATAGTTGGAGTATATCCATCCTCTAAACAAGTGACTCTATATTCATAGTTTCCTACGTAGACAACTTTATTTGAGAGACAATTCCCAGGTTGAAACATTAAGAAACTGTCATGTTTGCAGAACCTCACAAAACAAGGGACACTGAAGTTTTAGCAAATCGATTATGCTCCATAAAACACTCTGAAAGTACCTTCATGCATTGAAACACCATGGAGTGCATTTTACAGCCTTCCAGTACTCAAAGGTGGTTAATAGTAGACTGTAATCTGCATGATAAATTTTCAGAGACTTGCTGGGAAAAACAAAGTATCTGGGGACCATTATAAAAATAATAGTAAAATTGAACATATTCTTTCAGGTATAAGAGAGTATGCTTAATTTTTAGAAGAACTCTAAAATATTCAAGAATGATTAATATCTAAATCTGCTTTGGTTCATATATGTATATAATAATATATATAATTATTTTTATAGTTAAGATAATGAATTCATAAATTTTAAGTTGGTAATGAAGAGAAACCTTTTAGTAATCAGTAGGAGTCAATTAACTTACGGTGTCCTTATTATTTGTCAAGCCCTGTGCTACAGCCCAATATATTTAAGCCATATAAGGGTCCTGTGAGATAGTGTATTAGTCAGCATTCTACAGAGAAACAGAATCAGTAGGAAGTATAGACAGTATACTGAGAATGATTTATTTTAAGGAATTGGCTCATGTGGTTGAGGGGACTAACAAGTCCGATATGGACAGGGCAGTGTTGCAGAATGGAGATTCTCAGCACGAGCTGATGCTACAGTCTTGAGTCTGAAGGCAGTCTGAAGACAGAATTCCCTCCTCTTTAGATATTTTTTCTGAAGGTCTTCAATTGATTGTATGAGACCCACTCACCTTATCGAAGGTAATTTGCTTTACTCAAAGTCTACTGATTTCAATGTTAATCACATCCAAAAAAAGCTTCACATTAATATATTTTTTTTAATTGGAGTAGAGTTGCTTTACAATGGTATGTTAGTTTCTACTGTACGGCAAAGTGAATCAGTTCTACATATACATACATCTGGCTTCTTTTTGGATTTCTTTCTCATTTAGATCACCACAGAGCATGGAGTAGAGTTCCGTGTGCTATACAGTAGGTTCTCATTAGTTATCAATTTTATACATAGTATCAGTAGTGTATATATGTCAATCTCAATCTCCCAATTCATCCAGCCCCCCCACCTCGGTGTCCATACACCTGTTCTCTACTTCTGTGTCTCTATTTCTGCTTTGTAAATAAGGTGGGCTATACCAATGTTTTTCAGATTCCACACATATGCATTAATACATGATATTTGTTTTACTCTTTCTGACTTACTTCACTCTGTATGACAGTCTCTAGTTCATCCATATTTCTACAAATGACCCAATTCATTACTTTTTATGGCTGAGTAATATTCCATTGTATACATGTACCACATCTTCTTTATCCTTCCTCTGTTGATGGACACTTAGGTGGCTTCCATGTCCTGGCTATTGTAAGTAGAGTTGCAATGAACATTGTGGTACATGGCTCCTTTTGAATTATGGTTTTCTCTGGGTATAAACAACCTAACCTTATAACTAAAGCAACTAGAGAAATAAGAACAAACAAAACCCAAAGTTAGTAGAAGCAAAGAAATCACATTAACATCTTGACTGATGTTTGCCCATATAACTGGGCAACATAGCCTAGCCAAGTAGACACATTAAGTTAACCATTACTGGTAGGTACTATCATTATTTCATTTTAGAGAGGATTAAGCTGAGGCAAGAAATAAATTGAAACTTTGTCCAAGATCATAAAATAGATAAAAGCAGTATCCAAGGCTCAAAGCTAAGCTGTGGACCACCTGGAGATACACAGTCCAGTTTCCCTTCACAAAAGACTTGCTACACAGGTGTGTAGGGGATGGGTCATGAGGTATGGGAGAACAGGGGGAGGTGAGGACAATGCAGTCAGTAGACAAGTAACCTTCAGTTTCCAATTTCTTTGGGTCTGCCTCTGCTAAAGGAAACCCTTTCACCATTCCTAGGGAAGCCTGCATCTGTTGAGTAAGATCTGGGTATAAATACCAGGCCACTTAGGCCACATGTAGAACATTCTGAAGGACAATATTACTTCAGTGTTCCCTTCCAAATTGTTGATGCTTTGTGGACACTACATTGAATTTGAATTCTCTCTCTGCCCAAACCAGCTCTTCCCTCTTTCCCTCACAAGTGTTGATTCCTGTTCACCCCAAACTTCATCTTTGGGTCTTCCTCCAGAATATTTAACCTGTAACATAAGCCATCTTATCCTGAGCTTGAATTCAGAAACCATTATTGAGGCACCTTATGTGGTATATAGTTACAGCCCTTATTCTACAAATACAAAAATTCTTAGGTACATATATAAGAATTAAATCTTAGTAGACCATGGAAAATAGAATTATAACTGGATAAAATGGAAAAAAAAAATTACCAAGATGTTTTTTAACCCTACCCTCTTTGGCTCTCCCACTTTTCGCCACCTAGAATTATAATGAGCATGGAAAATGTATCAGTGAGCATCAAAGGCAAGTCAGAGAACAGCCCATGGCAAGCAGTTCATCAGAATGAAATTAATAACAGGGAATAATTACAAAGGCAAGAAAGAGATAAAGCCAAGCAAGCAGCAGTGAGGAAACTCAGAGATGAGAAACCTTAGGAAGCACCTGAGAGACAGGTGGAATCCTTGAGCTGTAGTGGGAGCTGAATGGAGGGAGCTAGAGACAAGGAGAGGCCTTTCCAACAGGAGCTGCCAACACAGAAAGAAGTACTATTTTTTTTTTTTTTTTTTTTTTTTTTTTTTTTTTTTTTTGCGGTATGCGGGCCTCTCACTGTTGTGGCCTCCCCCGTTGCGGAGCACAGGCTCCGGACGCGCAGGCTCCGGACGCACAGGCTCAGCGGCCATGGCTCACGGGCCCAGCCGCTCCGCGGCATATGGGATCCTCCCAGACCGGGGCACGAACCCGTATCCCCTGCATCGGCAGGCGGACTCTCAACCACTTGCGCCACCAGGGAGGCCCAGAAAGAAGTACTATTAAGAAGAAACTGAAATATCAAGAAAATGCTGCCTACATATATACACTAATATGTATAAAATAGATGACTAATAAGAACCTGCTGTATAAAAATAAATAAAATTAAATTTAAAAAAAAAGTAAAAAGAAAATGCTACCTACAACATAGAAGAATAGAACACATATCCTGACCTCTTGCTTTTTTCTTTTCTCCTTTCCTGCACTCATCTGCTGGTATCATCTCATGGTCAGGAGTCTGGCAAATGTCGTTGGACAAGCCAGCCTTCTGAGAAGCAGGAGAGAACTAGAGGAAGGGAAAATGAATGGTCTTAGACAAACCCACTAATGACAGACACACCACCAAGATGTTTAGTGCAGTCAATGACAATAATTGTTAACTACAGAATTAAAGACCAGGCCCCATGGTATGCTGAAATTTTTATCACTATTATGAACCTTGCATCAAAGTGATTAACCAATTAATCCCAATGTTTGTTTCATAGAACATTTCTTCATCTTGCCCACAAGAACTCATGATATAAATTGAAATTTTGCAACAGAAACTAAGACATATAATCTGTAGCTATTTATTCAACAAGTAGACCAGTAACCCCTAGGGAAGAAATCAGTCTTCACTTGTTTTCCTGTTCAAATCTTAAATAGTTATGTTTATCTTGCAAGCATACTGGTAGAAAGAGTAGGTATATGGTTTCTGAGATTTTTATCAGAATAGCAAAAGAAGGTAGACAATTTATGTAATGAGAATATAGGTAAATGCAAGATTATTCAAGTTCATGTATTACTTAGGTAGAAGAAACAAATCCCTTTCCCTAAAATAAAGATTCTCTAGTTTATTTGAACACTGCAATGTTTTACATACAGGTTGTTTATAGGGAGATTTAAAAAAGAACCATGTACTATATAGCTCAGGGAAAATTTTGTTATCACTTATGAATATCCTAAGAAAATTTGTGCTCCTTTCAAATAATCATAACAAGAGAGGGCAAATAAATTTAAATTTCAATAAAGTCTCTCTCCCATCCTTCTGTTCCCTTTGTTTTATAATCGCCTGAAGTCATAGATACTCTTACCTACACTTTCTTTTCCCTTATCTTAGCCAGAGTCTAATCATTACCTTGTTCATTGAAAGTGGAAAATAATTAATATGTGACTTTTCTTCCTACTTAACAGTTTAGTAATAAAATTGTGACTTATAACTCAGCCCTACTCCTAGCAGCAGGAAACCACTGATCTACTTTCTGTCACTGGAGGTTTGATTTGTCCTTTCAGACTTTTATATAAGTGGAATCATATAGTAATCACTCTTTGCTGTATGACACTTATCAGTCCATATCTTGTGTATGAGATTCACCTGTGTTTCTGCATGTACCACCAATCATATCTTTCTAACGCTGAATATTATCCCATCATTTCAATAGACCACAATTTGTTTATCCTCTCACCTGCTGATGAACATTTGGGCTGTTTCTAGTTTTTGTCAAAATAAAGTAGAAATGCAAAATGGTGCAACTATGTTAGAAAACAATTTGAGAGTTTCTTATAAGTTAACATCAACTTTTATTGACTAAGATGGCTTTAATATTCCCCTCAGCTTGACTAAACTTTAGACAGGTTTCTTCTTGATATAGGCCTCTAACTTCTAGAACATTTGTTTTAGGAAAACTTCAATTGAAAATTCTTCCTCTGCCTTTAAGAGGTAGATCTTCCCTTAGCCTCTTGCCAGTTTTAGAAACCAGAGAAAGTTTTTCTCTAAGATATGGGGTCATCCCTTTCAAATGCAATCATCAAGAAAGATAAAGCTCAGTCTCTGTGGAAGAGTAGTCATCTAAATTTAATAAAAGCTTATTAGCAAAGACACATGGCCTATTCACATTGACCAACCTCTCCGCTAACCTCCCCCAGTAGTTTTCTATTAGCTTGCCCCAGTGATTAAAACCCCTCTTGCCTTTTATTTCAATAGAGTTGAGTTTAATCTCTCTCCTTATTGCAGTTGTCTCAAAAAAAATCTAGCTTTGCTGATTTAACTCTGTCTGGTGCAATTTTTCTTTGACATTATTTCACACAGAGATTCCATTCCTAGTCATTTATCAGAGAAAAACAACAACAACAAAACAACAACAACAACAAAAAAAAACACTGAAACATGTACATTGACAATGTTGAACTTTACCAAGGCCTGTGGAAATCAAGTAAGCTAAAAAATCCCTTACAAGTTCCAGGAAAAAGCTTACTAATCTCGCTTTCCTCTATGGCTCACAGATTCCCTCCTGTTTAACTATGACAAGGCCAGGCACTCTCCAAAATGCATTTCTGTGTTTCATAAATGATTGCTAAACTATTTGTCCCCAGTCATCAATTGCAGAAAGAAAGAAAAAAAAAACCCAAAAACCTGTAAATCTGACTTGTTCAAATTTTAAATTTCTCTCTTTACCCATGGGCTCCAGATTTTTGACTCACCCTCAGCTTGAGCCAGCATACAAATTCTCCTTAACAACGCCTACCAGAGAGAGAATTACCTGACCTCAAGATAAAACATTCTCTGATCAGTTGTCCTACCATATAACCTGCACTCACTGTTCTCATTTCCTCATATCCTTTCCTTGTCACTTTGTTTACTTTCCCCTATGAAAGAAATGTCCTTTTCTGTTTGCAGTGAGGTTTTCCAGACATCATAGTCAGGAATATTCTCCCAATTGTAATACTCCTCCTCTCCCTATTATAAAATGATCTTCCTCTTATTGCAATAATCAATTCAATGAAAGTCTATGTTTTCCTAAGTCTAGATTTGTTTCTGTTTGACAATACTGATGTTCATAGGTTCTTTTAATTTTAATCATGTTTTATTTGCATACACATGAAGTGTGTTTTGTTTGAAATGTTTCACCCTTGCTAATGACAGAATCACATAGTCATAGTTTTATAAAATGTTCTTGTTAAAAGAGAACTCAAGCAGTGTCTAACATAGTTTTTCACGTTTTATGTGATGAAACATAAATCAAGAAAATGAGGTATCTTGACTAGAGTTACAGATTAAGGAATTTGAAAGATAAGGTTTAGAATCTTGACATTATGGCTCTTTGTCAACTATAAATTTGCTTACAAACACTCTGTTTTATAATTAATACTCAAATTTTGCCAGGAAAAACTCTTAGTGCACTTTGCCTGTAGCTTCCAGAATCATCATTTTCTCATTTATGAAAAGTGAATTAGTATTTTCCTGGTTTTAAATTTTGGCCCTAATCCTATTATTTGTAATACTTCATAGATAGCCAGCAATGACTGCACAACCACACTTTAAATTATTTATCAAGTCATATTTAAAATCTCCAGTGTCTAGAAATTTTAACTAATTTAAATGAATTTGCCACAAGAAAATGTACCTCAACTATAAATCACTAACACTTTCCAGTTTATAAATTGTTCTCTTTGAAAGAAGAAAAAAAAGCATATTACATTTAGTAGTCCTTTTTATTTCTTTTTAAGATTTGCCTAAAATAGTGAGCATATCCATATTCATATGTGTCTTTGTTCTTTTTGATGTATTTTACAGGTGCCAGCTTATTTTTGATAATAGACACACTGGGACTATTACACTTTTATTCTATTGATGTATTTACCCATAGATAAGTATCCTTTCTTCACACATTAAAACAAAATAGAGATACCCTTATTAGAGACATACCTGAGCTGTTATACTGCTTGTTATTGTACTCCTCCTTTATCTTCTACTTATTTGTTGATTTATTGAAATAATAGAATTTCATTATCAAAATCTCTCAATAAGATACTTTGCCAGGTACTGTTCTAAGCACTTTACATATTTCAATCTATTTAAGCCTTCCAGCAATTCCTTGGGATATGTAATATTATTAATCATAGTTTAAAAATAATGCAGAAATTTATATCATTAGTAAGTAGTAAGGCTATGATAAGGTGCTCTTAATCACTTTTCCATGTTGCCTCTAACCTCTGATAATCCTATATACTATTTTATTCTATTACCACAGAATTATTTCATTATCTTCTTAAAACTTTAAAAAAATCTCCTTTTCTGCAGGGAAGAATAGTAGAATACTCTTATTACTATAGTAGTACAATAGTTCTTACGACTATATGAAGAAAGTTAATACTTTTTCCCCAAATTCCTCATCCCTATTCTTCAGTAAACAGTATTTCTTTTTGTTAAAATTAAGTAAAAATTGAAGTTCCTTGGTTATGTTCTCAATTTTCTGGAAGACGACCCTGTCAGGAAGGCAAGGAATAAAATTTATTGCATGGGGCCTCCCTGGTGGCGCAAGTGGTTGAGAGTCCGCCTGCCGATGCAGGGGATACGGGTTCGTGCCCCGGTCTGGGAGGATCCCATATGCCGCGGAGCGGCTGGGCCCTTGAGCCATGGCCGCTGAGCCTGCGCGTCCGGAGCCTGTGCTCCACAACAGGGGAGGCCACAACAGTGATAGGCCCGCATACCGCAAAAAAAAAAAAAAAAAAAAAAAAAAAAAAAAAAAAAAATTATTGCATGGTTTTACTAGATGTACAGTTGGAAGAAAATGATTTCTTTCTAAAACCTCATCCAAATACACTCTATCATGCTTCCACTCTCATTTCATTGATTTAGAACCAAATCAAGACCATTGTTGAAAATTTTATCTGTAGACATAAAAGACATATATTTGAAGTAAAAACTTCTAGTTGTTGCTGGAGTCATAGCAGTTTAGATAAGCACTGTAATCCTGTCTTGAAAAGGTGCCTGCTTCTGAGGATGGACCAGTTCATGACCGTTTGAGATAAGAAACCATCCAAGTTTGAAAAGGACAGAGCCATGGGCTAGGACTCTTGCTCAGTTCAAGTGGGGGACATGAGAAGCAACCCTCACAGATTTACCTATTGCCACATATATATGCCTTTATTCTGCCAGAATTATATGATTTCCCATTTCTCTATAGAAGATTCATCAGACCTAACTGAAATTTTATTGTAGAAAAAGTGATCATAACTTACTGAGATCCAGATGACTAACAAAAAACATATTTTCTGAATTTAACTGAGAAGTATTTACGTTGTTTCCTTAGTTGTATCAAAGTTTGCTGACTCTGGATTACGAAGCCATAGATAAAATATGCAGGGATACTTCAAACTTAATGACACAGATCTCTGAATCTATGTCCAAAATCAGGACTTCTCTTCATGTGAGATAATATTTTGTGTTGGACGAAATGTGTGGAAACTGAGAAAGAACAACCGACAGATATTATTGCTACTTTCCATCCTCTATCTAAATTATGCATTTTAGTAAATTTTCATATAATATTTAAAAGAAGAAATGGATAATCTGAAATGTAACTCCAAGAAAGCAAACCAATGCAAAGAGCATACTGCCTATGTTTTCTTCTAGGAGTTTTATGGTTTCTGATCTTATATGTAAGTCTTTAAATCCATTATGAGTTAATTTTTGTATGTGGTGTATGAAAAGGGTCTGGTTTTATTATTTTCCAGTTGGCTGTCCAGTTTTCCCAACACCATTTATTCAAGAAACCATCCTCTTTTCATTGTATATTTTTGGCTCTTTTTTTGTAAACTAATTGGTAATATATGCATTGGTTGGTTTCTGGGATTTTGATTTTGTTTTACTGATCTGTGTGTCTGTTTTTGTTCCAATATAATACTGTTTTGATTACTATAACTTTATAATATAGTTTGAAATCAGGACGTGTGATGCCTTCAGTTTTGTTCTTCTTTCTCAAGATTGCTTTGACTTTTAAGAGTCTTTCATGATTACATAAAAATTTTAACAACTTTTTTTTTTCTATTTCTGTAAAAACATACAACTGGGATGAAGTGAGAGAGTGGCATGGACTTATATATACTACCAAATGTAAAATATCTAGATAGTGGGAAGAAGCCACATAGCACAGGGAGATCAGATCAGTGCTTTGTGACCACCTAGAGGGGTGGGATAGGGAGGGTGCGAGGGAGACACAAGAGGGAGGAGATATGGGGATATATGTATATATATATATATATATATATATATATATATATGTATAGTTATACAGCAGAAAGGAACACACTATTGTAAATCATACGCCAATAAAAATGTTTAAAAAAAACACTGGAATTTTGATAGAGATCACATTTAATCTGTACATCACTTTGGGTAGTATGGACATGTTCCCAATATTAATTTTTCTAATCCAAGAACTCAGGAATTCTCTTCATTTTTTTGTGTCATTTTCAATTTATTTGATCAAAACCTCATAGTTTTCAGTGTCCAATACTTTTGTTTCCTTGGGTAAATTTATTTTTAGGTATTTTATTGTTTTAGATGCTATGTAAAATAGGATTGCTTTTGTGATTTCTCTGTCAAATAGTTCATTGTTATGGTATAGAAGCCCAAATGATTTTTTATGTTGATTTTGCATCCTGCAAGTTTACCTAATCCATTTACCAGTTCTAACAGTTTTAGTGGAGTCTTGGGTTTCTTTTCCATATGAGATCATGTCATCTGCAAACAGTGACAATTATACCTCTTCCTTTCTGATTTGGATGCCTTTTACTTTTCTTTCTAACCTAACTGCTGTAGCTAGGACTTCCAGTACTATGTTGAATAGAAGTTATGAGAGTAGGTCTTCTTATCTTGTTCCAATCACCACATTTTTTACAGCAATCTTTCAGTGAAATTCTGCAGAGCACACTGTTTTTCTACTTCTTTTATACTAACAATATGTACTGCTTCATCTCTACTAAAGTTAAGATAAACTAAATATGACTGGGTCAAGAGAAGATACACAAAAGATGTCATTAAATGAAGTGACACTTAAGGCTATGAAAATGATTATTTAAACACCTAACAAGAAAAAAGATATTCATTACATTTTGAGAAAGTTGAAGGTTTGACTCTATTTGATACTACTTTTTTTTTTTTTTCTTTGTGGTACGCGGGCCTCTCACTGTTGTGGCCTCTCCCGTTGTGGAGCACAGACTCCGGACGCTCAGGCTTGGCGGCCATGGCTCACAGGCCCAGCCACTCCGTGGCATGTGGGATCTTGCTGGGCCAGGGCACGAACCCATGTCCCCTGCATCAGCAGGCACTGTGCCACCAGGGAAGTCCTGATACTACTTTTTAAATAATAACATTATTATCACTTGGTTAGATCTTCTGCAAAAGTATCATTGCTTGTTTGCCATTAGCAGTTTTCTCATTCCTATTTTTCTCCTTGAAGCTGTTTGCATATTCCACAGTCTCATTTGTTATGTTTATGTTTCTTTACGTATCTAACTGAATAGAATAGGATGATGTGGCTCATTCTGTGCACAGCGTGGTCTCTGCAGGCATGCTTTTTAACACATTTTAATATCCTAAAAGAAAGCCCTATAACTGCAAGATAACTTTCAGATTAAAAAGGAAATTTTCCAGTCTATTGCCTTATCTTGTTCGCAATTCCAGGGGTCATGAGACAGAGACTCTTACAGTCTAATACAAACACCTGTAAAGTAAGCATAATGAACTTTATATCATAGAGAATAAATTTCCAGAAGAGTCTTTTACTTTTTTCTGGTCATGTAGGTATGCTATGTACTGTTATCATATTCATCTTATTCACTTTCATATTGTGGATGCAGGAAAGGAGAGATGGAGATACTCTTTGGAAGATATAAATTGATTTTAACAAAACTCAATAAATAAGTGGAGACTAAGTCAGCAAGTCAAATAAAACTAAGCAAGAATCAGAATTTATGGATTTACTATGTCCATTTCTAAAATCCATAGGCCAAGATGTTCATAGAAAATGTTTATTAATCAATTAGGAAATTTAATTTAAGTAAAGGGAAATAAGTTCATAAGGTATCATAAATGCTAATGACTAATTTAATGGCATAAAATACAGTAACCAAGTCTTCATAATTTCAAGTTTAAATAGGTAAACTTGAAGCCAAATAATTGACAAGAAAATATTGCCTGTTCATTTGGGGAGCTTTAAACTTCATGTTGCATGTGTGTTTAATCTGTCTTGTAGTGGTTATTCCAAGACTCCTCTGTGAGTAGCTAGGGTACATGAAAAGGCTTTTGTACTATACTTTAGGTATATACAAGCAAGAGGATAGCACAGAAAAGTGTAAATAGGTAGAGAAAAGATACATTTAAAGGTAAGAGGAAGTGAGAAAACGGAATCAAAGGGTTAATAAAGATCTCTGTCACCAAAAAGAGCATCTACATCCATGAGGATGTATCAACATGCTATGTCTCTGCTTCTACCCTGGATCATTTTGTAGGTTATATTTTCAGAACTCAAGTTTAAAGTGAATCTTGATTTCAAGTGAACTATCTGCCAACGTTATTTGAGAAAATAAACACAGGACTTCTATTCACTTATTTAGCTGTAAAGATCTTGACTGGAAAACATTTCCCAGGAAAAAGATAGTGTCGTGGGAAACAATCCTTTGGCTGTACAACCTTGAAGTGTCGCATACTGTAGTTTTGTTTCATTTGATGTAGCCAGAGTATGAGGCTTTCTAGTATCTTTCCTTTCTAAGATCTCTCTGAGCTCTCTGGCTGCACCTAGGGTTATATTTATGTTAACGTAAGCCCAGCAAATGGATAAAGGATTGCTTCTCAGATTTAAACACATACCAGAATTACCTGGAAAACTTGTAAAAATACAGATTGTTAGGTCTTACTTTCAGAGTTTCTGAATCACTAAGTCTGGGGTGGAGCCTAAGAATTTGCATTTATAATAATGTCCCAAGTGGTGCTGATGCTTCTGGTCTGGAGATTACCTTTTGTGGATTAGTTCTATAAGCCATAGTATAAATATTGCTAGCATACTAATTTTGAAAAAGATATGAACAATTTAGATCCAATTAGTTGGCCTTGATTCATATAGCTTTATGCATTTGTACATTACATGGCACATCTTCTATTTGTTAATATATATTATATGATATAAATTGTTTAAACTGAGCACAGACATATTTGTACTTTCAGGAGAACAAGCATGGGATATACTATAAATCAATAATTTGAGTATGACTCCCAATTTATGTGCATATTTTATGTCATTTTACAAAACTTTCATTATTTGAAGACATACAGACACCTGCAAATAGAATCCAATTGTTTAAGGTAACATATAATTCTGTATAAGTTTGACATACTGAAAAATTGCAACATATTACATTGTCATTTGCAACTTAATAGCATTATCAGAAAAACAATGTGGACCCGTAGGCCACCAGAATCCTTCAAAAAGCGACATTTTCACATGACAAATAGGACAATTAATATAAGTTAGAAAATAAATGAAACATAACATGGTGAGCTATGCTGCAAGATGAAAATCAATCTTATGACCAGTATTCTTCCTGTGGAGATATTAATGTTGTGACCATAGTTGTAAATGAATCTGTAGCTGACACATACAGTAAATTTCTGCAATGAATAAAGTATCAAGACACTAAAATATGTTACAAACTTAGGCTTTGTAAAACTGTACATTTCTTTATAAGTTATTGTTCAAATTTTACTTTTTCTTTTGATTTCCATCCAGACTGGATGTTTACACTTTTATTTCTTTTCTTTAAAAATAAATGGTATTACTTGGCTTTTCTAATTTTCCCCTAAACATTGTGTTAAAGATAAGATGAGTCAAGGGAACAATATGACCTAAATAATTGGTTAACTTCAAAGAGACAGCAAGAAATTAAAAATGGCATTGGAAATTTCTAATTATATTTTCTATGATTCTTAACTTATTAATTTAGTTAATAACACTCCCTGTTCAAGATAAGCTGAGGTGGAGTTAGAGATATTAAGCAAGTTAAGTTTGTAGCACAATGTATAAGCACACACATATAGTAAATTTCTGCAATAAATAAAATAAGACACTAAAATATGTTACAATCTTAGGTTTTGTAAGCCTGTACATTTTTTATGAGTTTTTGTTCAAATTTTACTGTTTCTTTTTTTTTCTCTTCTAAGAATGAAGTCAGTTATAAATGCTTTTAAAATCTTGGTGTCTCTGCTTTTAATGTGTTACTAATTTATTAAAAATTACTGACAATATATTTGAACCATTTCTAAGTATTATTTTGTATTTGCTTACAGTGCTTTCTCTGTGTATATTATGTTAACATATGCTTTTTTTCCTATGATGGTTTTTCTTCTTTAATAATTTACCTGAACTATTTTTTAACACCAAAAGTTGTTTAACGTATCTATCCATTCCTGGATTTTTTTAAAAAATTGAAGTATAGTTGATTTACACTGTTGTATTACTTTCTGATGTACACCAAAGTGATTCAATTATACTTTTGTAACCATAAGTTTCTTTTCTATGTCTGTGAGTCTGTTTCTGTTTTGTAAATAAGTTCATTTGTATCATATTTTATATTTCACATATAAGTGACATCATATGGTATTTGTCTTTCTCTTTCTGACTTACTTAGTATGATGATCTCTATGTTGATCCATGTTGCTGTGAATGGCAGTATTTAATTCTTTTATGGCTGAGTAATATTCCATTGTGTGTGTGTACATATATACATGCCACATCTTCTTTATCCACTTATATGTCGATGGACATTTAGGTTGATGCTTTCCTGGATCTTATTTGTTATTGTTGAGTATATTGTTGAATAGTATTTTAGATTTGCCATTCTTAACCCAACTGTAAATTTATTATTACCATTTAAAATTAATATATTTGTTATCATATTTTATTAAGTATTTGTTACCCATGCTTTCTTTGATCACTTTTGTTTCAGAAACAGTTTCAGAGGAGATGCATATTTGTATGATTATGCCAAAAAATATTTTTATGTATTTCTTTAGGGCTTGAAAGATATATATCTTATTTTCCCTAAGAATTGAAGCTGGTATTTTAATGACTTTTGGAAACTATTTTTGAATGTAGAAGTTTTAAAAAACCTATTGTCATTGTTCATAAACAGTTCTAAATTTTCTTTTTATTTGCCTTTAATATTTTCTCATTTGCTTTGTCTTTCAGTTCTTTGTAATGTTTGTTTAAAATTTTACATACTAATTTTCCTTTATGTATTTTTCAAGTATATATATCTTTCTTAATTTAAGAGAAATTCCAGATAATACCTGTTTGAATATTACCTTTTCATCATTCCCTATATGTTTTACTTTTAGAATTAGTATGAAATGTGTACTTGAAGCTTAATTTACTGAATGCACTCTACAGTATAGCTCACTTGTTGATGTATTTTATGATTTTCAGTTTTATTTATATATTTTTCATATTCATATGTTTCCTACTTATACTGTTTATTTTATTCATAAGCTCCTGTCTTTGGTCATGGCTGTAATTATTTTCTTTAGTTTTGAATGACTTAAACACACTTATAGACTGCCTTTATAAAATTGTATTATAATTGTAATTGCCTCAGGTATGAATTCTTTTTTTTTTTTTTTTTTTTTTTTTGCGGTATGCGGGCCTCTCACTGTTGGGGCCTCTCCCGTTGCGGAACACAGGCTCCGGAGCGCAGGCTCAGCGGCCATGACTCACGGGCCCAGCCGCTCCGCGGCATGTGGGATCCTCCCGGACCGGGGCACGAACCCCTGCCCCCTCCATCGGCAGGCGGACGTTCAACCACTGCGCCATCAGGGAAGCCCAGGAATGAATTCTTTATTGACTTTGTTGGAATTAATAACAGGGTTTTTTTTTTCTCCTTAAAATTTTAGCTTGCAAAATTATCTTTTCTGGTAGTTTATTTTTCTTTCCCACTCTTCCTCCACCTACTCCTCTGTTTTTGGTGACTTTGTAAGCAGCTTTTGGCAGGAAAAAGCTTTTTTGGTCAAGAGCTTTCTACCGGAGTCCCTTTGTCTTGTCACTAAACTTAAACCAGACACCCCCCATGCTCTACTCATCTGTGACCCTGGCACACCTTTCAGTTATTTTGATCAGACAATACTTTGCCTAACTTCTTGTTCTTTTCCATAGATCAAAGAAGTAGAGATAAAAAATGATCAAGTAACAGAAGACCAGATCTCTTCCCTAGCTTCCCCTTCAGTAATCTCAGGAACAAACTGTGTGAACAAGACAACATCTAAAGACAGATCATGAGGAGTTGACAAGCTGACACACATGACTGCACATGGTAGGGGATGGTGACAACTCTGATACTCTATCTCAATGATGACTGAAATTACTTCCCTGTTTCCCTTTAAAAGCATTCATGACTGAGCAGAATGTTCGGAGGTGGTTTTGGGGGGACTCTGAATCCACTGTCTCTCCAGATTGTCAGAACTCTGATTAAAGGCATCTTTCCTTTCTATCAACATTTGTAAGTATTGATTTTGTATGCAGCGAGCAGAGGGACCTGATTCTATAACAACTTCATTCTTATTCTTCCCTTCTCTCTGCCCTTCCTATCAAGTCTTATGGAGGAAAATATTCATATATTGGTAAGTTAATTGTAATATCATGTAGGGCTATTGCATATTTATTCCTCAAGCCAGTGCTCTGTTATCCCATTGTGTGGGGCTGTGCACCACCTATCTGGTCACAAGTAGGAAGGAAGAGTCTCAAGTAGTGGGCACATTTTGTAAATCTTTGTGGTCCAGGTGATAGACTGGGTCCACTCCTCAGCCACACACACAAGTATTAAATTCTCCTCCCTTCACAGGAGTTAAACTTCCAGACACCATTGTCTACTTCCTATTCAGGCTTCTACCTCCACAATCTGCTTTATCTGTTTGTTTCATTTAAGGTCCACAAAGAGAGTTTTCTTTTTATTTTATAGCTGCTATTATGTGTGTATTTCTGCATAAATTATTCACTATTATCTTGACCAGAATTACAGATATATATATCTGTGTGTGTGTGTGTGTATATATATATATATATCCTTTTTTAAGACCATAATTTTCTCTTTTGAATTGAGAGTGCAGAGGATACATATTATATGAAGGAGGAGCTTAACGTCTCTAATGCTTTCCTTATATCTTTATTTCAGTGTCATGCTTATCATAGAGTAATGTAGAGGGTATTCAGTGACTATCAAAATGTGTAATGATGTCAGATACACTTTCTTAAAGACTACTAGAATTCCAAATTTATTCTAATATTAAGTCACTTGATTTGTGAAATCTGACTCCATTTAAGAAATATCTTTTCTAATATATCTGTCTTCACCATTTGCACAGAATTTCCCCAGTAGTTTGGGTCATACTCAATATTTTGAGAACTGGCTATATCCCATATAATGTGTCCTTTGACCTATAGACTCACCAGCCATATGGTTCCTAACAGCAGCTATTCTAATGACATTCAATGACATTAACTGTACTTAATAGTGAAGTGTATCTGTTGTCATTTGAAAATACACTATCTTTTAAAGGAAAAATAAATCTTTTAAACTGCCATACACATTCTTGGATACCTTTCATGTGGCTACATCCAGCACCACTCTTTTATTTTTATTTTTTATACAATTCCAAAAGATTACTCCCCATTCACAGTTACCATAAAACATTGGCCATATGATCCCAATCCTTACACTCTTATATTTTAGATAAATTAGATGTTAATGTTAGAGTGTGTTTATATACATATATATATATATATATACACATATATATATATATATACATACATATATATATATATATATATATATATATATATATATATATATATATATAACAGATTTCTTCTTACAAGAATTCTGCACATTCTATACTGCTTTTAAATAAGTTTACTGAAGGGACTTCCCTGGAGGCCCAGTGGTTAAGAATCCATGCTTCCAATGCAGGGGATGTGGGTTCAATCCCTGGTCAGGGAACCAAGATCCCACGTGCCACGCATGCAGCCAAATTAATTAATTAGTTAAAAGTTTACAGAAATAATCATGTCATGTAACTAGGATCTTTGTCAGTAAGTGTTTGATATAACAGTCTGATTGCACACACTTTTTTTGAGAACTGCCAACGTGAAGAATAAGAAACCCTAACAGAAAGAAAAACAAAAAATAAAGGTAAAGTGCTTCAATGCAAAGAGAATATCTGAACAGGGTCTACAAGAAATTCTTTTGTAATGCTGCTACAAGAGGTTGGAATATTAATCAAAGTTAAATATTAATTCTGTTTCTTACCTCTACATCTGGAACTCGGTTTAGTTGTTGTTTTTGTTTTTAAGTAATGCTATATTCACAAGCCTTATTAACATTAATTGTCCTTTTAATTTTTTACCTGGCTTTAAAAAATTGTGATCTCAAAACTGTGACTTTTCTAGTTGCAATTTCTATGAACAAAGACCCTGGAAATTTGAGAGTACAGCAAAAGAAAACTACTTTAAAATATCTGCTGTAGCTTAAAACAACGATCAATTAAAACAATCTCTTTTTACTCATTAGTGTAATTCTTAAATATCTGAACTGAAGGCACTCTATTTATAATTTGTTCATCTTAAATTATTTAATATGCAGTATTTTCCATGAAAATGCCAACCTCTTAAAAATAAACAATTTACTTATAATAAATCATTAGTTTCATAAGTTTGAATAAATTAATACAGGTGAAGATTTGCCTTTTTATTTGGTGGCCCAATACTATGGCATACTCCCTAGGGAGGGTGTTCTTGCCCTGACTCTCGCCTTCTCTATGTCAATGTGTCCTGCCAACATCTACTGAGATACTCACACCAGCAACCCTATGAATATCTTAGACGACCCACATCCCTTTCTCCTCCACCTCCTATGGCTACTCGATTACTAGATCACATACTCTGCTCTCTAAGCGTATTTAAAATCCATTCCTCATGTCCACCCTCTTTCTGTAATAATATCCCAAATGGGGAACGTTTTAAAATTTCTCCTGGTTCAGATTCATTGACCCCATGAGTCAGTGATTTTTCAAACATTTTCAGATCAATAATACTACTTACATCGGTAAACATCTTGAAGGGCTCTTCCATTTTCTTCTGAATACAATTTATCTTTATATTAAGGTCATTCCTGATTTTGTCCCAGTGGCCTCTCCTGCTTCATTCCTTATCATATATTTATACACTAAACACTTTTTGTAATGCTTATCATGTATCAGGTACTGTTCTAAATGCTTTCCAAAGACCGACCCTGTAAGTAGGCACTGCTATTATTCCCATGTAGACAGCATAGGAAGCACAGAACAAGAAAGTAACTTGGCCACAATCACACAGTTACTAAGTGGCAGAGCCTGCATTGGAAGCCAGCTTCTATGGCTCTAGAATCTGCCATTGATCTCTTTCCTCCTGCCTCTGTTCTGCCTCATGAAATAATAAGCCTACTGGAAAATCATAATTAGATGATATGTTTTCTTTTTCCCAGGTATCTTCAAATAGTCGATACTTTCTCTTTGGAATGTGTGTGTGTGTGTGTTTCTGTGTACAAAGTATATGTTTTTTCTCACATTATATGAGAAAATAATATTTATTTTATACAAACTCAAATAAGACTTCTCTGAGCCTTTAAATATTAAATTCTTCTCTTATTCCTTTTTCTTTGACTTCCCACAGTAAACAAGATATCAAGTGTGCGTGTATTTAACATAAAAGAAGAAAAGAAAAACTTTTACACTCTCACTTTTTTCAATGGAAGGCAAACATTTATTTGATAAATATTTCATAGTGCATTAGACAAAAATTAATACCTTCAATAAAACACACACACCTAGGAAGTAAACAGTGGTAGCACCGTTATTTTACATCATGGTCCTCAGTGCTTTAGCTGATGATGGAAGTCAGCTGTGATGGGCCAGCCAGGTTTGGAGGGCTGCTCCAGCCAGACTAGCTTTGCTTCCACTGATTTTATATATTGGGCTTCTGAGTAAAGCTTTTGTTTGAAGAAAGTGTACCAATGATATTAAAACCAAAACTCTGAAATCCACTGTCTAAGATATAGTATTACGGACCCAGAAAATAGTTTGTATAGTGACATTATATTATTTTTTCTTCCAGTTTTATTAGGATATAACTAATATATAGCACTGTGTATGTTTAAGGTATATAGCATAGTGATTTGACTTATACATATCATGAAATGAGCACCACAATAAGGTAAGTGAACATCCATCATTTCAGTACACACAAAATTAAAGTAGAAAAAAATATTTTTCCATTGTGATGAGAAATCTTAAGATTTACTCTCTTAACTTTCATATATAACATACAGCTGTGTTATTTTATCTATCATGCTGTGCATTGCATCCCTACCACTTATCAATATTTATCATGTAGTAGAAATTTGTACCTTTTGACCACCTTCATCCAATCACCCCTCCCCCCACAACAAGCCTCTGATAACCACAAATTTGTACCCTTTTACTATGAGTTTGCTTGTTTGTTTTAGAAGTATAATTGACCTATAGCACTAGCTCTTGGTATAACATAGTGATTTGATATTTCTATACATTTCAAAATGATCACTAAGATAAGTCTAGTAATCATCTGTCACCAAAGATATTACACATTTACTGACAAAATTCTCCACATTGTACATTTTATACTTGTGACCCATATTTTGTAACTGGAATTTTGTGCCTCTCAATCTCCCTCACTTATTTATTTCCTCCCTCACCCCCTTTCCATCTGGCAACACCTGTTTACTCTCTGTACCTTTAACTCAGTTTCTCTTCTTTTAAGTTTGTCCATTTGTTTTGTTTTTAGGTTCCACATATAAGTGATAGCAAACAGTATTTATGTTTTTCTGTTTGTCTTATTTCACTAAGCATAATACCCTCTAGGTCCATCCAAGTAGTTGCAAATGACAAAATTTCATGTTTATTAATGGCTGAGTAGTATTTCATTGTATATATACATCTTCTTTACCCATTCATCTATTGATGGGCACTTAGGTTGCTTTCAAATATTGGCTATTGTAAATATTGCTGCAATGAACATAGGGGTGGATATATTTTTTGAATTAGCATTTTTGTTTTCTTTGATAAATATCCAGGAGTGGATGTGCTGGATCATATGGTCATCCTGGGTTTTTTTGTTTGTTTGTTTGTTTGTTTGTTTTAATTTTATGGGGATCTCCATATCATTTTCAATAGTGGCTGAACCAATTTACATTGCCACAAAGAGTGCCCAAGGGTTCCCTTTTTCCACATCCTCACCAACACTGATTATTTGTTGTCTTTTAGTTAATAGCCATTCTGACAGGTGTGAGGAGATAGTTCATTGTGGTTTTGATTTTCATTCCATAATGATTAGTGATGTGGAGCATCTTTTCCTGTGCCCATTGGCCATCTTTATGTCTTCTTTAGAAAATGTCTATTTGGGTCCTCTGCCTCTTTTTATTTATTTATTTATGTTGTGTTGCATGAGTTATTTGTATATTTTGGATATTAACCTTTTATTGGACACATCATTTGCAAATATAGTCTCCCATTCAGTAAGTGGACTTTACATTTTGTTGATAGTTCCCTTCAATGTGCAAAAGCTTTACAGTTTGATTTAGTCTGATTTGTTTATTTCTGCTTTTGTTTCCTTTGCTAGGGAGACAGATGCCAAAAAAAAATGTTGCTGAGACAGACATCAAAGAGTGAACTGCTTATGTTTTCTTAAAGAAATTTTATAGTTTTAGGTCCTTCATTTAAGTCTCTGATCCAATTTGAGTTTTTTTTTTAATATGGTGTGAGAAAGTAGTTCAGTTTGATTCTTTTGCATGTTGCTGTCCAGTTTTCTCAACACCATCTATTGAAGAGGCTGTCTTTTCCCCATTGTATTTCTTGCCTCCTTTGTCATAGATTAATTGCCCATACATATCTGGGTGCATATCTGCACTCTCTATTCTGTTCCATTGATCTATGTGTCTGTGTTTGTGTCAGTGCCATACTGTTTTGATTACTGTAGCTTTATAGTATAGTTTGAAATCAGGGAGTGTGATACTTCCAGCATTGTTATTCTTTCACAAGATTGTTTTAGATATTCAGGGTCTATTGTGATACTGTACAAACTTTAGAAATATTTGTTATAGTTTTGTGAAAAACACCATGGTATTTGGATAGGATTGCATGAAATCTGTATATTGCCTTGGATAGAATGGTCATTTTAACAATATTAATTCTTCCAGTCCATGAACACAGCATATCCTCCAATCCACTTATTTCATCTTCAATTTCTTTCATCTGTGTCTCAGAGTTTTATGAGTACAGGACTTTTACATCCTTAGATAGATTTATTCCTAAGTATTTTATTCTTTTTGATGTGATATTAAATGGTATTATTTTCTTAATTTCTCTTTCTGATACTTCATTGTTAGTGTATAGAACCACAACAGATATCTATATAGACATCATATACAACCCAGCAGCATACTCCCTTCTGCTCACCAGAGCTATATTCTGTAGGGGTGTCTCTATGTGGGCTGTGTAGGCCCTTCTATTGTGGTGGGCTAAGTATTATGTGTGCAGTAATAAGCATAGCTGGTCCACAATCCATCTGGTTACCAGGACCTGCCCATTGCATAACTGCTATCTCCTAGTTGGAGTGGGTGGGGGGCTGGTTCTAGCACATTTGGCTCCATGGCCCAGGGAGTCCTGGGCTGGTGTCAGCCCACTAGTGGGTGGTTCCAGGTCCCCAGGTGGCTGGCTATGGGGCCAGGGGTCCTGGAACTACTGTTAGCCTGCTGGTGTGTGGGGCTATTTTCCAACATGGCTGGTTGTGGGATCTGGAGTGGTCTAGAAGCTGGTGCTGCCCCATATGTAGGTGGGGCTGTGACCTAGGAGGTCACAGGGCTATTGACCACCCACTAATGGATATGCTTTCTGGGGTCTTTGGCTGTAGGGCCTAAGGGGCCTCAAAGTTGGGTTTGGATTGCTGGTGGTCCAAGATGGGACACTGGGGATCCTGAAGAGCTGGGGCTGAACTACTGATTTGCAGTGCCACATCCTGAGGTCTCTAGAGTCAGGGTTCTGGGAGTTACAGTGTTTGTGTCAGCCCACTGGTGGGTGGAGCTGAGTCCTGGGCCCCTTGTTGGTGGAGTCACATCCCATGGCTTCTGGATGATTAGGAGGTCCTACAGCAGCTGATCTGCTCATGCATGGGGCTACGTCCAACCTGGATAGCTGCTTGGTTTTACAGGAGGGGGTCCCAGGACTGGTTGTGAATAGTTGGTGTGTACAGAAAGGTCCTGATTCTAAGAGCTAGAGGGAGGATTCCAAAATGGTGCTTGTCAGCATCAGTGTCCTTGTGGTAGAATGAGATCCCAAAAGTGGCTGCCACCAGTGTCTATGTCCCCCAAGTGGGTCCTAGTATCCTGTCTTTCTGGGAGGCTCTCCATGTTAGCAAGTGGATTTGACCCAAGCTCCTTTTAAACTACTGATTCTACCCTGGAGCCTAGAACATGTGAAATTCTCTGTATTTCTTTTAAGAGTGGAGTCTCTATTTCCTATAGCCCTTTGACTCTCCCCAAAGTGATCTCCATTGACCTTCAAACCAAATGTTCTGGAGCTGGTCTTCCTGATGCAGGACGCTTGAGCTGAGGAGCTCAATATGGGGCTTAGACCCCTCAGTTCTTGGGTACATTCTCTGTAATTTTATTTATTCTACACTTTTTTTGGTCAACCACCAGGGTGTGTGGGTATTGACTCTATTGTATCTCCAACTCTCCTATCCATCTTGTTGTGGTTTCTTCTTTACATCTTTAATTATAAATCATTTTTGTTGATCTTCAGCTCATTCTCATTGATAGTTGTTCCGTATATAATTGTAAACTTCATGTGCCCGTGGAAGGAGGTGAGCTCAGGGTATTCCTACTTCATCATCTTTTTATTTTTTATTTTTTATTTTGTGGTATGTGGGCCTCTCACTGCTGTGGCCTCTCCCATTGTGGAGCACAGGTTCCGGACGTGCAGGATCGGCTGCCATGGCTCACGGGCCCAGCCACTCCATGTCATGTGGGATCTTCCGAGACTGGGGCACGAACCCGTGTCCCCTGCATTGGCAGGCCGACTGTCAACCACTGCACCACCAGGGAAGCCCTACTTCACCATCTTTGAACAACATATTCTATACTATTTTTATCCCCATGGACACTAGTCTAGTTCTAGCCATGCATCCCTTATGCATAGTTCTCAAAAAGAAGCAAAGGCTACATTCCAATTACAATAATTTAAAGAGAGTTTAATGAAGGGGCTAATTTAAAGTGTGTACACAGTAAAGAGAAACCACATGCAATAATGCATAGACTACTACTATTCTTTCCTAAAAGAGTTGGAGAAGAGAACAGTTAATGGAAACAGGAAGCAGGAGCATTTGGAGAAAGCCACTGTGCATGGAGCAGTAACTTTTGGTGACAGGATGCTTCAAGCCTAGGGCCCCCCTACAAGGAGTGAGCTAGGGAAATAAACATGCTAATCATGACCTCCTTTCTCCCTACAGTTTTCTCCTAGGGCTCTCATTAATAGAATCCACCTGGAATTCAAGAGGCAGGAAGGCTCATTGATCTCTTTCATACAGGGGAATCTCCTTGGACAGAGAGCAGAATTGGGATGAAGGGTGAAACCAAGGGAGCAAGATGAAGATTCCCAGTGCATATCCTTCATAGGAAAGAATGACAGTTCTCAATCCTTAAGAGCTCAATGTAAGCATCTAAAGAGACCCCTCTATATTAAGGATTAAAAAGATTAAGTCTGTTTAAGATTGACTGTTTAAGCAGAGTTGAATATTTTAAAAGTTAATGTGAAAAATGTTAAGCTTTGTTGTTGTAAAAAGCTAATCCATTTTAGGATTAGACAGACAACTCAAACTTATGCTAAATAATTGACTGCTGGTTTGACTCCTTTAACATTTTTTGCTATTTGCGGTGTTTGTTCAGGAAACATAAGATTACAGATCTACACTTCCATTATGTTCCAATCTGTATATCACAGAATATGAAAATCTATCAGCACTGATATTTTTATATCAATCACTAAATAAACTGTAATGTGTCAAATAATGTGTAATGTAGTTTTGTCGATAAGATACACAAAGCAACTACCTGGTTATTTTAGCAGCTTATTATTATGGATGTCATTTTGGCTCATTTATAGATGCTTACAGTAGCCAAAGTGAGATAAGTTAATGATGTTTTGGTGAATTAAAGCAAATTAAATGAAAATAAAAGATCACAGCTGGAAAATAATACTTGTTATTGGTACATGCACTGGCCCCTGTGTTCATGTTATAAGTACTGAAATTCTACACATAGTTGTAATATCTGTACTCTTCCTTTGGAATGGATTATTAAAAGTGACTATGTATGCTAATGAAGAGAAAAAAAGATACTACTATGAAGATTTTATAATGATATATATTTTGATATAACCATTATAAGCTATAAGGGTGTTTCTATTTCTGACATTATGTGAATCTAGATATCCTGCACGGTAATCTTGCATTCAGAAAACAAAGTATGCAGGATAAAATTTTATATGTAAAGCTGAGTGGGCAAAAACTAAGGGACACTATTAAGAGAAATGCAAATTTAAATTGCTGGTCCTGAGACCTAAGAAAGCAGTTAAGTTTTTGCTTCAAGGCTGGTTTTAGAAACTGGTGACATCAGTTTCTGTTTCCACTGCCACCTGGCATACAAAGGACAGGAGAAAAAGCTATGGATTTCACCCTAAGTAGGAGTCCAATAGGAGTCTACATAGAAATGTTTCTATTCTTAGTGAATGAGAGGACTAGGGATAAACCTGCCCCTGAGAAGGTGAAATTAAGAAATTAGCTGACTTGAATTTGGCTCTGTGGGGATGAAAAACATTCTTCCTTGAGAAATTACAAGCACAGACTAGATCTCATGCACTTTTGCAGCTCAAATTCACACAATTTTTTGAGAAAACTTTGCAAGAGTATAATAAATGATATCCTGTGCTGGAGAAGCCAATCAAATCATGGCTTGCACTATTACAAATAAAAACCACCTTCAAAACCAGGCCTATTCCCAAAGATAAAAGAGTATGAGCTCACAGTCAACAATGACCAAATACAGATAAAATATAACACTGTGAGTAACAGAAAGTAGAACAAAGAATAAAATGAGATTGGCAAAGATTTACATACAGGAAGCATAAATCACTGACTGTAAAGTAAATATGTTTTTAAAAGCAACAGATAGATATTAAAATACGTGTAAGGAAAAAGAGGTGTAAAAATAAACAAGCTGGTCCAAAAAGGTATTGACGAGATCATTCAGAAATTAAAAAAACATCATAATCAAAAAATATTTAAGATAATATTTAAACAGTGGATAAAAATTTTAAGGAATTGTGACATATGTAATGATTATGTAGAGTGTAGTGAAGAGGCAGGCAGTGCTGGGTGTGGTCATTCAAAAGCAAGTAGAAGACACAGGAAAAAGTGTGACAGTTCTCACATACACCGAATTGCAAATATGAAAAGAAATGAGTGCTCATAGCTTAAAATTTGCCAAAGTCACTGAAAGATACTCATGCTCAGTGACTGCAATTAAAGAAAGTAAATTTTTTAAAAGGTAACCAGACTTATCTTACTAAAAGTACAGAACACCAAGTACAAACATAAGATCTTAAAAATCAGAGAGTTTTACTTTAAAAAAAATTAAAAACAAAGCAACAGCAGAACAAAAATCTATGAATAGGTTGTTGATTAGCATTACACATCTCAACAACAGAAAAAAATAAAAGAGAACAAAAATTTTGAAAATATTTTAAAGAATATAAAAAAATGAGAAGAAACATAATAAGAGACTGCTTACATAAGATAGCTAAAATTAATCCAGATAAATCAGTAATCACAGTTAATGCAAGAGGGTTAAACTCTCCAATCAAAAGACAAAGATTGTCAGAATACTAAGAAAAACTCATAAAATGAAGTTATATGTTGTTTAGTTCAAATACATCTTGAATATAAGGACATAGAAGTTTATTTTTTTAGTAGTTTTAATTTGCTATTGACATACCCAAAGAAGATGAAGAATAAGGATGGCTTACAGGTGAATTGCCTTATAGAAGTCAGGGGAATAATCAACTAAAATATCTGGAATTAGTCTGATGGAGCAGAGAAAGTCTGCTTATGTGTTTCTCAAATTTGCAAGATTTTACTATCAGAGATGAACTATCAAAAATGTATGAAAAATGGAGGCACATGCATTCATTCTCTCTCTCTCTCCACTACATAGGGACACAGAAAGAAAGTGCAAGCCAGGAAGAAAGCTCTTACCAGAAACTACGTTGGCCACCTCTTTGATCTTGAACAACTTCCCACCCTCCAGAACTACTAGAAGATAAATTTCTGTTGTTTAAACCATTCAGTCTATGGTATTTTGTTATGGCAGTTTGAGTAGACTAAGACAGCCTATGTTAATTCTGAGATGTCTTCTACATACCAAGAAAAGAGTTGGATATATGATTCTGGAGTTCAGGGGAGAGCTGGATTCAGAGATATGAATTTGGAGGTCCTCATTTACAGATGGCATTTAAAGCCAAACTGAAGTTGTATTGCTTGAGGTGTGTATTCTTGGTGCAGTTCCTCTCTATAGGGAAATGGATGGGACTGGCAAATTGTGCTTGGAATCTAATTTATTTTAAAAATTCATATCATGTTCTGCCTGCTTTTTTCTCCACTTACTTGGTTTTATACTCAACTCATTTTGTGCTTTCTACCTGTTTTCAGATATAATCATTCCAAAAAATACTCCTATTACTTGTCTTTCTTTAATTCAGTGAGTCAAATCTCAAAGGCCCAAATCCTGTAATTATTATGCCCAGTCCCGATTACCAGACCGCTGAACTAGTTAAGTCTGCATTTTTACCTGCCCTGATTTTTATAAGACAAAAAGTTACAACAAAGCCAATTATGTACTTTGGGTCACCAAACAACACAGTCTGCACAGGACTTAGGCTTACACCTATAGTTCTGGCATAATTATTAACAGCACTCCCTTTCACGCTCAAAATTTGAGCCACAAGTTTTATGGCCATCTTAACAACAGTTGATATTTTTTCTTCTCAATTCATTAGGTAAGTGTCATCTGTATATTTCAATTCAAACTATGTTGGTCTATGATTGTGTTTCACACAGTTGAGTAGTAAAAAGGTATATTTTAAAAAGAAAATATTCTTTAGGACTCCTAATGTCAATTGAAATTAATTATATACTAGTAAACAAGAGTAAATATAAACTTGATATATAAATCTTATACTATGTAACAAAGTCATATTTTTAAATTAAATGACAAACAAATCCCTATACAAACCATAAAATCCAAGATAGCAATTGTGATTTAATATGAAAGATGATGTTGTTTTACAGAAGCTAAATCACCTCTTAGAATATGACTATAGTACTTATGAAAGTTTTTTGAGTTCTCCCAGAAATTTCATCTTTCTAAATAACTATGGCATTATTAGCTACAGAGCATACAATGGCATCATTTGGCGTCCCTTGGTATAAAAACATCATGTCATTACTAAGTGTGCCTTTGTTCTTTTCTCACTGTTGATAAGTAAAGTTGTGCTATGTGGTTCATTTTTTATCATAATGCAAACATTGATACTAAAATCATTTAGTGGGACTTGATTTTATGGTGGTTCTCCCAATGGCCAGACTATACCTATATAATTTCTTTTTATAATTTTATTCAGATGAAAACACAAAATTTGAAAAGTATTGAAGATCATCCAGAAGAAATTTGTGGAACCATATGAGTCTATACATTTTTATTTGTAAAATGTTGCTGAGGGATTTAACTCTGAGAATTTATGCAATAAGTACAAATGATCAATAAACATAAACAAATACTATTTCTTACTAGGAACAAAAAATGAATATCACTGAACATGACAATTATAAGTATTTTGGGGGGATTCAGGGAAAAGTGTTCTTACCCTTATATATTTATCTTGGGATTTTAATTGGGTAAAACATTTATTGAAAGCAAATTGACAATATGTATTAAAAATGTGAAAGTGTGCATATCCTTTGACACTTCTAGAAATGTATCCTAAGAACATACTTAAAAATTCACATGTGTATATAAATTAGTATAATACTTGACACATAGTATATACTTGATTAATAAAAAAAGTATGAAAAATGAATATTAAAGTCTGTGTTACAGATAAATTATGTACATATTTAAAAATTATTTAATTGTACATTCCCAACAAAAGGATAAATGATTAGAAAGCAATAATGAGATGAATTAGAGGGTAGTTTTTCTTATTCATTATTGTATTTATTTATTTAGTATTTGACCACATTGTCTATACTTGAAAAGCCTCTGGAAAAGAACATAGTTAAATATCAATTGGAATTGATCCTGAAATTAAAAAAAAAAAAAAACTCACTGAAAGTCCCCATAATAGGCAGAATAATGGCCCCTCGGAGATGTTCACTTCCTAATCCTCAAATCTGTGACTGTATTTAGGTTATAGAACAAAGTGGAACTAAGGTTGCAAATGGAATTAAGCTTGTAAATCAGCTGAATTTAAGTTAGGGAGTTGGCAGAGGTTATTTAAGTGGGCTCAATAAAATCACATGTCCCTAAAAGTGGAAGAGCGAGACAGAAAAGCCAGAGATGTCACAGTGGAATAAACGTCACAGTGATGCAATGTGAAAGGAATTTGACCCACTCTTTCTGGCTTTGATGATAGAGGAAATGGGACATAAGCCAAAGAAGACAAGTACCCGCACTAGAGTTTGGAAAGGGAAGGGAATGATTATTCTCCAGACCACTGTAAAGGAATGCATCCCTGACAACACCTTGGTTTTATCTGGGTGAGATTGTCAGACTTCTAACCTCCAGAACAGTAAAATAGTAAATCTGTTTTGTTTTAAGCTGGTATTTGTGGTGATTTGTTACAACAGTAATAAAGGTAATATAGTTCCTAACAAGGCAATCAGATAACTTGCTCTATTATTTCTATTTTACCATCAGAAAAGCTAAGAAGAAGTTCTAAATTATGAAAGTAAATCAAAATTTATTAAATCACTACTATGCATTTAACATTTTGCAGCAGCAATAAAAATTTAAGTACAGTCAGGTAAAATATGTTGAAAGAGTTGGAGGGAATAGAATATTTGTACATTAAAATATTAAAGTGCATTTGGTATTAAACCAGAATCAACAATGGCTCAGAACAATGAGAGAAGTTACACAGTATAAGATCTAACATGGAGGAGTTTGGATGTACCTCTGAGGAAGAGAGAGTGGTACCTATCTTTTGGATTAGTCTGAGTGAGAGGATTCAGCTTGAATGAGCATGTGTATCGGGGGCAACCAGAGAGGAGAAAGCCACTGCACAAGGACCTAACCATCCACAAACCTCTTTCACACACCTTCTCACATTTTGCATCTATGCGGACTCTATCTCGTATTCCTAAAACACAATCTGCTTTTTTCCTTAACTCCTCTGGCTTTGATCAACACTACTCCACTCTGCTTGGCCTGCCTTTTCACCTCTTACTCAAGTGAAGACATCAACTTTTCATCTTTCAAGATGCAGCTTAGGGACCACATTTACATTTACTTTTCTGTTTTGTATGGCTGCTTTGCCTGTTTGTCATAGGTCTCAAAGCAACTTGTCTGATTTATTAATGTGCCTCTCTTCTCCTACTGTCAGATCCTCAATGGTTCCTCATGGAATGATTTCTAGACCAAACATACTTTGTATTTTAGCTCCAGACAGAGTGTGAACCTCATCATAGGTATTTTTTAAAAGTAAGGAGTAAAGTAAGCACCTTATTTTTTTTTTTACAGCAACACACCAAATTTTGAATTATCCATAAATCTCAAATACATTTAAACCTCAGAGAAAGACACTAACTTATTATACTTTTATCTCTCTTATTTTGGTCAGTTGAATCTTTTGTCAGCTATTTTTCACAAAAGATAGAATGTCTCTGAAATAAAATTTGAGTTATGTTTTCTGCCACTCAAATCATCTGCTGCTGCTTCATTTAACTTTAATGAAAATTTAATAATCTTATTTTTATGTATAAAGAAAAATAAACTAGTTCTTCAAAATTATGGTACCTGGAAACCCTAAATAGGACAGAAAAAATTTTTTTGGTAGGAAAAAAAATGTGTATTGTAATTTTACAAAAACTATAGAAATGATTTCACAGTTGAATGTTTAATATGAGCTTAACTTCATTCCTTACTGTTTTTTCTTCCTGAAAATGTTGGCATACTCTGAAAAAAAGAACATTTTGTGTAAATTAGAAAAGGGAGAGGCAGAAGTACAATTTGGCAGATTTGCATCACATTTCATTGAGTACTGAGTTTGTTGGAAATGGGTTTTAGAGGGAGAAAATTATAATAATGCCTAGATTCAAATTCCTGTAAGTACTATTAAGAAATAAGCAAAAATATATTGGACAAATTTTCTTTAGAATAAAGAATCTCTGGGCATTTCAGGGAAATAGTAGAAAAATACGATATTTGAAAAAAATATACTGTCCCAAGATGTACACAAGCTGAGACCAGCAGAAAACAATTAATCCTAATATGTTTAAGAATTTCTGTTTTTCTTTCTATCCAGAGAATTGCATTAAAAATATATGTTGGTGCAATAATATTTTGTTGAAACTTTCCTCAATTTCTTATTGTCTCTTTTGCAGTAACATCTTTCCTGTCATAATGTTTCTGGGGAACAAAGAAAAAGGAAATTATGTGCTTGGGAAATGTTCAATGTAAAAGCAACATAAGTTTTTTCTGCCTAAGTAATGAATTTTCAACATGATTTAAATTTTCTCCAGAGCAAAGTAGAAAAAATTGTGGAGTATCTCCTTTCCAAGTTTATCACCTCTTTATTTTTTAAAGATAAATAACAAGTTATAATGGCTATTAGAATAACTACTTCAGCAAATTAGGTTGCATATTTATTGTAGCAAATCCTGGTTTTTATATTAAAAATAAAAGTATTCATCTTGATAGCAACAGATTGAACATAGACTAGACATTAACTTCATGTGAATTCTATTAATTATTTTCATTAAAAAACAACAGATATCAAGAATACTTTCGTATCAATTTGAGCCTTATGAGAAAAAAAAACAATTTTCCTACAATGATGAATATTTTTTGTTTATAATGGAGGGTTGTATGGCTCCTAAAATAGGACAGTATTGTGTTAGACAGCAAGGATGTGGCAATTTTGATAGATTAATCGATTAGCTGTGACTTGGGTTTGCCCTCTTTGTAGGAGAGGATGAGGATTTTCTACTTATGGGAGGAAGAATAAAACAGATTTTTGATGATCAGAAGGAGATTCGCTGTCTCTTCACCAATCGTTTTATCCTCTTCCTGGGCATGGAGCTAAGCCTCATTTCCAACCCTCCCTTTTAGTTAGTTGTCACCATGTGGTTGAATTGTAGCCAATGGAATGTGAGAAGGTATAAGTAACACTTCCAGGCCCCTTCCATGATTTGATGCAAAAAAAAAAAAAAAAGAAAGAAAGAAAGAAAAGAAAATTCAGAAAAATTCTGGAAGCAACATATTGAAATTAGCAATGCCACAAATGGAAGAAGTCTTATTCCTGAATTAGCACTTGGAAAGGAACCCCTTCCTGATATGAACTGTGCTACCCCACTGAGAAGTGGATTCTTACCTCGTAATTAAACTAATACAAAGATATATGTGCTATAGAAGAACACACTTTTGAGTAGCTACTTTCTATAAGTGGTTCTCCAGATAGGGATAAAAAGATGAATAAAGTGCTTAAGTGTTATGCTATAAACATAGACTCTAAAATTAAAGAAGTTGATATATATTTTGATCCTACTAACTACTACTTATGGCCCTTAGTTACTTAAAATTAAGGACAATCATCTGTGAATTGTTAACAGTGATAACTTCTTTGGGGGAGTGTTTTGCAGATGAAAGAACACTTGTAAATTTGCTAATATACTGTCCATACAAAAAAAGTGCTCAAAATTCATCTGTAAATTCAACCAACTGTAATAAGGTACAGTTACTATTCAGAGAGCTCTCAGTTCATTGTGCTTAGGGTTTCAGTTGTCTTATATTGATTTGATTTATAGTAAAGCACAAGAAGATGTTTGTTGTACAGATAAAATGTGAAATAACAATGTATCATCGTTATTATTACATTATGCTGTACCTGTCATATGCTATATGTTTATCTTTTGATTTCATGACTTTAGTCTCTTGGATTCTTTTTTCCCTTTTTTTCTCCTTTTCTCAAAGTGATCCCCTGTAGTACTACCCCTTGACACTGTAACACTGTGATTTAATACCTAGAACAACTCCCAGAAAAATGTCCTCATACCTTAAGGCTACAATCTGAACAACTCATATTTCTTAAACTACACTGAAAAGCTATATCTCATGCCCAGCTATGGGACTTAACATTGGAAGAGATGTAAGTTACACGATTGAAAACTTGACCCAGCGTTTGTCTATTAAGGTTTTTGAAGTAAAATAAAAGTTTTCTCTTATATCTGTGTTACAGAAAAATCATCTTTTGGTAACTAAGTAAATAATCCAATAGTTGAATAAGAAAATTGTTTAGCTTGTAAGTGACAAAAGTAAATGAGATTTCAACTGGAGAGAGATAAAGACTACTCTTTATGTTATGTATAATCTCTCCATGCTCACTTAAAATGTCGATGTCTCTCCTCCCTTAATAAAAGACTAAGATTGAAAACTCCCTACAAAAGAGTTCAGTATGTTTATTTTCCCAACATGTTAAGGATGAAATGAGCTACCACCCTTCTAGTATATATATGATAGATCTAGTTAAGAGTGTACAAAGAAATTATATTTGGAGACAAGTTTTTTCTATTTGGAAAAGAGATGCTAGTTTGCATATTGCAGAGGTGAAGGAACAATGATTCTCATGTGATTCAGACTCCCACATAGTGGAGACTTTTGCTGCTGCATGTTGAAGCCTGCAGACTCAAGGCAGAGTCCTCCAGGGAAACACAGAAAACAGAAACAAAGGATTGCTTGAGTGACTGTACTTTTAATCTTTGGAGATATTCTGTCTAGGTGGAAAGAAAACACACATGGAATAGGAGGGAAGGGAAATCCATGGTGAATATGGAGCCACTTAGTGGTGATTAGGATTCTATTCATGTTTCCAGTTCTTGCCCCTTATAGTATTTCTATTACGTACCACAAACATCATTTTGGCTGACATAGAAATGTCTGAAAAACAAAAATAACCTTTCCTGGATACTTCTATATTTATTTCCAGACCTTGGAAAGACAACAGAATTACTTGGTGATGTTCTATGACCTGCAAAGTTGTCTGTGGCTCTCTTCATATTCTGTGGTCAACTTTCTCTGAGTAAATATTTTACCCTTTCAATATAGCTAAACAATTCAAAACTGTATAATCTGATGTGCAATGAAATTTTTTATTTCTTTTATTCAGGGATTAGTGTATTATTTTGTCCATTTATGGGATACATAGTTATAGAGCACTAGAAATTCACCAGTTACTGTTCTAAGCCCTGGAAACAACTCAGATCTAATGATAGTGGGGTGAGATTGTCAAGAAATTCTCACCAATAAATAGAAACACATGGTTTTAAAGAGTGATAACAATATTTTGAATGAAATAAAATGAGGGGCATAAGAGAGTGACTTGGGGGATGGAGAGTTTTCTTAAATAGAATAGTATTAAAAGAGTCTGGAAAAGGAGATGTTTAATTAGATCAAAATGGGGAAAAAAAACAGATAGATATATAACCTTCCTTGTACAAACTAAATTTAGCAGAGGAAAAAACAAGCTCAAAGAACTAAGGTAAAGAGAATTCTGGAAATCCATGAAAGAGAAAAGGAAAGAAGCCTGAAGTATGAAAGCAGGTGAGTCTAGGGATGTAGAAAGAGGTGTAAGTTTGAAGGGGTTAGTCATTTATTCTCAGTGTGATGTCAAGACTCTGGGCAGGAAAGTGGATACTCACTGAGACCCTTTGAAATGCACTTGGCTGTTCCTCTGTGGGAAAGATTCGATACAGGGAAACCAGTTAGGTGATAATTATAGAAGTTTAAGGAAGAAGAAAGAATATGTTGGGCTAGAGTGGTTGTAGAAGTAATGGGGTGAAAGATTATACTTTGGAGATAAGATCAATAACATTGTAATTAGCTTGGATCAGGAGAGATCAGGGAAATGAAATAGTTAAGGATGGCTGCTAGGTTATGGGTTTGACTATTTCCTGATACTGAGAAGGCTGGAGAAGCTTATAGTAAGGAGGTGGGTGATGTTTAGGTTGAGATGTTTTATGTAAATCTAAGAGAAAATTAAAGTTGTTATACTATTTAGTATGTCTGTATCAATCTAGAGCTCTAGCCCAGTTAAGGAAGGAGGGTATGAAATGGTTTGGCAGTATGTTGATGGAATTGCCATCAAAGACCTGAGTGGGTTCACTGGAGAAAAATTGCAGATTGAATGTTGGGGAAAGACAGAAAAGTGGGAAAGAGAAGAGACTGAGACCTAGAATGTCTTATAGAGGAAGAAATTCCAGCAAAGGATGTTGAGCATGCTTGCCAAGCGTGGGAGAGGAAAAGAATGGAGTGTGACATGATGGAATTCGGATAGAATATATTTCAAGAAGGGAGTGATTAACTATGAATGATAATAAGGAGTAAGAAATTATTGAAGGGCATCATAGGAAAAAGTACAAACATTGAAGAAAGTGTCTACTTTATTACAAAATATATTCTGAAAAATTTTGCATGCAGAATGTACCAATAACAAAAATTATGTTGGAAAACACTTTTTCTCAGTGAGTCAGAGTTTCAGGTCCTGGATGAAAATAGTTTACACCCTAAAGTTTTACATAAAATGAGCCCCATGAAATTTGTCTTTTTGCAGATTTTATTGAGGATACTTAAAAAAATTACTTGTTATATTTCAGATTTTTAGACTGTATTGTATCAATGCACCTATAACATTAAATGGTCGTATGCTAATTATATGAAAGAGTAACATTTCTAGACTGTAGGAAATCTGAATTACTCATTCTTTCTCTGATTTTTCTCTCCCTCCCTCTCTCTCTTTCACCTCTCACTCCCTAAAGAGTGGAAATAAAGCAATGGAATTGTAATTCTTGATTGAATTAATAGCTTTACACATTTCCCTTAATTTTGTCCATGAGAAATATTATTTCTTTTTCTTTTAAATTCATTTTTACATTTAAAAAAATCTGAAAATTCTAACAGTAAGTTGTAACTTGAATTGCCCTTTGTTTTAAGTACACAATTTATAGGGGTGTGTGTGTGCGTGTGTGTGTGTGTGTGTGTGTGTGAAATAGAGAGACAGTGGTAGAGAGAAAACATTGTAATTTATTACATGATTTAGTTTGCCTGGGACTATATCCCAACTGTCATATGCTAGTTATATAATATTACTTAACTTTGGTGTATATCACATTCCTTACCTGTAAAATAAGTAACATGATAGCACTAACACTCATAATGTCATCTTCAAGATTAAATGTGTTATGACATTTGAGCTCTTAGAAAGAGTATCTGGAATGTTAGAATAATCAATAAATACTGGTATTATCATTTTATTATTATTGATCTTAGTCAATATAGAGTGAAAAAATATTAGATATATATTTTGTATATGTTAAGTATATACATTTAATGCATATTCTTGAGGAAATCAATTAAAAGATAGTATTAATAATTATTTAAAATATTTTTAGAACTTCATTAAATTTAAATGGATATTTCATGAATTATATATATACTCCATGTAAAATCTCCATATATAAACTTTTTTATCAATTTATTCAACTTATTTTAAAAATATTACTCTCCAAATTTTATCAGTTATTTTTCTGTATAGACAAACTTCTTGAAATTAAAATTAGACAAAATAACCCTGTGCGGTGTTCTATGCTGGGGCTACATCTCTTGTATTTTGATCAGACTCACTGTGGTGCCCTGGAACTAAGGGTCCCCTTTACAAGCTCCTCTCACTCCAGTGCTACTTCACACCTGCCATGATTCCTGGTTCCCAATGCTCTTGTTTCCCATTTTGCTGGGTATTCTCTTGCTTGTTTTATGATACCAATCCTTCTTCTTCTTCTTCACATTTCTCCATAAAATGACCTTGTATATTTATAGTTTATATACTCCAAAACCAGTTTTGCCAAGGAAAGTTAAATTTTTCCTAATGATTAATAGAAGAGAATATTTTACAAAGGACCAAATGGACCAATAAACAAAACAAATGAGGTTACTTTTATCATTTACAAAAGTTTCTCAGAATTAATTTGACACCTGATTAAGGGCTCAGAAGAGCCAGTATTTTTACCCAAGAGTAAGGGTAAAAGTCCTGTTATATTAATGCTAATTGATCAGTTGGAAATGCAAAATAAACTAGATCAGATTAACTCTAGGTGGTGCAGTCCCTTAACAAAGAAACATTTACATTGTTTGAATGATCAACACAGTCAAATTAATTGCACTTAGTTTTCTAGTTCAATGATTTGATTAAGCTTACACCAACAGTCCATTTTCACAAACTGCTATGACCGTTACTTTTATATGTTGACAATAGTACTTAACTTTGCCTGATAGACATAATGGGAGTGTCATCTTTCTTTACTATCATTTCATTGAAAATTGCATCTCTTTTTTCTTATTATTTTTAATAAGAAATTCACTCAAGCATTCATTATTAGTAAAAATACATATGAGTCATTGAAATATATGCTTGCTAAGAATGGGCACTGGTCTTTCAATACCTGTGTGATAAAATCTAATGTTAAGGCAGATGACTGTAGTCTTCTCTGGCCAGTTTAGAGTACTTTATTCAAACTGATGTCAGTACTCAGTGAAACCTCCATGGAATTATCAACAGTGATTTTACAAAACTTATTTTTACAATATGGTGTCATCATTTTTCAATATTAGAAGAAATAATATATCACTAATAAATATTTTAATTAAAAACTGTGCAAAATGTCTAAGCCCTTTTAAAAAGTTCTGTTTTCCTAATAAATGCAAAAAGAAGACAAAAATTTTATAATATAGACTGAAATGGAGTCAAAGTGAGTAGTTAAGCAAGTACAATCAGAGAGAAAAAAAGTGTTAAAAAATCTTAGTAGAAAATGATGGAAACAAAAAAAAAGACAGAAAGCTTGAAAGTATTAAGCATGAATGGCTATAACTAAAAGACAAAACTAGTTTTACCTTTTTTTCTGCCTTTGAAACAAGTAACAAGTATTATGCTTGAATATTTATTTTTCAATTGCTTAAACAAGTTTTAAACTAGAATAATCTTTAAAGTCCTGTAGAGCTTGAAATTATATGAGCATTATATTTATATCATATTCTATTTTATCATTTATTTTAGTCATGAAACTGTGTAAAATGTTGAACTACCAGGCCAACTCGTGTCTCTAAGTATTAAATACATATTTTTGAATGTGTAAATGAATCAATGTATTTATCACTTCCATTCCTGTAATGTAATATGTATTATTTTCTTGGTAATGGCATTGAAGATTAAGGTTAACTCTTCTCTATCCCAGTGCAAATGTTTCCTGCCCACCACCTGCAGATGTTCATTAGCAAAACCTAGGTTTGCATGCTGAGCTTCTGACCAAAATAAGGATTGTAAAAGAATGTGCTCAACTCTGACATTTTCTCAATAAGGACATGATATTAACCTCCTGTGCAATAAAATAGTTCCACCCAATTTCCCAGAATGAGTTCCTAATTTAACTGGTCATTCAAAATGCATTTATGTATAAAGAGTGCACACTCTTATCTGAAAGGATGAAACCATTTATAGATTAAAATTTTTAATGTAAAACAGAAATGTAAGAAGAATATTGTTGGAACTAGTGAAGGTTAAGAAGAAAATATTGCTTACAAAAAGTTTCTTGAAGTTCATCAGAACAACCAAATGTACAGAATTTAATGATATATTAAATTTTGAAAGTCCAGCTTCACCCCAAAACTATTTTTATTTTCATTGCAGTTTTTATTAAGAAAAAATGAAAAAAAGTTTTTACCACAAAAAAACAGATTTGTTGACAATTTTGATCCTTTTTTTTTTTTTTTTGCAGGATGGCTACAGCAACTATAGAAATGTTCAGAAGTTTCAAGTCTGATTACACAGACCACTTGTCCTTCCCTTCTTGTTTCCACATATCTTTCTCCATAAACTCATAGTTCCTGATGATTTGTCAATTTCTTCCTGCACAGAATAGATATGCAATGATGCAGGTAAAATGACAGGAAAGTCAGGTCCCCAATTTTTTATATAACATACAGTTTTTGTACTCAGTTTGCCTAATAATGACATAATGTGGAGTATTGCCTACAAAAACATGGCAAATACTTTGGATAAGAGTCTTAATTCTGGTGATCTGTACTAGTTAATTTATTTTCTACTTTTTCTTTTACCAGATAGGAAAAATAGTACTAATTAGACATTTCTGAGTGTCCTAATTTAACTCTATTATCTTTTTAAAATTTACTTTTATTATTTCAATTTTTAAATTCTCTTCCAGTTTTATTGAGATATAATTGACATACTGCCCTGCATAAGTTTAAAGTGAAGAGCATAATGATTGACTTACATACATTATGAAATTACAACCACAATAAGTTTAGTGAACATCTATAATGTCATATATACACAACATTAAAGAAATATAAAAAAATGTTTCTTGGTGATAAGAGCTGGGGATTTACACTTAAAAGTCTTGTACCTTTTGACTACTTTCCTCCAATTTCCCTTCCTCCAAAACCCCACCTCTGATAACCACAAATTTGATCTATTTCCGTATGAAATTGTTTGCTTGTTTGTTTTTGGAATATAATTGACCACCAACATGTTAATTCCTTGTACACATTATGTTGATTCTATATACATTTCAAAATGATTACAGTAAGTCCACTACAAGTGAACCTTCAAGTTGCAAACTTTCAAAACTGTGAACGTGCATTCCCATGTCCAGTCACATAAGTTAGTTCTGTTTGAGGAGGCACTGTTAATTTTTGAGGCACAGGACCCAAAATTAGAACAGTACACGAAGGTTGCAGCAGCCATTCAGAATGCAATCCAGTGCTACCATGTTATCTAGATGAGAGAAAAAGAGCTACTACCCAGACATCACTAGATCACTTTTTTCAAGAGTGTAGATAGAATTGAATCCAGCTAGGAACTGGAACCTGTGCCATCAACGTCAGGCATGAGTGAAATTTCAGCTTGCCCTCTGTCTCCTACTGCTGATGATCCTTCAGCTCTACCATCTTCCACCTCCTCTCCCTCCTCCAGTCGTTAACTCTTCTTACCTATTCACTGGATGCCAACACCTGTATGCCAGCTGTTGTGCTGTACTACTGTACTTTTCAAGGTACTGTACTGTAAGATTAAAAATGTTTTCTTTATATTTTGTGTTTATTTGTTTTTTATGTATTATTTGTGTGAAAAGTACTATAAACCTATTGCAGCACAGTCTTATATGGCTGATGGTGTTAGCTCGGTGTCTAGGTCAACTTTGCTGGACTTACAAACAAATTGGACTTCACAAACACAGTCAGGGAATGGAACTTGTTCATATGTAGGGGACATACTCTACCTTGATAAGTCTAGTTACCACCTGTCACCATACAAAATATTACATAATTATGGACTATATTCCTCACACTGTACATTTCAGACCCATGACTCATTTATTTTGTAACTGGAAGTTTGTGCCTTTTTATCTCCCTCACCTAATTCTTTCCTCCCCAACTTCCTTCCCCTCTGGTGAGCACTTGTTTGCTCTCTGTATATATGATCTGTTTTTAGTTTGTTGTGTTTGTTCATTTGTTTTGTCTTAATAATTCATTTATCAGCAAAATTATACAACTTTTTTTCTTTCTCCATATGATTTATTTCACTAACCATAATAAACTCTTGGCCCACCCATGTTGTCACAAATGGCAAGATTTCATTCTTTTTCATGACTAAGATCCCTTTGTGTGTGTGTGTGTGTGTGTGTGTGTTTGTTTAGGTATATATACCTCTTCTTTATTCGTTCATCTCTTGATGGTCACTAAAAATGCTTTCACATCTTGTCTATTGTAAATAATGCTGCAATAAACATTGGGGTGCATATATCTTTTTGAATTAGTGTTTTTGTGTGTTTGTGTGTGTGTGTGTGTGTGTGTGTGTGGTATTTTTTTTTCTGGCGATAAATACCCAGGAGTGGAATTGCTGAATTGTATGATAGTTCTATTCTTAATTTTCTGAGGAAACTCCATACCATTTATATAGTAGATGTATCTATTTACTTTCTCACCAATAGTGCAAAAAGTTTCCTTTTGTACACATCCTCACCAACATTTGTTATTTGCCGTATTTTTGACTATAGTCATTCTGATAGGTATGAGGTGATATCTCATTGTGGTTTGGATTTGCATTTCTCTAATGATTAGTGATGTTGAGAACTTTTCATATGCCAGTTGGTCATCAACATGTCTTCTTTGGAAAAATGTCTATTCAGGTTTTCTACCATTTTCTAATTATGCTGTTCATTGTTTTGTTTTTTTTTTTGATGTTTAGGTATATGAGTTATTTGCATGTGGTGTGGGAAAGTAGTTCAGTTTGATTTTTTTATGTGTAACTGCCTGGTTTTCCCAACACCATTTATTGAAGAGTCTGTCTTCTTTGCACTGAATATCCCTGACTCCTTTGTCAAATATCAATTATCCATATAGGCATGGGTTCACTTCTGTATTCTCTATTCTGTTCCATTGATCTATGTGTCTGTCTTTGTACAAGTACCATACTGTATAGATTACTGAAGCTTTGTACTATAGTTTGAAATCAGAGAGCATGAAACCCCTAGCTTTCCTCTTCTTTCTCAAGATTGTTTTGGCTATTCATGGTCTTTTGTTTTTCCATACAAATATTAGAGTTACTTGTTCTAGATTTGTGAAAATCGCCATTGGTATTTTGATAGGGATTACATTGAATCTGTATATTGCTTTGAGTCATATGGTAATTTTAACAATATTAATTTTTTCAAACCACACAGTATATCTTACCATTTGTTTCTGTCATCTTCAATTTCTTTTGTTTGTGTCTTCCTTTTTTTTTTTTTTTGAGTAAAGGACTTTTGCCTCCTTAGATTTATTCCCAAGTAATTTACTCTTTTAGATGGAATATTTTCCTTAATTTCTCTTTCTGATAGTTTGTTTTTAGCATTAAAAATGTGAGAGTTCTGTATATTCATATTGTATTCTGAAAATTTACTGAATTCCTTGGTAAGTTCTAGAAGTTATTTGGTGGCATCTCTAGTATTTTCTATGTAGAGTACCACGTCATCTGCAAATGGTGACAGTTTTACTCTTTCCCTTCCAATTTGGATGTCTTCTATTTCTTTTTCTTTGTCTGATTGTTGTGGCTAGGACTTCCAATACTATGTTAAATAAAAGTGATGAAAGTGGGAATCCTTGTTTTGTTCCTGATCTTAGAGAAAATACTTTCAGCTTCTGACCATAGACTATGATGTTCTGTGGGCTTGTCACATATGGTCTTTATTAGGTTGATATATATTGCCTCTATTTCAACTTTTTTGAGAGTTTTTATCATGAATTGATGTTGTATGTTGTCAAAAGTTATTTTCTGCATCTAATGAGATTATCATGTGATTTTTATTCTTCAGTTTATCAATGTGGTGCATCGCACTGATTGATTTGCAGATATTACACCATCTTTGCAACCATGGGATAAACTCCACTTGATTATAGGGTATGATCATTCTAATGTTTGCTAAAATTTTATTGAAGGTTTTTACATCTATATTCATCAGGGATATTGGTCTGTATTTTTCCTTTCTTTTCTTTATGTATTTTGTTTGTTTTTGCTATCAATGTGATGCTGGATTAATAGAATAGATTCAGAATGTTCCTTCTTCTACATTTTTTTGGAATAGTTTACGAATTACAGGTGTTAATTCTTCTTTAAATGTTTGATAGAATTCACCTGGTCTTCTGTTTGTTGGGAGTTTTTAAATTACTGATTCAATTTCATTACTGGTTACTGTCCTGCTTATATTTTGTATTTCCTCCAGATTCAGTCTTGGGAAAATGTACATATCTGAGAATTTGTCCATTTCTTGTAGGTTTTCCATCATATTGGCATATAATTGTTCATAGTAATCTCTTATGATCCATTGAATTTATGTGCTGTCAGTTGTAACTTTTTCTTTTTCCTTTCTGATTTTATTTATTTGGCCTCCTCTTTTTTTTGGATTCATCTGGCTAAAGGTTGATCAATATCATTTATCTTTTCAAAGAACCAGTTCTTAATTTCATTGTTCTTTTCTAATTTATTCTTTTAGTATCTATTCATTTATTTCTACTCTGATCTTTATTATATTTTTTCCTTCTATCAACTTGGGGTTTTGTGGGTTGTTTTTCTAGTTCCATTGTTGTAAGATCTCGTTGTTTATTTGAGATTTTTCTTGTTTTCTGATGTGGGTTATTATCACTATAAAATTCTCTCTTAGAACAGCATTTGCTGTCCCCATTGGTTTTTGATACTTGAGTTTCTGTTTTCATTTTTCTCCAGATTTTTTTTTTATTTCCTCTTTGATTTCTTTAGTGACCAATTGGTTCTTCAGCCAATATTCTTTAGCCTTCATGTGTTTGTGTTTTGTGCAAATTTTTTTCTTGTAGTTAATTTGTAGTCTCATATCACTGTGGTCACAAAAGATGCTTTATATGATTCCAATCTTCTTAAATTTACTGAGACTTGTTTTGTGTTCTAGCATGTGATCTATCCTGGAGAAAGTTCCATGTGTAACTGGGTGCTATACACCCCTACTATTATTGTGTTACTGCCAGTTTCTCCTTTTATGTTTACTAATATATACTTTATGTATTTAGTTGCTCCTATTTGAGTGTATATATATTTACAATTGTTATATTTTTTTGGACATATGCCTATATCATTATGGGAACTTTTGGTTTGTTTGTTTTATAATAATGTGCCTCTTTGTCTTAGACTCTATTTTGTGTGATGTAAGTATTATTACCCTTGCTTTATTTTTGTGTCTATTTACATGGAATACCTTTTTCCACCTCTTCACTTTCTACGTGTTACTTTAGGCTTGAAATGGGTCTCTTGTAGACACATATATATGGACTTTGTTTTTTTTTTATCATCTTGCCAGTTTATGTCTTTAAATTAGGGCATTTTAGTCTATTTTCAAAATTAATAATTATTGATATGTAAGCATAATTAATTTACAATAAAGTAATTTTTGATAGGTATGTACTTATTTCCATTTTGTTCATTGTTTTCCCATGGTTTTTGTAGTTAATTTTTGTTTCTGTCTTTTTTTTTTTAGCTCTCTTCTTTTGTGGTGGGATGGCTGTCCTTAATTTTATATTTGGATTCCTTTCTCTTTTTTGTGTAACTATTATAGAATTTTGTTTTATGGTTACCACAAGGTATATAAATAGGAAACTCTCTCTCTCTCTAGGTGTTTCTTTTAAGATGCAGATCTCTTACGTTCAAACACATTTTATAAACACTGCAATTTTTACTCCCTCCCACCACATTTAATATTTTTGACATCATACTTTTAATACTGGGGTTTTTTATCCCTTAATTACTTGTGGATATATGATTTTACCACTTTTGTTTTTCAACATTCTTATTAGCTTCATAAGTTGTTGATCTCCTACCTTTACTGTGTATTTGCCTTTACAGATGAGATTTTTCCTTTTATAACTTTCATATTTCAGGTTGTGACCTTTTCTTTTCTGCTTAGAGAAGTCTCTTTAACATTTCTTGTAAAGTCGGGTTCATGGTGCTAAACTCTTTTAGCTTTTGCTTGTCTGTAAAACTATTGATCTTTCCTTCAAATCTGAATGATAGCCTTGCTTGGTAGAATAGTCTTTGTAAAAGTTTTTTTTTTTTTTTTTTTTTTTTTGCTTTTTTTCTTTCATCACTTTATACATATTATGTCACTCCTTTTTGGTCTGCAGTTTTTGTAAAAAGTCAGTTGATAATTATGGGAAATCCCTTGTATGCAACTAATTGCTTTTCCTTTGCCCCTTTCAATAGTCTCTCTCATTCTTTATTTTCTGTCATTTAATTACAATGTATCTTGGTGTGGTCCACCTTGGGTTGATCCTTTTGGGAACCTTTGTACTTCCTGGAACTGGATGTCTATTCTCTTTCCCAGATATGGGATGTTTTCAGCTATTATGTCTTTAAATATTTCCCTGCTCCTTTCTCTCTCTCTTTCTAGAACACCTATAATGTGATTATTATTATGCTTGATGTTGTCTCAGATGTCTCTTAAAATTTCTCATTTTTAAAATTATTTTTTTCTGTTCAGCTTGAGTTATTTTCACTATTCTGTCTTCCAGTTTGCTGATTTGTTCTTCTGTATAATCTAATCTACTGTTGCTTCTTTCTCCTGTATTTTTCATTTCAGTTATTGTATCCTTCAGCTCTAGTTAGTTCTTCTTTACATTTGTTAAAAGCTTCTCACCACTGTGTTCATTCTTCTGTCCATTACTTTGAGCAGCTTTATGATCATTATCCTGAATTCTTTATAAGGTAGATTGCTTATCTCCACTTCTTTTAGTTCTTCTGGTGTTTTATTTTGTTTTCTGTTTCCAACACATTCCCATACCACCACATTCCCATACCACCACATTTTATCTAATTTTCTATTTTTATATTCACATATTAGGTATTTTTGGTTTATGTGTTTTCTTTTCTTTTCTTTTTTCTTTTTTCTTTTTTTTTTTTTAAATCTTGGCTAAGTGTCCTTATGTAGAAGTCATTCTATGTGACCCAGCTGCACACTTGCCTCTGGTTACCAGGGTTATATGCTCTTGTGGTGTACTCTATGTGAGCTTATCAGCCCTTTTGTTTTCATTGGTTTGACTACTGTGGGCATGCTGGTAGCTGTGGCTGGCCTCTGTCCCAGTTGGTTGCTGAATCCTGCCTATTGTGGGGACTGCCAGCCACTGGTATATGCGGCCACGTTGTGATATGGCTGGCTATGGTGGCCAGAGTTCACAGAGCTGGTGTTGGCCTGCTGGTGTGTGTGGCCACATCCCAGAGTGGCTCCCTAATGGAGACAAGGTGCCCACTATCTGGTGCCACTGGCTGGTGTGTGGAGCTAGCATCCAGGGGTTCCCATTCTAGTGTTTATCCACTGGTAGGTGAGGCAAGGAATTGGGGCTAATACTGAACCACTGGTGAGTGTATCTGGTCCTGGGGTCTCTGGCTACAGGGTTAAGGATCCCAAAACTGGTGTTGTCCATTGCTGGGTTAGGACAGGTCCTGAGCTAGTGTCAGCCCATTCATAAGCAGAGCCTGATCTTGGGGTCTCTGGCTACATGGTCCTGGGGGTCTTGGAGTTACTGTTGGCTCACTGATGGGCAGGAACAAATCCCAGTGTGGCTTGCTGAGGTCCTCCCAAGGGGCCCAGGGCTTGTGCCAGCTTACTGGTGGCTGGGCCAGATGTTGTGCCCTCTGGTGGGTGAGGATGTGTCCCAGAGTGCTTTGGGGTTCAGGAAGTCCTATAGCTATTGGCCTGCTGATGAATGACACTGTGTCTGCACACAGCTAGATGCTTGACCTGGGTGGTCCCAGGATTGGCTGACCAGCTATTGGGTGAGGCTAGGTCCAGGTATTAATTATCTAGAGGGAGGACTCCAAAATGGCACTTGTCTGCACCAATGACTCTGTGGTAGAATGAGCTCCCCAAAATGGCTGCCACCAATGTCTCTGCCTGCAGGGTGAGTCCCACTTGCCTTCTGCCTCTCCTGGAGGCTTTCCAAGATCAGTGACTGGGTCTGACTCCTTTTAAATTACTGTCTCTGGGCTTGGATTCAGAGCATGTGAGATTTGGTGTATGCTCTTTAAGAACAGAGTCTCTGTTTTCTACAACCCTCTGGGTCTCCCAAAAATGAGCCGATCTGATCTTCAGAGTCAAGCATTCTGGAGACTCATCTTCCTGGTGAAAGACCCCTGGGCTGCAAGCCTGATGCAGGACTCAGACTCCTTGGTTCTTGGAGAGAAACTCTTCAGTTGTGATTATCCTCCCATTGTGGGTCACCCACATTGGGTTATGGGTCTTGACTACACTGCATCTCCACCCCTCCTACCCTTCTCATTGTGGTTCCTTCTTTATATCTTTAGTTGTATCTTTTCTGCTAGACTTTAGATCATTTTCATTAACAGTTGCTGTGTAAATAGCTGTAATTTTGGTATGCGCATGGGAGGAGGTGAGATCAGAGTCTTCCTACTCCACCATCTCAGCCACTCCCTGTCCAATTTTATGCTTCTTTTGTGTCTTTTTTATTTGGTCCCTGAAGTCTTCATCATTCTGCTCTTGCATACTCACCTACAATTTTATAACAACTTAGTTTATCCAGAAACCATTTTCTTGAAAAAGTAGAATAAGAATTTATCAGAAACTGCCCTGAATCCCAATGTATGGAAATATTCAATAGTAAGGTTTGGGTCTACATCCTCTATGTTCAGATAACTCTCAGTAGACATTTCTGACCCAGCACTGATATTTTAAAACACCACCCTCTCTCTTTAAAAAAATGTTCCCTCTTTTTGATATATTGTGAGCATTTCTACAACAGAATATTGTGGGGTTTTTTTTTGTTTACCACAATGAATATTAGTATGACTATACATTTTTAAATATTATATATCCTGTTACTAAGTATAATATCAGGCAAAGAATAGACATTCAATAAATATTGGCTGAATTAGTACTTTTGTAAGTGAGAAGAATCAATAGATATTCAAGATTTTAAAATAAGCATCAGAATTTAAAACTATACACACACACACATGCTAAGGTGTAAAATGCATTTTTTAATGCTTTAAACATAAGAGAAACTTGTCCAGATCTATTCTGCAGAGGGAAAAAAACCCTAATATTAACTTCATCAAAAATAATACTCACATAGATAAATCAATTCTGAATATATGGCACAGTTTCAATTTATTTGCACTTTTTACCCCCTAGAATGAAACAGAGTACAATTATAAAATGAATAAGAATGTATACCTCTTAGCTTGTGATTTTGATTAAACTTTCTAACATTCATGAGCCTCAGTTTCTTAGACTGTAAAATAAGAATTATTAAAACATTTTAAATATTGACAACATTTCTGGGAGGATTAGACTAGAGAAGGGTCTTCAAATCTTTATAATCTCCCATATATTTTTAATGAAATTATGTTATCAGTGCCAATAAATAAACTTATTAATAAATAGTCATTATAGTCTAACATCTTTGTTATTGAAAATGTGGGCCCATAAACTAATGTCATAAATGAATTAATGTCACCTGAAAGGTTGTTAGAAATAAGATATCTCAGGCTCTGCCTCAGCAAATCTAGCTCAGAATCTGTCTTTTAACAACATTCTTGAACAATTCACATATATGTTACATTTGGGAAAACACTGGTTTAAGATATGTCTGAAATTGATAAATATGATGGGAAAAAATCATGCAATTTTTGTGATAAAACACATTTTTTTACTCAAGGTAACAAATGTTTATATTTCATAATAGTTTATGAATACTTTCTGGTCTTTTGACAAATTAAGAGTTAGTTTTCCCTTCTAATTTGAGATTAAAAAGATAAGATATTTTCTATCCTATTTCGGTGATGCTACACAATGAGTAGGAAAGACGTATTAATTTCTCATGTTAGTGTTTCTTGTCATCAACATTCAAAGAATATCCTCACATGAGGTGGAGTGGATTTGTGAGTTGTTTTTCCCCCTGTGTCAGTTTCCTATTTTCATTTCCTCCAATAATTAGTTGTTTTGAGGACCATTATATTTAGTTGTTTATCTCCCTCCTTGAATTCCATTTTTTAAAATGCAGTTTGCATTTCAGTAATTAGGAGAAAGCCAAAGCATCAGTAAGCCTGAGCCAGTGAATCATAAAAGCTCAAAGAACAAAACCACAAAGCTGATGTAGACCCGGTTTTTATTTCTGGGGGCAAACAGTCCTTTAAACTTTCTATTATCCCAGCTGCAGTCTGAAATATGTAATTTAAGAGCACAATTTAGGGGGCAGATGTTTCTTTTCTAATAGTGGTGGATTCCAGGTATTTTCCCAGAATGCTTAGAAGGCAGAAAGATAATTTTGTGTACATTTAGGAGGCCACAGAAAACATTTAAATCCATACCTACAATAACATCAGTAACAAAATATTATTTTAAAGGTAGTGATTGATCAAGGGGACAGGTTTTGCCTGAATGTGGTCCAATTAAAAACATTATAACTGGGCTTTCCTGGTGGTGCAGTGGTTGAGAATCTGCCTGCCAATGCAGGGGACACAGGTTCGAGCCCTGGTCTGGGAAGATCCCACATGCCGTGGAGCAACTAGGCCCATGAGCCACAACTACTGAGCCTGTGCATCTGGAACTTGTGCTCCACAACAAGAGAGGCAGTGACAGTGAGAGGCCCACACACGGCAATGAACAGTGGCCCTCCCTTGACACAAAAAGAGAAAGCCCACTTAAAGAAATGAAGACCCAACACAGTCATAAATTAATTAATTAATTTAAAAAATACAGTATAACTAAAATCATCCTGTTCACTTAGCAAATACGAAGTGACAGTCATTGGGCAGCACATGGGGCATATTGTGCTGAGCAGAAGTGAGTGGACAGCAAAGAAATAAATACAATTAATACAACACAATCTTGCTAAGTGATGTTATGTTTCTCATAACCATGTAACGAGAAAATGTAACAGGAAGCTCTTATTACAGTAACTATTTATGAAATAACTCTCTGAATAAATGATGTTTAAAAATAAGACATTAAAATTAAGTAGCAGTTATTGTTATAAATAGTGGGTGGAGCATAGTGTCAAGTAGTGGATCTAAACATTGGAAAGGCTTAAGTGGGACCTTGTCGAAAAGGCTTCAGCAGTAATTGTCAGAAAATTAGCAGAAAAATACACAAAATCTTTTATTTAATATATCAGATGATTTATTACCATCAGCACTATCATTGTGCACCAGAAGAATGCACACACACAAAAAGAAATAAGGCAATATTCAGTTGAACTGTTTTAATAAAAAAAATGTATATCATGTAGAAAAAGTAACTTGTTATTCATAACTTAATTAAGCTTTCAGAGCACATTTTTACAGAGTAATATTTAATGAGTAAACTCATCATTTTAAAACATTTAAAATAGTGTATTATCACACTGAGACTTACATAAGCCTTTCATTTGACATTTTTGTAAGTTTTATCTGACGTTTTATATAGAAATTTTTCTAAGTAGAAAAATAAAATTATTTTTTTCTTTGTTGTAACTGTGATATAAATTAAATTTGGTTGTCCTTTAGTAACCATTATTTTTCTTAAAGATTATTTAACAACAAAAATAATAACCATGAATTATAAAAGTAAAACTACTATTCAACCAGTATCCCTACTAAATACTGGGCAGATTTTTTTTTTCTCTTGGTAACAAACATTAATTATAAGAAAAATATTTTATTCACTTCAACATATTTACTGAGCAACTGCCATCAGTGTGTTAATCACTGCAATTATGGTACTATAAACAGATAAGATTTTATCCTTAAGAAGGTTACATTCTGGGTAGGAAGTGCATGCATTATGCAGAAGATAATGCATAATGAATTTAGAAGAATGTTCTATGGAGGCATGTAGTGGCAGGGACTCCTCTTCTTGGAAATCAAGGAAGACCTCATGAAATAAGAAGACATTAAAACTGCCTTACTGGATAAAATGTATTATTTTGGTCAAGGAGAGAGTGATCAACAATACTAAATGATACTGATAATAGCAATATTTCAAGTTCCAAACATCAACCACAAGATTAGGCAAAGTGGATAAGTTACCATTTGTAGTAACTCTGAGAAGTACAGTTTGAGCACAGTGGTAAAAATGAAAGATTGATTTTATATATGTTTATGAGAGAATGGAGTAGAGGAATTAGGAAGCTAGATCAAGACACAAACCCAGACCTAGTGACAACCATTTTAAGGAGTTTTTTGATGAATGGTGATGAAAAATGAGGCAGAAAAGGAAAGGTGGAATTAAAAGTGATTCATTTTTCAAGATTAGAGTTATATAACATCTTTTTATGTTTATGACCAGTTTTTTTTTTAAGATGGTTATAATGAGCATGAGATTGATACCAATGACCCGGTGGATTTCCTAGGTAAGAGGGGAAATAATTTAATACAGAGGTGAACAGTTGACCTTAGATAACAACAAGAACTGTTCATCCAAAAGGCAGAGTATGTGTTCCAACGCAAGTAGATTCATACACTTAAGAATATGAAGAATTTCTCTTCCCATGTCTTCAACTTCCATAATGGGAAAAAAAGACAGGATTATGAATTAACACTGGCAATTGGAAAGAGGGTCTTGGCGATTTAAGGAGAGAGAATACATGAAATATTTGCTGATTTGAATGTCTTCCTTGCAGGTGATGGTCATAAATTTAAATTAAAACCTTCAGGCAGCCATGTTCAGGGACGGACTTACAGGTGGGGTATAGGTAGGTTTAGGATTAAATTGAAGGTTGGAGTTTCATCTGATGAATATAATAAAATAAGAGAGTTTGCAGGAAAGTTGAGTGTGTATCCAAAAAAAAAGTTAAATATGGGTCACATAATCTAATCTCTGTAAAGAGGAGCAAAGACATTAAGTGGTCTGGACATTACAAATGTAGTTGGCCCAATGGATAAATCATTCCAGTGGTGTCCAAGAGTTATTGGCAATGGGATACCAAAAAATGTGACCTGGAAAGATGGAGGTGTGTTTAGAGAATAAAGTTGAAATTATAGTGGTACAGCTTTTGGTATTGACAAGGATGGGTAATGACCAACGGTTTAGGCAATGATCAGTGGAGCAGAGGAGAAGGAATTGTTACACGGGAGTATTAGATGCATTATCTACATGGATTTTGAAATCATTATGAATTATAATGGATTAATGTTGCAGAAAGTTTAAATGTTGTCAGCCACAGTATACATACAAATGCATCTCTGTGAGCCAAAGTTATTACACCGTTAAAAATTGAGATTAATTTTATATCATTTTGTATCCAATAATGATAAAAATTGAGGTCACGAGGCATTTCAGAGACACAGGTCTCAGTGGGTGAGTCACAGTCTCACCTCCCACACATAAACACGAATAATCCTTAGTTAGTGTTCAAGACATCACTTGATTAGCGATTTCTCTCCATATGCCGAGCAGACAATTGATGTGCACTTTACATTTATTAAACACTTTCATTATGACTCTGGATTTGTCCTACCCTGGCATAGTACAGCACTTGTTGGAAGTATGCTAACTCTCATAGCTGGCAGAACAGACATGAGGGCCTTGGATGCTTTCTCTGCACACAAAAAGTGGCCTTGTGAGCCCAGCTGGCAGATAAGCAGCAGCCTTCAGAATGCCACAATGTCTTCCAGAAGCCATCAGTAATTTTCTAAATTTTTCAAGTGTCCATTTTATAAGAACTGTGATAATCTGTGAAATTTGCATCATTGGATGAATTGCAGCACATTTAACTCATCTCATTTTTGACATCCAGTGTGTTTATATCTCTATTGTAGGAAATAATTGTATACCACTGCTTATATCTGTTAATGAGAAATACATTAAATGAAATTTTCTTATTTAGAAAGAGCCTATATTAGTGTACTAGAATCCTTCATAATATGTGGTATTATCAAGAAACCAATGAATAGGCTTCACATCTATCCCCTAACTAGTCTTGGAATAATGAGACTAATCAGATCTTCTGCATAGTGTCTACCCAATCATGTCTTAAGAATTATTTCCTCCAAGGGTTATCTAGGAGCTGGAGTAAATAAAGTAAAAATGAAAACCAGGACATCATTTGTGCATAATTGCTATGACTATCCTGGATGATATTTTGGCAGTAAAAATATTCTAACAGGACCAACAAAAATACATCTTCAAAACTAGCAGTGAAATGGGATTAAATAAAGCATACTGAGACACAAGAACCTTTCTATTATAAAGGCATGAGATCAATGTAATCCTAACATAAAAACCAAACCAAACCAAACCAAAACTCTCATTAATTTCACACCAAATTTTTGAATTATGGTTTTCTCAGGGTATATGCCCAGTAGTGGCATTTCTGAGTCATATGGTAGTTCTAATTTTAGTTTTTTAAGGTACCTCCATAGTGTTCTCCAAAGTGGCTGTATCAATTTACATTCCCACCAACAGTGCAAGAGGGTTGTCTTTTCTCTACATCCTCTCCAGCATTTATTCTTTGTAGATATTTTGATGGTGGTCATTCTGACCAGTGTGAGGTGATAACTCATTGTAGGTTTGATTTGCAGTTCTCTAATAATTAGTGCTGTTGAGCATATTTTCATGTGTCTGTTGGCCATCAGTATGTCTTCTTTGCTGAAATGTCTATTTAGGCCTTCTGCCCATTTTTGGATTGGGTTGTTTATTTGTTTTCTTTTTTTTTTTATATTGAGCTGCATGAGCTGTTTGTATATTTTGGAGATTAACACTCTGTCCTTTTCTTCGTTTGCAAATATTTTCTCCCATCCTATGGGTTTTCTTTTCATCTTGTTTATGGCCTCCTTTGCTTTGTAAAAGCTTTTAAGTTTAATTAGGTTCCATTCGTTTATTTTGTTTTTATTTTCATTACCCGAGGAGGTGGGTCATAAAAGATCTTGCTGTGATTTATGTCAAAGAGTATTCTGCCTATGTTTTCCTCTAAGAGTTTTAGAGTGTCCAATCTTACATTTAGGTCTTTAATCCATTGTGAGTTTTTGTTTTTTGTTTTTATTTTTGTTTTTTTTTTCTGTGTGTGGTACCTGGGCCTCCCACCACCGCGGCCTCTCCCGCTGCGGAGCACAGGCTCCGGATGCACAGGCTCAGCAGCCATGGCTCACGGGCCCAGCCGCTCTGCAGCATGTGAGACACTCCCAGACAGGGGAACGAACCCACATACCCTGCATCGACAGGCGGACTCCCAACCACTGCACCACCAGGGAAGCCCCTTGATCTTATTTTTGTGTATGGTGTTAGGTAGTGGTCTAATTTCATTCTTTTACATGTAGTGGCCCAGTTTTCCTAGCACCATTTATTGAAGAGGCTGTCTTGTTTCCATTGTATATTCTTGCCTCCTTTGTCATAGATTAGGTAACCATAGATGTGTGGGTTTATATCTGGGCTTTCTATCCTGTACCATTGGTCTATATTTCTGTTTTTGTGCCAGTACCATACATGTACCCCAGAGTTCATTGCAAAACTATTTACAAAAACCAGGACATGGAAAAAAACCTAAATGTCTTGACAGATGAATGGATAAAGAAAGTGTTGTGTATGTATATATATATATATATATATATATATATATATATATATATATATATAAAGGAATATTACTCAGCCACAGAGAGAAATGAAATTGGGTCATTTGTAGAGATGTGGAAGGATGACAGATGTATGACAGATGTGTCTGTCATACAGAGTGAAGTAAGTCAGAAAGAGCAAAACAAATATTGTATATTAACATATATATGCAGAATCTTAGAAAAATGGTACAGAGGAACCTACTTGCAGGGCAGGGATAGAAAGGCAGATGTAGAGAAGGGACATGTGGACATGGGGGAGGGGTGGGTGAGATGAATTGGGAGATTAGGTTTGACATAAATATACTACCATGTGTAAAATAGATAGCTGGTGGGAACCTGCTGTGTAGCACAGGGTGCTCAGCTCGGTGTTCTGTGATGACCTAGATGGGTGGGGTGATGAGGGAGGGAGGTCCAAGACGGAGAGATATATGTATATATATAGGTGATTCACTTCACAGTACAGCAGAAATTAACACAACATTGTAAAGCAATTATACTCCAATAAAAAAATTAACACCAACTTCTCTTTACCAGACATAGGTTTTTCAAAAAAAAAAAAAAAAATATATATATATATATATATATATATATATAGACGTTTTGTTGCTCTAAATACATTTTTTCTCTTAACAGTTCTACAAAGAATACCTTATATATCAATAATTCTGCATGTATATGAGTATACTGTATATATATAGCATATATTACTCAAACTGGAATTGATAGAATAAAGGATACAAATTTCCATATTGGATAAATGCCACAAAATTTCCTGATAGTTTGTGTCAATTTGTAGTCCTACTAATAATGTGTTACAGTATTGAGTGTAATGTAAATTATCAAAGATTCATATTAACTAATTAATTCCAAATCTTTGCCATCTGAGTTCTGAAAATGATATATTATTAATTGTTACATACAGGAATTTTATTATGATAGAGATCACATATTTTTAATATTTTCTTTCATATTTCTGTTCTCCATCTGTTCATATCTTTACCCATTTATCTGTTAATATTTTCCTTATTTATTAAAAATTATGTATATTGCAGGATTTATTTCTTTTCCATTCATTGTAAATGTGCATTTTCCTATTTGATGACATAATTGGTTTACAGAAAATAATTTCCCTAGCTAATCATTAAAATGTTACAATAAATATATTCATCTGTCATTTTAATTTTCATTTTTACCTGTTTAGTTTTCCCAGCACCATTTATTAAATAGGCTGTCTTTTCTCAATTGTATATTCTTGCCTCCTTTATAAAAAATAAGGTGACCATATGTCCATAGGTTTATCTCTGGGCTTTCTATCCTGTTGCATTGATCTATATTTCTATTTTTGTGCCAGTACCATTTTGCCTTGATTACTGTAGCTTTGTAGTATAGTCTGCAGTATAGCTTTGTAGTATAGTCTGATTACTGTAGCTTTGTAGTATAGCCCAGGAGCCTGATTACTCCAGCTCTCTTTTCCTTTCTCAAGATTGCTTTGCCTATTCAGGGTCTTTTGTGTTTCCATACAAATTGTGAAAATTTTTCTTTTAGTTCTATGAAAAATACCATTGGTAGTTTGATAGGGACTGCACTGAATCTGTAGATTGCTTTGGGCAGTATAGTCATTTTCACAACATTGATTCTTCCAATCCAAGGACATGGCATATCTCTTCATCTCTTTGTTTCATCTAATTTCTTTCATCAGTGTCTTATACTTTTCTGTATACAGGTCTTTTGTCTCCTTAGGTAAGTTTATTTCTAGGTATTTTATTCTTTTTGTTGCAGTGTTAAATAAGAGTGTTTCCTTAATTTCTCTTTCAGATTATTCATCACTAGTGTATAGGAATGCGAGCAATTGCTGTGCATTAATTTTGTATCCTGCTACTTTACCAAATTCATTGATCAGCTTTAGTAGTTTTCTGGTAACATCTTTAGGATTATGTACATTATCATGCCATCTGCAAACAGTGACAGTTTTACTTCTTCTTTTCCAATTTGGATTCCTTTTATTTATTTTCCTTCTCTGATTGCTGTGGCTAAAACTTCCAAAACTAAGTTGAATAATAGTGGAGACAGTGGGGAACCTTGTTTTGTTCCTAATCATAGATGAAATGGTTTCAGTTTTTCACCTCTGAGAACGATGTTGGCTGAGGGACTGTCTTATATGGTCTTTATTATGTTGACGTAGGTTCCCTCTATGCATACTTTCTGCAGAGTTATTATCATAAATGGGTGTTGAATACTGTCGAAAGTTTTTCGGCATCTATTGAGATTATCATATGGCTTTTATCCTTCCATTTCTTAATATAGTGTATCATGTTGATTGGTGCATAATTATTTACAATTGTTATATACTTTTCTTGGATTGATCCCTCAATCATTATGTAATGTCCTTCTTAGTCTCTTGTAATAGTCTTTTTAAAGTCTCTTTTGTCTGATATGAGAATTGCTACTCCAGCTTTCTTTGGATTTCCATTTGCATGGAATATCTTTTTGCATCCCCCCACTTTCAGTCTGTATGTGTCCTTGGGGCTGAAGTGGGTCTTTTGTGGACAGCATATATATGGGTCTTGTTTTTGTGTCCATTCAGCCAGCTTATGGCTTTTGGTTAGAGCTTTAATCCATTTAAATTTAGGTAATCATTTATATGTATGTTCTTATTACCATTTTCTTAATTATTTTGGGTTGTATTGGTAGGTCTTTCCCTTCTCTAGTGTTTTCCTCTTAGAGAAATCTTAGCATTTGTTGTAAAGCTGGTTTGGTGGTTCTGAATTCTCTTAACTTTTGTTTGTCTGGAAAGATTTTAATATCTCCATGGAATCTGAATGAGATCCTTGCTGGGTAGAGTAATCTTGGTTATAGTTTTTTCTCCTTCATCACTTTAAATATGTCCTGCCACTCCCTTCTGGCTTGCAGAGTTTCTGCTGAAAGTTCAGCTGTTTACATTATGTGGATTCCCTTGTATGTTGTGTGTTGCTTTTCCCTTGCTGCATTTAATAATTTTTCTTTGTATTTAATTTTTGATAGTTTCATTAATATTTGTCTTGGCATGTTTCTCCATGGATTTATCCTGTATGTGACTCTCTGTGCTTCCTGGGTTTGATTGCCTGTTTCCTTTCCCATATTAAGGAAGTTTTCAACTATAATCTCTTCAAATATTTTCTCAGAACCTTTCTTTTTCTCTTCTTTTTCTGGGACTCCTTTAATTTGTATTTTGTTACGTTTAATGTTGTCCCAGAAGTCTTTGAGATGGTCCTCAATTCTTTTCATTCTTTTTTCTTTATTCTGCTCTGCAGTAGTTATTTCCAGTGTTTTATATTTCAGGTCCCTTATCCGTTCCTCTGCCTCAGTTATTCTGCTATTGATTCCTTCTAGAGAATTTTTAATTTAATTTATTGTGTTGCCCATCATTGTTTGTTTGCTCTTTAGTTCTTCTAGGTCCTAGTTAAAAGTTTCTTGTATTTTCTCCATTCTATTTCCAAGATTTTTGATCATCTTTACCATCATTATTCTGAGTTCTTTTTCAGGTAGACTGCCTATTTCCTCTCATTTGTTAGGTCTGGTGTGTTTTTATGTTGCTCCTTCATCCTCTGTTTCTTTGTGTTTCTTTGTCTTCTCATTTTTCTTAACTTACTGTGTTTGGTGTCTACTTTTTGCATGCTGCAATTTTGTAGTTCCCATTGTTTTTGGTGTCTGCCCCCAGTGGGTAATTTTCGTTCAGTGGGTTGTGTAGGCTTCCTTGTGGACGGGACTGGTGACTGTGTTCTGGTGGGTGGGGCTGGATCTTCTCTTTCTGTTGTGCTGCTTATGGTGGTGTGTTTTGTGATGTCTGTGAACTTAATATGATTTTAGGTCTCCTCTCTGCTGATGGGTGGGGTTGTGTTCCTGTGTTGCTAGTTGTTTGGCATGGAGCGTCCCACACTGGAGATTGCTGGATGTTGGGTGGAGCTGGATCTTTGTGTTGAGATGGAGATCTCTGAGAGACATCTCACAGCTTGATGTTACATGGGGTGGGATGTTTCTGGTAGACCAATGTTCTGAACTAGGCTCTCCTACCTCAGCAGCTCAGGCCTGACACCAGGCCAGAGGACCAAGACTCTGTCAGCCACAAAGTTCAGAAGAAAAGCACACAAAAAAAGAAAGAATAAAAATAATTAAATTAAATTAAATTCATTAATATTATTAAAAGAAAAAAAAGAGAGCAACATAACCAATAAACAAATTAATCAATGAAAACAAGCGCTAAAAACTATACTAAAATAAACATAAATTTTAAAAACAAGTCAGTCACGGAGAGCAAATCCCAAGTCTACCATTGTTCCAAAAGTCCACTGCCTCAATTTTGGGTTGATTCATTGTCTATTCAGGTATTCCACAGATCCAGGGTACCTCAAGTTGACTGTGGAGATTTAATCTGCTGCTCCTGAGGCTGCTGGGAGAGATTTCCCATTCTCTTCTTTGTTCACATTGCTCCTGGGGTTCAACTTTTGTTTTGGCCCCACCTCTGAGTGTAGGTTGTCGCTAGGCTTCTGTTCTTCCCCAGACAGGAACGGGTCAAAGCAGTGGCTTACTAGGGGGTTCTGGCTCACTCATGTCCATGGGGCGGGAGGGGTAGAGTCGTTTTATTTGGAATGCAGTGTGAGCCTGTGGTGGCAGAGGCTAATGAGACCTTGCAACAGCCTGAGGTGCAATGTCTGTTCTCCCAGGGATGTTGTTCTTGGATCACGGGACCCTGGCTGTGGTGGGATGAACATGCTCCATTGGGGGAGGGGGAGTGTGGATAGTGACCTGTGTTTGCACACAGGTTTCTTGGTGGCAGCAGCAGCAGACTTATCGTCTCCTGCCCATGTCTGGTGTCTTTGATGATAGCCACGGCTCACACCAGTCTCTGGATCTCATTTAGGTGGCGCTCTGAATCCCCTCTCCTCGTGCACCCCAAAACAATGGTCTCTTGCCTCTTAGGCAAGTCCAGACTTTTTCATGGACTTCCTCCCAGTTAGCTGTGGGGTACTAGTCCTTTCAGGCTGTGTTCATGCAGCCAATCCCAGTCCTCTCCCTGGGGTCCAACCTCCGAAGCCTAGCCTCAGCTCCCAGCCCCCACCCGTCCCAGTGGGTGAGCAGACAAGCCTCTCGGGCTGGTGAGTGCCAGTCGGTCCTGATCCTCTGTGCGGGAATCTCTCCGCTTTGCCCTCTGCACACCTGTGGCTGTGCTCTCCTCCGTGGCTCCGAAGCTCCCCCCTCCACCACCCGCAGTCTCCGCTTGCGAAGAGGCTCCTAGTGTGTGGAAACCTTTCCACCTTCACGGCTCCCTCCCACTGGTGCGGGTCCTGTCCCTATTCTTTTGTCTCTGTTTATTCTTTTTTCTTTTGCCCTACCCAGGTACGTGGGGAGTTTCTTGCCTTTTGGGAGGTCTGAGGTCTTCTATTAGCATTCAGTAGGTGTTCTGTAGGAGCTGTTCCACATGTAGATGTATTTCTGGTGTATCTGTGGGGAGGAAGGTGATCTCCACTTCTTACTCCTCCACCATCTTGAAGGTCCCTTTGGGTCCTGCGAAAAAAAGCAAAACTTATTTTCTTTTAATCGTTTTATGACTGACTGCTCTTTGACTGACACTATGCCCTGGAACTAACTGATAAAATGTACCTACTAAACTTCAACAAATTGCACTTCATTAGTACTAAATACACTGCTGTGCTTACAAAGCACCATCTGTCTGGATACACCTCTGCCCACTGCCCCTCTGCCTATGAAAAAGATATTAGATGAAGAAACTTCTTCCTGGGAGATAAATTTCTGGATTTTAATAATGTCCTTCCACATTCATCCCTGTGGCATGGTTTTCTAACAGAGAAGAACAAACTTGATTCCATATAGGATCCATCCCTTTAGCTCTAACCCTTGTGCTCTGTTGCTTGTGCTTAGCCATGCTGTCTCTGCACCTCTGTAAAATACCTGTTGCTTATAGCCTGAAATATACATTGTAGCCTGTTTTCAAGTTTAAAGATCTAACAGTTTTCCACTCATATAGAGACAGAAAGTTCCAGAACAGAAAGTAACAATTTTCTTGTTGGAGGTTTATAGGAACATTGTGACCAGAGCTACATGGACAACCACAAGAACAAAGGATTCCTGCACCAAGACAACCCCTTCCTTTTTAGTATTAAAGAAGCCTGAATTTTAACTGAGGTAAGATGGTTCTTTAGGACACTAGTCCACCATATTCTTTGTCTGCTGGCTTTCTGAATAAAGACACTATTCCTTGCCCCAGTGCTTTGTCTCTCAATTTATTGGCCTATCTGTCATGCCATGAGCAGTACAAGCTTGGACTCTGCAACTGTTTCTGTCATAGGACTGCATGTTCCCTCACACACCCTTTAACACAGAGACAGTTTTAGTTGTTGGTCTGAATGCCACTGATCCAGAGAACTATCCAAATTCCATAATTTGAAGCAAAGGAGGGCAAAGACTAAAGATGCCAAGGCACATCTTGCACTCTCTCTGCCTGCAAGAAAGGGTCCTTGCACATCCCTGGGCTGTGGAAAATGCAGGGGAAGGTGGGCATGACTTCAGCCTGTCTGCAGCTATCCTTAGCAGCTGCCCACAAAGGGGTGGATCCCCTGCTATAGGGTGAGAGGAGAAAACAGCTGCACCAGAGTGTCAGGGAGCTACGAATGCAGGAGCTCAGAGCAGCTTACTGTCTTAGATGAGCAGGAAATGAAAACTCATCAGCAACTGTCTGATTTAATATCTTCCATATGTTTTCTCAATTTTCTCTCCTGTTCTTTCCCTCCTCCCACAGTATTAGGTTAGTCTCCTTTTTAGAATAATTGGGACCAGGAATAAGAAAAATGGTAATACTGAGATCAGAAATTGCATAGTTACTAAAATTTTCATGTTTGAATTATATTATAAAATTACCATCTAATACTAAATTTACCACAAAAGATGAGGTATGTTAGTTGGCAACTTAAAAATGTTCCCACAGCTATCAAGCCCTACAGTGCTACTATATGATGTTGATATCACTTATTAACAGAAAGAAAAATATTTTATATTTATACACAGTTCATACCTGATTCATAGGCCACTGTATGGTTCTCCAATCCAGAACTATAGTTTTTTTTTTTTTTTTTAATATTACCTGTGAGCTACTCCATACTGATTTAATTACAATCATGGGTTTGAGGTCCATAATGTTTTTTTCCCCTCTTTTTTGTTTGTTTTACAGCTTTCTGGGTGATTCCAATGTGTAAACGTTGTGAGAAGCACTGCTCTCATATGGGACTTCTCATAATTTCATGTGAATATGAATTTCCAGGGAGTTGTTAAAACTGAAAGTTCTGTTTCCATAGGTCTATTTGGGGCCTGAGATTGTGCCTTCCTAACAAGTGTCCTGGTGATGCTGATATTGCTTATTCAAAAGTATACTTTTAATAGATGACCCACAGCACATTTTAAATAAAGACCTAGAATTTTCTATTTTGAGAAATTTCATTTAAATTCAATTTTGAAATACCTGTGTCTTGTATTTATGTGTGTGTGTATGAGTGAAAAAGAGTGAGATGGAGAAAGTAGAGATCATGCATTGAAAATTTACTCACTTTCATACACAGCAATTTGCTTTTAAATCTATTTCCAGGTATAAAAAAAATTGTCATCTCTTAATTCTCTACATTTCTCTTGTGTTTATGCTTACATTTTCTTTCTTATTGGTAATTTTCAACCTGGTGAATTCATGATAATTTTTATTGATTAGGTTATCTAATGGCATATCTATATTATTATACTTTTAATAATTTATTGTGGTTCTTTGTGAAATATTCATTTTACTGTTTTATTATTGATGTTTTCCTAACTTAATAATTTACTTTATGTTTCATTACATTATATCTCTTTTTTCCTTACACTTTTATTATTTTCTATCATTTTTGTTCAATACATAATTATTTTGTATTTTTTGTGTTTAGAATTATATCATTAAACTTTTAAATATAAGTCTTTGGCTATCTTATAATACTTATGTTTTGGAGATTCATCTTTTTGATACAGTAATTGAACATTATTTTTCACCAATGTGTAATATTCCATTGTTTGAATATACAGTAAATTATTTATACATACTATTATTTGAGAACATTTGGGTTGTTTCCAGTTATGAGCTATTAGAAACAGTGCTGCTTTGAATATCCTTGAATATATTTTCTAGTGTATAAGTACACATAAATCACAGTAGTGTATACCAAAATATCTATATCATAAGTAAGTACAGTTTTTATTTTACAAAAGAATGATTTATTTGTGAAAATAGCTTTATCAGTTTGTAATATCACAAGCATTTGCCTTGCTCCACACTTTGCTGACAACTGATGGAGTTAGAAGTAACTTTAGGCATTGGGTAAGACATGGTTTCTAATCAGATTTTTTTGTTACCTATGAATTTAAGCATATTTTCATATACATATTTTCAATTTGAATAAGTATTTTAGCAAACTGTCTCAATCCTTGACTATTTTTCTTCTGAAAACTCCTCAGTTTCACAGAGTCTTTCATATTTCTTTTATCTATACGTCCTTTGATGTCTGTAATGGTTGTTAATATAAACTCACATTTTTGTGGCTTATTTTGTAATGTTGTTAGTGATGTCATTTGAAGGATTCAAATCCCCAAATTAATTTCCACTATTAAAATTTTATAGAGGTGGAGAACCCACAGGATATGCAGTGAACAGGACGACCTAGGAAAGAGACACATACAGTTTGAAAGATAAATAAAAGCATGTGAGCACAGGAGGTTGTTGTAGGAAGCAAGCAAGAGGTTTATATATACTGATAGTAGATCAAATTCAGTACTTAGGTTTCAAGTATATCTACTTTCTAAACACATTTATACATGTGTGTCTAGCCCATTAAAAAGAACTAGGAAGAGGATAAAAGACCCAAACCATACGATTAAATGCTTATATGATTTTGTTGTCCATAATGCCAAACTTTCATTCATTCATTCATTTATTCACCATTTGGAAATCATTCAACTTGTGACACAGATCCAGAGTACACAGTGACTGTCTTCATAAAGCTCACAGAAAAACAAATAATTTGATCTAAATATGATAAATCTTTTACAGAAATAATCTAAATGGTTAAAGACAGGAACATACAATCTAGCCACATTGGGTGGTGGGCATATTGGGGAAAATTTCCTGCAAGAAAGGTTAGTTAGGTGAATCTAGTGGACTGACCACGATTTCCTAGTGTTACATGCTAGCAGAAATCAGAGATGTGTAAGTAATTGCAATATCTTGAGAAAACAATAGGTGCAGACAAAAGAATATCCGAATGAACATCGTACAATAAAGCAAACTTAAGTAGCATGAAGTAAAACAGAAAAGGGTCTTTTGTGGTATTTTAATTCTTTATTGCTTAGAATAAATTGCAGTTAGTTTGATTTTAAGAAAAATAAGCAATATAGACATGGATAAGGAGAAATAGGCAATAGTAGAATGGAGAGGAAGAAGTAACATGAAGAAAAATTTAAAAAACACAGTAGCAGTGCTTTTTGACCAGTGGGATGAGGAACAGTGAGGGAAAGGGAATATCTCATTCCCTCAAGGAAGGAAATTTTTAGTGTGATACCTAGATTTCAGGTATGAATGGCTAGACTGTTTTAGAAACTTAGGAGAACAGAAGATGACACAGAATGGAACCAAAGGAGAGATGGAAATTGAACGTTAATATGTATACTTGTATACTTGTTGATGCATATTAAAATAAAAATGGCATATGTTGGTAGGTTGAGACCAGTTTATAGAGGGCAATGGAAATCCATAAGAGATAAGACCTGACCTCTTATTTATTTTTATGAAAAGTTTGAGGATGGACATTATTCACAACTTTCCAGACATGAATATCTCTTTTTTTTTGGGGGGGGGAGATGTTCAAAAAAGGTATATAAGGAATGAATTAAGATGGCAGAGTAGGAACACCCTGAGCTCACCTCCACCCACAAACACATCAAAATTGCAATTACATATAGAGCACCTCTTGGTGAGAGCAACATGAAGACTAGCAGAAGGGCTCTTTTACAACCAAGGGTGTAATGAAAGGACTACATAGAGTCTGGCAGGAGAAATTATCTAGTTGGGACCCAAACCTCCATCAGCTGACCCAGAAGAGGAGGGGCATATCACAGTGTTGGGGATCCTACCCAAGCAGTGAGGAGTTTGAACCCCATATTACACATCCCAGCCCTGGGTTTTGGAACCAGTATTATGGGCACTCTTAGTTAGTTTGAAAGCCAATGGGGCTTCCCACAGAGCTGAAAGAAACAAAAATTCCACTCTGAAAGGGTGTGCACACAGACTTGCTTGTTCCCAGTCCCAGTGTAGACTTAACAGGTTAAAAACAGCCTGGGGCTCTGGCCAGCTTGTCAGGACAGCCTCAGCATCCTTCAAGCCCTTCAGTCTGCACTGGGCTCCTGATCCAGCCCCTTCTTTTCCAGCACTGCTACCCACTAAAGGAGATTGTCATCACTCTTTCATGTGTGCACATGCACACCAGGGAAAAAGCAGAGTCGTATCAGAAGTGTGGCTCCAAACTCTCAGACCCCAACTTCAACTCTACCCAAGGTGGAGACTGCCATTTCCATTGTGTGAGCACATGTACACATGGGAAAATGCAGAGCCAGCTCAGAAGCACATCTTCAAGCCCTTAGTCCCTGAACCCAACCCAAACCAAGGTAGAGACTACTGTCATGCAGGGGAGAAGCACAACTCCCTCAGGTCTCTTGCTCAAGCCCCATCACCCTGATAGGGAATGACAACCATTGAGCCTGGGAGAATCCCTAGCTCACACCTGACTCTTGCTCTATATACTCCCACTGCAATGGTACTTTCAACCAAGAAGATGGTTGACAGTAGACCCCTGAAGAAGACACAGTCCATTCTCACTTCAGATGCAGTTCTCCTACCAAAGCCACTGGGCACGTACAGACTGCATATGGACACTTGCACACAAGGACACCCTTTCAAGACTAGGATAGGTAACCCTTTCACCTAATTTCATAGAGACAAACAGAGAAAGTCAAACAAAATAAAACAAGAAGACAGAGGAATGGGTTTGAAATGAAAAAATAAGACAAAACCCCAGGAAAAAAAAACATCCTGATGAAATGGAGATAATTTACCTGAAAAAGAGTTCAAAGCAATAGTAATAAAAGTGACTATTGAACATGGAGAAGAAGAGAGGAACACAACGATAACTTCAAAAAAGCTAGAAAACATAAAAAAGAACCAATTGGAGCTGAAAAATAAAATAACTGAAATGAAACATACACTAGAAGGAATTAACAGAAGATTAAGTGATACAGAATAATGCACAAACCACCTGAAAAATAGAATAATGGAAATCATCAAATCAGAATAGCAAAAAGAAAAAAAAAATAGTAATGGGGATGGTTTCAGACATTTCTAGAATAACATCAAGTGCACTAATATTCTAGGGATCCCAGAAGAAGAAAGAGAGAAAGAGACTGTAATGCCTTTGATGAAATTATGGCTGAAAACTTCCCTGATCTGAAGAAGGAAACAAATACTTAGGTTCTCAAACAGAGGGCCTCAAACAAGATGAACCCAAAGAGACCCACACCAAGATATATCATAATTAAAATTTCAAAAATTAAGATAAAGAGAGTTTAAATGTAGCTAGAGAAAAACAAAGAGTCTCATACAAGGGAACTTCTATAAGGCTCTGGATGATTTTTTTAGCAGAAAATTTACAGTCCAGAAGGGAATGACATTATATATTTAAAGTAACAAAAAGGAAAGACCTACAACCAAGGATATACTACACAGCAAGGTTATCATTTATAATTGAGGGAGAGATAAAGAGTTTCCCAAACAAGCAAAAACTGAACGAGTTTATCACCACTTACATGTCCTTAAAAGGATTAAAGGGTCTTCTTTTGTGAAAAACAAAAAGCTATAACAAGAAATAAGAAAATATATGAGAGGAAATTTTTCACTGGTAAAGGCAAACATATAAGAAAGGCAGTGGATCAGCCACTTAAATAAGTGAATATAAAGGTTAAACAACAAAATAGTAAAATCAACTATAGCTACAATAAACAGCTAAGTGTTGTACATGAAGATGTAAAATATAACACCATAAATATAAAATGGTGTATAGAGTAAAAAAAGTAGATCTTTTAGAATGTGTTTGAACTTAAATGACTATCAGTATAAAACAAGTAGATATAGTTATAAGTTGATACATATGAACATCATGATAACAACAAATCAAAAACTAATATAAGTACACAGAAAACAAAGAGAAAGTAACCCACACATAACTAAAGAAAGCCTTCATATCACAAAAGAAGAGACTAAGAGAAGAATAGAACTATAAAACAGACAGAAAAGAAGTAAGGAAATGGTAATAAGTACAGACCTATCAAGAATCACTTTAAATGTAAATGGACTAAATGCTCCAATCAAAAGATATAGGGTGACTAATTGAATAAAAATAGCAAGACCCATTTATATTAGGCCTGCAAGAGATTCAATTCAGAGCTAAAGACATACACATGAAAGTGAGGGGAATAAAAAAATATTCCACAAAAATGGAAACAAAAAGTAAGCTGGGGTAACAATATTCATACCAGACAAAGTAAACTTTAAAACAAAGTCTACAATAAAAAACAAAGAAGGACATTTCATGATGAAGGGGTTAATCAAAGAAGAGGATATGCATTATAAATTTATATGCATCTAATACAGGAGCACCGAATTGTATAAAGCAAATATTAACAGACACAAAGGGAGAAATTGACTATAATACAATAAGAGTAGGGGACCACACTTACATCAATCAATAGACCATCAAGACAGAAAATCAGTAAGGAAACAGTGGCCTTAAATGACAGATTAGACCAGATAAACTTAATAGATATTAACAGAACAGCCCCAAACAGCAGAATATACATTTATCTCAAGTGCACATGGCACATTCTCTAGGATAGACCACAGGTTAGGCTGCAAAAAGTCTCAGTAAATTTAAGAAGATGAAAATTATGTCAAGCACATTTTCCAACCATTATGGTATGAAACTAAATAAAAATCAATTACAAGAAGAAAACAGAAAAAAAATTAACACACAAGCATGTAGAGACTAAATAAGTTGCTACTAAAAAGCCAATGGTTAATGAGAAATTAAAGACAAATTTTAAAAACATACCTCAAGACTAATGAAGATAAAAACATAATTCAAATTTGAATTCCCTAGATTCAAAAATCTAGGGACAGAGCAAAAGCAGTTGTAAAAGGGAAGTTTATGGAAATACAGGCCTACTTCAGTAAACAAGAAAAATCTCAAATAAACAACCTAACTTTCATCTAAAGCAACTAGAAAAATAAGAACAAACAAAGCCCAAGGTCAGCAGAAGGAAGGAAACTATAAAGATCAGAGTGGAAATAAGTAAAATAGAGACAAAAGAGAAAAGATTAATGAATCTAAAAGATTTTTTTCAAAGGTCAATAAAATTGATAAAACTTTATCCAGACTCATTAAGAAAAAAGTGAGAAGACTAAAGTAAACAAAATTAGAAATGAAAGAGAAGTTACAAACAATATCACAGAAATATAAACAATTATAAGAGAATACTATGAACAGCTATAAACCAAAAATTAGACAACCTAGAAGAAAGAGATTAATTCCTGGAAAACATAAATCTTCCAAGACAAATCAGAGAAAGACAAATATATTATATTGCTTATATGTAGAATGTAAAAAATATGCTTCAAATGAACTTATTTACAAAACGGAAAGTGAGTCACAGATGCAGAAAACAAACTTATGGTTACCAAGGGGGTAAGAGGGAGGATAAATTGGGAGATTGGGATTGACAAATACACACTACTTTACATAAAATAGATAACTTATAAGGACCTACTGTATAGCACAGGGAACACTATTCAATACTCTGTAATGACCTATATGGAAATAGAATCTAAAAAAGAGTGGATATATGTATATGTATAAGTAACTCACTTCGCTGTACAGCAGAAACTAACACAACATTGTAAAGCAACTATACTCCAATAAAAAATAATTAAAAAATCTAAACAGACATAACAAATATTGAAATTGAATGAGTAATCAAAAAATTCCAACAGACAAAAGTCCAGGACACAACTTCATAAAAATAAATTCTACCAAACATTTAAAGAAGAGTTTATACCTATTCTTCTCAAATTATTCCAAAATATTGAAGAGGAAGGAACCCTGTCAAACTCATTCTGTGAGGCCAGCATCACTCTGATATCAAAACCAGACAAAGACACCTCACACACACACGCACAATTACAGGCCAATATCTCTGATAAAGAAGGATGTAAAATCCTCAACAAAATTTTATCAAACCAATTTGAAAAATACATTAAAAGGATCATACACCATGATCAAGTGGGATTTGTTCCATGGATGTAAGGATGGTTAAATATCCTCAAATCAATCAATGTGATACACCACATTAACAAACTGAAGAATGAAAATCAGATGATCTCAATAGATGTAGAAAAAGCTTTTGATAAAATTTAATATCCATTCATGATGTTGGCTTTCAAGAAAGTTGGTATATAAGAAACATACTTCAGCATAATAAAGACAAGGAACATACTGTGACAAATCCTCATCTAACTTCATACTTAATGGTGTATGGCTAAAAGCTTTTCTTGTAAAATCAGGACTATGACCAGTATGTGTATCCTCCCCATTTCTACTTAACACAATATTGAAAATCCTAGACACAGCAATCTGACAAGAAAAATAAAATAAAAGGCATCCAAATTGAAAGCAACATGAAAATGGTCACTATTTGCTGATTACCTGAAATTATATGAAGAAAACCCTGAAGAATCCATTCAAAGACTATTAGAACTTATCAATGAATTCAGTAACATTACAAGATACTACATTAATATACAGAAATCTGTTGAATTTCTACATCAATAATAAACTAGCAGAAAGAGAAATTCAAGAATACAATCTTATTTACAATAGAAAAACATAAAATATCTAGAAATAAATTTACTTAAAGAGGTGAAAGACGTATAATCTAAAAACTATAAGACATTGAAAACAGAAATTGAAGATGATGCAAATAAATAGAATGATATGCTATTCTATTCTGTTCTGTTTATTGATTGGAAGAATTAATACTTTTAAAATGTCTACACTCCCCAAAGCAATCCTGAGATTTAGTGTGATCCCTATCAAAATGACCATGGCATTTTTCAGAGAGTGAGAACAAGTAATCCTAAACTAGTATGGCAACTGTAAAGACCACCTAATAACCAAAGAAACCTTGAAGAAAAGAACAAAGCTGGAGATATCATATTCCCTCACTTCAGACTATCCTACAAAACTATAGTAATCAAAACAACATGGTACTGACAAAAACAGACACATAGACCAGTGGAACCGATTAAAAGAGACCAAAAATAAACCTACACACTATGGTCAATTAACCTATGACAAAGGAGAAAAGACAGTCTCTTCAGTAAGTGATGTTGGGAAAACTGGACAGCTATGCACAAAAGAACCAAACTGGACTACTTTCTCACACCACATACCGAAATAAACTCAAAATGGTTAAAAACCTAACCATGAGACCTGAAACTATAAAACTCTTAGAAGAAAACACAGGCAATATGCTGTTTGACATGTCTTACCAATATTTTTTTTTTGGTCTTGTCTCCTCAGGTAAGAGGAACAAAAGCAAAAGTAAACAAATGGGACCTAATCAAACTTAAAGGCTTTTGCACAGTGCTGGAAATGAACAACAACAACAACAAAAAAAAGAAAATAAAAAAAATATCCCACTGAATGAAAGAAGATATTTGCAAATGATATGTCTTGTAAGTTAATATCCAAAACACAACAAAACAAGTCATACAACTCAATATCAAAAATACAAAGAACTAGATAAAAAAATGGGCTAAGGACCTGAATAAGCTTTTTTCCAAAGAAGATATAAAGATTGCCAACAGACACATGAAAAGATGCTCAACATTGTTAATCATTAGGGGAGTGCACATCAAAACTGCAATAAAGTATCACCTCACATGTATCAGGATGACTATCATCGAAAAGACAAGAAATAACAAGTGTTCATGAGGACCTGGAGAAAAGGGTAGTTGTGCAGTTTTGGTGTGAATGTAAATTGGTACAACTACAATTGAAAACAAAATGGAGTTTCCTCAAATGTTTAAAAATAGAACTGCTATATGATCCAGAATTTCAATTCTGGAGATTTACCTGAAAACACTAATTTGAAAAGATATATGTATCCCAGTATTCATAGCTGCATAATTTACTTTAGCCAAGATATGGAAACAACCTACATGTCCATCAACAGATGAATGGATAAAGAAGATGTGGTATATATACAATGGAATATTACTCAGCCATGAAAAAGAATGATACCTTGCCATTTATGACCACATGATGGATCTGGAGGATATTATGTTAGTGAAATAACTCAGACAGAGAAATACAAAACCTATATGTAGTCAATTATATGTGGAACCTAAAAAATAAAACAAACAAGTGAATATAACAAAACAGAAACAGATTCACATATAAGAAGAAACTAGTGGTTACCAGATGGAAGAGGGGTCTGGGGTGGGCCAAATAGGTGAAGGGGACTTAGAGATACAAACTTCTAGGTATAAACTAAATAAATTATAATGATGTAACATATAGCACAGGAACTATATCCATTACTTTATAATAACTATATGGAATATAATTTATAAAAACGTGGAATCTATGTTGTATACCTGAAACTAATATAATATTGTAAGTCAACTATACTTCAGTGGCATAAAAATGTATAGCCTATAATCTTCTAAATCTTATTCCAGTATTTTTAATATCATTGTGCAACAATTTACCTGCATTCATTCTGAGTGTATTAACAGCAAAGTTGTGCACCAAATATAAAACAGAATTAATAAAGCTTTTTTGTATGGCCACTAAACACTTATATATTACTTCACATTTTCTGACAATGTGAAAATTAGCCTTGATTTTACTTCATCAGCTCATAATCAAGGAATAAACAGACAAAAAGTATTAATTTCATAGTTGTCTCTTATTTTCACTTAGGAGACTTTAGAAGACATTTTATGTATCGGGATGTAAATACTGTTTTTTTTTTTTTCATTTTAATTCTCCTTTTCCTAGAAGGATATATATGTTAGAAAATTATTCTAAACTATACACACTTATAAATTAGAAATTATTATTAAATTATTATATTTTTGTTTTTAAAATTTTAGCAATATGAAAATTATTCTACATAAAACAATCAACTGTAAGTATCAGATTATATTTGTTTTGTCTTTTCCTTCCAATAGCCAAGAGGATTTAAACAGTTCTTTATATTAGTTACTTATAGAAGGGAAGCCTTTGCTACTCTGTCCATGTGGAGTACAAAACACCACTGAAAGGACATAGCAACTTCTGAAGCATTTTGGTTAAATTTTAAAAGTAGTGAAAATATAATTGTAAGAATGTTTTTGTTGTTGTTCAAAGAAGAGTAAATTTTTAGCAATTAAATACAAGCTTTAAGTGTTCTTTGCAGTTATTTACAATTTTTGTGTTTGACAGTACTTGGTCAGATGTACTGGGGTTGCCCCAAACAGCACATGAACATAAAATATGAAGTGAATTTTAGATGACCCTGAATAGGTAAATGACAAAAATATCTCCAGACCTGATTCAGACCAGTAACCATCCCCAAGATTAAATTAATAAAATTTTTTTTTCTGTATTTTTCAAAGATGTATTTTTTTTAATTTTATGAAACCATGTAATTCAACATCTAATTTAAACCTCTCTTAGTCCATACAGGCTGCATTAACAAAACTGTCATGGACGGGGTGGCTTCAACAAAAAACATATTTTTTTAAATAGATTTTTATTGGAGTATAAATGCTTCACAATATTGTGTTAGTTTCTGTTGTACACCAAAGTGAATCAGCCATATGCTGATGTCCCCATATCCCCTCCCTCTTGCGTCTCCCTCCCACCCTCCCTATTCCACCCTTCTAGGTGCTCACAAAGCACCGAGATGATCTCCCTGTGCTATGGGGCTGCTTCCTACTAGCTAACTATTTTACATTTGGTAGTGTATATATGTCAATGCTACTCTCACTTTGCCCCAGCTTACCCCTCCCATCCTGTGTCCTCAAGTTTCTAACACTTCTAGAGGATGGGAAGTCCAAGATCAAGGCACCAGCATATTTGTGAGAGTCTGCTTCCAGGTTTGTGGATGGCTGTGCTCTTGCTGTATCCTTACATGGTGGAGAGCAGAAAGAAGCAACCTCTCTCTAGGCTGTTATAAGGGTGCTAATCCTATTCACTAGGGCTGATTCTAATGACCTCTCAAAGGTCTTAGTTCTTGATACCATTATATTGGAGGTTAGGATTTCAACATGTAAATCTTGGGGGACACAAATATTCAGTCTATAACAAAACCATTAATTTTTTTTTAAATTTTGTAATACAAAATTTTAAAATCATTGAAGAGAGGTGAACGCAAAATACCCAACCCAATTTTATGAGTTAATATTACTGAAGAAAACAGCACCTCTTACAAACTGGTCTCTCATTGTTGCCTCTGGCTGTTTGAGTGTGTCACTCCTTACAGAAACACAATAAACATGTGAAACCATGGGTAATCATTAGTAACATCCATTTCACCTGTAAATTGCCTTCACCAATCAAGATCATCTTAATTGTTGCTGTGAAAGACTTGCATATCTCCAAGCAGCACATAGACTAAACAATGAGAGGTTTTCCCAAGTTGTTATTCAGGAACTTGAAGTCAGTTGGGTTAGTTTGAGATGAGCTCGTTAAGACTGGATAGGACCGCCAATGACCCTCCAGCTGGCCATGTGAGAGCATCCGGTCAGTGACCTTTGAAGTCAGAGGGCCAAAATCTCCACCCTCATCTTGTGCTAAGTGTTTCCATTTTTGGACATGCCTGCACAGAATGACAATTACCACACCTTTCTCTAATCACATTTCCCCTCCCTCCTCAGGCTCCCCGCACTTCAGACAATCCTGCTTCTTTATTCTTTTTCCCATAAATACCTCAAGCCCCTTGCCTTTGGGGAGGTGAATCTGAGATTTATTCTACCATCTCCTTGCTTGGCTGCCTTGTGAATAAGCCCTCCCTTTACTGCAAACCTCAGGGTCTCAGCATTTTGTATTGCTACCTGTCAAACAAAGCAAACCTGGTTTGGTAACGTATGTAAGAATAACTGGAAGGGGTTATATGTACAGGCCACCGGGAACAAAGCTACAATGGGGGCCCAGTTTCTTCTAAGGACACCACTCAGTGCCACTGCATAGTTACTAATCCAGGACGCCTGTTTCCATCAGCTCAAGACTTAATATAGCTTATGTTTAAAATACATCAGTAGCAAAGTTAAAACTTCAGATAGTGAACATCAGTACAGGGTAAAATAATTCTCTTTGTCTTTCAAATAATTGCTGTGTTCCATTTTCATAGGGGATTTCCATTTTGAATTGACTCAATGTGTATCTTTAGAAGATATCTTTTTCCCCCCAATTCTTATTTTCTAGTTATATATGTGACCATTGAGTAAATTTTTCTATACAGATGTTGACCGGGAACAAGTAGACTGACAGATTTCTCTCCAGTAGAAATGTTTTTTTTTTTTTTTTCAGAATTAGCCGAGAATTGCAATTCAGGATCTGCAACCATGGTGAGCCACGTGTAAGTCCCTGCGTGGCAAGCAAAGAAGAACACTTTTGCAGAGGGGGAAAAGGAAGCTGGGAGGGCTAAAGTAAACAAAATGCCCATAGTTTTCCATGTCCTTTGCAGGAAAGAAGAGTCTTTCTCCTTCCTGTTTGGCTCTGCTATCCTCACAGGGTGTGAGAGCTCCCATTTCTGGTCTCCAAATTTTATTTAAGAGATATAGATTTATTATTTTTTTTTACACAGATAAAAAGAACAAAACAAAAAAGGCCTGCAGACAAAAACATCTGTAGTCTTTTTACAACCCCAATCAATATTTTAAAAACAGTGTCTAAAAAGTCTGTGTGTCAGAGTCCCATTTAAATTGTCTTAAATTTAAATTTGTAGTATTTTTCATTCTTTTACTGGTTTGATTTTTAGTGTGACACCTATTGTAGTGGTGCACAGAGTACATTGCTGTACTTTAAGTAATTTGTGAATTATTATATCTCAGAGTGAGAATTTTTTTTTTTACAAAGATGCAGTTGTACATCTTCTATAAGTAAATGCTACCACATTATGGAACCATGGAATTTTAAAACAAGTCTTGTTGCCATTTTAGACCTAGATCTATGTGTCTTCTTTGATTCTCTGGCCATAAATGTAAAACATGTTTCTATCTGTCCTCAGATATGTTACTGGCTTTGCTTTTTAAACTGTCACTCACCTCAGTTTCTTTGAGATTAAGTTCATATTTCTCTTCAGTCTGTCTCAGTCTCATTCCTCCTTGGGATTACTGGACTTTCACATCCATATAATGTAATCATGATCTGGTTTCAACTCCATGAGACAAGATTCTGTTTCAATATTTGCTCTGTGAGAATGCTTTTCCTGCTTCTTCTCTTCTTTTGCCCCTGACTCCAACTCAGTGTCTTAGCTCACTATAGAATAGAGGCACATCCTAATTTTAGATGTTGCACATGGTAGTTTTATTTTTTTGCATTTGATTTTTAACCTGTCATTCTTTATTTTCAAGAACATTTGCATTAAAATTATGCCCTTCATTCTCAAATGCCCATCTGTTCCTTCTGTTTATTTCTAGACTTAAATAGTGAGTGACATCATTATAATTTCTATGGCAACCAACAGCATTGACATTAAAAGATGATACAGCCTTCAGAGAGCATAAAAACAGCAGAAGCTTGTGAACTGTTAAAAAGAATGTCTTCTGTTCATGCAAATGTTTTTAATAAAAAAAAAGAAGAAATAGCTGTAACTCTTTGAAGGCATATATACACTGAGGTTCTAAAATTCTGAGTCCAAGAAAATATTTTATGTACTGTATGTTTTTAAAATTTCAGTGCTGATATTTTCCCAAGTTCTATACAAGCACTTCATTTTTCTAATTTTGGAATGAGAAATCTTGAGAGAATAAAGCAGTGCTTATAAAAATGTAATTGTAAAATTATAATATAATTAATGGGTTTACTCAAATATCCTCTAAGTCTTAAAATCTAAGATGATATAGAGCTTTATATCTATATACCTTTATAATTGTGCCAGGTGTGTTAAAAGGAAGTATCGGGACCTAAGAGAGTAAAATAAGCTCTGAAATTGAAAGGGTAAAAATATGAAAATAGATGATCTGAAATATTCTTTGTCAGTTATATGGTGTATTTAAGTTATAGTCAAAGCTGTGTGTGTCTCTCTGTATAAGAGACAAAATATTACACAATATGATGGATAATGTAAATAAGAATGCTGGAAAACTGGAATGGAAGCTGTTTACCTGAAACAGATTACCAAATTTTTCTCCAGCAAAGATGAGTTTATTCAGGATCAACATAGAATTGCAATTTGTGGTCTACAAACATGGCAAGCCATGTGCAATCCCATGCATCACAAGGAAAGGAGAAGAAAGGTGGGAGGGCTATAGTAAACAAAGAGTCCATCATTTTTCATTGGCAGAGTTCTTCTCAAGAAAGAAAAGAAGTCTTTCTTCTTTCTGTTGGGCTCTGCTGTCATTACAGGATATGAGATCCCCCTCTTCTGGCCTCCCAGTGCTATTTAATTGGGATTTCTGTTCATTACATTTTCTGCATTTTCCCCTTTTGGTCAAGACCTTTCTCTGAAATCATCATTGATCAAGATTCAGGTTCTCTTTCAGTGACTTTTTGTCCATCAATGTCAGGAAGGCACTTTCCTGGGTGTTGTATCTAACACTGGAGGGAGACAGTGTAGTCACAGATTGGAAACCTATCAAGATCATATTCAAGTAACAAGGTGGGACAGCAGGGAGGCACTTTTTATCTAATGTCCAAATGTAATCAAAATCATAGACATTAGAGAGCATATGAAGGCTTATGTCATCATCAAAGGTTTGACAGAAAATTTCAAACAAGCCGTGTTCAGATATCTTGAGAAAACTGTCATCAGATATCACCTGCTTCAATTCCAGGAAATTTTACTTTCAGGTCACCTGATGATGTGCAGGTTCAGTCAGGTTTTGGTACTTTCTTTAGGTGTGTAATAAGAATCCAAGAGGCTATTCATTGGAGTTTGGTGACACAAGGCTTAGTTAGCAGTACTTGTTAGGGGCCTTTCCAGTGAGACAGAAAAGAGTTCTTCTGGAGGTGTCTTTCCCAATAGACAAAATATCCACATTGCAAGGTGTGATTCTTAAGGTTTTCATCTCCCAAGAGCACACTGTGAAAAGATTGCTCTACCAAACATGGACATTTTTAATAAAAACTATTATGCCTTTCCAATTTTACAATATTTCTCCTGTGATTAGTTGTGGATCAAAAGAAGCAGGAAGCCAAGTGCATTGGGTGGTATGTGACTATTTCAAAGGATAAGAGTTTATGAGTTCCAAAATGGGTGGAGCTGAGATTTAGAAGAGGTTAAAATTCTGTTTGAATTTTGCTGTGAGATGTGTTATGAATTTTGCCAACATCAGTTGGAGATTTTCCACATAAGGAAAATGGTAGCTGACTCAATAGGGACAAATGATCACTGTTTCCAAACTCTGCTCTAGTACCTTTAGAGAAGAAAAAAGTAAGATGTCAAAGGGTCATTTAATTCACCTGGTGGATAATTTGATAACTAATGTTAATTTCTAGAATTATATTCCCCTTTTGAGAGAACAAAATTCTGGCATGATTCTTCCCTAGAAAGTCTTAGCCTAATAAATGGGTAGGGGTAAAGGAACTAAGAAAAAAAGGTGTGTATCTCTCAAAAGGCTTAAACAAAAAGGATTAGTTTCTGAGACAGGAACTTTTTGAAGTTTATTAGGGATCCCCTCTATTTGAACTGTTTACTACTCCAAGGCAGGGGTTGTTTTATAGTCCTGGGTTTGAGTACTAAGAGTGTGTCTCTGGTGTTAATTAGGGCCGGGAGATATTCATCCCCAACCTGGAGAAATGTTTCTCCAAGCTGATTAGAAAGATTGGGAAAAACCTGTGGTGCTCCTAGGAGCCTTGTCATTCAGAACTGGGAGAACAATGGAAAAGCTGGTTAGAGGGCTGAAGGCTCCTGAACTGCTTACATTTGTAATAATCTCTTTTTCAATGTCCTGGCTCTTTACAATAATGGCAGAAACTATGAAAAATTTTTGTTTCATTCAGAGGCCTTCATTTTCTACAGTTAAAAATCATGTATTTTGGTAACCTGCCTTTGATGTGACATCTAGAGTAGGAGAGACATGGTTTACCAGAATAACTACACTCAGAGCACACAAAATTTCCCATTAGATCATGGTCCTTTTTACTAGAAGGGAAAGGTCACAGTTCAGCTCATTAATAAATATACACGTAAAAACTACTTGTGTGGAAGAACATCTGAAGGAAGACCAGAATTTTCTTTAAAAATAATCTGAAGTCAATTGTAATATGCATGAATAACTTTGTCAGATTTTTATGTGAAAGCCTGAATTTTGTTCCATTCAAAAGCCTTTGGCAAAACCATATAAATTGCTCAGTGAAATCCCCTAGTGATTTCCTGAGCCTGCTCATATAAAAACTTATTGGACTGTCTCCCTATTGTAATTCTAGAGACATTTCAGGATTTTCCCAAATCGCAATTTTCACCCAATTCTGGGTCTGACCTTCACTAAGCAGCATGTGAATTAGCTGATATAAGTCAAAGAATCCATGTTGATATATTTGAATGACCATATTGCATTCTTCAGCAAATCTGTGAGAAGCTGTTACTTTGGGAAAATCTTTGACTTCAGCTCACATTCAACTTTAGTCCAGGGAACATAAGAAATTAAAGGTTTAGCCTCTGGATCTTCAGAGGCATCATTTGTAAGGAACAGGTTTCAGAGGAAAAGAAAGTAGAGATGGTTTCAGAGAAAAGGGGAAGTTTTGTTAGAGGATTAGTATGGGGGAATTGAGGGTATACGGAGATGTAGGCAGTGTAGAAGGGAAGAAGGAAGATGACATCAGAGGCGGAATCTGGTCAAGAGGAGAAAAAAGAGAGAGACAAGATGGCATGCCAGGAGGGGCCTGAAGAAAGAATCCAAGGAAGGGGAGCCTGAGGCTTCAGGAACCATTTTGACTTTATTTAATTGTTTGTCTCAGTTAACTGTAAAATCTTATTTTGCAGAGAGGAAATTTTAGACTCTGATAATGTTGGGAAGCCTCAGAATACCAATTGAAATAAGCATTCTACTCACATCTGGAAGGTTTTGGGTTACTGTAGTCCAATTCAATTTTAGGGAAACTAAGTTTGGGGATTTGAAACTTTCCCCATAATGGCCGATTATATTCTAAATTGTCTTTAGTCAGGTTGGTCCATTTACTTAGAAATGCACATGAGGAAGGACTGTGGTTTTAAGCATAAAATCAGTCAGGTGCAGTCCAGGAAGCAGACTGCAAAGTGATATTTTTGAGGTTAATCACCCAACCTCTACCTGGTGATAAAAAAGTCATCACAGCTGGAAAGTAGACACCATCTCTGAGGGTGATCTTGATGGGAACTAGTAAAAGAGAAGGCATTGGTGGGGGCAATACCGGTCATTTGAAAAGTTCAGAGGAAGTCCCTACTGTGGGATTATGGAATTGTTTGACTATTGCTGGGGTCAGTTAATGTATTGGAGAAAGAGAATAAAGCCTGAGGGTGTAAAAAAAAAACTAAGTCTTTGCAAATAATATAGATATATATGTTGTGGATATCTAATGGCACAGCATAGTAGTTGTAGAGAAAAATACTGTATTATAAACTTCAAAATTGCTAAGAGACTAGATCTTAATTGTTCCCACCACAAAAATGAAATGTGGTATATGTGATAGAGATGTTAACTAATGCTATGGTGGTAATGTTTCTTCAATGTATAAAAATATCAAATCAACACATTGTATGCCTTAAACTTACACAATGTTATTTGCCAATTTTAATTTCAACTTAAAAAAAAAAGAAGATAGGGAGAGAGAAAAGCTAAGTCTGAAAGTAAGATGGCCTCCTTGGCAATACATAAGGAGTCTCATATCCTATGTGTTGCCATAGGGCAGAAAAAAAAATGAATATAAGGTTAATAATTTAATTATAAGGGTAACAGAGCTCCAGAGGTTGTGGAATTCTCAACTTCAGCAGTTGGCTACACTAAAATTGGGGCACTGATTAAGAAGAAATAAGATGCTAAGGAATGGCATGGGGACACTAGGTAACCTTAAATTCCCATATGTGAATCTTCTGGGTTGGCAGGAGTGCCCATTGCTTCCTTTTAAAGCCTAGCATTTCCCTCTTGCTGTGAGATGTTACCATGACCAATGCCTTGCAGGAAAACGAGTACTTCACTCATGATCTACCCTACTTCCACTTCAGGCCATTAACATAATAGCTGGATTAACTGACCTCATAATCTGGCTAAGGAAGTGCTGGGCCTGTTACGAGAGAAAAGGGACTATACTTCAAAGGAACCATAGGAACTAGCGAATATGTACGGAAGGAGTTGGGAGGACATGCATGGGCCTGGATTCTGAGGTGAGGGACCATGGGAAGCGGAATGCATGTTATATGAGGAAGAGTCTGTTGATATGGGATTACCTCCCTGAAATAGGGGTTAACACTCTGATAAGGACTTCAAGAAACCGTACCTACACACTACTAGGATGACCTGGGATGTTGGGGAAAACTGATGACTAACACTAAGATAAAAAAAAAAAAAGAGAGAGAGAGAGAGAGAGAGGGAAAAAAGCTTTGGTAAACAATAAAAGTAAAGATCAGGGCCTCCCTGGTGGCGCAAGTGGTTGAGAGTCCGCCTGCCGATGCAGGGGATATGGGTTCGTGCCCCGGTCTGGGAGGATCCCATATGCCGCGGAGCGGCTGGGCCCGTGAGCCATGGCCGCTGAGCCTGCGCGTCCGGAGCCTGCGCGTCCGGAGCCTGTGCTCCGCAACGGGGGAGGCCACAACAGTGAGAGGCCCGCATACCGAAAAAAAAAAAAAAAAAGTAAAGATCAAAAGGTTTAGCAAAGGGGGTGGCTATTCTAAGTAAGGTCTGTTCCCTGGATGCTGGGAGTGGTCTGTTGACACTATATCACAGCAGTAGGCAACATGCTGGAGAAAGATGCAACGACATCACACAGAAATTCAGTGTGGGTGTTCTTGACAAGTCAGGGCTAAGAGGAGATGATGCTGTTACAGAACTGCTGTCCCAAGTAGCAAAGGGGATGATCCCAAAATTTTAGACGCTGTATGTTGCTGCTTAACTAAACGAAGCAAGGAAGTTGATGCTTAGCTATTATAATACTGGGAAAAATAGATTGGTAAGATTACAATAACAATTTCACATTTGGGAATATATATTCAACACATTCTTCTGAGTGAGGTGGAAGGCTGCCAGGTTTTAGTGAGCCTAAGAGCAAGAAAGGACCCTGTAGCAGATCTAAGCCGTTTGAATTATATCTATTAAAAACAGTTATTGGTGTGTTACTGAGTCCTGGAAGAGAAAAATATACCAGACTATGGGGCATCAGGTGAATATGAAGTAAGAAGAGTCTGTGATGGTCTGGGTTCTGTCAATTCCACTAAGTCTGCTGCCCAATGTAAATCCATCTTAAGGTAGAAGTGGTATGCCAAGGATTAAAAAAAAAAAGAATGTTCTAAGTTCATAAAAAAAGCTGCACAAGTAGGTAACCTAGAACCCAGTGTCATTAAGCATTATTACACCAGTGGATTTCCCTCAGCTCACACGTGTGGGCAGATAAGGGAGTGGGTGTCACTTATGACCAATGGATTGAGGAGGAAATAAGCCACCTTTAGTTAAGATATGGTTTGACTCAGTGATTGAAAACTGAAACTGGGAGTCTGCTGCACTAGAATCTATCTGTGAGTGGCCAGGAAACACAATGACTAGGGACAGTGCACCTAGTGGCCAAATTGTAGGGTAATCTTCCTTGTTACCTGCTTTCTGTTAAAAGAGAGGTTCCCAGAGCTAAGGATATATTGCAGGTTCATGAATGGCTTGGCTGGTTGACTAGAGGCAAGTAGAAAGATTGTAACATTAGGGAAAATCTTTACTAGAGAAAAGGCCAGTATGGAGTACACATAAATGTACTTTACAAAATATATTTGTATTATGTATTAATAAATATGTTATATGTTAATAAAGAACCATGATGGAAGAGGCACTAAGTAACCAATAAAACAGAATGACTCTACCACCCAAACTTTCTTACCAGTCTCCAGTACTGACATGATGGCCGTTGGATTAGAGTGATCCCGGTAGCAGCGATGTGGACTAGACATATACCCTACAATTTGGGTCCTCGTCAACAAGCTTATCTAGTTATTGCTGTTGCTGAATGCCTGACCTGCCCACAACAAAGACCAATGCTGGGCACTTCCCTCAAGGAAACTAATCAGCCAGTTGGGCCCTGTAAACCCTAGTGCTATGTCTGGATTCACACAAGTTCCTGGTACAGGTTAGACTTTCCTTGCTCTCAGAACCTGAGCAAGAACCATCAGTGTTTACAAACTGTTTGATACTTCTCATCAGACAAAGAAATCCAATTTAGAGCAAAGGAAATGGATGCACAGTGGAGAGATCCACTGTTCATATCAAACACTGTGTCACCCAGAAGCTGCTGGTTCATTAGTGTGGAGCATGGTCTCTGAAGAGGGAACGGAAGTGCTGACTTGGAGTTTGCACTGTGAGAATGGGGTGCTATCCTCCAGTATGCATTGTACATATAAAGTCAACAGTTATTATAAGAACCAATAGGTAGAACACTTGGGTCTGGGAAGCTGGTGGTAAAAGTAGGAGTAGCCTTGCTTACCTTCACACTTAACTACCTGCTTAGGGAACCCGTACTTTCCATGCCAAAATTGTGAGTTTAGTGGTACTCATTGTTAAAGAGAAATGATTTCACCCCAGGACATAGCAGTTGTTTTAATAACTTTAGGTTATGAATGCTGCTTGGTTAGTTCAGACTCCATGTGCCAAGAAACCATGAGACAAGAACAATAATTAGTCTCCCATCTGGGGAAACTGACCACAATTATCAACAGGAGGTTGTCCTACTGTTAAAACTTGAGTATATGGAGGGAGATACTTGGCTCCTCACGTGACCTTTTGGGGTATATCTTGGTATTTTTTGGCAGAAATGTGACAGTAAATGGACTATTGTATTTGCCATGCCCTGAAAAAGGTATGTACCCAGAAACTTAGACCATGAGAAAAGATGTTCTTGATCATCCCTCCACAAAGGCAGTAGCCTAGGTTAAGAAAAATCTCAGATAAGGAGCAACTGATATTGTAGATAGATATCAGTTAAGGCCTCTGGTCCAGTGACAATTGTGGTGTGGGGAGATAGTGGTTTGTAGTTTATCCCATTAACTTTCCTAAAAGATTTCTCAGGAAAGGAGACCAACTAGGGACTTCCTTGGCATTCCAGTGGTTAAGACTCCATGCTTCCACTGCAGGGGGCATGGGTTCAATCCCTGGTAGGGGAACTAAGGTCACGCATGCCTCAGGGCATGGCCAAAAATAAATAAATAAATAAATAAATAAATAAATAAATAAATAAATAAATAATACAGAAAAGAAAAACAGTAAAAAAAAAAAGAAAAAGAAAAAAGAAAAGGAGACCAACTAGAATCTTGTGGAGTTGTCTGAATATTTTATTATTAAATAAAAATTGAAATTGATCTGAGTGGAGCAAGGGTTAGGCTGATGAAAACATTCACACTGATCCATTCTTTAAGAATTGAAGCATCCATTCCCCCAGCTGCTGTGTGTGTTGAAGGCTGAGAGCTCACAGCTAAATTACTTTCCAAGAAATGTTACCTCCATCAAGTTCATAGGCCCTCCCAGGGGACACCCTAATTCCAATGACTGGCTTTTAAAGTGGTATAAGCAATGAGACCCCTGTCTGAATGCAGGATAACTCTGAAGGGCAAGCCTAGCTCTAGGGCTCTCAATCACACCGGTTGAGTCTTTGTACAATTGCATTCCAGTTTCATTCCTTCCTCTGCATAATCTTTCTTCCTTCACTCCCTCAAAAATATTGATTCCAAGGACATTCCCATCCTACACAGAATAAAACTCCAGCATTGCTGTGGTAGGCAGCCTAATGTAAGAAATATGTCTATGAAATTAAAGTCACTAGATAAGTATGTCATGATGTAACGTATTTTCGTTTACTTGAAGCAAGTGAGCACAAACTTAGCTAACTCCAGGAGATGTATTTTAGATGGAGATTCTTATATTGGATGAGGGCTTGAAGTATAAGACTTGTAAATAATCTTAAAATTATGAATTGCTTTTCAGAATATGTTGAAATAAGAATGACATCTTCCTACAGGTTGAGAATATTCCCTCTTTTTCCCATCATTAAGCTTAAATCTACAAATCAAACAAATTGATATGTTAGTACCCCAAAAGTTAAAGAATTAGGTAATGTATATTTACATGGATTTTTAGAAAAAAAATTATTGGCATTTAAAATAGAGATTTATATATTTTTTAAAATCCCTCTCTCTTCATATTGTTGCTACTATCAGCACTTTTCCTTCCTAGAATGGTCAAACTTCTATAAATATGGTTAACTGCTTGACTAAGAAAATAAACTTTGACAATGGTAATTTAAACTTCAGTTTACTTGATAGGGGAATTAATGAAAGGAAGTGAGTCAGGACTTCACAGCCATGTGACCATTTACTGACTCAAATCTATTCTGTTTTACTTGTTCTTTCCAACCAAATGTTTTTTGTTTCTCCCACATTGTGATAGACTTATGATTGAAAGAGCTATAATATATAACTCAGATACATTCTTACTTAAAGCAATTACTTTTATTTTTCTAGTACTTACAAAAACATTTGTTCTGGAAAAATCATTATCATGTCTTTTGGTTCAAATCAATAAATATTCTAAAAATTTGTATTTTATGATTATCCTGAATATGCATACTGGAAAATAATATGTTAAAATAAAATTCAAATTTGCCACTTCCTCTTTAACCTTTTATTTTAGTTTGCCTTATTTTTTTGGTTAACATTTTTATTAGAGTATAATTGCTTTACAGTGTTGTGTTAGTTTCTGCTGTATAACAAAGTGAATTAGCTATATGCATATGTATATCCCCATATCTCCTCCCTGTTGTCTCCCTCCCACTCTCCTTATCCCATTAGTTTGCCTTATTTTATCCCAAATTGACAATGTACTTGCATTTTATATGCTATGTAAAGGATATATGGAGAAAAAAGCCACAATAATGAAGGTATTATTTATTAAAACATCATATTTGTCTATAACTGTTTTGTTTGAAGAATATATTTTATTAATATGGCAAGGATAAAACTTGAAAACAGATTGTTTTTTTCTATGAACTCTTACCATCATATTATGGTTACAAGTGAAGGAATAAATTAAATTTCACATGCCTTTTGAGGTTATGATTTGTGGAACACAGTGGAGGAGAAAGCCTGGGTGCCCCTTCACTGGTTTCCATCAGAATGAGGAAATAGCCTCACTTGGCTAGAAAAACTGGTCATCTTAGTATTCCCTTTTTTCCAAAATAGAATTGTTCCCTTGCATTGTGATCCGTTTTATCAGAAGGTTTGAAAATACAATCCCTGAGATTTCCTATACAAGAGTTTTAAATAATTAGAAACTTGAAATCCCATAGTGTCTCCTGTGTTAGAAATACTACTATACCTCGGGACTTCCCCGGTTGTCTAGTGGTTAAGACTCTGTGCTTCCACTGCAGGGGGATCTAAGATCCCTCATGCCCCACGGTGCAGCCAAAATAATAATAATAATAATTTAAAAATTAATAATAATATTAATACTATATCTCATTTCAAATATGTCTCCTGCCTGGGCATAAAAAAACCTCACTGTCAGCCTATTTGTACTTCTGTGGAATTGTGTGGCTAACCCAGGTCAATATTAAGTGAGCTTAAGTGGTATATGTCACAACCTCTTTGAGCCAAAGAAAAGTCTCCACGTGGTTCCAATCTTCTTCTTGATGGTGAAAAATGACTCATGATTCAAAGGGTAGATCTCAAAATAGTGAAGCTTCAATCATAGTGAAACCCTGAGTGACAGTGTGACCCTGAAAACTACACCAACTCGCAGCTGAAATGGCATCAACGTTCATCGCATGGCACTACTAAGATTTGAGAGGTAATGGTAGTTTTACCCTAAACTAACCTATCCTGACCACATACCTGCACTAAGAGATATTGATATATGAAATTAACATTGAAGATTGAGATGTCAATAACTAGCAATCAGTGTAATGAAATAGTACTTCAGAAATATTAACAGACTTTTATTTTCTACTTTGTTTTCCAGTTTTTCTCTCACATTCATTTAACCATATATAATATTTGGGTCCCCTGCTTTTGAAGTGAGATGTGGCGAGATACAGTAATATCTCGCTTTGAGTTTTCTTTTTCTCATAGGCCATTATCTCGCAAAAGAAAGGAGTGGTGAGCATAAATAAATGTATTGGAAAAACAGGATTTGAGAAATGCAGGGTTTTCTTGAGTTCCCTGAAACTGAGTGGAGGGAGATGGAGCAGAAATAGTGAGTGTTAGGGTATGTTCTAGAAAAGTGCCTCTCTTCCTAATTCTCAGGCAGAGCCACAGGGAGCCTGCAGGAAACCAAAATGAAAAAGTTATAGAGTAAGAGTCAGTAGGGCCTATAGAAATTTCTTTACACAGAGAATTAAAGGAAGAAAAGGATGTGCAGCAAGTTCTTATGAATGGCCTGAAATAGAAGTAACATCCAAAAGATGTGAAAAAGACCAAAAGATATATTAATGTCTCATGATAAACTGCCTAGATTATGAGGAACAAATGTCATACAAGGTATTGGATAACTCTGGAATCATGTGTGGATTAATAAGTAAAGCCAGGAAAAGAACAGTTACCAAATTAGAGCAGAGCATTCAACGTCCATAACTATTCCACACAGTATTTCTGTAGATCAAACAACACAGAAATTTACATGAGGAAAGCCTACAAGTTGGTACACAAGTTTAAATTTTTACACTGGAAGACTAGGGGTTCAAAATATAAGTTATATTAAAAAAATTTAAAAACACACTTATGATATACTACACTTGTGGGATGAGATTCCATCCCTGTTATACGTAAAAAGAATAATAATCTAGACTTAGATCTTACTCTACGGTTTATTTATAACTTATTTATAGCTAAAGATATAAAGGTGTCCAAAGTCCAAAGTTAAAGGTGTCCAATTATGTGGGCTTTCCAGCCAAACAAATATTCCCTATACGTATATACTATAAGTCAAATGGCATAAATTCAAGATAAATAAAAGAATATCTCAGTCTAATCAGGGGTCAACAAAATAGTCAAGGCCAAACAATAAATATTTTAGGCTTTAGGGGTCATATAGTATCTTTTGCAACTACTACATTCTATTATTTCAGCATGAAAGCAGCCATAGGTAATTTCAAAATGAGTTAAGATCAGGCTCAAAGCATAGATGTGGATTTAGTTTTTAACTCTGTAGTCATGTTTTTCTTTATTTAAAAATATTTTAGCTTATCTTCCTTTCATGTACGTTTTGTAAAAAAGTGATTTGGCTTTATCTGTTGACAAATAATTCCAAATAATCTCCAAATTTAGATGAAATTATTTTATATAATAATTAAGAGACTGGAATGAGTGAAGAGTGCATATGTTTTGAAGTGAATTGAAGATTGACAGACAGCTTCTATAAATTATCAGAGAAAAACTTTCAGAAAGAAAATATGTCACATTGGGGTATATTTTGAAATAGAATGAAATTTATGACATTTGTTGTTGTTATTTTAACCATGCATGTTTGTGCTTTTGCTTTTTTAAAAATAATTTATTTATTTATTTATTTATTTATTTATTGACTGTGTTGGGTCTTCATTGCTGTGCACAGGCTTCCTCTAGTTGTGGCGAGGGCGCAGTGCAGTGGCTTCTCTTTTTGCAGAGCACAGGTTCTAGGCATGCGTGCTTCAGTAGTTGTGGCACACAGGCCCAGTAGTTGTGGCTCACGGGCTTAGTTGCTCTGCGGCATGTGGGATCTTCCCAGACCAGGGCTCAAACCCGTGTCCCCTGCATTGGCAGGTGGATTCTTTACCCCTGCATCACCAGGAAAGTCCCATGTGAGCTTTTTCATTACAGCAAGGCCGAGAAGTTTGTCCTTCCTGAAACGCTGAAACTGGCCCAAATTTCAACATTGTTTACAAGTAAGAATCTACTGTGCAGAATCTATTTCTTTTGCACCCTTAACAGCATTCTTAATGAGCTCTTAATGAGCTGTTAATACATGCTGAAAACCTAGAGTAGTCACTGAGGATTCTAGAAGCAGAAATATGTTACATCACCAAAACATGATCAAATACTTTTTTCCAAGATTTAGAATTACTTTTAAGTTAGACTGACTTTTTATGTCATCTCTAAATTGTTAGCAGTGTTTCTGAAGATCAACTTATGATCTGAAATATTTTTCATTGAACAATGTTACTCTTTCTAACATGAGTTATTATTATTTAAATTATTTTAAAATATTATTTATTAAGGAACTACTCTGTGCCAGCCAATGTATTCTCGGAAGTTATAATCTATTGGGGAATACTCTGAGATGTGTAACTATATTAACAGTAATAAATGATGCTAGAGTTAGCACCTTGGTGGGAGGGAGTAGGCAAGCCTGTCTTAAAGTAAACATTCTGATTTACCTTAGGAATCCTCGGAAAACTGTTGAAACAGTTCTAGTGGAATTTATTTTCTCTAATTCAGACTTAAAAATAAAACATAGATTTTGTTTCTTTGTTTTTTATTTTGGTTTATTTTATTTTATTTGGGTAAGACCACTAAACATTAGATCTGTGGTCTTAAATTTTTTAAAGTATACAACACAGTATTTAAAAAATAGGTGCATTGTTCTCCAGCAGATCTCTAGAACTTATTCATCTTGCATAATTAAAACTTTATATGACTATTGATTGGTAACTTTCCATTTCTTCCTCCCATGAGATCCTGGCAACCATCATTGTACTCTGATTCTATGAGTTTGACTGTTTTAGATTCCTCAGGTAAGTAGAGTCAGACAGTGTTTTGCTTTCTGTGACTGGCTTATTTTACTTAGCATAAGGTCCTCCAGGTTTACCTATTTTGTCACATGTAGGAGGATTTCCATTCTTTAAAGGTTGAATAGTATTCCGTTGTATGTATATAACACATTTTCTTTATTATTCATCTTTCAGTGAACATTTAAGTTGTTTCCAAATCTTGGCTATTGTGAACAGTGCTGCAATGAACATGGGAGTACAAATATCTCTTCAACATCTTGATTTCATTTTTTAAAAATAAATAGAGTGAAATTGTTAGATTATATGGTAGTTCTATTTTTAACTTTCTAAGGATCCTCCACTCTGTTTTCCATTAAGGCTAAACCATTTTGCATTCCCTCCAACAGTGCACAGGAGTTGCAATTTATCCACATCCTTGCCACCACTTATCTTCTGTTTATTGATAATATCCATCTTGACAGGTATGAGGTGATAACACATTGTGGTTGTGATTTGTGCTTTCCTGATGATTAGTGACATTGAGCGGCTTTTCATTTATTGTTCAAATTTGTATGTTCTCTTTTAAGAAATGTCTATTGAACCTTTAGCACATATTTTATTTGATTATTAATTTTGACCATTGAACTGTAGGGATTCCTTATATATTTTGGAAATTAACCTCTTAGCTATATGGTTTGCAAATATTTTCTCCTATTTCATAGGTGGCTATTACACTCTGCTGCTTGTTTTCATTTTGCTTTTTGTTTTGTTTTGGTTTTTTTTTGCTTTGCAGATGCATTTTACTTTAATATAGTCCCACTTGTCTGTTTTTGCTTTTATTGCCTGTGCTTTTAGTATCATATTCATTAATTCATGACTTAGTTTTGGTAGGGTATATGTTTTGAGGAACTCATCCAACTGTTGGCATGTCATTTTTTATAGTAGTCTCATGACTGCTATATTTATCTGACGTCAGTTGTAATGCCTCTTTCATTTCTGATTTTATTCTTCTGTTATGTAGGCTAAATTGTCCCACTTCACTAAAATCAAGCTCTCCATAATATTCACCAACAAGTTTATATAGAGGATGGAAGGAAGAACATGTCAGTCAAGAAAATAGTCTCTTTGAGGAGGTAGTCATTCTTGAAATGGAGCTATTCATCCCATTCTCTGCCTGACAGAGGTACCAAAATTGTGGTTGACTGAAATTCTCTTCCAATCCATACAGTCAGAACTGTAGAGCAAGGGGCAAGGGAGAAATTGCCGAATTTTCCAGTGAATGGGCTTGCCAGTGAGTCCTATTATATTTCTACAGTGTAGGTCTGCATGTGTATATGCCCCTGAGCCATGAACCAAGAAGACACAAGATTAAACTGTCTTTCTAGTATCCCATTTCAGAAGTCCATCTTCTGTGAAAGAGAGAACTCAGGACATCTTGCCCTCACTCCAAACACGTTGAATGCCCAGAGGAAATACAATGGGATATTTTAAAAGTACATGTAAACTGTACAGCAGCAAAGGGAATTCCCACATTCTAGAAATAAAGAAGAAGATGGCATTATAGAGACAAAAGTGAAGCCACAAAGTTTTGAGGAATATTAAAATGGGCTACTTCCCTTGGGCAAGACTTGTTTAATCTAATAAAAAGTTAGAATGCTGAGCCAAATATTTCCTTTCCTGTTTGGAGCTGAAACTCCAGGGAAGGACAGAGAGTATAAAATAATTTCAAGGACTTCCCTGGTGGCACAGTTGTTAAGGGTCTGCCTGCCAATGCAGGGGACAGGAGTTCAATCCCTGGTCTGGGGTGATCTCACATGCCACGGAGCTACTGAAGCCTGGGATCTGGAGCCCATGCTATGCAACAAGAGGATCCACTGCAATGAGAAGCCCACACACTGCAATGAAGACCAGTCCCCCCTCACTGCAACTAGAGGAAGCCTGCGCACAGTAACGAAGATCCAATGCAGCCAAAACAAAAAAATAAATAAATAAAGAAAAATATGTTAAAACAAATTTTTAAATAAATAAGTAAATAAAAATAAATTCAGCCCTTGGCCTAGTGACATGTCAAATAAGTAGGCTATTCATGCTGGGTAATGTGTGTGGTAAAAAATGATACTGGCAAGACATGAGAAACTCATAATTAGTAAAAGTATACAACATCACAATAGAGTTGTATTTCAGGCAAGGGAAACTCAAAACTTATCCTAATTCTATAGCATGTGAAGCTATGTAGGTAACTCAGAGGACAAAGAGAATCTCATACGTTAGAAAGCCTTAGAAACACCATCTAAATTAGAAGCACAGAAGGAAACAGACTCCATGTTTCAACAAGCTTGTTTCAAGCAGTAGATAAAACAAACACAAGATTTGACACACAAGAAACAGACACTATAATAACATGGGAGATACTTTAAAAGATGTATATTAACATATTCAAAAAGATAAATTAAAAATAGAGTTGATAAAGCAAGAATAGGGCATTTGAACAAGCATTTTAACTTGAAAGGAACAAAGAAAATTCTTATTTAAGAACTCTCTAACAATTGAAATAAATATTAAGAATTGATTGGGTAAATTGTACACAGAGCTGAAAGGGAGAAATCACCCAAATGTGGCACAAGAGCTCACATGTGACCATCAGCAAATTATTGAATCTATATTTTTTTAGATTCTAATGTGATTTTTAATGTAAAGTGCTTACACAGTTCTTGGCACATGTTAAGTGTACAATAATGAAAGCTGTTATGTGTTATTATCAAATGTGTTTCAAAAGATAAAAGGATGGGTAGTGCAGAATAGACCGAGAAGATCCTGCATTAATCTATAATGAGCTCCATTAAGACATAATAGAAAAAATGGGGGCCAGACAATGTTTAAAGTGATTACAGCTGACAGTCCTTCGGAATGGATAATTTGAGTCCTAAGATTGAAGAAACACTAAATATAGACATATCATTGTGATGTTGCAAAAGTAAAGTGGAAAAAAAGATGCTATAAGGTAGAGAGATACTACATACAAAGGAATTACAATTAGAGTACACATCAGCTTTTTCAATGCCAAAGGACAGTGGAATACTTTAATTGTGAAAAGAAAATAGAATTAAATTATACCCAATATGCATCAATTCTTGTCTCTCTGTTATTATTTCGACCTGGAGTTCTTAATCATCTGACCTTGCAACAGGATATGCTGTTGGCCTATTGGAGTGACAATCTTATGTTGACAGGTCCTAAGGTTCAGGGACTAACAGACACTCTAGGTGCCTGGGCAAGACACATGTTTACTGAAGCATGGGACCAAACCCTACAAAAATGCAAAGGCTTGTTTACTCAATGACATTTCTGAGGGTCCAGTGCTCTGTTAAGATTACTCCTCCATAAAGTAAGGAAAAAAAATACTTAGTGGATAGTTGGTATGTTTCCCAGCTGGTATTTTTAATAGGGACCAAAAGGTATAAAATGTTCTCTAGACTACAGGGAAAATAATTGTGGGACTCGGAAACATGGCATTAAGACCAAGGGAACCATTGTACATAGGTTTGCCTTATAGACACTGTGGAATGTTCCAGCATAAAATGATGATAAAGGCTCCCTAGCATTTTGAGGAAGAAACCTCATGCACTTTTCAAAAATAACTAGTTTTAGTTGGGTACTCAAGTACATGTGCAAATATATTAATTAAATTTTATTAATAATATTCAAATATGAATCTCCATAGTATATAAAATATCTACACAAGAGTATTATGAAACAATATGTAACAATTATATACCTATATCTATCTATCTATTTCCAAATCTCATTTAATCATGCAGGAAGATAGTACTGAATTTTAAGGGGATGTTACATAACAGTATCATATTTAGTATGATGTCAATTTATGAAGTACCTGGAACATATTAGCTATGCAATAATATTTACATTGATGAACTAAACAACAAAGTCTTTATGTATTAAAACAATCAAAAGATGTTCTTTCTGAAACATCAATTTCCCTCACTGTGTCCCCTTAGCTTTCTTTTCCAAAGAACAAGCTTTGCTCTGTATGTTTATGTAATTTTTTTTTTCAATATAAGAGAGCATATTTCCTTGCTGTTTCCACCCACTGCAATCTGGTATTCACTTCTATATTCCACTAAAATATTCTGGTAAAGATGTGAAATGATCTTTCAGCATCTACATCCAGGGAGCTGTGAGCAGTCTCATCACGAGTGCTGTCTGTCCCGTTTCACTCTGTAGACCCCCCTCTGCTCCTGGGATCTCTCTCCATGGTTCCTAAGACAGTACCAAATGTCTGAGAGGCCACCTCTTCTCCATCACTTATGTTTTCTCCCCTTCTTCTGACTGTTCCTTTAACCTTAGTAACTTTCATCAGGTACTAACTCTCTGCTTTCCTCCCTCAAGGGTTTTATTTTTCTCTATAGCTACCATTTCAAACCCTGGGTAATTCCCAAATTACATCTCCACTGAGCTGTCTCTTGAAAACGTTTTGATCATCTATTCACTTCATAATCTTGCTCCATCTTTCTCATCTCCAATCTTCGTTAAGTACAATTTCCTCCCCTGACAAGCAAATCAGAAGCAAAAGAGTCATCTCCCTCTTCCCTTCTCTCTGACAGCACACAAAGCATTTTGACTTCACTTCAATTACATTGCTCTCTTCTGTTCCATCCTCCTCTTTCCCACTGAATTTAACCTCCATCATTCTTCCTCTGGAATGCTGCTGCGACCTCTCCTTTAGAAGAGTTACCTTCCAGTCTACTATTACTACTCTGGAATTCACACTACAACTGCTAGTGCAGGAACATTGCAAGTGCTAATCTAACCTTGACATTCTTTGATGTTATCTGAGAATGCTGCTACTGATTTTTTTTAATACTAAACATTTTTGACATTAGGAACATTTTATTTTATTTATTTTTTATTTTTCCTGGACGCACAGGCTCAGCGACCATGGCTCACGGGTCCAGCCACTCCGTAGCATGTGGGATCTTCCTGGACTGGGACATGAACCCGTGTCCCCTGCATCGGCAGGCAGACTCTCAAGCACTACACCACCAGGGAAGCCCCATAGTTTAAATTTTTAATTCAATATTTCAAGTATTTCAACCTATAAGATTTTTTTATGAATGTTCTGTTTTAATTGGATAAATACATATTCCACACTGATGAATCAAAAATTGAAAAGGCCTATAATTTTGCCAATCAAATTGGCAAAACATTCAGTAACTCTGAAGAGGTAGCTTATAATTTTGACTTGTAAAAGAATTTTTAGAAAAAGGGTACTCTGAATGGAGGCAAAAAAGTTGAAATCTTTCCTGTGAAAATATTTTGGCTGAACAACTTACAAGTTTCAATATAAAAATAAGTAGATATACGTTTTTATTTGTATGTCTATTTACATGTTTTATTACATGTTTATTTGTTATTAGCATGTTTCAATATGAAAAATAACTAGATTTGAGAATAATGTCCATTTAACAGAACTTCTTCTGAGCTTACTAGGCATTGACAGCTCTAGAAAAAGTGGTTTCTCAGTTCAAAACCTTATAAATTTCAGCAAAATTTTATATGAAGAAAAGAATTATATAGAACAAGTTTTAACTTCATTTTAACTGTAACATACAAGTGAAAAGAAAATTGTTGTTCATTTTTTAAAATTAAAATCACTGCTATTAAGACTGCATTGGGAAAACATCCTCAGAAAATACTATGGAATGTATATTAAAGTTTGTTTTAGTAAATTATAAATTATACAAATATATCAATATATCAAGAATAATTTGTTTATGCTATTTTAAGTGTTTACCTAATAATTTATTCCATTTTGCTTTAATTTACATGAATATGGATTGTTTTAAATAAATATTTTATGTTTTTTTGTTTATGAGGGAAGTATGTTATATGTATACTATGAATAATGGAAAACAAGTTTATTGGTCAATACCATATTTTAAAAGATTTATATGAATTCAACTTTTTGGGTGTCCCCTTACACAATTAAAGCTGTTGCTGTTTGGAAATAATTTATGTGATCACACGTCTTAGGATCTGAAATTTTATGGGCAACCTAGAATCCAGGCTTGCTGCATTGTTGGTGAGGATTGTTTACTTCCAGTTCATTCTTACTGCGTCAAATTTCCAACCCCAAATGGCAGTATTTGAACAAAGGTCTGGGACCCAGTTTCTATTCATCTGCTTTCAGAAGTGTCATCTTGCTTCATTCTTGTATTTTCTTAGATTGCGGTGTTCTTAGATTTCACTATCTTTTTAGCTTCTTGACGTTTTTCAAAAGATATATTTTAACATATGTTCATAGATAATTTTTCTTTTTTGTTTCAAGGAAATATTTGGCTTGAAGTTCTTAGTCTGCCCTTATGAGATACTTGGCATTGAACTGGAAACCAAATCTATTAAAACCACACACACACTACAAAAACTCTTTCTATACTTTGAGTAATAGTGTTGCATAATTTAAACCAAGACTCAGATCATTTGATTCTTGCTTCAACATATTATTTTTAGTCACCACCACTTTTAAGTTTAATTGGGTGTTCCTTAGGAGAGTATAGTAATCAAATATTAATTCTTACTTTCATTTGATTCTACATAAATCTCATACATGTGAATTAATATTCTTGAAGGTTGAAGAAATAGGTTGAAGTGGCATATGATTTTTCTTATCAAAATATAATGGTTGTATGGAGAAATATTTCTTATTATTTATAAACTTTTACAAATTAACTCAATTTAATCTAAATAACCTGGTGGCAAAATAAAACAAAATGTCATCTATGTGGCCATGTAGAACCCTGAAAAATGACTAACTTACCAAAATAATAAGTATGTAATTTAGGAACATCCTATTCATTTCAAATATGCTGCTCTTCTTACCTATTCATATTTGTTTTAATGAAGTAATCTATGACAAAATCTTTTTAAAAACAGTTAAGTACTAGAGACTACAAAAAACTTGCTTAGCTATGTTTTTTTCTCTCTAAATAACCTAATTTAACATTTACTGAACAAAAATTGTACATGAGGTAACATGTTCTTCCCCAAGTTCTGTGGTCCAATAAGCCTAGAGCACTCTTTGCTTAAAGGTAGTTAAATATATTTCTGTGTCATGAAATTGTTTAAAACCTTCAGTATGACCACATGCTGTACTTATCTCCAAAGGAAGAAATAGAGTAGGCACAGGTACACAAATTTATTTAATCACAATCAAAAAATTTTCTGTCATTTCTGGTATAAGAATTGTTCATTTTATTCCCTACTTAGAATATCTGGGAACTTCTCTGGTGGTGCAGTGGTTAAGAATCCACCTGCCAGTGCAGAAGACATGGGTTCAAGCCCTGGTCCAGGAAGATCCCACATGCGGCAGAGCAAATTAGCCCATGCACTACAACTGCTGAGCCTGGGCTCTAGAGCTTGCAAGCCACAACTACTGAAGCCCACGTGCCTAGAGCCCGTGCTCCACAACAAGAGATGCCACCATAATGAGAAGCCCCCACACCACATCAAAGAGTAGCTCCCATTCGCCACACCTAGAGAAAGCCCATGAGCAACAAGAAAAACCCCAAAAAGCAAAAAAAAGGGAGGGATATCTGGAATGCAGTAAATAATTGTGAGACTTGGAGAGAAGCTAGAATTTGGCCCATATTAAATAGAGTAATGGATCAATAGAAACAAACTCAGAGATAGTCCAGATGTTGAAAATGAAATGATCAGACAAGGACTATAAAATATTTATCAAAATATTTTAAATGATTTAGTTCATAAAATGTAAGGATACATAATTAAATGTGAAATTTTAGTGGAGAGATGAAAACTATGTAAACATTGACTTTGAAGAGATTGCAATGGAAACTATTCAAACTAAAACCTAAACAGAAATAAGTACCAAAAAAAAAATACTTCTAGGAACTATGGATATAACACAGGTTTAATTATAATCCTAGAATTAAAGAAGTGAGTGAGAGGAGAGAAGAAACTTATGAAAAGATAACACCAAGAGTTGTCTAAAATGGATGAAAGACAGAAACTGACAGGTTAGAAAAGGTCAGAGAAATCTAAATAAAATAAAGACAAAGAAAACCACCCCTAAGCATATCAGAGTAAAATTGTTGAAATCAAAGAAAATGAAGAAAAAAAAAAAACACTACATACAGAGGAACAATGACTCCCAAAAGATAGTGGCATATTATTAAAGAAAAAACAAACAAACAAACAACAACCTAGAATTAAATAAGGAGGAAATATTAAGTTCAAAATATATGCAAAATAAGGGCTTCCCTGGTAACGCAATGGTTGAGAGTCCGCCTGCCGATGCAGGGGACATGGGTTCATGCCCCGGTCCGGGAAGACCCCACATGCCATGGAGCAGCTAGGCCAGTGAGCCATGGCCGCTGAGCCTGTGCCTCCGGAGCCTGTGCTCTACAATGGGAGAGGCCACAACAGTGAGACGACCGCGTACTGCAAAAAAAAAAAAAAAAAAAAAAAAAATATATATATATATATATATATATGTGTGCAAAATAAAGATCTTTTCAAATGGACAAAGGTGAGGGAGTTTACCTTTAGACCACCTGTCCTACATGAAAGAAAAGATTTAAGTGGAAGCAAAGTCATACCAGATGGAATTCCATATCTACAGGGAGAAATGAAGAGCACCAGAAAGAATAAATATGTGGGAAAAAGTAAAGTAAATAAATTTATCATTATATAGTTTCTCTCTTTCTCTCTTTGAAAGAATTAAGACACAGTGTCTCACACTGTACTATTCAATTTGTATGAAGTATACAGTATAGACAGAACACAGATTGTTCATTGCTGGGATCTAGGGGAAGGGAATGAATGGGGAGAAATAGCTTTTAATGAGTAAAAAGTTTTACTTTGTAGTAACAGAAATATTTTAGAACAAGATAGAAATGATTTGTACAACATTGTGAATGTAATTGATGTCACTGTACATTTAAAAATTGTTAAAATGGAAAATCTTGTTTTATATACGGAGAGATAGATAGATTGTACCACAATAAAAAGAAAAAATACATTTTATGTAAAAAGAAAAATAGTTGATTATAAAAGTTTGGGAAAGAATATATCATGAAAACACTATATATAAGAAAGAGTTTATGGCTTTATTAATAACAAAAAAATAGAGTTTAAGACAAAGAGTATTACCAGAGATAAAGAAAGGCATTTTGCATAAATCAAAGGGTAAGTCATCAAGGAGAAAATACAATTCTAGATGCAGATGTACATAATAACAATTCTTTAACATACATAGCACAAAAATAGAACTAAAATGTGAAATTGACAGATATACAAACTATCTGGCTCTTTTAAGACTACTATCTTAGAAATTGATAAAATAAGTAAAACAAATCTTTAAAGATATAGAATATTTGGACAGTATATTAAGCAAAACACTACAATAATAATGATGGAATACATATTCTTTTCAATTGCACACAGATGCACAAATAAAATTCAAAGATTGGGTCATAAAAATAGTATCTATGAATTTCTAAGGCCCAAATCCTATAATATGTTTTCTTACCACAATAGTTTAACATAGTAATCTATGAAAATAATAAATTAAAAAAGAATATTTGTAAGCTATGCAATTTATCTCTACTCTTAATTATCAATAGATCATACAAAAATTAAAAGAGAAATTTAAAAATATTTTGCATTGAATGGAAATAAAAACAAAACATAAACGTTTGTTATTTACTTTCATACTGTTATTTATGGGATATTTTTAAGATGAAGCACCTACATTAGAAAACAAGAAACGTGAAAAATCAATGTTCTAAGCTTCACCCTTAAGAAAGAGAAAATTATGGGCTTCCCTGTTGGTGAAGTGGTTGAGAGTCCGCCTGCCAATGCAGGGGACATGGGTTCGTGCCCTGGTCTGGGAATATCCCACATGTCGCAGAGTGGCTGGGCCTGTGAGCAATGGCCGCTGAGCCTGCGTGTCCAGAGCCTGTGCTCCGCAACGGGAGAGACCACAACAGTGAGAGGCCTGTGTACTGCAAAAAAAAAAAAAAAAAAAAAAAAAAAAAAAAAAAGAAAATTATGATCAAATTAAGTGTAAGTAAATAGAAAAAAAATAGTAAATATAAAACCTGAAACTAATAATATAGAAATAAATAATTAGAAGAGAAAAATCAACAGTCAAAACCTCTTCTTTGAGAGGATTAATAAAATTGATAGGGCCTAGCAAGGCTAATCAAGGGGAAGAATAAATAAATATTAATTTTTAAATCAGAAATTTTAAAATTGTGAACATCACTACAAATCTTACAGTCACTAGAGAGATTAGTGTTTTAAGAACACATTTATGTCATTAATTCTGCAAGTAACTAAAATTGACACATTTTTTAAAAGCACAACCTATACAATAAAGAATTTATTCCCCATGAAGAAAACTAGACACAAATGATTTCACCAGTTTGTTATCAAATATTTAAAGAAAAATGATAGTAATTTTGATGGGTAATTTTACGTGTCAATCTAACTGGCTGTGTGGTGCCCAAATTAAACATTATTTCTGAGTGTGTCTGTAAGGGTATTTCTGGATAAGATTAGCACTTGGATTGGTGGACTCAGTAAAGTACATGGCCCTCCCCACTGTGGTTGGGCATCATTCAGTCCATTAAGACCCTGAATGAAACAAAGACAGAGGAAGGAGGAATTTGCCCTTTATCCTGCCATACTGTTTGAGCTGGGACATTTCATCTCAACTTCTTGGACCCTCAGACTGGGATTTACACCATCAGCTCCCCTGGTTTTCAAAACTTCAGACTCAGACTGTATTATGCCACTGGCTTTCCTGGATCTCAGTTTGCAGATGGCAGATCTGGGGATCTCGGCCTCTTTAATCATGTGGGTCAGCTCTTTATAATAATAGATCTCACTATAGATGATTGATAGATAATAGATAGATAGTCAGATGATAGATAGATATATAGATAGATAGATAGATAGATAGATGATAGATAGATAGATGATAGATAGATAGATAGGGTCAAAGAAATACCACTCAAACCTCATTGAAATATTTTACAATCACCAGAGTGATTCTAAAAAATGGAGTTAGAAAAGCAAACTCAAACAAACAAACAAACAAACAAACACACACACACACACATACAAATCCAAAATACTAACTCATAAAATATAGCAAGAACAATCCTGGGAAACATTTTACATAGAATACTGGGATAAATATATTAGTGCAAAAGAACTTCTTTTGGTTATGTAGTGGGTAAACATAAAAATATGAAAAAAATAGTCACACAATCCATTCTATCCAGTAGTTATACATGACTTCTTATTCTTCAGAGGCCACTAAAATGTTTAAAGTGTATATTTAAACCTAGATCGTGTACTGGAAGGTGAGAACTTCCAATTAAAAAAGAATAAAGAAGGTGGAAGGACTAGGTTCTCTAACAAATCTTCAGAGGGTTTTGCACAGCAGAAGGGGAGAGGAAGAGTGATTCTGTGAGTCATTGTAATTCCAAGTATCACTCTTTTAAATTTAGGAGAGAGGATGGAATATAATTTAATAAGCACAGAGCTGTCATTCAAAATGTCAATTAAATTGAAATATGTAAAGAATTTATCTCATTCATGTCAAGTCACATATTCATGCCTCGGGGCAATAGGTTTATAGATTACTACTTGATTTATATATTCTACAGAGGGTATTAATGGGTAAAGAGACAATCAAAATGGACCAACACCATTTAGAAATAAGGCAAATGAAAAACTGAGTGTGAAGGAACTCTCTCCTAGATTTCTTGATCCCCAGTGATGTTGATTTTTGGTTTTCAAAGATAACTGTAAAAACTCAGAGTGATTCCTTCATGTTCTGGAGCGAATGTCTTAATAAAAATTGTTTAATAAATACAGCATATTATTATCACTATTATTTGTAGAGCAGTGGTGGCAGTTACAATGGTATTAGAAGCAGTAACTCAGATTAGTGGCTGATTAAAACAGGCTAAAAGAAAATAAAGCATGTGGCATGGTAGTACCCCTAGTCTTTCTGCTAGGTAGAAGATAATTGCACACCATAAGCATACAGACACTTGGAGGACAGATATACAGAAATTCATTTTTAATTGTTACTTTAAAATATTCTATGAAATTTGCAATTAAATCACGCTAAAAGTGTGACAGTCATGACTTCTTTTTCGTTTATCTTATATTCCCTTTCCCCTTTTCCTATGCACCAGTTTTTTCTCTATTCTTAACTTTCACTCTACTTTTCTTTTGTAATATTTTAAAACTTTGTTCCTGTTTACTTTTTAAAATTTTTTGTCTTTATTTTCAAATTTTATTTATTGGTCACTGTATCTACAATTTTAAGCATTTCATTTAGGAGGAACCAGTTTCAATTATGAACATGCAGCCTAGAGGAGAAAATATTCAAATACAGTGAATAACCAAGATTTGACAAGGTTTGAGATTCTGGGTCTCTGAAGGTCATGCTCCTGCAGAAGGAACAAGTACAAAATCAAATACTGGTGAAGCCAATCATTATACCCTAGTTAGGAAAACAATGCAGCTAATAATTATTTTGAAGTGCAGTTGAGCGTGATCTCCCTCCAATAAGCATGGTTTTATTACAAATCTTAGCTCTACTATTTTGTAGAGGTTTGGGTTCAGGGAGTTTCCTTAATTGCTCAGAGATTGAAAAATATTATAATAATTATAGAACGTGGAAATGATATTCCCCTATTGACCTCATAAGATTGTTTTTGTAAGGGTAAGGAAAAATAGTACGTAGGAAAGTAGTTTATAATCCGTAAAGCACTCTACCAGTGTAAAAGAATAAGGTAAAGAGAAATAAAAGTGTATTACGTTTTTTTGGTGCTCTCCACATAATTTCCCAGAAAAATACAGAGTAATATATTACACAAACTGCCATATACATCATTGGGCTTATAATTTTTTAAAGCTAAGTCAATTCTATGTTCAGTAAAAGGTGGAGTTTTGAATTGGAGAATGACATTCTCTTGGGTTTTGGTTTATTTAACATGAAGTGTTCACTTACCATAATTGAATTTATTTTAAATTTGAGGATCTATCTTTTTTACTGCACATTGAACCTTACTTCAGATATGTTGAAAATCCAAATTATATGTATATACACATGTGTGCATGCACACACACACACATGCTGCACAATTGACCCAATATGATCTTAATAATTAAACTAGACATATAAATGATGTATATAATACTTGGGTGCACTGGAAGAAATTCATATAGTTTTCTATATGAAAATATATAGTTTTAGTATATAGTTTATAGTTCAGTATATAGTTTTCTCTTTTCTGTCCAGTGGTAGTAGTGGGTTATGAAAGGCATTCATTTTGTGTTATCCAGTCTTTTACACATTTACAAGGTTGTAAAATATTCTGTGTGTTGAAACAGAATTTTTTCTCTTTTAGATGAGAGTTGATGTGTTCATGTATTGAAATCATGAAATTTAATGTGCAAATTTTCTGTATCATAAACAATTGAGGTATATGATCACTTTGGAATTGTGAATAAGGGATATATAAATATTCGTATTAGTTCTGTTTTTTCCGTTTTGGCTGAACCCTTTCTGTGCAGGTGAAGGGCACTGACCACTGTTGTTTAGGAGGACACCCAGTTGCAATCTTCACTTTTCCTTCCCGCTGGTTCCTCTCATTATCCTTTATGGTGACTTACTATCTCCTTAGAACATGCAATCAATGAAGGCCTCTTTATTCACAAGAATAATATGATGCAATGCTAGGCAATCACACGTCTTGAAGGAAAGGCAACTTCACAGTTTTTTTAAATATCAAAAATGTGAAAAATTTCAAAACTAACCCTTCTCTCTAATATGTTTAATACAGGAAACTTTATTATGGGCAGAACCTGAACATCCTTGATATACACCAGAAGAAAGTTCTACCCTCCTCCTCCATGCTATTAACACTGATAGGGATAATAATTATAGTATTATTAGGATGCTCAATACTGCATATGTTTCAGACCAGAGTAATTTTCTTTTAAATCCACTCATCTATGTATGTATGTATAATAGCTTTCTTCCAAGAAATTCAAAGTCCCACACTTAACTCTCTCACTGATTATCAAAATGAGCCTTTAAAAATAGATCATGCTTAGAAGTGAAAATAAAAACCATAGGAAGTATTTACATATCAGCTAAGTGAAATGTAGCGTTTTAACATGCTGGTGGCTACAGCTACCGTATTGCCTTTTTGTAGTAGGAATAAGAGAAGAATAATTACAGTGCACTTGTCCTCTAATCTGTTTTTGGGATGTTTGCAATGCTACACAATTAAATATTTGGAAGTGGCACACTAAATATAAAGTGACCATTAAATAAAGAATAACACATCACTAGGAATCTCTGCAAGATTAAAAATAGCATTTGGGTATTTGAACGTAGGTGATCAGTTTGGTGATTGCCTCTCTTCCTTCTGCCAATTTCATATTATATAATATACAGCCATTGTGAAATAAAACAAGAAAAATTTCAGAAAAATATGAATTTTAACAGTTTTTAAATTATTCAATATATAAGTGGTCAGGAGACTTTAGAGAACTGATCAAGAACAGAGTTGGTGGCAGAGTCTTATCTGATATGGAGATTTAATTTTTTTTCAGTATGCATTCAATAAAAATTAGATTAAGCAAGTGAACTTCCAGAGGCTATTTTTTTTTTTTTTTTTTTTTTTGCAGTACACGGGTCTCTCACTGTTTTGGCCTCTCCCGTTGAGGAGCACAGGCTCCAGATGCACAGGCTCAGTGGCCATGGCTCACGGGCCCAGCCGCTCTGCAGCATGTGGGATCTTCTCGGACCGGGGCACGAACCCTTGTCTCCTGCATCGGCAGGTGGACTCTCAACCACTGCACCACCAGGGAAGCCCCAAAGGATTTTATATAGGACTGAAATAAGTTCCCGACTCCCTCTCAGATCGTTTTGTGGTCAGTGGAGTATCCCTTGATAATATATCTAGATATTGGCTGATATCTGCCAGGAGAGTAGTTAAACTCTTGGAGCAGCTTCTCAGTGGGTCTATGATTTTTAAGTCACTGTGTAATGGAGTGTATTACCATTTACCATAGATGAGATAGCCTGTCTGCCAGCCAGGGAGCTATTTAAAGTTATATATAGGTCAAATGAGCCAAGAAGAGCAAAGGAAGATCAAGAATACTGAATATCTCAAGAACCGAAAGATCAAAATATTTTAGATACCAGGTGATTTCTTCCAATGCTTGTTTTTAATCTAGTGATTAAATTGATTGTGAATCACTTAATGCATTAAGAAAAATATATTTCAAGGGCATGCATTCTCCCTCTTGAATCAACCATATGGTGTACAGATCTTATTTCTACAAATGTTTTTATATATTACTAGTCCTACTTACTAATGAAAGGTTCCTTAGTAGTTCCAATTTCCACCTCTGGAATCAAATTATGTTTTCATATTATTAAGAATCACTAATTCTGAGTTATTTTTCATAGCCAGTTACTATTCATTTGCCAGTTACTATCTAAAGATGCTAAATAAATTATGTTAAATTATGAAAAGAACATATTTCATCTGTCTTTCCAAAGGCACCTTTACTATTAGGAGCTCTGTACTAACTTGCAAAATATGATAATGTTTGATACAGAAGGAATTGAAGGATTTAAAACAGGAAATACTTTACTTTCTTATTCTACAGTTAAGTAGTCTGAAAATGAGGAAAAGGAAATTACATTTTAAAATTATATAAATAACTCTAGCTTTAGACCAGATGAACACTGGTATTTAAGATATTATAAATATATCTCTAATTAGGGATTTTCCATTTACCTTACAATAATTTATCAAAGACACATGCTATTAAATGTTCCTTTCATATTCAGTTATACAACTTATTTTATTGTTAATCATTCTATTAAAATAATTTTGAGTGAATGTTTAATAGGAGAAAAGCTAGTAAATATTTAAAATGAAAAAACTATTAAAAAAACCTCCACATAAGAAAGGTATAGAATATTTAGCAAATGTTAAGCAAAATCTGTTGCTCTAAGTATAAGACCACTTCCCAACAAAGAATGGCAAATCCTGCATTAGGGGCTTGTCAGTCTTGTATCCAGCATTCTGAAGACCAGTTTTAAATGAGCTGTTTACTCTTTCAGTTTCCATTTTTTGCTACTATCTCTGCTTATAAGTAAAATGCTTTCAAATTATTAATTGAAACATAATAAAGCCTTCAGAAAATCACACAACTCAAGTTCCTATCATATTTGGAAAGACCACCTCTCTACTAACCCTTAACTCTCTGTCACATATTCTATAAAATCATGGTTTATACAAGCTTTGGTCACTAGAGGAGAACAAGTCTGATTTCAAATGTTATATCATATTTAATATTTGAATATTTATAATAGCACCTAATTGGAAACTATACATTGTTAAAGGATCTAAATTAACTATGATTACTTTATAATACTGGATATGATGTAGCTTTTTAAAAAAATGAGTGATATAGGTAACTTAGAAGGCTCATATTTGTAAAGACATATAGCACTCTGCCAGGTACTATAGTGGGACAGAATAATGGGAGCATGTGTGTAATATATATATTAAATACATATGTATAATATTTATGTATGCATAGTTATAGACAGATATGCATGTATACTATAACACTATATCATAATATGGTTAATAAACCTCAAAGAATAGTGTAGACAGATTTTAAATCAGCAGCAGAACTTGTATCTGGAGAATGGTATAAGGAAACATTACTCACATCTCTCATAGTTGATTTCTAAATATGTATATTTTGTGTATTGAACACTTACTACAAACGAAAAATACACATAAATCAAGTGATAGTAATATTCAACTTAAAGTCAACTTTTTGCATAAATAGTATGCAACTATTTAATCTGCTGTGCCTTCATTTTTTTAAATCAATTGTATATCTACATTAAAATAGATGTTAAATCTTTTAAAGTTGCTGTATTACGCCTATATATTTACTGATAATTTAGAAACTAGACTCAAAATCAACATCAGATTCTGCCCCTATCTTTGGTGAACTGATACAATTTGCTTCAGTTCTCATTTAGACAGCTACACCCAGAACTCTTATTAAAATCTTACTTAAAGTACCCTAACCCATGTTATGTCTCTCCCTTACTCCACCTGACATCTACTCAGTTGTTTAAACCAGTACACTGATATCGTCCTAACTCCTACTATTTATGACTTTCCATATCCATTAATCATCAGAGCCATTCCATTCTCTCAACTTTATACATTTTTTTTCCTATCCCCTCTGTCTACCCTATTCTAAGCCAACATCACTTCTTATCTGTGAATGGAAACTGAAATAGCCTCTATGTCCTTTAATCCTGCTCTTTCTCAACCGTTTTTTATACTGTACATGGAGTGAAATATTTAAATGCAAATTAATCCTGTCCCTTTCCAACTTGATACTTTTGATTTTAATTCTATTGCCTTTAACAAGGATCAGCAAATATTTTCTGTAAATGACCAGATGGTAAATTTTTAGGCTTTTCAGGTTGTGTGGTCTTTGTCATAACTGCTCCATCCTGATGTTATAGCACAAAGTAAATCATAGGTGACACATCAACCAACAGCAGTGGCTGAATTCCATGAAAATTAGTTTACAAAAGCAGATGGCATATGGATCTGTCCCATGGATTGTATTTTCCCTATTCCTAGGCTCAAGGAAAAAGCTCAAAGTTTTGACCATTGCTTATAAGTTTCTGCATTTCTAGTGACTATTTCATGTTATTTTCTCAGTGTGGAACAGTGTTCCTGCAACTGCTTCTAAAGAAGCAAATTCCGTTTTTTATTTTTATTTTTTTCAGTCTTAACCTAAATATCAATTTCTCAGAGAAGGCTGTCCTGTCCCCTTTTTAGGTAACATGTTCCTGTGGCATTTGGTATTTCTCCTCACTTCCATGTCATCGTACTTATCTCAGAAATACCATAGTGCAGTGGTTGGGTGAATGGAGCCACACTTCTTGGTTCAAAGCCTGGCTCCATCACATTCTGGGCGTGTGATTCTAACCCCTGTATGTTTACTCATTTAGAAAATAGAAAAGATAACAGTACTTTAAAATATGTTATAAGGGGGTTTCGCTGGTGGCGCAGTGGTTGAGAGTCCGCCTGCCGATGCAATGGACACGGGTTCCTGCCCCGGTCCGGGAAGATCCCACGTGCCATGGAGCGGCTGGGCCCGTGAGCCATGGCTGCTGAGCCTGTGCATCCGAAGCCTGTGCTCCACAGCAGGAGAGGCCACAACAGTGAGAGGCCTGAGTACAGCAAAAAAAAAAAAAAAAAAAAAAAAGACGTTATAAGGATTAAAAGACTTAACATATGTAAGGTATTTAGCACAGTGCCTGACACAGAGTAAATACTAAATGACTATTTTAATTAGTTTTCCCGCTTCCCACTAAACCGTCAACATTAGACGGTAAAAGTTATATGTCTCCCGTTCACTATTCTTTCCCAAGGATATGTAAGTCAGAATATATACTATAAACAGAGAATTAACAAATGGAGTACATCAAATATTCAACCATTATACAAATATTCTTGATCCCTTTAGTATTTTCTCATGGTATAATTGTTTATATATCTGATTTTCTCTGCTATATTGTCTAGAGTCTAGAGTCCAGAATATAAACTCCATGAGGGCAAAGACTACTACATTTAGAACTGTATAACCAAACAGTAGTTGATTAATGAGCTTACCTATAATAGGCACTATATTTTCTTCATTATTACACGTCAAGAACTTAGCACAGTGACTCCAGAGTAAATATCCAAAACCTGTTTGATGAATAAATGAAAATAAATGTTTGTTTAGTACCCAGTAGGTTTGGTTTGAAAAAATGACAAATCAAACATTCTACACTTAAGAAACTCATAATTTGGCCTATCCTTTGAGACCTAAAGTATGAAATTTATATTGTATCTGTATTAAATTTTATTATGAAAATGAAGCAGCTATCAATCCAAGAGATTAAAAGTGATTGAATGTTTTTAGGCTGTAGAAATAAGATGCTTGGTCACTTAGATGGTGACTAGATCATCTAAATTTATAAGATCCACAAATTAAAGAGTGAGTCTTCTTTAAGCAGTTTGTAAATATTATTTTACACCTGAGATATAATCTTCCTATTAATATTTTACTGGTCTTTTTACTACACTCTCATGTAATATTAGAGACGATTTTCATTTGTTAGGATGATTTTCATGTGACATTCTGAACCTAACTAGTCTCTTGCTCTTCAGCTATGTGAAAGGAAAACAACTTGCTTGAAGACTAAATAAATTTTTATAGAAATTTAGTTTTTGTTATCTTTGTTACAGCTTTTCTTCTCTTTGTCATGATTACTTGGAGATCTGATTGCTTAGCTAATAACAGTCTGGCTAGACAAGGAGTTTACTAAAATTTGATACTGATGGAAATACCAGGTTTACATTTTTGTTTTCTGGGGTTTTTTGGCCACACCAAGCAGCTTGAATGATCTTAGTTTCCCACCCAGGTATTGAACCCAGGCCCCAGCAGTGAAAGCACTGAGTTCTAACAACCGGACCACCCAGGAATTCCCAAGCTTTGAATTTTTTGAATGAAGACTTCCTCTAGTTGTACAGCACAATATAGCATATTCTATGAATAAATATGTAATACATTTTTCTAATAGTCTTAAAATCACCCTTAACTAATTCAATAATCTCCTCTTTCTCTAATGTTGCTAAAATATGGTAACAAATACATCACAGTTTTTTGCTGTTTGAACTTGTTATTTGACATAATTTCAAATGTAAAAAAAAATGCAAGAACTAAAATAGTACTAAGAACTTCTGCATACTCTTTACTCAGATTTACCAAATGGTAACCTTTTACCACATTTGATTTATTGTTTGCTTTGCCTCTTTCTGTGGCTCTGTGTTTCCTTATATTTGAAGTTAAGCTGCATACCTCATGGCCCTTTCCCCGAAATACATCAGTTTGTAATTTTTAGGAATAGCAATATATTTTTTCTAAAACCACAGTATAGTTATCCATTCAAAATCCAATATCCAATATTGATTCTAGTGTGTTATCCAAATTCCATTTTTGTCAGTTGAAGCTATAATGCAGTTTATTATATATTTTCCCTCTTCTGTATAGGATTCAGTCTGGGAGATGTGTTGCATTTAGTTGTCCTGTCACTTTGGCTTCCTGTAATGTGTAATATTTCCACAGCTTTTCTCTGTCTTTCATGAAATTGACGTTTTTGAATAGTGCTGTTTCCTCCTCATTTTAAAAAATAGAGCATTTTCCATGAGGGGTTTGTACAATATTTCCTCATGATTATGATCAGGTTAAGTATCATGGCTGGAATCTGATGAGTTGTTTTTTGTTCTTTTCAGGGCGTCACATCTGAAGCCACATGATGTCCATCTCTCCTCACCAGTGATGTTAATTCTGATGAGTTTATCAAGGAATCGTGTGATTTTTTTCACCATATTTATAGATTATTTTTCCCTTGCAACGAATTAGCAGTTTTAAGGGAGACATTTTAAGAAGATGAAGATAGCCTATTCCTCATCATAATTCCCCCCTAGACATAACATCCATTGATGATTCTTAGCTCCACTGGTGATTACATGATCCACTCAATATGGTGGTTACATAGTGTTGGTTTTTCAACATTAGTTATCCCTGCCTCTTCCCCAGTTGTATATTTATATTCCTATAGATTGGTTGATTGATTATCTTTATGAACTCACACATCTGTGTTATTTTTAAATATGTACATGTAATTAACATATTGAATTATTTTGCTCCCCAAGTTGTCCCAGATTTGACCAATAACATGCCTCACTTTATTATTATTAATACTATTATTATTACTTAATAATTTTCTAGTATAATATTCCAAGCGCATTTTGTACAAACCCTGATATAACCCTGTAAGATAAATTTCTCTTAGAATCTCTAGTTCTTTTTAGTTGAAAATAGTACTAGTGACTAAGATCAGGTACAAGATGAGCTAATTGCTCTTAGAGTGTGTATCATTGTTACTTGGTCCTTTCAGAGGACAGAGCTTGAAAATATATGGATACATATGTATATATATAAATACATATTTGCATCACTCTTACAAATGTATATAAGCCATGCTTATACACAAATATGTATATAAATATGTGTACATATGCATACATAAAATTATGCATAGACGTATTTAGAAATCATGAGTTTCATTGATACCTTCAATTACAGTGTATCATCCCATTTCCTACATTGCATATTTGTCATCTAATTTTTCCTCAGAGTGAAACTTGCCTCCCCAAAGTATCAACACATTTCATCTTTCGCTCAATCCTATAATATGTCTAAAATCGTTTCAGATTTCTTTGTCCATACCACTACAAAAAATAAACCTACTAAAAACATTTCAAGATTTGTTTGCAATTCCACTCCCACCAGAGTCTTAAGATGTATTGTCAAATAATAGGTCCTTAAATTTCCTGGTTATTTTCTTTCTTCCTTCATCTTTACCTTCTTCCTTCTCTTTCCCTCCCCCCCTCTGTCTTTCCCTCTTTCTCTCCCTCCCTTCTCTTTATTTCTCTGTCTCTTTCTTTTCCCTTCAGTATGGTTATGGTATTAATTTGAAATACATCTGAATACATTTAAGTTAGTTTTCATTTCTACATGTATATCCTTTGCATTATTGATTGAATTGAACTTTTATTCACAATTTAGAACATTAACATGCTTACAAAAGTCAAAACAAAATAAAAATCAATATCTCTTCTACCATGTTTCTCCCAACCCCTGGTGTGTAAACAATTTAATGCTTACCTGTACTTCTTTTGTAAAGAGAAGCACACTCTGCTATCTTATTTTTCTTTTGCCTTTTATACAAAGGATATTTATATGAAGGTGTATATATATATATATATATATATATATATATTTATATATTTATAAAAGAGTATTTACTTTTACTTGAGATTATCTCCTATAACTAAATCCGTATCAGTTCACAGACATTCATTTTGTACAGCTGCTAACTATAATTTTACATTCAAAATTACGTGTATGTACCATAGTATATCTACTCAATCTCTTATGATAGTTTTCCAATATTTTGCAATTACAAATAATGTTCTGCTGATGCATGTGATTTTTGTATTGGTTGAGTTGTATAATCAAGATACATTCCTCTAAGTGGGATAGCTGAGTAGAAAGTCAATGGCATATTCAATAATCTTAGCTTTGTTAGCTATTGCCAGGTTCCTCTCCAAAGGAATTGTATCAGTTTTCATCCTTGTCTCACAAAGTACATGAGTGCCTGATTTCTCACAGCCTTGCCAATTCTCCAGCTTCTGCTGTTTTGCTAATCCGGTGGGTTAGAAATGGAATTTCAGTGTACTTTTTATGGCATTTCTCTCATTATGAGTGAAGTTGAATATCATTTCATATTTTTAAGGGCTGTGTGTGTGTGTGTGTGTGTGTGTATAGTGGATTGTCATTGTCTTTTCCTTATTTTCTAGATTTTTGAATATTTTAATCTCAATTTTTAAACTGCTCATTATATATTTGTGATAGTAATCATGTAACTGTGATATATGCTGCACATACTTTTCTTTTGGTTTGTTCATTGTCTTTTGATTTTTCTCCTGGCAATTGTTGCCACAGAAAAGTTTTCTTTCTTTTTAGTTAATTAAGTCAATCAATCTTTTCCTTTCATTGCATTTTAGTAATAGAAAGCCTTTCCCTTTACCCAGCTTATAGTAAAAAATAATAAAAAAAAATAAAGTTCACATCACTGATCCATGTGTTTTTTTCTTGTGTATTGTGAAAATAGTTTTAACTTTTTCCAAAAAACATTCATTGTTTCCAACATCAGTTTTCCAAAAACGATCTTTGTTCTAGTAATTTGATATATAATTAGTTATCTTATAATATATTTAAAAAATTTGTTGTTGGCTCTATTTCTTTTCTTTTCTACTTGTTACTTCTTTTCTACTCCATTGACCTTTCTGTCATTCATGTTCCTGTTTTAATTGTGATGGATGTGTAGTATGCTTTTATACTATTGTTTTCCTAGCTATTTGACATCACACTTTTTTAAACTTGAAACATAAAAAGTTACATTTATTTATAATTTCTCCTAATGCTTAAACATCTCATGGTTTCTGTGACCTGTCAATCTAAACTATTCCTTATATATTTACTATTTTATTAGGTCTTATTTTTCCCATTCACACTATGTATCAACACACATAGTTATATGTTTGTGTTGGAGACCATTTTCTTGGTGTCTAACTTCTTGCATACCATAGTCCCTTGGTAATGGCAATTATGTTGGAGGAGAAACAGTACAAAAGGCAGTGCATGGAAGGTGCCATACACAGCAGAGAAAACTTGTACATGGCACTCCAATAAAAAAGTCATAGCTTGGTGGAGGTAAGGATTCGACAATAACAAGTAAGGGAAAGAGTCAATGAAACATGCTGTAAGATTTGCAGAACTGAACTTTCTGTCATTTATATGCAATAACACGTTTGGGAAGGAAGAGTGGAGAATGGGTCAGAGGCCCTACTGAGGTAATGAAAGTACAGGAAGTCAGAGAGTGGATATCATGGGGAGTGAAATGAGGTGTGAATTTTTGAGAGATTGCCATCACCAAGGATATCCAATGCAGCTTTATACTCTCTGTGTCCTTTCCAAATTCAACTTGGTCACTGCCTCTGATACAGTTTAAGAATGCAGTATTGCAGAACAAAACACAGTTTCCAATATAACAACAACAAAAAATCCAAATAACAAAGGTATAGCGGGTCTAGGGAAAATAAGTCAATAGAAAAAAATTGATTTGGAAGAAATATATTAAAACCAGTATAAATATTATTGTGTCTGATGACCATTGCAGGACACATGTATTAGCACTGGTTTACATAATATAGATTTCACTATTGTATTTATATTAAATCCTCAGGTCTTCACAGAAAAGCTTTTTCTTTGAAACTTATTAGAATATTATTTGCTTTTGAAATACATTAGAAATCATTTTCCAGAATTAGCCAAAAGGATAAAATATTTTTCCCTCAATTGGTATTATCAAATTCTACTTAGTGACTTTCATTATTGGATAAAATTGAATCTTGTCTCCTGTACTATAAGAAGGAAAATCAATTTTATTTTAATACTTAAATCTCACAACAAACTCTATAAGTTTACAAATCTTAGCATAAAGTAATACTGGAAATTAGCATACCTGACTTTTTTTAATGTCAATGTCCTGACCTCTAAAAAATATTTTTGATGAGTATTACTGGTATGAGATATTTATGAATTATATCACATAGTGATACTTACACTTTTTAAGTTCCTTAAATTCTTGGAAGAGAAGTTGCTAGACATTTCTTCCAGTTAATTATAATAAATATGGTAAACTAGTCACACTTTCTAAATAAGTTGATTTAAAAGAAAGAATTAATAAAAAGTAAAAGATGGTAATTTCTTTAAATAAAAGTAGAAAAAGTATATGCACAATTAAACTCTAATTAGAAAAGATCAGTTAGACAAGAGAAATGGTTTGAGATCATAAACAACATACTGAAAATTCAAGGCTTGGGATTTCTACTCTGCCATTAAGAGAAGTTAGAGTTAAACATGGCAAAGGATAAATTATCTGGTAAACTTCAATATGTTCACATTACAATCTGGAGAAATCATGCAAATAAAATGATTTAGAACCTTGGTTGACTATGTCAATAGACTGATGTGTAAACAGATTTCAAAAATGCTTATTTTATTTTAGCTTCTTGAAACAGACAAGATGTGTGACATGAGCAATTATAATCAATTAATATATAATTAACATTAATCTATGCATAGCATATGGATACATTTGTAAATACATTACTAAGAAGTAATTTAGACTATTTATCCTGAATACTTCAAATTTGCACTTCAAAGAAAGAAACGCTAAGGTAGACACTTGACTTTAAGCCACTTGAATTCTATAGTAAAGTTTTAAAGTTGTGTGTATGACTGTTATATTGTATCTTTTTGGAATAGTGTCACTTTGGTGAGAGCTCTTTGTCTGAAGGTTGCCTAGTGATTTAAAAGGGCATGCAATTTTAAAAGAAAAAAAACAGAATAAGATAGGATTGAAAAGAATGTTGAGTTACATGTTCTAAAATTATCTATAGTTATATCTGCACAAGTTTTTGGCTTAAATTTAGCTTTTTCTCAAGTAATTTTCCTCTCTTCCTCATAGGTAAACAGAGCAAAGTAGAAATAGCTATTTAATTACTTAGTAAAATAATCCACAAAATAGCCTGATTGATCTGATTGTGTTGTGCAGGAGAAATCATTTAGTAATTGACAAATTTAAAGATTTAGGAATTACCTTAAAACATACTACTGAGTATATAGCTATATGGTAGTTCTATTTGACTGAAAAAAAAAACAGAAAAAGAACAATTAAACAGATTGTTGTGGAAATCCACAAACAGCTTTAAAACAACCAAAGTAAGCAAAATCTACATAGACTATGGACAAGATAACAGAAACAGTGTATCAGTCAGAGAGACTGTGATCACCTATACTAGGAAAATGATGAAACACATCTGATAAACTCTACTGAATTTTGGTTATTTCAGCTGTGTATATCTGACATTTGTTCTAGGCAGTAAATTTTGCATTGGGAGAATCAGGCTCATTAACTGTTAAACACTTTGGGGTATAAAAGTTCCAGTGCTTCATTTCTTATGACAAAATTTAATAAAGGACATAAATTAACACAGCATTCATCTATTCTAGTGACAAGGATTGAAATATAAATGAGAATGGAAAAGTTTTCCTACTACTTGTTACTGCCTTCAGAATAAAATTCAATATTATACTCAGTTTTTATATGTCTAAATATAAAAGCATGTAGCATGGATTTTTATAACATATTGTATTTATATATTTATTCTTACATTTACTTATTAACTTTCTTAGAACTAAATTCTTTTCTAAAACCTCATGGCACCATAAGTAAAACATTATTAAACAGATAAGAATATAAAATTGAAAATGAGGGAGCAGGAAAGGAAAGAATTAGAAGTAAAGAATAACACTGCCTCAGGATAAGTAACTAAATGAGGATGAACTTAGAAGAATGTTGGAATAAAAGTCCCTGACAGATATAATAATGTCCTAATGATACCAGTCTGTTTATTTAGATTCTTATGAGATATTTTCAGAATGCCAAAAAGACTCCTTAGAATTCCTTTCGTCTTGTCTTCTGAATGATTAAAATGCATTTAAACACGTGTAATTATAGAAGAGTCTACAAATCTGTAACCCGGCAGAGAGAGGTGGGGTTGGATAGAAAGCATTGAAAATAAAGAATTATTGATATAGAAATAATTTTAGTAACTATAAGTAAATTTATTATTATGTCCTGCCAATATGAATAAAATCTAAATCAATATGATTCACTGTTATGACTGATTACATTTATCCTTCAAAAATTTTGATTTGGAAGATCAATTACTTTCCCTACGTTGTCATATGATAACTATAAATTTAATATTTTTGAATTAGTTATTACCCCTTTATGCAAACATAATATTTTCCTTATAATGTAATTCATTCTAAATATTACTATTTGACATTTTTTCTTGAATAATTTATATTGAATGCATACCAGGAAGCCAACATTTTCAAGGTTATTTTAGTTCAGAACTGGCAGAATTCTGCTAAGTTTTGCAATATTTTAATCCAATTTGATCAGAGCAAGGTGTGTCTCTGAAATCTTACATCATTAAATCACACTTGGATTACTACCAATTACTAATGAATTTTTGATTTCTCCAAAACTTTAACTATGCAGTCTTTTGGAGGTCTTCCTGTATTCTCAGGCAAAGAGAGATAACTTAATCTAACTATCTAAATTCTCGAGAGAAGAAAAATAAGGTCATTAAGAACACTTCTTATCCTCTGAGAGATACTGGTTCAAATACGGTTTTACTGCAGTGAGATTCAAGAAGAAAAGAAAGGCACATAAAAGTAATAGAATAATAATAAGATAAATTGGCACCAATGTGAGATATCTAATCTTATTTAGTTTGTGAAGGAAAATAAACCTGGTACTCACAGTTGTCTTGACCTTTCAATATGTATGGCAAATGCAGGGAGACTTGAAAGTATATGTTTAAATATATGGGAAAAGGAAAGTGTGAAAACCTGAGCTTTTCATTAAGAACTTTTCAGTCTATATCATGCCTAGAGGAAGTATATTTAACCAAATTGACTAAATAAGGCTTTTAATAACAGAAGAAACCACTTAAATATTTTTTCTCATTGACTCCGGAATGAACTCTGTAGCTGGCATTCCTGGCTTGACTCTGCAGGACTGCCTCTAAGGTACTTTTCTAACATCTCTTCTTGCAAAAGTCTCCCAAAACCTCAAGCCACACAATTCAGTATTTTGCTTCTCCCATTAGGCGTACTACTTTTTCAACCTGAAATAGACTCCTTTTCTGCCTTGCTCATAATTGTTCTCTTGGTACAAAGTTAGTCAGAATGTTAACTTTTCAACTAATTACCATATTTTTCCCCAAAATCTCAAAGGGAAAATTAAGCTCTCTTTAATCTAAAATGTCATATTTTCCACCTTTATTATGGTATCCATTTCATTTTGCCTTGGCATATACATAGTTTTATAAAGAAAGTTCTTCTCCATTTACTTTTGAATTTGAAATAAATTAAATTCTCCATTTAAAAAGTTAGGGATAAAAACAAAAGAACAGTCATGGATGTTGTCTTCATCTTTTTATTGCTCACAACACTTAGTACCACACCATAGCTATGAAAACCATGACAATGACAATATCAGCGAACACGTGCATAGTGCTTACACAGTTACAAGCACTGCTCTAAAGTCTTACATGTATCATCTCATTTAAAACTGATTTAATGCAATTTAGCGTTATTAGTATTTGGCTTTTGATAAAGGTACTTGTAAGTCATGCTAGCCATTTGACTTCAAGTATAAACTAAAGTTGAGTCATTGTGAAGAGTCAACCTTTATAAGATAGTAGAGGAGACCATCTTCATGGTGGATCAGAACATGGCCTTTGGGTAGGGTCAAGGCACATCCTGGTCACTAAATATCTGTGTGGTGGAAACAATCTTATTTAGCTCAGAGAAATTATTTAATTCACTATGGCCTCAACTGTTAAATGTGAAACATAATAGTTTCCTCATGGACCTATAAAGAAGAGAAAGTAAGATAATGCATGTAAATTTCTTTAAGTATGTTAATCAAAATGTATATATTCCAAAAATTGCATCCATTTTTTTTGTTGTTGTTATTTTAAGTTATTCATTGAGAGAGGACTGAGGGCAACTCTCAAGACAATTGTGAAGAAAAATAAATAAATAAAGCCCATATTTTTCATGCTGAGTCACTCAAAGATATTTTTATACATAAAAATATTTTTTTAATTGAGAAATTTTCCAACATGCAGACAAGTATAGAAAATAATGTAAGCCATTTACCTAAACATTTCACCCAGATTACTCAGTTTTCCATACTTAATTCTGGTAACTATTATAAAGAAGATATTATACCTTAAAGATGCATTGGAAGCCTCACCAAACCTATTCCTATCTTTCCCAGAAGTAATTCTATACGTAAGTTGGTATCTATCTGATTTCCATTTTCTCTTTTGAATTACATATGTAAATATGTACAATGTATTTAAACATGTATAGTATAAAATCCAGTAATTTTGTGATTTTAAAGTCACCTTTAAGACCAGAAGTAAAAATGTGTGTATCATAAGACCGACAAGATATTTTCAATTGGTTCTCCAAAATAAGTGTAATAACATATACTACTCTGTCAGTGTATGAAGACTCAGTTTCTCATATATTTCACAACACTTCATAATGGACAGTTTTAGTTTTGAGAATCTATTGGATATGAATGTTAACTCATTGTGATAATCATTTGAATTTCTCTTAGTCAGATAGCATTTCAGATTCCTTTTGCCTTTTGTATTTCCTCTCTATAATTGTTGATATATTTTGCTGATGTTTCTTCCTAGTTGTTTTATTTTGCATGTAGTTAAATAATTTTTTTCTGTATTAATATGCTATCCTTTTTCAGTTTATGTGAGCACCTTTTCATAGTCTGTAACTTGTTTTTTAACTTCAGTTAGAATACAAATTGCTTTAGATTTATTTTTAAGCTTGATGAACTCAAATTCATCAAAAATTTTCTCTATGTTTTATGTTTTTGCTTTTTATGACTTACTTTTAGAAAATGGAAATAAGAGATATAAAAAAAATCTTTTAAATAAGATAAATATTAGCACCATGATGTAAAACAACCAACACACAGCTTGTAAATAATTGTCTATGCACACAGATAAACCAAGAAATTTAAAACTTTCTAAATAATTTTAACATTAGAATGAGGCGGGGCATTTAAAGTTAACATTTGCAATAAGGGTTTAAGGAAAATAACGTAAAATAAAATAAATTAGATAATGAAAGTCTCAAAATCAAGAGTAAAGAAATATATACGTATATACAGGCATCATACAACAAGAAAACCCTAAAAAAGTTGAAATTGCCACAGAACGGGTACGAAATCACTACAGAAAATAACATTAAAATCCTAGTGACGTTAATGGTGTGTATGTTGTAATGGCTTTTGAAAAAAGATATTTTCTTGAACATAATTTCTGGTAGGTTCATCTCTAATTTCTCCAAATGGAAAGACTTTTAAGAGGGAGCTAGCTGCAACCTTCCACATCGGCATCATTTTGCCGTTTGTATGTTCAGTAGGCACGTGGGCCACAGACCCTTGATCATCAGAAGCCTGTGTTACCTGCAGCCTGCAGAGGGCTCCATTGTTAGCCATAAATTGGTATTCCTGCAACCAGCAAAATTTTAAGTTATGAATAAGCTCGTTGTTAAGATAACAATTTCCTGTGAAATGAGCAAACATATTTAGATTAGTAATAATAAATTTCATTTGGATTGTGGGGAAATCAAGATAGTAAGATTGGTTAGAAACAGAAAGTGACATTGAAGGTGGAAGTTCATGAAATAGCATAAGGTTCATGAAGATCCATGACTAGGAACAAGAGGATGCTAGGTAAACAGAAGCTACAGGGGAGTGCAGTGTAGGGTATATATTAAGAGAGTTGGATAGAAGAGACTAAATGAGATTAACCACAAACTGACGTTTCTGAGGTTACCACCATTTCCAGAGGTCCCAGTTTTTCTACGGTATATGCCATGCAAGAGTTTTGTTATTTGTGGTTATGTCTTTTTTGCTATTTGGGTATTTATACCAAACGTTTATTATTAAACTAGCCTGACTGAGTTCATCTTCATAAATTTTCTTCCTAAATTATCTTCATGTCAGGTGAAAAATATTCCCAAAGAATCTGAGTAAAATTATTTTGGAAGTAAGACACCAGGTGAAAAATCATAGAGAGTAATTTTATGTTAATTGGAAATGATAACATAATAAACATGATCAAAATGTATTTCTGGTCAAAGTGCAAAGAAAAAATATTTATGTTTATACACACATATTAATAAAATATCTTCTGTATTTTGCTTTGCAATTTTAATTTTTAAAATCATTTCAATTTCAAACATTTGATGCAAGGTTTTACTAACCAGACAAAGCAAATGATAGTGTGACTGTTATTTTTCAAATAAAAGGTGATTTCTAATAAAATAATGAAAACAGCATGGGAAAATATATTTAATATTAAAAGCTGGGCAATCGATTTTGAGTTGCTGAAAATCTACAGAAAAATGCATATGGATTTGTGCCATGTATGTGTTTTGCTTTAGCTTTTTTAATATAAAACCCTTTTGATAAAAAGTTTATCTTTCAGGCTGCATTTGTTTCTTCACTTATTAAGTTAAGCTTCTTTTCATAATTATTGCCACTAAATCTCTTTTCAAGGTCTTTGTTAAAAATAATTGTAACTTACTTGGATTAACCTCTACTTTTTGCTTTGCTCCAGTTAGACTTAACTTTTAATACTTCCAACCCATTCTGTTAATTCCTCCCACTATGATTTTTTTCCCAAGTAATAACAATCTTTTCTTCTATTGTTTAAATCCTACCTATTTTTACCTTAATTAGTTGGAAAACAAAAATCAGTAATACATTCTCATTGCAAATATCCCCAAATAATAGAAGTAAAAATAAAATTATGGTTATAGTAAAAATGAGTGGCAGTAAAATTATTAGTAGAAATATAGTAAAAATAATAGCTCTCATAAGATTAAATTATAACTGTTTTTTTCTTTGAACTGATAGAGCACTGCATCTTTTTCTGTCCTAGAGTATTTATTATGCTTTAATATAAATTGTTGTTATTTGCATATTAAAAAAACTATTCCAAGGTAGATTTTACATTCTTTGAGAATAAGTAGGAAAGGTGCATTTTGTCATATTTGTGTCATCATAGCACTATGAAAGAGTTAAATAAAATAAATTTAAATTGCTTGAGCACATTTTGCTATTTATTTTACATATTTATTTTTGTAATTTTGTATATATTGGGTGTGTATAATGGAAATAGTGTCAATAAATACCAAAATTTATTATTGTAATTACAATCAAATTGGTTTATGCTATTTTCTCTTTCAGACTGCATGGCCCTGCCCACATTATAACTAGTACATGATCATAAGCTAGAGCTCATTTTGGAAAATATGTTATAAATAACATATCCTTAGAGTGTTGTAGGGTTTTTTTCCTTAGAATTTTAGCAGACTTTAAAAATAAGGAATAGTGCCACTGAAAATGTTAGCCAGTGATACCATCTGTAAAGGCTGGAGAGGAAAATTTTACCTTTATCTTATTTTAATATTTTGTCTGTACCACATCATTCTCCGTACACTCTTTACTCCCTCTAGGCACCAACCTGATTTAGGTGACATGGTGGCAAAGGATGAAAGTCTCCAGAGAAGAGGCTTTTGTTGATTTTTACCCTCACAGCTCGAATTCATATGATTCATTTTGTGATTCTCGGTTATACCAAGTTCTCAAACATAAGCATGCGAGTTGTGAGTAGAATCACTTTAATTCCACAACACAAAGGTAACTCCAAGTTGATCTGGCTAACTAATCATACTACTGGGTTAATGAAGCTTTGAGACATTTTAATGAGATAATTTCTGATATAATATAAGAGGATTTATGACAATTTTTTGATGAAAATGCTGTGTCATAGGCTTCATTTGGCAAGGCTTTCAATGTAGAAATAATTCATGATATACTCTCCAGTTATGTAAGAATCACTCTCAATGTATTTTTAATGAACTTGTCTTTAAAGAAAGGAAGAAACTGGGAAGAAAACCATAAAATATAATGTTCTGATAATGATTAGAGTTAGAACATAATAATAAAATGGCCAAAGTACATTTTGGCCAAAGTGCAGGGGGAAAGCATTTATACGTTCTCAAGAGAATATGAATAAAAATATTTTCTACCATTTGTTTTCTAATTTTTAACAATAACATATATATTACATATATCAATGTATGCAAAATATTACATATCTCTATAACATTTAAACATACATGTATTTTAACATGGGAGGGATATATATATATATATATATATATATATATATATAATAAAACTTACGTATGCATATGTAAGTCATATATTATACACACATTTTAACACAGGAGAAATTTTACTCTCATTGCCTTCCATCTGTGTAATTTATGTCTAAACTAATGCATGACCTTTATTGACTAGGTGTTAGGTAAGCACTTCTTGAAGCAATGGCAGTTTTACTCCTGCTCATGCTCTTTTCAGGAAACTTCATGCTTAGCCATTTGGAATCTATCTCATTGACCTATGCATTCTCTGCAAACCTCCAGGCTTCTTCCTGTAATTGAATGCTGTCACACAGAGCAACCTTATCCTCCTGATTTTCCACAACATAATAATGCTTCTATGCTACCTCCCAGTTGGGGCAGAGACCAGAAGGCATACAGAGAAATACATTCCTTTGAAAATAATAAGAGTCAATATAAGACAGTTTTCGAGATTTTTTAGCCCTAGAGATTAGTTTTCTGTATCCCAGAAGGCTTTCCTTGAGTATGTTTACTTCCTCATGTTTGCATAATTCTATTTTTGTTATTATAATTCTATTAGCTTTCAAATAGGAAGATGAAAATAAGTAAAATTAAAGAACAAACATCTCTTCAGTTATTAATCCAAACCATAATTTGTTTGCTCTTATAGTATACTTGATAGAACTTTGGATTCGTAGGGCCTTCTAACTTTTAAAATATATAAGAAGGAAAAAGAAATGCTTAATATCTAGTGGTAACTTAGTTACAATGTAGCCAGTAAAATTCACTGGATCAAGATTTACTCCATAGAGAATTAAGGTAATTTGAATAAATCTTATTAACTTGCTTTTCCTAAGCATCTACCTGACATATTCCTGGAAACAACAAATTTAACCATAAGTTGTACTCATCTTTAGTGTATTGATTTCTCAGGTTATGATAAAGGTAATAAAATGCTAACATTCTGCAGATTATCAGAACAAAGCCAAAGGAAAAATCTCTGGAAGTATTCAAATAAATCTAAAGACTGTATAGCTTTAAAACTGCTCATATAACAAAAGATGAAATACATTTCCAAATGTATTAGAAATCATAGCTTACAATATTCACTAAATGCAGAGATGCAAAGTTCAGATGTGACAGTTAAGTATAAGCATCAAATGACCTCTATCTTCTCTCCTTTTGATTCTAAATTGTTCATTCAAATGTCTTAATTTCACAGTGAAGAATATGTTGATATGTGTTCAGACTTTTTTCTTTGGTATAGATTTGGAATAAATTTTCCCAGCATCTGCTTATTTTCACGCTTTATTGCTCCTATTATATGTGTGTTGTTTTCTGCTCAAATTTGGCAGCTCTATTCAACAAGCAACTTTACTTGAACACTGTTTTTGCCCTGCATTGGGAAATAGTAGACAGCTCATGGTCCTCTTCAGGTTTCTCCCTTTAAGACCAGTGTGTTCCATTTGCTACTCATCATGTTTAAAATTTGCTCTTTGCCAATCATGTGGCAGGCGCCCCATATACATTATCTCATTTAATCTTTGTACCACTCAAGCTAACTAATGTTAATTATTTTAACTTACAAGAAGTCATTTAATATTTAGAAAAGCTAAACAACACATGCCCCAAATCTGCAACTAGTACCTTGAAGAACTGAAATCTGAAACCATGTACTTGGACTCTAGAGCTTCCTTTCTCAAATATGCTGTAGAGCCACAGATTTAACATAAATAATTAATAATTCAAAACTTAAAAAAAAAACTTTCTTCCACATCTTTACTCTTGTTTTTTCATCAGCCATTTTAATGTATATTGATTTATTGCAACAACAAAGTTCTGTTAGGAGGCAGTATGATCTGGTGGTAGAGAAAGGAACATGTTCTGAAAGTAGAGTAATTCAGGAAAAAATTATCTGAGGCCTAAATCTTTTCATTCAAAAATAAAAATAGTAAGAAGACTTGTAAGAGAAATCTAATCTCAAAATGTGATTAAATATGTTAAGGATGATACGAAGGTCGGTGACAGAATTGTTGCTAATCTTAAAATTAAAATAGAATTTATTTTACTTCCCATCTGAAATTGCATTTGTGGTCCCAACAAGGATAAGGATGTTATGAATAACCCAGAGTCTAAAAAACTGATCTTTATTGCTGTATATAGAAGAGCCTTGACTTTGAAATCAGAGATGAGTTGAACTCATTTCTCTGATCATTTTTAATTGAATTAGAATTCTCTTTGTTTATGAAACAAAGAAAAATAATAACCCTGACTCTATATGTTTAGGAAATAAATGATGTGTATAGTAGAGCTTTGAGCACTCTGTTAGGTGATCAGGAAATATTATTGCCTCTTCAATATTTCTTCCTCTTCCCCCTATTCTACACAGAATATACCAAAGTAAAGGTATCTGGATCAGTCCACAATATTTTTCCATTTTTATATTCATTTGCTGATAAAGCCATTCATTCAACAAATATTTATTGAAGGTACCTCACTCTTTGTGTATTGAAGCTATATTCATAGACCACAGGAATACTGGACAGCTGATAGTAAATAATGGATATCTGAAGGAGATTTTAAAAGATTTGAATAAAATTAGTTGTGTAAAAATTGTTTATGAGGATGTTCAAGTACAAATATGAAACTTTTCTCAATGCTTTATGAAAATAAATTTTCAGTAAGTTTAATTTTAAGAAAAACCAAACCTCTCCTTTAGAGTGTTCCTTGGAAAGTAATGAAGATTAAACCTAAAGAACTTTTGGATAAATATTAGAAGGGTTATTACTTTCTAAAATAGACAATGAAAACAATAAATGCTATAAAAGTGAATAAAGTGAGCACTTGATATGGAAAAGTATTTCTAAGGCACTCATACAAATATTGATTCAAAGTCTAAATTGTATTGTAAGCAAAAAAGTCACTATAAGTAATATTTAAATGTGGTAGACAAATTGCATATATATATATATATATATATATATATATATATACACACACATATAATTAATATTTATGTATTTGGTTAGTTAAGTGGGAAATAAATGAATAGTTAAATAGAAAAATGTGCACAGTGTTGGAACAGGCATCTTCCAGGGAATCAAGGGGCCAAAAAATATGTAAGACTTTCAATATTCTGGTAATATTTGCAAAGGCTTCATGGCATTATCATGAAACAAAGCTTGTTCTTAGATGGACAAGGATATAAATGCAGTCCAGAGGATAATATGAAAACATCCATTACTTTCCCCATATGTCAGCTGACCGTCTATGCTGAGGCTCTCTCTTTCTTCTTTACCTTCTCCATATTTCTTTGATAAACTTAACTCCTCCACCAGTCCCACTGGACATACTCCTAATACATGGCAGAATATCCTGAAACATTTCAGCAGAAACTGAAACACAAATACCAGACTGGGAATTAGACTAATGAGGGAAACAGCCTCTGAAATTGTCGATACTAAAGATGAGGACAAATACAACTGGGATGCAAAGATTTTATTAGCAGAGGTCCTAAACATCTACTTGATCAGTTCACAAGACAGAAAGGAGCTATAGCTGGGATTAAGATGTGGAAAGTGGATGAGCCCGCAACTGAGAAATACATTCTCTTACTGTTGCTGTCTTCCCGGTTTGAAGGGAGATTCTAATTGCAAGTCTAGAATTACCCTGACCACAAAACAAATATATAACAGCTAGATTCATCTTGATTATTTGGGGCTGAAGAAGAGTTTATGTGGAATAAAACTTTCACCATGTTTACACCAGATCCAAGCAAAAACCCCAATAAAAACTGCCAGTTATTTTGTCCAAACCCTACCTGATACCTGTAAAGTAATTTGGATCCTATCTGAAAAATTATGCATAAGTACATCTTTCTCTGTTTTTTCTCTGTGTTTATCATTGTAATGAACACATAAAAAGAACTCAGTAAGGCATGATTTAGCTGAGGTAATAATTTGGATATTCCCAAACATTTTAGAATTATGCATTGCTCTATTATTTGTGTTAATGTTACTTATGCATAAAGTCATCTGGATTTAAGATAAAAATATTTGGAAAGTATTTATAAAATATAGAAAATAACAGTGATCTAAATATAATTCTAATGTTTTGTGAAAACTAGATCATGTGGAACCAATTCTGTATGGTAATTTAAATATAGTATGAAATATGATCCAGGACCTGATAAATTATTTTACTTGAGCATACAATTTGGTTATATTTGCTGGCATTGTTTATTGGTTGTTGATAGCAAGAAAGCTACAGTTTTAGGATATTTAATATCTACTTTTCATCTAAAGAACTATAAATAATGAAACCTTAACACTATAGCTGCCTGGTATAAAAGATAAATTAGAGCTCTAAGGCCCAAGAAAATACAGAACTTGAGAGAATTTTATTTTCTTTATTTTTAAAATTTTATCTATTTTTTCTTGAAGTATAATTGACTTACAATATTATATTAGCCTTAGGTGTACAACATAGTGATTTGATAATTTTGCACATTAAATATTATCAGGAGTCTAGTTACCATCTATCACCATACAAAGATACTACATAATTATTGACTCTATTCCCCACACTGTACATTTCATACCATGACTCATTTAATCTGTAACTGGAAGTTTTACCTCTTAATCTCTCTCACCTATTTCATTCACCACCCTAACCCTCTCCCCTCTGGCAAATACATGCTTGTTCTCTGTATATATGACTGTTTTGTTTTGTTTGTTCATTTGCTTTGCTGTTTACAATCCTCATATAAGTGAAATAATACAGTATTTTTCTTCCTCTCTCTGACTTATCTCACTTAGTGTAATACCCTCTAGTTCCATCCATGTTATTTCAAATGGCAAGATTTCATTTTTTATGGCTGAGTAATATCCCATTGTACATAAACACCACATTTTCTTTATCTAGTCATCTATGGACGGACAGTTAGAATACTTCCATATGCTGACTAATGTAAATAATGCTGCACTGAATATAGAGGTGCATATATCTTTTGAACTTAGTGGTTTAGTTTTCTTAGGGTAAATATCCAGTAATGGAATTGCTGGATCATATGGTAGTTCTTGTTTTAGTTTTTTGAGGAGCCTACACACAGTTTCTATAGTGGCTGCACCAAATTACATTCCCACCAAAACTACACGAGGGTTCACTTTTCTCCAAATCCTCACCAAATGTTATTTGTTGTCTCTTTGATAATAGGCATTCTGACAGATGTAAGGTGATATTTCATTGTGGTTTTGATTTCCATTTACCTGATGATTAGTGATGTTGTGCATCTTTTCTTGTGCCTGTTGACCATCTCTATGTCTTATTTGGAAAAATGTCCATTCAGGTCCTCTGTCCAATTTTCAACTGTGTTGTTCGATTTTACAATGTTCAGTTGTATGAGTTTTTTGGTATTTTGAATATTAACCCCATATAAAATGTATCATTTGCAAATATCTTATCTCATTCACTAGGTGGCCTTTATGTTTTGTTGATGGTTTCCTTCACTGTATAAAAGCACTTTAGTTTGATGTAGTTCCATTTGTTTATTTTTGATTCTGTTTCCCTTGCCTGAGGTGATAGATTCAAAAACATTTTATAAGGACCAATGTCAAAGAATGTACTGTCCATGTTTTCTTGTATGAGTTTTTGGTTTCAGGTCTTACATTTAAGTCTTTAATCCACTTTGAGTTCATTTTTTATATGGAATGAGAAAATATTCTAGTTTCAAGTTTTTATATGTAACTGTCCAGTTTTCCCAACACCACTTATCTAAGAGACTGACTTTCCCCCATTGAATATTATTGCCTCCTTTTTTGTAGATTAATTGACCATATTTGCCTAGGTTGATTTCTGAGCTCTCTATTCTGTTACATTGATCTATGTATATATTTTTGTGCCAGTACCATCCAGTTTTGCTTACTTTAGCTTTGTAGTATAGTCCAAAGTCAGGAAGTGTGATACCTCCTCAACTTTGTTCTTTTTCTCAAGATTGCTTTGTCTATTCAGGGTCATTTGTGTTCACATACAAGTACATTAAGTCCCCTACATATGAATTAGTTTTGAGAGCACATTTGTAAGTCCAATTTGTTAGTAAGTCCAACAAAGTTAGCCTAGGTATCCAACTAACACCATCAGCTATGGAGTACTGTACTGTAATAGGTTTATAATATTTTTCACACAATTCATACATAAAAAACAAATACAAAAAATAAAGAAAACATTTTTTAATCTTACAGTACATTACCTTGAAAAGTACAGTAGTACAGTACAACAGCTGGTGCACATGGGCTGGCATCGGGTGAACAGGCAAAAATAGTTACTGACTGGAGGAGGGAGAGGAGGTGGGAGATGGTAAAGCTGAAGGATCATCAGCAATAGGAGATGGAGGGCAAGCTGCAATTCCACTCATGCTTGACATTGATGGCACAGGTTCTGGTTCCTTCTGGATTCAATTCTATCTACCATCTTGAAAAAACGATCCAGTGATGTCTGGGTAGTAGCTCTATTTTTCTCATTATAGATGACATGGTAGCACTGGATTGCATTCTCAATGGCTGCTGCAACCTTCATGTACCATTCTACATTCGGGTCCTGTGCCTCAAAAACTAACAGTGTCTCCTCAAATAAAGCAGATCCCCTTGTCATTTCCTGCATCGTGAGTCCCTTCAGTTCTTCAGTTCTTCCTGTTGTCTCTATTTGTCCTTTATCTGGGCCTCCAATTTCATCAGGTCTTCATTAGTAAGCTCCCCATGTTGCACAACAAGTAGTTCAATGAAGTCATCCTCTTGCAGATCTAGCTTGAAATAAAGATAATGTACTACTGTACTCTGTATAATACTGTACAGAAAAATACACAAAAGCACAACCACTTGTAGAAGATGCACACATGTGACAATGTACATCAGAGACATGAACTAACTTACATGATTGGACATGGGAATGCACATTTACCTCTTTGAAAGTTAGTATGTAGGGGACTTACTGTATCAGGACATTTGTTCTTGTTCTGAGAAAAATATCATGGATATTTTGATAGGGATTGCATCAGATTTGTAGGTGGCCTAGGGTAATATGGATATTTTAACAATATTATTTATTCCAAAACATGACATGCTATTTCTTTCCATTTATTTATATCTTCTTTTCTTTCCTTCTTCAATATCTTACAGAGTACAGGTTTTTAACCTTCCTGTTTAAATTTATTCCTAGGTATTTTATCCTTTTTATATGTTTATAAAGGGTTTTTTTTTCTTGATTTATCTTTCACTAGTTTATTATTAGTTTTTATAAAAGCAACAGATTTCAGTATATTAATCTTGTATCCTGCACATTTACTGAATTAATTTATTAGTTCTAATAGTTTTGTGTGTGTGTGTGTGTGTGTGTGTGTGTGTTGGTGGTGTTTTCTGGATATAGTATCATTTCATCTGTAAACAGTGACAGTTTTACTTATTCCCTTCCAATTTGGATGCCTTTTATTTCTTTTTCATTGATTGCTGTGGCTAGGATTTCCAATGTTATGTTAAATAGCAGTGGCTACAGTGGGCGTCCTTGTCTTGTTTCTGATATTAGAGGAAAAGCTTTCAGTATTTTACCTTTGAGTACAGTGTTCATGGTGATTTTTTCCTAAATGGCCTACATTATGCTAAGGTATGTTCCTTCTATGCTAACTTTGTTGACAGTTTTTATCATGCATGGATATAGAATTTTATAAAATTATTTGTTTGCATTTATTGACATGATAATGTGATTGTTATCCTTTTTATGTTATCCTTTTTGCATTTTGTTAATGGGTTGTATCACTTTGATTAATTTGACAATATTGAACTATCCTTTCATCATTGGAATAAATTCCACTTAATCATGATATATAATCTTTTTTATGTATTGCCAAATTTGGTTTGCTAATATTTTGTTCATCTATTACATCTATGTTCATCAGGGATATTGGCCTGTAATTTTCTTTCTTTGTGCTGTCTTTGTCTGGTTTATGTATCAGGGTAATGCTGACCTCATAGAATGAGTTTGTCAGTGTTATCTCCTTTTCAGTATTTTGGCATGCTTTGAGAAAAAGTATTTATTCACTCTTCTTTAAATGTTTGATAGAATTGATCTGTGAAGATGACATGTCCTGAGCTTTGATTCATTGGGAGTTTTTTGATTACTGATTCAATTTCATTATTGGTCTGCTAATTGGTCTGTTCATATTTTCTATTTCTTTATGGTTTAGTCTTGGGAGACTGTGCATATTTGGGAATTTATCCATTTCTTCTAGGTGGCCATTTTATTGGCATATAATTTTTGTAGCAATCTGTTATGACCCTTTGTATTTCTGTGGGGTTGGTTATAACATCACCCTTTTTTATTACTTATGTATGTGGACAATTTCTTTTTCCTGATGAGTCTGGAAAAAGATTTATCAATTTTCTTTATATTTTCAAAGAATCAGCAATTAATTTCATTGATCTTTTCGTTGTTTTAGTGTTTATTTTATTAATTTCTATTCTGATTTTATGACTTCTTTCCTTCTACTAACTTTGGGTTTTGTTTGTTGTTTCTCTAGTTTCTTTAGGTGTAAGGTTAGGTTTCTTATTTTCCTTCTTTCCTGAGGTAGGCTTGTAACACTCTTCCCACTCAGAATTACTTTTGCTATGTCCCATAGGTTTTGAATTGTTGTGTTTTAATTTTCATTTGTATCTAGGCACTTTTTTATTTCATCTTTGATTTCTTCAGGGATCCTTTGATTATTTTGTAGTGTATTGTTTAGTCTCCAAGTGGTTGTATTTTTTGCAGTTTTTTTTTCTTGTAGTTGATGTGGTCTTATAGCATTGTGGTGAGAAAAGATGTTTGATATTATTTCAATCATCTTAAATTTACTGAGACTTGCTTTGTGGCCTAGAATATGATCTATTCTGAGGATATTCCATGTGCACTTGAAACATTCTGCTGCTTTTTGAATGGAAGTATCTATTAACTTGATCTGGGCTAAAGTGTTGTTTAAGGCCAGTGTTTCTTTATTGATTTTCTCTGTGGAAGATCAGTCCTTGGATTTAAGTGGGGTGTTAAAGTCCCCTACTACTATTATGCTACTCTCAATTTTTTCCCTTTATATTTGTTAACATTTGCTTTATGAAGTTAGGTTCTCCTTTTTTGGGTCCACATATATTTACAATTGTTATATCTTCTTGATTTGGTCCCTTGATCATTATGTAATGTCCTTCTTTTTCTTTCATTTCTGTCTGTTTTAAAACCTATTTTGTCAGATATAAGTATTGCTACCCCACCTTTCTTTTTCTTTCCATTTACATGAAGATCTTTTGCCAACTACCCCTCACTTTTAGTTGTATATTTCTTTAGATATGAAGTGAGTCTCTTGTAGGCAGCACAAATATGAGTCTTATTTTTGTATCCATTCAGCCACTCTATATCTTTAGATTGGAGGATTTACATTTAAAGTATTTAATGGTGGGTATGGTATGTACCATTGTCATTTTGTTGATTGTATTCTGTGTCATTTTTTTTTGCTTGTTTGTTTAGTTCTATTTGCTTCTGGCTTCTGTCTTATTCTTTTGATCACTTCCCTTGTGATTTGAAAACTACCTTTGGTGCTATGCTTGGATTTCTTGCTCTTACTTATGTGTATCTATTGTAGATTTATGGTTTGTGGTTATGATGAGGTTCATGTATATGTTAATGATGATACTATTTTGTCTTTAAACCTCCATAGTAACTTTATAAATAGTCTGTCTACTACCTTTACTGCATATTTGCCTTTACCAATGAGACTTTTCCTTTCATAATTTTTATATTTCTACTTGTGGTCTTTTCTTTTCTGCTTAGAGAAGTCCTTTTAACATTTCTTGTAAAGCCAATTTAGTGGTGTTGATCTCTTTTAGATTTTATTTGTCTACAAAAATGTTTATCTGGCCTTCAAATCTGAATGATGTCATCATTCCAAGTAGAGTATTCTTGGCTATAGTTTTTTTTTTTTTCATGACTTTAAATATATCATGCCACTCTCTTCTTACCTGCAAAGTTTAGGTTGAAAAATCATCTAATAGTTTTATGTTCTTTCCCTTGTATAAAACTAGTTGCTTTTCCCTTGCTGCTTTTAATATTCTCTATTTATCTTTAATTTTTGCCATTTTATTTATAATGTGTCTTGGTTAGTCCTCTTTGAGTTTATATTTATTGGGACTCTCTGTCCTTTCTGGATCGGGATGTCTGTTTTTTTTTTCACAGTTCAAGGAAATTTTCAGTTATTTCTTCAAATAAGTTATCTACCCCTTTCTTTTTCTTCTCCTTCTGAGACCCTGTAATGCAAATGTTAGTATGCTTGATGTTATCCCTGAGGTCTCATAAACGATCCTCATTTTTTTAAAATTATTTTTTTCCCTTTTTTTCTGTTCAGCTTGAGTAATTTTCATTACTTTATTTTCCAGTTCACTGATCTTTTCCTCTGTATCATCTAATCCATTGTTGATTCCTTCCAATGTATTTTTTTTTCATTTTCATTATTTATTCTTCAGCTCTGTTTGGTTTTTCTTCTTTATATTTTCTAACTCTGATAAGCGACTACATTCATCCATTCTTCTGAGTACATTGAACACCTTTATAATTATAACCTTGAACTCTTCTTCTGGTAGATTGCTTATCCTCACTTCACTTAATTCTTCTTCTGGGGTTTGTATTATTTTTCTCTTGCATTATATTCCTCTGTCTCCTCATTTTGCCTAACTCTGTGTTTATTTGTAAGTATTAAGTTGGTTGTTTTCATTTCCTGATTTTTGGAGAAGTTGCCTTATGTAGGAGATATCACATCTGTTTCAACAACACATTCCCTTCTGGTCACCTGAGCTATATTCTCTATGGTGACCAGAGCATATATGGTATGTGTGGGCCCTTCTTTTGAGGCAGGCTGACTATCGTGGACATGCTGGTAGGTGATACTGAGCTATGACCAGTTTGGCTGCTAGAACTTACCTCATTTGGTGCTTGCTGGGTGGACGGTCTGGGTCAGATCCTAGTGTGGCTAGCTTGCAAACATAAATTGGAAAGAACAGTAGATTTATTTACAATTTCAAGGGAAAACAAATGTTTATCTGCTCCATAGCTATATTTATATAAAAATCTCCTACTCTGAAATAAAATATTTCATGGACATGTTTATTGGACAGTCCTCTAGGATAATATATAACTTTGAGTACTGTGGACAGCAGAATTGAGAAGGACAGGGAGTTGATTACTAATGTGGTAACACATGAGACTCAGCCAATCATACAGGAAGCTTTGGAGCTTGGAGAGACATTCAGAGTTGCTCCAAATTGAGGCAAGGTTGCCTGCCTTTGAATTCCTTTATCACTGGACACTGGTTGATAGCTGGGTCCCCACTCAGCTGGTGTATTTTCAGGTTAAACTTTGACCAAGGCATTTCTCATTGACAGTTGAAACTATAATCAATCTGCAGCTGAAATTTGTAGCAGCTATTCGATGATTATCTGATTCTACCTAAAGAACATATTAAGCAGAATATTGTAGTATTCTCTGTAGGAAATAGGTATGTTAGAAGGTGATAAATCTTTCAGAGTAAAATAAAGGAGGACACGAACTCTCTTGTGACCACAAGGGTCAGGTTGTGACAGAATGAGGTTCAATTGCAAAATGGTTTTGTGACACATGCAATTTTTGAATGATAGACATAATTTTTTGTTCAAGGAGAAACTAACATTATATTATGTTGTTCAAGGAGAAACTAACATTATGTTATGTACCACAGGGAATTTTTCAGTACACAAGTTGAAATTACTTATATACTATATATACTTTATAATTTTTATTATGATGCTCATGACTTAAAATGTGACCTAATGAAATATACAGGGCACAGCTTCTTCAACTGGACATAGAACTTTCTGTTTGAACTTTTTATTAACAGCATTTTGAGAGAAGACTGCATTTTTGGTTTCTAACTCAATTTTTGCTTTTTATTTTCTAATGAATTTCCATAATAATCTTCCTGAAATGGAAGTATAACATAATGCCAAAACATACATTTTGGAATTAGGCTTGTTTTGTATTCCAAATTGAGTAGGAGCTTAAACTTTTAAGCATTTTTTTGTTGTTTGTTTTGTTTTGGTTAGTTTTTTTTTTGTAAATAATGACAATGCTTATGGCACAGAGTAGTTTTAATGATGAAACAGGAAGTGTAAGGTGTTTATCACATACATCACACACACACTGTTAAATAAACTATATATTTATAGTAGTAGTAATGGTGATTAAAGTAGGAACAGCTATAACAGTAGCAAAAAGATTTCCCTGATTCACTTGTAAGCAATCTCTTCCAAGCGACCTGTTTCTACTTAACTGTATGTAAATGAGTATACTGTAACAGAAGTGAATTAAACTGATGAACCATATATATATATTTTTAATTTTGCCTGATGATAAATTACACAGTGCTACTAATTGCTATGATTTTTTTCTCACATTTATTTATATAAACTCAGTAGATTCTTACACATACATTTTTGCAAATCAGTTAATTTAATTATTGAATTTAGTTGTAATATAAACTTGATGAATCTTGCCAAAATGTAGCACAGGTTATACAAAGTTTAAAAAGAAAATACACACACAGAAGATATTAGGGAACAAATTTTACATGTGAGCAGGAAAAATGATACATGCATGTTACCATGACAACCCTGTGAGAAGACTTTATTTCCGTGTTTAGCACCACACTGAAGAATATTTCCTTTTCAAGCTGAAAATTCTATGAAGAGGCACCCACAGAGCCTATCATTTTAATTTAAGAAATCAGAAAAAAAAAACTTTTGATTTTGCCTTCTCTAGTCAAACTCCTACCTTATTACCTAAAGAGAAATAAGGTGGTTCTTATGAATGATTTATTTTGAACAAGTCACTGCAATATAAATGGGATAATCTTTGGAAAAAGAAGAGGTTCTAGGCAGTAATCTGTTGAAGTAAAAAAGAAAAAAAATGTAAGTAGGTCTTTTTTCTATAGTCCATTAAGGGCAGGCAAACTAATGTGTGACTCTAAAATAAAACCACATTTCAAACCATCTAAATCTCTGAAACCAAATGAAATATAGCTCATGATTTGGTCAATTTAATGTACATTTTAATTGTAAAGTTAAGTTGTATGCACCCCCCCCAGGTCCTAGAAAAGTAATTTCCTAATTTTAAGTGTTTTTATTTTCCTCTGAACTAGTCAGTACATAGAACACTTACTTTAACCCACTTTGAAGTGTCCTATAGAATAGTATGTCTGTTAACTTTGGCCACAGGTCATATATGGTTTTATATAATGCTCAGGATATGGTAGATGTTCAAAATATAGCTTCATAATGTTTGAGTTTAGAATTTTGGAACAACTAAAATATATTCATGACTGGACAAAGAGCTAAACAAAATGTTAAATAGTCATGATTGTAAGCTATTTTCTTTATCTATATAATATTTATATTTATATACATCTCTGTTCTGATAATATCTTTTACACAACTATATCATGTTCTCAAGACAAATTGTGGCCAGAATGTAATATATTTAACGATTTTTAAGGTATACAAGAGAAACACAATTGTAACCCTAGGCTGACATGTGGAGAGTTGAGAAGTTACAAGTGTCTCATGGGACAACATCTCTATGGAGCTGAAAAGAGTTTGTTCTCAGGAGTCATTTGGAAATTATAACCACAAAGAAAGAAAACCTGACTTTGAAAATAAATTTTTTGGATTTAGGTCGAGGACAGACCATTTATTTAGTGGCAGAAATTCAACAAATATGCATTTTAGGAAAGAAAGAAGATAATTTGTACCTAGACAAACTTTTCTGGTATGTTTCTATAACTGATGTCACACAATTATATGACAATGGATCATAGCACAGGATGGATAGATCCAAATGGACCTCTTTAATTATCAACTCTTTTCCCACTCCAAGTTGGAGCTATTTAGTTATCCAGATGTCACTACCATTTAGTCTGACACATATTCTTGATGACTTAGCTTAATTTTTAGATGTCAAGTTTTACATGGTAGTTTAAATACTAAAAGATATGTGTATGTGTGTGTGTGTGTGTGTACGTGCACAAGCTTATGTGTGTTCTCCAAGAAATACTTGTCATCAGAATTTTAGTTTCATTAAGCACATTTTATGTAAAAATAAGAGTTGTATCATGTTTTGTGATGTACTGCCCATGTAATACTTGCCATAGAATACTACTGATCAGCATCAGTCTAATCTTGAAAAAAAAATTTATACTTTTTTCCTCTCAAAATCAAACTAATATTAGAGCTGATTTTTAAGTTCCAATTTTTTCCCAATTTTGATGCCCATTAAACATTTAATCCAGTTTCTAAAATAATAATATTATCAAATGAGATGCTTTCAAGCCATATTAACAGTATAGTATTCAAAATACTTGAATGGAATATGTTTTATTTCAAGTTTGAATAAATGCATCTACGTCTATTGTAAATAAAGTTTCCTATGCTATCTTCCATATTCTCTTTTATAGTGTATGTCCACCATTCAGTCTTCTGCAAGATGATGCTATGGAAGATGGGGAAAAGTAGCTTGAACAAAGAAAGAAATGAAATTGCTGTGCAGGCTGACTGAAACCACAGCCAGCCTGGTAGAGAGCTCTGGGATAAGAATTGTTCTTCAGGGTCATCCTCCCTCAGCCTGAAATATTCAGTCTATTAAACCTCCACCTTGCTCAGTCTCAGGATATGAGCTTCCCTAGAAAGACATGACCTTGGATGAACGGGCTCTCTGAGGCTGAGGCAGACCCTGAAGGAGCTGGGAGCTATAGGCTTTCTGCTGACCATACTACCTGCAAATGACAGAACTTCCTTCCTTAGTGGAGAAAGTGAGAGGCACATCCTCATGTCTCTTGCACTACTGTTGCATGGAAAAAATCTTTATATATATATATATATATATATATATATATATATATATATATATATATATATATATATATATATATATATACACACACACACACACACACACACAAAGACAGCTCCTCTTAGTGTTTGGTGGGTATTTCATTATACGGATTTCTTAGAAGAAAGATGTGAACTGGACAAACTAGAGTCTGCACCCATAACATTGACCTCAAATCAATGTTACAATTGATACTTATCATCTCTCTTTCCTAGTATTTATTCTAAAGTCCCCTTGCCCTCAGATGCCATGTTTTCTTGTCTCAGAGGGTTTAACTGGTAGTGTAACCCAAACCCTCATCACCAATAATCCGAATCTCTGCCAGCTTGTTCTTCTGAAGCTTCATTTGTTAAGCTTGTGAAACAAAATAGGTCAAGGGTTTATCAAGAGGAACCTAAATTAAATGCCTTTTTAATTTTTTTTTCTAGATCCCACACATATTCTTCCTTTCTCTTACTGTTTAATAGTATCTCTACTTCTGATGACTGGACGCAATTATTCATGACGTGATGATGAGTTGTTTTCTTCCTGTTCCTTTGGTACTAGTAGCCAAAATTGCCAGGAAGAAGCCATAGCCATAATTCACTGAGATTCTTGCTATGACACTTAGCTAAAGTGTACTAATTTTTCTGAATCAGAATATATAAGCCTGTAGATCCCAGAGTTGTAGGAACAGGCAGAACAGTGTCTCATAGTGGGTCATTGGAAGCTATAATAAATGGATCCATTCTTGCTTCTATCCCTTACATTGTGGTTAATTTTATGTGTCAATTTGGCTGGGCCACTGTGTCCAGATATGTGATCAAATATTACACTGTATGCTTCTGTGAGGATGATTTTATATAAGATTAACACCTAAATTGTTGCAACATATGTTTAGCAGTTTGTCCTCCACAATGTGTGTGACTCTCATCCAGTCAGTTGAAGGACTGCAAAGAATAAATGACTGACCTCACCCTAACAAGAGATTATTAAACCAGAAGATGGTCCTTGGACTTGAACTGCAATATTGTTTGTTCCCTGAGTATATGGCCTGCCAAACCAAAACTGAAGATTTTGGACTTTGTAGCTTCTATAATTGTGTGAGCCAATTCCTTTAAATAAATTTCTCTCTCATATATCTCTCTATATACATATATATATATATATATATATATATATAATATATAACTTCATTATGTCTAACTATATATAAATAAATATATACACATGTATGTTTTTTTCTGTAGTAACAACTAATTATTCTATGGATTATTTTATATATTTTTTATATATGTAATATATATATATTTATATATATTTTATATATAAATATATATATATATATATGTATTTGTGTGCAAGTATTTCTCTAGAATATATACTTAAGAGTAAAACTACCAGTGCATAGTTATAAGCAAATTAAAATTTATGGGAAAAAGTGGTTGCATTAATTTAGCCCACACATGAGATGCAACCTAATGTTTTATATTATAAATATAACATATGAAAACTTAATGAATAAAGCAACTAACTTTAGAATTAACTTAAATAATGAAGAAATAATACACATAAGCCCAGAAAATAAAGTAATAGAAAGGAAATATAAAATATAGAGATCAGGAAAGTCAGAAGTTAATTCACCAAAGAAAATAATAAAATGAATAAATGTAGGTTTTTTATAATGAAATGAAGACAACACATCCATAAACAACAACTGCAGCCATAAAAACCAAGAATTTATAACAGATACATTTGAAATTACCAAAAGCTTTATTCTAACAAATTTAAATTTTATATTAAAAAATTTAATAGATACATGCCTTTAATTCCTTAATTTGAGTTTATCTCATACCTACAACAAGTAAATGTGTCTGTAAATCTTTAGAAGCTGAGTATTAAAGTCAGAAAAAAAAAGACAAGGGGGTGAATATTGTGAGGTTTACCTCCAGAAGCTCAACCAGGTTCCCACAGTAAATACAGGAGAAAATCTGCTCATGCAAGAGGAGGGGAAGAGGAACCATTATGACATATGACAGAGTGTTCCATTCTTTTTAACAAGAACTGACCTCAGGGAGCCTAGATAGACCAGAACCCTAGCTATCTGCTGTATTATCAAAGTGTAACTAACCAAAGAGGTTGGGAAGTACCTAACTTCAGCCCACTCTATCCATTATGTCCTACCTAAGGGGGAGAAAACACTAAGAAATGCTTATTAAGTTCACATTTCAGAGACACATGCTCACTAAAAGACTGTAACCAACTATAGGACTATTGAATACTTTACTTCCCTCCACATCTCATCACTCCATTATTACAGACCTATTCACAGCAATTTCTTGTACCTGGCCATGTTATCTGGCTATGAGAAAAAGCTACAGGACACATCAAAATGCAGAAAGCACAATTTGAAGACATCAGAATCAGACATGGCAGGGATGTTGAAATTATCAGACTGGGAATTTAAAACAACTATGGTTAATATGCTAAGAGCTCTGATAGAAAATGTGGATAGTATGCAAGGGCAGATGGGAAATGTAATCAGGGGGATGGAAATTTTAATAAAGAACCAAAAAGAAATACTAGAAATTAAAATTACTGTAAAAATGAAGCATGCACTGATGAGCTTATTAGCAGACTGGACTTAACTAAAGAAAGAATCTATGAGCTAGAGGATATATAAGTATTGTAAAATCATTGAAAACTGGAAAACAAAGAGAACTAAGGCTGAAAAAAAAAGGGAATAGAATATTTAAGAACTGGGGGACAACTACAAGATGTGTAAAATACACATAACAGAAAAATCAGAAGGAAAATATTTGCAAAAGATATTTTTGATAAAGGACTGTTATCCAAAATATACAAAAAAACTCTTAAATATCAACAACAAATAAACAAATAACCCTATTAAAATATAAGCCCAAGACCTTCATAGATACTTCACCAAAGAAGACATTGACAGAGCAGATAATTATATGAAAAGATGTGCCATATCACCTGAAATCAGAGAAATATAAATTAAAACAGCAATATGATGGCACTATATACCTATTAGAATAGCCAAAATCTGGAACACTTAGAGCACCTAGTGCTGACAGAGATTCAGAGCAACAGGAACTCACATTCATTGCTGGTAGAAATGTGAACTTGTACAGATACTTTGGAAGACAGTTTGGCAGTTTCCTACAAAGCTAAACATACTTTTACTATATGAGCAAGGTATTATGCTCCTTGGTGTTTACTCAAAAGATTTGAAAACTTATCATCTCCACACAAAACCCTGCACATGGATGTTTATAGTGACTTATTTAAAATTGCCCAAATTTTGAAGCAATCGAGATGTCCTTCAGTAAGTAAATGGATAAATTGTGGTACATCTGGACAATGAAATATTACTCAGTGATATATATATATATATATATATATATATATATATATATATATATATATATATATATATCAATACATTATTCTTTTAAAAATATTGTGTCAAATAAGTTTCTATTTTTTAGATAATGAAGTAAAGTTAGAGATATTTTAGAATCAGGTTTTAAAAGACTTGTGGAATACAATAAGCATGCATATTTTATTCTTTCAACAAGATTTATAATAAACAATGAATAATGTGCTTTGATATTTTAGGAACAATAGTTATTTTCAAAATAATTAATAAATGATATATTTAGGCTGTAAGCAGTAGTTCTGGGAGGACTTAGTATTTTTTTTAAATTTTTGTTTGTTTTTTGGCTAAATCTGTAAATTTTCAACATATATTTAACCAAAAGTATAAATTAAAAATTACAACTTTACAAGTTATGAATTTTACATTTCACTTGGCTTCCTCCTTCACTATGTTTGAAGTAGAAACATACATATTAACTAACATATATGTTTTCCACAATTTTAACTCTTTAAGTTATTAGATTAAATAAATAAAAGACTGCACTGAAATCATAAGAAATGGAATATTTTGTTTAATTGTTAACTCAATATCTCCAGAATAGTCTTACATATCATTTTTGTATTCCCAGGTTTCATATTGTTAGTAAATATAGTGCTGAACTGTGAGCTCTTTACAAGTCTATCTGTACTTGCTGAAGAAAGCAATAAAATATTTTGTCATTATTGTAAAATTAAATTATAATTACATTGTACATTGAAATAATTCAGGCATGAACTCTTTGATTGTTTGCATGCTAAATTAGTTTTATATTTCTTTGGGTTCTTTCATTAAACACTATATTTTATAATAAATGTGTTGCTTTTCTTCAATGGCTTTTATTGAAATTTTGCTGTAATGTTGATTGTTTGGGATGATTAAAAATCATTTTTCAGATTGAAGGGCATCAAAAAGCATAATCCACATATTAATCCAGGAGATGCTGAATGACTGGTTTTAATAATTTAGTCAAATAAATAAATACATAAATACATACATAAATAGTCTAGGCTATAATCTACATACCAACAGCTATTGTTGGACATAGCATTAATAAGAATATTTTACTACCACAATTTTAATCCATTGTTTATCAAAAGTCTCATAGATATTATAAAATGCTGTGTAAAATTACGTAGTTTTACATCATTCATTTTGTCTCTTGTAATGTACATCATCTTTTGTTCTATGAGCATTCCTCAACATTAAATTTAAACCATTTCATGGTGCTGGTCAGCTGGGTAGCAGTTTCACAGCTATTCCATTTCCCTACCTCAGTTTTCTGCCCTTGTCATCCCCTTGATCATCATATCCTCTATGAAAACTCTGCTAAAAATCTTGTTCTTCTATTTTCATTTTTGGCATTAGCATTAGAATAGATTAATAAAAGTGAAGGATTAATTTTTCTCTCCAATCCTCCACAAGATCTGCATTTTGTTTTCATCAAAAGAACCTGCATTCCTATAAATATTTAGAGCAAAAGTCCTACAGAAGTTGACTGTTTTCAGATGCAAGTAACTTAACAGTTGACTTTGTCAGGCAGTCTCAGATGTTCCTTCTGACAGTTCTTATTTCACTTACTTTCATCTATTTCTCTCTAGTGTCTTTCTTATTTATATATGAATTCATGAGTATGTCAGTTGTGATAGATAGATAAAACACCAGCTTAGCCTATTTCTTCAGGCTGTTTAGCAATTACCTTGAAACCTAAAGAATGGAATATATATATATATATATATATATATATATATATATATATATATATATATATATATATATATATATATATATATATATATACTCATCCGTTTGTCCTATTTGTAGAAGTCATTTAGGGATCATTTTTGTGTTATAAAATGAAATAATGTATTTTTTCCTTGTAAGCAAGGAACTACTCTGTGTCCCTGTGTATGATTGATTTGTCCAACATGCCCCAGATTCCAAGTTCAGTTTTCACAATACTTGTTAGTTCAATATCTAAAAGTACCTTGTAGACAGGATAGTCCATGAAAGGAACATATATACATCAATATTGAATGTACTATCCAAACAGGATTCAATGCCTGAAGTCAGAAGAAGGGTCAAAATTCATAGCTTTTGCTCTAACAATCGTTTGTGGTCTTCCTAGATATATTCTGTGCCAACTTTTCTATGGATATCTTCTTTCTGTGCAGAGGACAACATTTTGAAATTGGGTGAATTCACAGCTACTCTTTCCTTTTTTATTCCTCAAGCCATGGTATTATATATTTCTGTGTGTGTGTGTATGTGTATGTGTATGTATGTATGTGTATATATATATATATATATATATATATATATATATATATATATAATTTTCTCCATCTTAGAAACTCTGAGTATTTTTGCTGTTTCTCAGAAAATAAAAAACAATCAACTGTCTGTCTTCATTCTATTTCTGCTTGTAAGTGTCCATCTAGTCTTGTTTTAGGGGGATAACAACACAATACTTTTTATTTTATATTCTTAGTGTTCATATCTAGACTGTAGTTTCTCTGGCTGAACAATTGGCATTTATATACAAAAAAAAAAAAAACGGCTGTAGCAAATTCAAAAAATGAAAAATAATGCATTATTTTTTAATGGTTTCAATATTGTTTGTGACCAGAAAAGCCTCTAAAATAGCCTCATTCACCAGAGGGCAGACAGCAGAAGCAAAAAGAACTACAATTATGCAGCCTGTGGAAGGAAAACCACATTCACAGAAAGATAGACAAAATGAAAAGGCAGAGGACTATGTATCAGATAAAGGAAAAAGATAAAACCCCAGAAAAACAATTAATAAAATGGAGATAGGCAACCTTCCAGAAAAATAATTCAGAAAAATGATAGTGACAATGATCCAGGACCTTGGAAAAACAATGGAAGCAAAGATCAAGAAGATGCAAGAAATGTTTAACAAAGACCTAGAAGAATTAAAGAACAAACACATAGAAACATTAAACAACAAACAGAGATGAACAATACAATAACTGAAATGAAAAATACACTAGAAGGAATCAATAGCAGAATAACTGAGGCAGAAGAACGGATAATTGACCTAGAAGACAGAATGGTGGAATTCATGGCAGTGGAACAGAATAAAGAAAAAAGAATTAAAAGAAATGGAGACCTCTTAAGAAACCTCTGGGACAACATTAAATGAAAAAATATTCACATTATAAAGGTCCCAGAAGGAAAAGACAGAGAGAAAGGACCCAAGAAAATATTTGAAGAGATTATACTCAAAAACTACCCTAACATGGAAAAGGAAATAGCCACTCAATTCCAGGAAGTGCAGAGTCCCAGGCAGAATAAACTCATGGAGAAACACACCAAGACATATAGTAATCAAACTGACAAAAATTAAAGGTAAAGAAAAATTATTGAAAACAACAAGGGAAAAATGACAAATAATATACATGGGAACTCCCATAAGGTTAACAGCTGATTTCTCAGCAGAAACTCTGCAAGCCAGAAGGGAGTGTCATGATATACTTAAAATGATAAAAGGGAAGAACCTACAACGAAGATTACTCTACCTGGCAAAGATCTCATTCAGATTCGATGGAGAAATCAAAAGCTTTACAGACAAGCAAAAGCTAAGAGAATTCAGGACCACAAAACTAGCTCTACAACAAATACGAAAGGAATTTCTCTAAGTGGGAAAAACAAGAGAAGGAAAAGTACTTGCAAAAACAAACCCATAACAATTAAGAAAATGGTAATAGAAACATACATACTGATAATTACTTTAAACATGAATGGATTAAATGATCCAACTAAAAGACACAAACTGGCTGAATGGATACAGAAACAAGACCCATATATATGCTATCTACAAGAGACGCACTTAAGACCTAGGGACACATACAGACTGAAAGTGAGAGGATGCAAAATGATATCCCATGCAAATGAAAATCAAAACATAGCTGGAGTAGCAAGCAATACTCATATCAGATAAAATAAACTTTATAATAAAGAATGTTACAAGAGACAAGTAAGGACACTACATAATGACCAAGGGATCAATCCAAGAAGAAAATATAACAATTATAAATACATATGCACCCAACATAGGAGCATCTCAATATATAAGGTCACTGCTAACAGCTATAAAAGAGAAAATTGACAGTAACAAAATAATAGTGGGGGATTTTAACACATCACTTACACGAATGGATAGATCATCCAGGCAGAAAATCAATAAGGAAACACAACCTTTAAATGACACAATAGACCAGATAAATTTAATTGATATGTATAAGATATTACATCCCAAAAGAGCAGATTTCACTTTCTTCTCAAGTGCACATGGAACATGCTCCAGATTAGATCACATCTTGGGTCACAAATCAAGCCTTGGTAAATTTAAGAAAATTGAAATCATATCAACCATCTTTTCTTACCACAATGTTATGAGATTAGTAATCAATTATGTGGGAAAAAAAAGGTAAAAAAACACAACCACATGGACATTAAACAATATGTTACTAAATAACCAAGAGATCATAGAAGAAATCAAAGGGGAACTCAGAAAATACCTAGAGCCAAATTACAACAAAAACACGATGATCTGAAACCTATGGGATGCAGCAAAAGTAGTTCTAAGAAGGAAGTTTATAGCAATAAAAGCCTACCTAAAGAAACAAGAAAAATCTCAAATAAAAAATTTAACCTTACACTTAAAGGAACTAGAGAAAGAAGAACAAACAGAACCCAAAGTTAGTGGAAGAAAGGAAGTCATAAAGATCAGAGCAGAAATAAATGAAATAGAAACAAAGAAAACAATAGCAAAGACAATAAAACTAAAAGCTGGTTCTTTGAGAAGATAAACAAAATTGATAAACCTCTATCCAGACACATCAAGAAAAAGAGAGAGAGGACTCAAATCAATAAAATTAGAAATGAAATGGGAGAAGTTACAACAGACACTGCAGAAATACAAAGCATCATAACAGACTACTACAAGAAAATCTATGCCAATAAAATGGAAAACCTGGAAGAAATGGACAAATGCTTAGAAATGTATACCTTCCAAGACTGAACCAGGAAGAAATAGAAAATATAAATAAACCAATCTCAAGTAATGAAATTGAAAGTTTCATTTCCAACAAACAAAAGTCCAGGACCAGATTGCTTCACAGGTGAATTCTATCAAATATTTAGAGAACACCTAATACTGATCCTTCTCAAACTCTTCCAAAAAGTTGCAGAAGAAGGAAAACCCCTAAACTCATTCTACTAGGCAACCATCAACCTTATACCAAAACCAGAGAGAGATACTACACAAAAAGAAAATTACAGACCAATATCACTGATGAATATAGATGCAAAATCCTCAACAAAATACTAGCAAACAGAATCCAACAACACATTAAAAGGATCATACACCATGATCAAGTGGGATTGATCCCAGGGATGCAAGGATTCTTCAATATTCACGAGTCAATCAATGTGATACACCATATTAATAAATTGAAGAATGAAAACCTTATGATCATCTCAATAGATGAAGAAAAACTTTTTGACAAATTTCAACACCCATTTATGATTTAAAAAAAAAGACTCTCCAGAAAGTGGTCATAGAGAGAACTTACTTCAGCATAATAAAGGCCATATACAAAAAACCCACGGCAAACATCATTCTCAATGGTGAAAAACTGAAAACATTTCCTCTAAGATCAAGAAAAGACAAGATGTCCATTCCCACCTCGATTATTCAACATACTCTTGGAAGTCTTAGCCATGGCAATCAGAGAAGAAAAAGAACTAAAAGGAATACAAATTGGAAAAGAAGAAGTTATACTGTCACTGTTTGCAGATGATATGATATTATACATAGAGAATCCTAAAGATGCCACCAGAATACTACTAGAGCTACTCAATGAATCTGGTAAAGTTTCAGTATACAGAAATAATGCACAGAAATCTCTTGCATTCCTATACATTAACAATGAAATATCAGAAAGAGAAATTAAGGAAACAATCCCATTCACCATTGCAGTAAGAAGAATAAAATACCTAGGAATAAACCTACATAAGGAGGTAAAAGACCTGTACTCAGAAAACTCTAAGACACTGATGAAAGAAATCAAAGATTACACAGAGAGATGGAGAGATATATCATGTTCTTGGATTGGAAGAATCAATCTTGTGAAAATGACTATACTACCCAAAGCAATCTACAGATTCAATGCAATCACTATCAAATTACCAGTGGTATGTTTTACAGAACTAGAACAAAAACTCTTAAAATTTATATGGAGACACAAAAGACACTGAATAGCCAAAGCAGTTTTGAGGGGAAAAAACGGAGCTGCAGGAATCAGACTCCCTGACTTCAGACTATACTACAAAGCTACAGTAATCAAGACAACATACACTACGGGCACAGAAACAGAAATATAGATCAATGGAAGAGGATGGAAAACCCAGAGCAAAACCCATGCACCTATGGTCAACTAATCTATGATTAAGAAGGCAAGGATATAAAATAGAGAAAACACCATCTCTCCATAAGTAGTGCTGGAAAAACTGGACAGCTACATGTAAAAGAATGAAATTAGAACATCCCCTAACACCATACAGAAAAATAAACTCAAAATTGATTAGAGACCTAAATGTAAGGCTGAACACTATAAAACTCTTAGAAGAAATCATAGGCAGAACACATTATGACATAAATCACAAAAAGATATTTTTTGATCCACCTCCTAGAGAAACGTAAATAAAAACAAAAATAAACAATTGGGACCTAATGAAATTTAAAAGCTGTTGTAAAGCAAAGGAAACTACAAACAAGAAAAAATACAACCCCCAGAATGGGAGAAAATATTTGCAAATGAATCAATGGACAAAGGTTTAATCTTGAAAATATATATAAAGCTCCTGCAACACAATATTAAAAACAAACAAATAAACAACTCAATCAAAAAAGGGGCAGAAGACCTAAATAGACATTTCTCCAAAGAAGACAAACAAATGGACAAGAAGCATATGAAAAGCTAGCTGCTCAACATCACTAATTATTAGAGAACTGCAAATCAAATCTACAATGAGGTATCACCTCACACATTATTATTATTTTTTATTTTTTTTACAAATTTAATCAGTTATACATATACATATGTTCCCATATCCCCTCCCTTTTGCGTCTCCCTCCCACCCTCCCTATCCCACCCCTCCAGGCGGTCACAAAGCACCGAGCTGATCTCCCTGTGCTATGCGGCTGCTTCCCACTAGCTATCTACCTTATGTTTGGTAGTGTATATATGTCCATGCCACTCTTTCACTTTGTCACAGCTTACCCTTCCCCCTCCCCATATCCTCAAGTCCATTCTCTAGTAGGTCTGTGTCTGTATTCCTGTCTTACCCCTATGTTCTTTGTGAAATTTTGTTTTCTTAAATTCCATATATATGTATCAGCATAGAGTATTTGTCTTTCTCTTTCTGACTTACTTCACTCTGTATGACAGACTCTAGGTCCATCCACCTCATTACAAATAGCTCAATTTCATTTCTTTTTATGGTTGAGTAATATTCCATTGTATATATGTGCCACATCTTCTTTACCCATTCATCCGATGATAGACACTTAGGTTGGTTCCATCTCCGGGCTATTGTAAATAGGGCTGCTATGAACATTTTGATACATGTCTCTTTTTGAATTATGGTTTTCTCAGGGTATATGCCCAGTAGTGGGATTGCTGGGTCATATGGTAGTTCTATTTGTAGTTTTTTAAGGAACCTCCATACCGTTCTCCATAGTGGCTGTACCAATTCACATTCCCACCAGCAGTGCAAGAGTGTTCCCTTTTCTCCACACCCTCTCCAGCATTTATTGTTTCTAGATTTTTTCATGATGGCCATTCTGACTGGTGTGAGATGATATCTCATTGTAGTTTTGATTTGAATTTCTCTAATGAGTAAAGATGTTGAGCATCCTTTCATGTGTTTGTTGGCAGTCTGTATATCTTCTGTGGAGAAATGTCTATTTAGGTCTTCTGCCCATTTTTGGATTGGATTGTTTGTTTTTTTGTTATTGAGCTGCATGAGCTGCTTATAAATTTTGGAGATTAATCCTTTGTCAGTTGCTTCATTTACAAATATTTTCTCCCATTCTGAGGGTTGTCTTTTGGTCTTCTTTATGGTTTCCTTTGCTGTGCAAAGGTTTTAAGTTTCATTAGGTCCCATGTGTTTATTTTTGTCTTTATTTCCATTTCTCTAGGAGGTGGGTCAAAAAGGATCTTGCTGTGATGTATGTCATAGAGTGTTCTGCCTATGTTTTCCTCTAAGAGTTTGATAGTTTCTGGCCTTACATTTAGGTCTTTAATCCATTTTGAGCTTATTTTTGTGTATGGTGTTAGGGAGTGATCTAATCTCATACTTTTACATGTCCCTATCCAGTTTTCCCAGCACCACTTATTGAAGAGACTGTCCTTTCTCCACTGTACATTCCTGCCTCCTTGATCAAAGATAAGGTGACCATATGTCCGTGGGTTTATCTCTGGGCTTTCTATCATGTTCCATTGATCTATCTTTCTGTTTTTGTGCCAGTACCATACTGTCTTGATTACTGTAGCTTTGTAGTATAGTCTGAAGTCAGGGAGCCTGATTCCTCCAGCTCCGTTTTTCATTCTCAAGATTGCTTTGGCTACTCGGGGTCTTTTGTGTTTCCATACAAATTGTGAAATTTTTTGCTCTAGTTCTGTGAAAAATGCCAGGGGTAGTTTGATAGGGATTGCATTGAATCTGTAGATTGCTTTGGGTAGTAGAGTCATTTTCACAATGTTGATTCTTCCAATCCAAGAACATGGTACATCTCTCCATCTATTTGTATCATCTTTATTTTCTTTCATCAGTGTCTTATAATTTTCTGCATACAGGTCTTTTGTCTCCTTAGGTAGGTTTATTCCTAGATATTTTATTCTTTTTGTTGCAATGGTAAATGGGAGTGGTTCCTTGATATCACTTTCAGATTTTTCATCATTAGTATATAGGAATGCCAGAGATTTCTGTGCATTAATTTTGTATCCTGCAACTTTACCAAATTCATTGATTAGCTCTAGTAGTTTTCTGGTAGCATCTTTAGGATTCTCTATGTATAGTATCATGTCATCTGCAAACAGTGACAGCTTTACTTCTTCTTTTCCAATTTGGATTCCTTTTATTTCCTTTTCTTCTCTGATTGCTGTGGCTAAAACTTCCAAAACTATGTTGAATAAGAGTGGTGAGAGTGGGCAGCTTTGTCTTGTTCCTGATCTTAGTGGAAATGGTTTCAGTTTTTCACCATTGAGGATGATGCTGGCTGTGGGTTTGTCATATATGGCCTTTATTATGTTGAGGAAAGTTCCCTCTATGCCTACTTTCTGCAGGGTTTTTATCATAAATGGGTGTTGAATTTTGTCGAAAGCTTTCTCTGCATCTATTGAGATGATCATATGGTTTTTCTCCTTCAATTTGTTAATATGGTGTATCACGTTGATTGATTTGCGTATATTGAAGAATCCTTGCATTCCTGGAATAAACCCCACTTGATCATGGTGTATGATCCTTTTAATGTGCTGTTGGATTCTGTTTGCTAGTATTTTGTTGAGGATTTTTGCATCTATGTTCATCAGTGATATTGGCCGGTAGTTTTCTTTCTTTGTGACATCCTTGTCTGGTTTTGGTATCAAGGTGATGGTGGCCTCGTAGAATGAGTTTAGGAGTGTTCCTCCCTCTGCTATATTTTGGAAGAGTTTGAGAAGGATAGGTGTTAGCTCTTCTCTAAATGCTTGATAGAATTCACCTGTGAAGCCATCTGGTCCTGGGCTTTTGTTTGTTGGAAGATTTTTTATCACAGTTTCAATTTCAGTGCTTGTAATTGGTCTATTCATATTTTCTATTTCTTCCTGATTCAGTCTTGGCAGGTTGTGCATTTCTAAGAATTTGTCCATTTCTTCCAGGTTGTCCATTTTATTGGCATAGAGTTTCTTGTAGTAATCTCTCATGATCTTTTGTATTTCTGCAGTGTCAGTTGTTACTTCTCCTTTTTCATTTCTAATTCTATTGATTTGAGTCTTCTCCCTTCTTTTCTTGATGAGTCTGGCTAATGGTTTGTCAATTTTGTTTATCTTCTCAAAGAACCAGCTTTTAGTTTGGTTGATCTTTGCTATCGTTTCTTTCATTTCTTTTCATTTATTTCTGATCTGATCTTTATGATTTCTTTCCTTCTGCTAGCTTTGGGGGTTTTTTGTTCTTCTTTCTCTAATTGCTTTAGGTGCAGGGTCAGGTTGTTTACTCGAAATGTTTCCTGTTTCTTAAGGTGGGATTGTATTGCTATAAACTTCCCCCTTAGAACTGCTTTTGCTGCATCCCATAGGTTTTGGGTTGTCGTGTCTCCATTGTCATTTGTTTCTAGGTATTTTTAAATTTCCTCTTTGATTTCTTCAGTGATCACTTCGTTATTGAGTAGTGTATTGTTTAGCCTCCATGTGTTTGTATTTTTTACAGATCTTTTCCTGTAATTGATGTCTAGTCTCATAGCATTGTGGTCGGAAAAGATACTTGATACAATTTCAATTTTCTTAAATTTACCAAGGCTTGATTTGTGACCCAAGATATGATCTATCCTGAGAATGTTCCATGAGCACTTGAGAAAAATGTGTATTGTGTTGTTTTTGGATGGAATGTCCTATAAATATCAATTAAGTCCATCTTATTTAATGTATCATTTAAAGCTTGTGTTTCCTTATTTATTTTCATTTTGGATTATCTGTCCATTGGTGAAAGTGGGGTGTTAAAGTCCCCTACTATGATTGTGTTACTGTCGATTTCTCCTTTTATGGCTGTTAGTATTTGCCTTATGTATTGAGGTGCTCCTATGTTGGGTGCATAAATGTTTACAATTGTTATATCTTCTTCTTGGATCAATCCCTTGATCATTATGTAGTGTCCTTCTTTGTCTCTTCTAGTAGTCTTTATTTTAAAGTCTATTTTGTCTGATATGAGAATTGCTACTCCAGCTTTCTTTTGGTTTCCATTTGCATGGAATATCTTTTTCCATCCCCTTACTTTCACTCTGTATGTGTCTCTAGGTCTGAAGTGCGTCTCTTGTAGACAGCATATATATGGGTCTTGTCTTTGTATCCATTCAGCCAATCTGTGTCTTTTGGTGGGAGCATTTAGTCCATTTACATTTAAGGTAATTTTCGATATGTATGTTCCTATTCCCATTTTCTTAATTGTTTTGGGTTCGTTATTGTAGGTCTTTTCCTTCTGTTTTGTTTCTTGCCTAGAGAAGTTCCTTTAGCATTTGTTGTAAAGCTGGTTTGGTGGTGCTGAACTCTCTCATCTTTTGCTTGTCTGTAAACGTTTTAATTTCTCCATCAAATCTGAATGACATCCTTGCTGGGTAGAGTAATCTTGGTTGCAGGTTTTTCTCCTTCATCACTTTAATTATGTCCTGCCAATCCCTTCTGGCTTGTAGAGTTTCTGCTGAGAGATCAGCTGTTATCATGATGGGGATTCCCTTGTGTGTTATTTGTTGTTTTTCCCTTGCTGCTTTTAATATGATTTCTTTGTGTTTAATTTTTGACAGTTTGATTAATATGTGTCTTGGCGTATTTCTCCTTGGATTTATTCTGTATGGGACTCTCTGTGCCTCCTGGACTTGATTAACTATTTCCTTTCTCATATTAGGGAAGTTTTCAACTATAATCTCTTCAAATATTTTCTCAGTCCCTTTCTTTTTCTCTTCTTCTTCTGGAACCCCTATAATTCGAATGTTGGTGCGTTTAATGTTGTCCCAGAGGTCTCTGAGACTGTCCTCTGTTCTTTTCATTCTTTTGTCTTTATTTTGCTCTGCAGCAGTTATTTCCACTATTTTATCTTCCACCTCACTTATCCGTTCTTCTGCCTCAGTTATTCTGCTATTGATCCCATCTAGAGTATTTTTTATTTCATTTATTGTGTTTTTAATCGATGCTTGATTCATCTAGTTCTTCTAGGTCTTTGTTAACTGTTTCTTGCATTTTGTCTATTCTATTTCCAAGATTTTGGATCTTGGAAATAGAATCTTGGATCATCTTTACCATCATTATTCTGAATTCTTTTTCAGGTAGACTGCCTATTACCTCTTCATTTGTTAGGTCTGGTGGGTTTTTATCTTGCTCCTTCTCCTGCTGTGTGTTTTTCTGTCTTCTCATTTGGCTTATGTTACTGTGTTTGGGGTCTCCTTTTTGCAGGCTGCAGGTTCGTAGTTCCCGTTGTTTTTGGTGTCTGTCCCCAGTGGCTAAGGTTGGTTTAGTGGGTTGTGTAGGCTTCCTGGTGGAGGGGACTATTGCCTGTGTTCTGGTGGATGAGGCTGGATCTTGTCTTTCTGGTGGGCAGGTCCACGTCTGGTGGTGTGTTTTGAGATGTCTGCAGACTTTTTATGATTTTAGGCCACCTCTCTGCTAATGGGTGGCGTTGTGTTCCTGTCTTTCTAGTTGTTTGGCATAGGGTGTCCAGCACTGTAGCTTGCTGGTCGTTGAGTGAAGCTAGGTGCTGCTGTTGAGATGGAGATCTCTGGAAGGTTTTCGCCATTTGATATTATGAGGAGCTGGGAGGTCTCTTGTGGACCAGTGTCCTGAAATTGGCTCTACCACCTCAGAGGCACAGCACTGACTCTTGGCTCCTCAATTTGGGATGATTTGTTGTCTATTTATGTATTCCACAGATGCAGGGTACATCAAGTTGATTGTGGAGCTTTAATCCACTGCTTCTGTGGCTGCTGGGAGAGGTTTCCCTTTCTCTTCTTTGTTCTCACAGCTCCTGGGTCTCAGCTTTGGATTTGGCCCCGCCTCTGCGTGTAGGTCGCTGGAGGGCATCTGTTCTTCGCTCAGACAGGACAGGGTTAAAGGAGCAGCCTCTTCGGGGACTCTGGCTCACTCAGGCCGGGCGGGAGGGAGGGGCATGGAGTGCGGGGCGAGCCTGCAGCGGCAGAGGTCGGCGTGACGTTGCACCAGCCCGAGGCGCACCGTGCGTTCTCCCAGGGAAGCCGCCCCTGGATTCCGGGACTCCGGCAGTGGTGGGCTGCACAGGCTCCTGGAAGGGCGGCGTGGACAGTGATCTGTGCTCGCACACAGGCCCCCTGGCGGCGGCAGCAGCAGCCCCAGCGTCCCACGCCCGTCACTGGACTCCGCAATCTCAGTCGTGACCCGCGCCCGTCTGTGGAGCCCCTCCAAGCAGCGCTCCCAATCCCCTCTCCTTGCGCACCAGGAAACCAAGAGGTAAGAAAAAGTCTCTTGCCTCTTCGGCAGCTCCAGAGTTTTCCCGGACTCCCTGACAGCTAGCTGTGGCACATTAGCACCCTTCAGGCTGAGTTCTCGCCACCAGCCCCAGTCCTCTCCCTGCACTGTGACCAAAGCCCAAGCCTCAGCTTCCAGCACCGTCCGCCCCAGCGGGTGAGCAGACAAACCCCTCGGGCTGGTGAGTGCCGCTCGGCCCCGATCCTCTGTGCGGGAATCTCTCCGCTTTGCCCTACCCAGGCATGTGGGGAGTTTCTTGCCTTTTGGGAGGTCTGGGGTCTTCTGCCAGCGTTCAGTAGGTGTTCTGTAGGAGTTCACCTCACACATTATTATGGGCATCATCAGAAAATCTACAAACAACAAATGCTGGAGAGAGTGTGGAGAAAAGGGAACCCTCTTGCACTGTTGGTCTGAAGGTAAAATGATACAACCATTAAGGAGAACTGTATGGAGGTTCCTTCAAAACTAAACATAGAATTACCTTATGACCCAGCAATCCCACTACTGGACATATATCCAGGGCAAACCATAATTCAAAAAGACACATCCACCCCGATGTTCATTGCAGCTCTATATACAATAGCCATGTCATGGAAGCAACCTAAATGCCCATCAGCAGACGAATGGATACAGAACATGTGGTACATATATACAATGGAATATTACTCAGCTGTAAAAAGAACGAAATTGGGTCATTTGTAGAGACGTGGATGAATCTAGAGACTGTCATACAGAGGGAAGTAAGTCAGAAAGAGAAAAACAAATATCGTATATTAATGCATATATGTGGAACCTAGAAAAATGGTACAGATGACCCAGTTTGCAGGAAGAAATAGAGACAAGATGTAGAGAACAAACGTATGGACACCGGGGGGGGGGAAGTGGCAGGGCGGGTGGGAGTAGTGTAATGAATTGGGAGATTGGGATTGACATATATACACTAAAATGTATAATATAAATAGCTAATAAGAACCTGCTGTATAAAAAATAAGTAAAGTAAAATTCAGAAGTTCAAAAAAATATATTTTTTCTGTCCAAATTTAAGCCAAAGACAATCACTTCTTTTCCACTCTCCTTCAGAAACATATATTCCTTGGTCATTCTTGTAATAGGTTTACCATTTGCATCGTTATCTCTTTTCAAAGGTTTTTTATATTTGCTATAATATTATTTCCCTTAGTGGCATCTAATAGGCATACAAATTTTTGCTGAGTTTAATTACTTATGTTAAATTAGATCTTGAAAAGCGTAAGTTAATATCTATCTCTATTTTTTTATTCTCCGTCTTGAAAGACATGCAATATCACATACAGAAAATGCAAGTTCACACTGCTTTTTCTTAGTTCTTGCCTAGCATTAAGGAAAAGAAGTCCATAAAATATTTCACAGAGGTAGAGAGATACACTTCCTTGAATACTAAGTTAAAACAATGGCTTTTTTTCAGTCATGGTAAAAAACCAGGCTTATTTATGTTTCAGAAGCTGTGCACTAACTTTTTCTTTAGGAATTCAGAGATGAAAATCTAACTTCCTGTTTTAGAACACGAAGCTCAATGTCACCTCAGTGGAGCATCTTTGCCTGCTTATTTGCCAAATATATGGTAAAGCATCCTTTGTTTTTTCTCCACCACACAGGAAAGTTTAATTTTAATTATATTATTTATTTCTTATTTTCTCCTAAGAATGTCATCCTCTAAGAGCAGAGACCCTCTCAATTTTCTTCACAATTATTTCTTGAACATCAAGAGTCATGCCTGCACCAAGGAAGCACCCAATACAATCTTCTTTAAAGAACCAATGAGTGAGGGTCATTGTCTTTATATATAAAATAAAGTTACTATCCTATAAGCAGTTCATTAATTTTAGGTGCAAATGATATTTATGTGACACATGTATCATATACACATATGCAATTTATAACATATATAGACAAACATGCATATAAATGCACACAGGTTAGCTATCTTTTCCCTATAATCTGTTGATCTCTCTCTCTCTCTCTCTCTCTCTCTCTCTCTCTCTCTATATATATATATATATATATATATATATATATATATATATATATATATATATATACCATCTATCTTTTAGTTAATCTATTCTATAAGGCATGTTTTGTTTCAATAAATATCTTCTTTTCTCCAAGATCTAAAAATTGTTTGCTGCATGTCGAGGTTGGCAAGTCACTTTCTGAATCTTGGTACATTCATCTCTAAATAATATCTACTTTTTTGTTTGTTATGAAGATTATATGTCATAATGTATATGAAGTTCTTTGCCTGTAGAAGGTGATAAAAATAAATTCAAGCCAGAGTCAACTATAATTTTTACCAATAAGTTATTACTGTACAGTAATAAAAAATTGCATGACACAGCATTTGGGCTAAATTATTTTTCAGAGAAACTACAGAATAGTTTGTTCATTTCCTTGTACATTCATTGGTGACTGAGTACATATCCAGAATCAGACATGAAAACAAGTCTTGAATAGGATCTCAAAATTGAAATTTCCACATTAACTGCCAAAGAGTAAGATTTATGGCCAAATTTGGCTTTAGAATTTTCCCTGGTTTAATGACTATAGAAACTATTAAGAGTGAGAAATATTTTAGGTCTACTTCTCAGAAATATTTACTTGTTCTATCAGAGCAGTTTGAGTTATATTATAGATTAATATGTTTTTTTATCACTAAGAAGTAGTGGTTTCTATATGTGGATTAGCTAAAAGACTGAAGAGAGTGTGTTTGTTTAACAAGTGACTGACACTTCATGTCCTCTATTTGCTGCCTTATAACTTTGATCACATTTTCACATTTCAGTTAATATAATTTATCAATCTATCTATGAAACATCTATCTAATTTATTTTTACACTAAAAGATATTTAGTACAGTTGACCTTTGAACAACATTTAGGTTAGGGGTACAGATCCTTTGTGCAGTAGAAAATCTGAGTATAACTTTACATTTGGCCCTCCATATATGTGGTTCCACATTCGAGGATTAAACTAACCCTGGATTGTGTAGTACTGTAGTATTTAGTATTGAAAAAATCCACATATAAATGGACACATGAAGTTCAAACCCTTTTTCTTCAAGAGTCAACTGAATATAAGAACACAGCAACCAGATTTAAAAGCTACAAAATCTTTGGCAGGTTACTTCACTATTTTTTTATTTCATTACCTTCATCTGTAAAATGGTTAATAATAGTAACCATCTCAGTGGATTATGGTGAGGTTTCAATAAATTAATACATGCAAAGAAATTAGAAAATCATTTGGTACATAGTAAGTTCTATATGTGCTGGCTACTATTAGTTAGAAATAAAATTTGAACTACATTTTCTAATTTACTAAATGTGTTACATAGACCACTAAAAGGTTGGTATAACTCTGTTTTATACTATTCAATTTATAATGAATCCTTAATCAGTGCTTCTAAAAATATAATGTGTCAAGCTATCATCAGAAATGTTGATTAAAATCCATATTTCCACATGTGTACTTAGAGAGTCTGAGTAATAGCCTGGTGACATCAAGCCTTCTGCAGTTTAAACAAAATCAACAGATAATTCCAATGCACATGGCATGGAACAAACAGAGAATAATTGATTTAGCTATAAATAAAAGAAAGTAATGAACTCCTACAAGAGCCATGATCTTCATGGATGTCAAAATCTACCTGCAGGTAGAGGTAGGATCACACCTGTTCAAATAGGATTGTCGTAACATGGAGGATTTTTTATCTTTTTATTTTTATAGGAGTATAGTTGTTTTACAATTCTGTGTTAGTTTCTGCTGTACAGAAATGTGAGTCATTATACATATACACATATCCATTCTTTTTTAGATGTTTTTAATGTTCTATGGAATCACAGAGGAGAAAAAGAAAATCAATCTTGGTGACATTGGAAAAGGCCACATCTAATTAGAAGAGAAGAATATATGAAATTTAGATTAAGTTGATGAATTAATCTGTGAAGGAGGAGAAAAGATGAGAAAATAGAGAATGTGGAAAGAAAAGGGTGTAATATGAACATGATGGCCTGAATATATATCTACACACACAGGCAGGTACACTTATAGAGATTATATATATATACACACACACACACACACACATATACATACATACAGGGGTGCATATATACATACATGTATATACATGTGCAATCCATATTGTAGTAATCTTTTTTAGAATTTTCTGCATATGATGATGTTTTCATACTTAAAAAAAAAAGAAAAAAAAATATGGCTGGGAAGAACTGCTTGGAACTGGCCAATTCTTAGAGACAACAAAAAACTCAGCTAGGAGCAGGCCTTTAATATTCAAACTAAGTAATCTAGAACTATACCTTTCCTATCCAGCCTGTGCACCACAGGAGGAAATATTACTGTCTTAAAAATCCCAGGGCAGATACCAGGCAGCTGGAGACCAGCCTTTTAGCCCAAAGCCTACTGAAATTATTCAGATTAGCCAGTCCTCAATTGTTTACCCTACTTTGCCTGAGGTTGCCTGAAAAAAAAAAAAAAAGACTTCTGGCCTAGGTTCTCCCCTCCCTCCTGCTTCTAATTCCTGACCAAAACCTGGGGTCCCTCCCAGGGCGCTGCATAGTCAGCTGTGTCTTTCATTTCTAGAGCATCTGTGAATACATCATACTTGTCTCTCAATGGTGTTGATGTCTCCATGGTGTCATTTCAGTCACTTTTATAAATTAATACTCAGTACAAAATTCAAATGTACATTTTTCACACATGTACTCAAAGAAGTGGAATAATAGAATCTGAGTTTAAGATGACAGGACAGATTGGATGAGTCAGAGGTTCAAATTATGAAACTAGGAAACTTTTTTTTTAAAGCTTTATGCAAGTTAAAGTTTAGTAATTAAAATTAAGGTAATATTTGGTAAAACTGAAATACACTTAAAAAATGTCAGTGAAAAGTGGGAGATAATGGAAAGGAAGAAATTAAAGACAATCAACACACCTAGATTATTTGACGCTCTAATCCATGCTTTTAGAAATAACAATCTAGTTTACCCTTAGAATTATAGTGACTGGGAAGAAGAGCAGAAGATTTTGCTAATTATGTTTCTTTATCTGAGTGACAGTTACATGGATAATTTATATTTAATTTGTAAAATTTTGTCAAGATATACACTCAATATACACTTTATTACACATTTATTACATTTTTGAATTAACAAATATGAATTTTTATAAAAATGATTTATTTTAAAACAGTGAATGCAACTGATTTATCAAAATGATTACTGACCTTTACAAAGCAGATGCTCTTAGAGAATATCTAATTATTCTAAAATTCTGCTGCTTGTCATACTCTTTTAGCTTCCCTTCTTAAACTACTTTCATAGTGTATACTATGATTTCAAAAATAATGTTTATTCGTGTATAATTTAAATATAACAAAATACATAGATTATAGTATATATTTGATGAATTTTATAGAAACTCCAACAAAATCAAAGCAAAAAACTTCCATTATCCTTGCAATTCCTCCAGCTTAGCTTTACAGTCAAACTACGCCCACTACAGTGTTACCGTTTCTGTTACTGTAGCTTAGTCTTTACTTTGTTTAGGACTTCATAAAGTGGTATCAACCATGAGCTGCTTTATATATTTATTCATTATATATATGTGTATATATATATATATATATATATATATACATATATATGTTTGTGTGTATATTTGTATATGTGCATGTATGTCTATATGCATACAAAATTAAGTAATATATAATAAAGAAATAATAAACATATATATATTATAATAAAGTATCTTCCATTGTATTAAAGCACTACAGTTTGTTAAGTCACTAACATATTGATAGACATCTGGGTGTTTTCCAGTTTGAAGCTGTTTTTAATAATACTGCCAATAACATTCTTGTACAGGTTTTTAAAACATTTTTGTTAGATATATATTTGTATCTCTTTGAATAAATATACAGGAATGAAATGTCTGAGCCATTAATGCCTTTTATATACTACATAATTTACTTATTCATTGTGTTTATTGTCTCATTTTATTCCACTAAAATATAAAATGGATAAAGACAGTAATATTTTTTTTATTTTCCCCTCAGTATATCTCACATGATAACAATGTGCCTAACACTTCATAGATGTATATGGAATTTATAAAAAGTAACCACACTGTTTTCCTAAGTACATTGCACACTATACATAACACACTCCCACCAACAGTTGTTGAGCTCCAGACATCCCATCCTCACTATACTGCTATTATTAGTCTTTTTTATTTTATCAATCCTTGTGAGTATTAAGTAGTTTACCATTTTGGTTTCAATTAGCATTTCTCATGCAGCTAAGAATCTTGATCATTTTTCCATGTACTTATTAGCCATTTTTCTGTCTTTTGTGAAATGTCTGTTCAAAAATCAGCCTACTTTAATGCTTAGTTTTTCCTTTCTTTAATTATAATTTTACGTGTTCTGATTACAATGACACAGCAGTTTGAATACTTTGGCTTTTTTGCAACAGCCAAAAATGTTTATGGTTATACATGTGAAAAACAGTTGATAATCACAATTGAAAACATTAAAAAACAAAAGTGAAAATAATAATCTCATTCTTCTATGGGGTGTAAAGCAAATCTTTATTAAAAATAAAAGCTTTAAAAAGTTTTCTGGTGATGTTTTCATGTCTCTGGCTAGAAGAATCAACTCTGATTTTTACAATACTCATTTGACTGTGAGATCCTGGTGTAGAAGAAACGATATTTGAATTTTGCTATGCTGTGTCAGCTTTTTGTTGTTGTTGTGCATTCAACATTACTTAGACATTTTTAATAGACTTCATTTCTTACAGCAATTTTAGACTCACAGCAAAATTAAGCAGGAATTAGATATTTCCCATATATCCTCCACCTCATACAGCCACTGTTTCCTACGATTAGTACCCTCCACAGTCAAGTGTAACAATCAGTTTTTACAGTGCTTCAAACTACCCTGACGCAAGATCGTCAGCCAACGTTGTTTACAATAGGGTTAACTCTCGCTGTTTTGCATTTTATGGGTTCTAACAAACATGATGAATGATGCACATCCAACATTATAGTATCACACAAAATAGTTTCACTGCCCTAAAAGTTCACTTCTACATCCCTAACTCCTCTAAAGGACATCTGGGAACCACTGATCTTTCTTTCTTTTTTTTTCTTTTTTTTTTACTTTTCATTTATTTGTATTTTCTTTTTAATTGAGGTAACATTGACATGACAACATATAAGTTCCATGTGTGCAGCATTATATTTCTACTTCCTTATACTTTACAACATGTTTGTCACCAAAAATGTATTTTCCATCTGTCACTGTACAGTTGAGCCCCATTAACCATTTCCCCCTCACCTCACCCCTTCCCCTCTGTTCTCTGTATCTATATGTTTGTTGTTGTTTGGTATGATTTGTTCATAATACACTCAAAGTCTATCCAGATTGTCAAAAAATGGCAAGATTTTATCTTTTTTATGGATAATATTACATTGTGTATATATATATATATACTATATATATATATATATAGTATATATATATATATATATAGTATATATATATATATATATATATATATATATATATTGCTTGTGTATCTTTGGCTATTGTAAAGAATGCCATGATGAACATCGGGTGCAGATATCTTTTCAAATTAGTGATTTGTACCCATTGGATAAGTATCCAGACGAGGGATAGCTGGATCATATGGTAGTTCCATTATTCAGCTTTTGAAAAATCTCCATACTATCCTCAATAGTGGCTGCACCAATTTATATTCCCACCAATAGTATATGAGGGGTCCCTTTTCTCCATATGCTCAGTAACACTTGCTATTTGTTTATTTGAGATTTTGCTTGTTTCTTGTTTTATTGCTCTAAACTTCTCTCTTAGTACTGCCTTTCTGCATTCCACAAATTTCCATTTTATTTATTTTCAAATAATTTTTAACACCTTTAGTGGAGAATAATTGCTTTACAGTGTTGTGTTAGTTTCTGTTGTATAACAAAGTGAATCAGCTATACGTATACATATATCACCATATCTCTTCCCTCTTGCATCTCCCTCCCACTCTCCCTATCCCACCCCTCTAGGTGGTCACAAAGCATGGAGCTGATTCCCCTGTGCTTTGCAGCTGCTTCACACTATCTATCTACTTTATATTTGGTAGTGTATATATGTCAATGCCACTCTCTCACTCACTTCATCCCAGCTTACCCTTCCACCTCACTATGTCCTCAAGTCCATTCTCTATGCTTGTGTATTTATTCCTGTACTGCTCCTCTGTTCTTCAGAACCTTTTTTTTTTTTTTTTAGATACCATATATATGTGTTAGCATAAAATATTTGTTTTTCTCTTTCTGATTTACTTCACTCTGTATGACAGACTCTAGGTCCATCCACCTAGAGTTTCATTAAGTCCCTTTTGTTTAGTTTTCATTCATTTTCCATTTCTCTAGGAGGTGGGGCAAAAATAATCTTGCTGTGATTTATGTCATAGAGTGTTCTGCTATGTTTTCCTCTAAGAGTTTATAGTGTCTGGCCTTACATTTAGGTTTTTAATCCATTTTGAGTTTATTTTCATGTACGGTGTTAGGGAGTGTTCTAATTTCATTCTTTTACATGTAGCAGTCCAGTTTTCCCAGCACCACTTATTGAAGAAGCTGTCTTTTCTCCATTGTATATTCTTTCCTCCTTTATCAGAGATAAGATGACCATATGTGTGTGGGTTGATCTCTGGGCCTTCTATTCTGCTCCATTTATCTACATTTATATTTTTGTGCCAGTAGCATTCTGTCTTGATTACTGTAGCTTTGCAGTATAGTGTGAAATCAGAGCACCTGATTCCTCCAGCTCCGTTTTACTTTCTCAAGATTTCCTTGGCTATTAGGGGTATTATTTGTTTCCATACAAATTGTGAAAAATTTTTTTCTACCTCTGTGAAAAATGCCATTGGTAGGTTAGTAGGGATTTTATTGAATCTGTAGATTGCTTTGGGTTCTACAGTCATTTTCACAATGTTGATTCTTCCAATCCAAGAACATGGTATATCTCTCCATCTGTTTGAATCAACTTTAATTTATTTCATCAGTGTCATACTTTTCTGCATACAGGTTTTTTTTCTCCTTATGTACGTTTCTCCCTAGGTATTTTATTCTTTTGGTTGCAATGGTAAATGGGAGGGTTTCCTTAATTTCTCTTTCAATTTTTTCATCATTAGTGTATAGGAATGCAGAGATTTCTGCACATTAATTTTGTGTCCTGTTACTTTACCAAATTCATTGATTAGCTCTAGTAGTTTTCTGGTAGCATCTTCAGGATTCTCTATGTATAGTATCATGTCTGCAAACACTGACAGCTTTACTTCTTTTCTAATTTGAATTCCTTTTATTTCTTTTTCTTCTCTGGTTGCTGTGGCTAAAACTTCCAAAACTAAGTTGAATAATAGTGGTGAGAATGGGCAACCTTGTCTTGTTCCTGATCTTAGTGGAAATGCTTTCAGTTTTTCAACAGTGAGAATGATAATGCCTGTGGTTATGTCATATGTGGCCTTTATAATGTTGACATAAGTTAACTTTATGCCTAATTTCTGCAGGATTTTTAAAATAAATGAGTGTTGAATTTTGTTGAAAGCTTTTTCTGCATCTATTGAGATTATCATATGTTTTTTATCATTTAATTTGTTAATATGGTGTGTCACATTAATTGATTTGCATATATTGAAGAATCCTTGCATTCCTGGGATAAACCCCACTTGATCATTGTGTATGATCCTTTTAGTGTGCTGCTGGATTCTGTTTGCTAGTATTTTTTTGTGGATCTTTGCATCTATGTTCATCAGTGATATTGGCCCTGAGTTTTCTTTTTTTATGACATCTTTGTCTGGTTTTAGTATCAGGGTGATCGTGGCCTCATAGAATGGGTTTGGGAGAATTTCTCCCTCTGCTATATTTTGGAAGAGTTTGAGAATGATAAGTATTAGCTCTTCTCTAAATGTTTGATAGAATTCGCCTCTGAAGCCATCTGGCCCTGTTTTTTTTTTTTTTTTTTTTTGAAGATTTTTTTTTTTTTAATCACAGTCTCAATGTCAGTGCTTGTGATTTGTCTGTTCATATTTTCTATTTCTTCCTGCTTCAGGCTCAGAATGTTGTGCTTTTGTAAGAATTTGTTCATTTCTTCCAGGTTGTCCATTTTATTGGCATATAGTTGCATGTAGTAATCTCTCATGATCCTTTGTTTTTCTGCAGTGTCAGTTACTTCTGTTTAATTTCTAATTCTTTTGATTTGAGTCTTTTCCCTTTTTTTCTTCATGTGTCTGGGTAACGGTTTATCAATTTTGTTTATCTTCTCAAAGAACCAGCTTTTAGGTTTATTGATCTTTGCTATTGTTTCCTTTATTTCTTTTTCATTTATTTCTGATCTGATATTTATGATTTATTTCTTTCTGCTAACTTTGGAGATTTTTTTGTCCTGCTTTCTCTAATTGCCCTAGGTGTAACTTTAGGTTGCTTATTTCAGATGTTTCTTGTTTCTTGAGGTAGGATTGTGTTGTTATAAATTTCTTAGAACTGCTTTGGCTGCATCCCATATGTTTTGGGCCATCGTGTTTTCATTGTCATTTGTTTTTATGTATTTTTTGACTTCCTCTTTGATTTCTTCAGTGATCTCTTGGTGATTTAGTAGTGTATTGTTTAGCCTCCATATGTTTGTATTTTTTTACTAATTTTTCCTGTAATTGATATCTACTCTCATAGAGTTGTGGTCAGAAAAGATACTTGATACAATTTCAATTTTCTTAAATTTACGAAGGCTTGATTTGTGACCTAAGATATGATCTATCCTGGAGAATGTCTTTTGGCACTTGAGAATAAAGTGTATTCTGCTGTTTTTGGATGAAATATCCTATAAATATCAATTAAGTCTATCTTGCTTAATGTGTCATTAGAGGCTTGTGTTTTCTTATTTATTTTCATTTTGGATGGTCAGCCTTTTGGTGAAAGTGGGGTGCCAAAATCCCCTGCTATTTTTGTGTTACTGTTGATTTTTTTATGGTTGTTAGTATTTGCCTTATGCATTGAGGTGCTCCTATGTTGGGTGCATAAATATTTACAATTGTTATATCTTCTTCTTGGATTGATCCCTTGATCATTTTGTAGTGTCCTTCTTTTTCTTTTGTAATAGTCTTTATTTTAAAGTCTGTTTTTTTCTGTTATGAGAGTTGCTACTCCAGTTTTCTTCTGATTTCCATTTGCATGGAATATCTTCTTCTAGCCCCTCCCTTTCAGCTTGTATGTGTCCCTAGGTCTGAAGTTGTTCTCTCATAGACATCATATACATGGGTCTAGTTTTTGTATCAGTTCAGCAAGTCTGTGTGTTTTGGTTGGAACATTTAATCTATTTACATTTAAGGTAATTGTCTATAACTACGTTCCTATTACCAGTTTCTCAATTGTTTTGGGTTTGTTACTGTGGGTTCTTACCTTCTCTTTTGTTTCCTATCTAGAGACGTTCCTTTAGAATTTGTTGTAAAACTAGTTTGGTGGTGCTGAATTCTCTTAGCTTTTGTTTGTCTGTAAAAGTTTTAATTTCTCTGTCAAATGTGAATGACACCCTTGCTGGGTAGAGTAATATTGTTTGTAGGTTTTCTCTTTCTTCATTTTAAATATGTCCTGCCATTCCCTTCTGGCTTGCAGAGTTTCTGCTGAAATTTCATCTGTTAACCTTATGGGGATTCCCTTGTATGTTACTTGTTGCTTTTCCCTTGCTGCTTTTAATAATTTTTTCTTGTATTTAATGTTTGATAGTTTGATTAATATGTGTCTTTCCATGTTTGTCCTTGTATTTATCCTGTGTGGGACTTTCTGTGTTCCCTGGACTTGAGTGGCTATTTCCTTTTCCATATTAAGGAAGTTTTTAACTATAGTCTCTTCAAATATTTTTTGAGGCCCTTTCTTTTTCTCTTCTTCTTCTAGGATCCCTGTAATTTAAATGTTCGTACATTTAATGTTGTCCCAGAGGTCTCTGAGACTGTCCTCAATTCACTTCATTCTTTTTTCTTTATTCTGCCCTGTGGTAGTTATTTCCTACTGTTTTCTGTTCCAGGTCACTTATCCATTCTTCTGCATCAGTTATTCTGCTTTTGATTCCTTCTAGAGAATTTTTAATTGTATTTATTGTGTTGTTCATCTTTGTTTGTTTGTACTTTCGTTCTTCTAGGTCCTTGTTAAAAGTTTCTTGTATTTTCTCCATTCTATTTCCAAGATTTTGTGTCATCTTTACTATCATTATTCTGAATTATTTTTCAGGTAGACTGCCTATTTCCTCTTCATTTGTTTGGTCTGTTAGGTTTTTTCCTTGCTCTTTCATCTGCTGTGTATTTCTCTGTCTTCTCATTTTGCTTAACTCACTGTGTTTGGGGTCTCCTTTTTGCAGCTGCTGATTCATAATTCCACTTGTTTTTGCTGTCTGCCTCCACAGGGTAAGTTGGTTCAGTGAGTTGTGTAGGCCTCCTGGTGGAGAGGACTCGTTCCTGGGTTTTTGTGGATGAGTCTGGATCTTGTTTTTCTGGTGGGTAGGGCCATGTCTTGTGGTGTGTTTTGAGGTGTCTATGAACTTATTATGATTTTACGCAGCCTCTCTGTTAATGGGTGTGGTTGTGTTCCTGTCTTGCTAGTTGTTTGGCATGGGATGTCCAGCACTAGAGCTTGCTGGTTGTTGAGTGATGCTGGGTCTTAGCATTGAGACAGAGATCTCTAGGAGAGCTCTCGCCAGTTGATACTATGTGAGACTAGGAGGTCTCTGTTGGTCCAAAGTCCTGGACTCATCTCTCCCACCACAGAGGCTCAGGCCTGACCCCTGGCCAGAGCCCCAAAACCCTGTCAGCTGCACAGCTCAGAAGAAAAGAGAGGAAGCAAAGAAATAAAAAAATGAAATATAATAAAGATATTAAAATAAAAATTATTAAAATAAAAAAGTAATTAAAAAAAGAATATAGAAACAAACAATAAACAAATCCACCAATTATAACAACCACTAAAAATTATACTAGTATAAACATAAAAATCAGAAACTAGTCAGTCACATACAGCAAACCCCAAGGCTACAGTTGTTCTCAAAGTCCAGCACCTCAATTTTGGGATGATTCATTGTCTATTCAGGTATTCCACAGATGCAGGGTGCATGAAGTTGATTGTGGAGATTTAATCTGCTGCTTCTGAGGCTGCTGGGAGAAATTTCTCTTTCTCCTCTTTGTTCACACAGGTGTTGTTGTTCAGCTTTGGATTTGTCCCTGCCTCTGCTTGTAGGTCGCCTGAGGGCGTCTGTTCTTCCCTCAGACAGGAGGGGGTTAAAGGAGTGGCTGATTAGGGGGCTCTGGCTCACTCAGGATTGTGGGGGGAGGGAGGGGTATGGAATGAGGAGCAAGACCATGGTGACAGAAGCTGGTGTGTCATTGCAACAGCCTGTGGTGCACCATGTGTTCTCCCTGGAAGTTGTCCCTGGATAACAGGACCCTGGCAGTGGCGGGCTGCACAAGCTCCTGGGAGGGGAGGTGTGGATAGTGACCTGTGCTCACACACAGGCTTCTTGGTGGCTGCATCAGCATCCTTAACATTTCATACCCATCTCTGGTGTCTGCGCTTATAACCACGTCTCACACCAGTCTCTGAAGCTCATTTAGGCAGTGTTCTGGATCTCCTCTCCTCGTCCACCCCAAAGCAATGGTCTCTTGTATCTTAGGCAGTTCCAAACTTTTTCCTCAACTCCCTCCCGGCTAGCTGTGGTGAACTAACCCCCTTCAGCTGTCTTCATGCAGCGAACCCAAGTCCTCTCCCTGGGATCTGAAGTCCAAACCCTGAGCCTCGGCTCCCAGACCCCACCCACCCCAGAAGGTGAGCAGACAAGCCTCTCGGGCTGGTGAGTGCCAGTTGGCACCAATCTTCTGCACAGGATTCTCTCCACTTTGCCCTCTGCACCCTTGTTGCTGCGCTCACCTCCATGGCTCCAAAGCTTCCACCCACCCCCCACCTCCGTCACCCGCAGTCTCCACCCACAAAGGGGCTTCCTAGTGTGTGGAAACTTTTCCTCCTTCACAGCTCTCTCCCAGAGGTGCACGCCCTGTCCTTATTCTTTTGTCTGTTTTTTCTTTTGCCCTACCCAGGTACGTGGGAAATTTTTTTGCTTTTGGGGAAGTTGGAAATCTTCTGCCAGCATTCAGTAGGTGTTCTGTAGGAATTGTTCCACATGTAGATGTATTTTTGATGTATTTGTGGGGAGGAAGGTGATCTCCACGTCTTACTCTTCTACCATCTTGAAGGTCCTCTCTTCAAGTATTTTTTTTTATTTCACCTTTGATTTCTTCTTTGACCTAATAATATCTATCTTATGGAAGATACTGAGGTAATTAGGTGTTCTCTTAGTTTCATGAACTGGTATAGCCAGTTCCTTTCCAAAGTTTGGTGTGTTCTCAGTTATTAATTCTTCAAATAATCTCTTTGGTTTTTTTCTCTCTCTTCTCCTCCTGGTGTATCCATTATCCTAACTTTGCCTTTCCTAAGAGTTTGATAGCTTTTGTAGGATTTCCTCATTTTTAATATCTTATTTCTCTTTCCTCTTCTACTTGTATCATGTCTAGATTTCTATCTTTAAGCTCACTAATTCTCTCTTCCATAAGGTCTGGTCTACTTCTAATGCTTTCTAATGTGTTCCTCACCTTTTTTTATTGAGTTATTCAGCTCCAGAATTTGTCTGACTCATTTTTAATATTTCCATATCTTTGATAAAGTATCCCTTCTGTTCATTAATTTTATTTCTGTGCTCATTAAGCTGCTTTTCTGAGTTTTCTTGCATCTTGTTGAGTTTCTTCATGACAGCTATTTTGACTACTCTATCAGTTAGATCACAATATTCCATGACTGAGTTAGTTTCCTGGATAATTTTTATTTTCTTTTTATGATATAGTGTTATTGTGGTTCTTCATGTTGTTTGTTGAGTTGTTCCTCTGTCAGCACATTTGATATCAAATGACAGGTTAGGAACTGGACTCTTCTCTTTTGTTTTCTGATAGGTGGCATTATCACACAAGTTTTTGTTTCTCTTACCTAAGCTGCCTCTGCTTATATTTGTGAGTTTCACTTCCCAGCCTCCAATGTCTCTGTAAGAGATGTGGCTCTGTGCCTTTGTTATTGCCTCTTGTGCAACCAGGTCTCTGCTGCCTTGCTTGCTTCTACCAGAGCCACTCTTGTTACAGAAATGCTGGGCTCTTTCCTTGTGTCCTGGATCCCCTGAGACAAAAACTTCATCACTGTGGAAGATGGAGAGTGGGGCCAATGTTGTGGAAACATTAGCCACTAGAGGGATTTTGTCCCAGGCCCCACTGCTGCTGTTACCCCGTTACCTGTGGCCATGGGCATTGGTTCAGTCAGGTGGTCAGAGCGTTGTATGCTATCTTCCCTACTGTTGCTGGATTCTCTGAAGCTAAGAGCTCTGCTGCTTTTGCCTGAGGTACAGGACTTTGGTCACTATCTCTACTGTTCCCTTGGTTCCACTTTTTCCATGTTTTCCAACCCACACACCTTTAGATGTACAGATGTATGGAATTTTCCTACTTATTGATGTGCTGAGCAGAGCATCTTTGTTGAGTTGTGGATATTTTACTGGTTGTAGATTGAAGGTCAGAGACAAAGGTAAATTTTCACTTCAGTATGTTTATGACTTCACTCTTTTCCCCCCAATCATTATCGTTTTGGCTTTTCCACAATGTCCTATGATTGGAACCCTATGGTATATATCCCTTTCAGATTGGCTTCTTTCACTTAATAATATGCATATATGTTTCCTCCATGTCTTTTTGTGGTTTGATAGCTCTTTACTTTTTAGCACTGAATAATAATCTTAATGGACCATAGTTTATTTATGCATTCATCTACTTAAGGATATCTTGGTCATTTCCAGGTCTTGCCAATTATGAATAAAACTGCTATAAACATTATGTATAAGTTTTCAGGTGGACATAAATTTCAACACATTTGGGTAAGTACCAAGGCATAAAATTGTTGGATCATATGCCAAGATATATTTTTAGTTTTGTAAGAAACCACCAACTCTTTTCCAAAGTGTCTGTACCATTTTGCATTCCCACTATCAATGAATGGAAGTTTTTGTTACTCCAAGCCTGCAGAGCATTTGTTGTTGTCAGTGTCCCAGATTCTGGCAGTTCTAATAGCTGTGTAGTTGTATCTCATATTGTTTTAACTTACAGTTCCCTAGTGCTGTATTGTGTAGAACATTTTTCATCTGCTTACTTGACATGTGTGTACCTTCCTTGGTAGGTGTCTGCTCAGATCTTTTTTTACATTATTAATCAGGTTGCTTATTTTCTTATTATTGAGTTTTTATATAATGTATTATTATCCTCTTAACTTCATACTTAATAAGATAAAATACCTCAATGTTTTCAAGCTAACAAGTGATGGGTGTAAATGTAATCAATATGTGCATTAGATCAGTGATTCCTCAATCTGGCTGATTACCAAAATCCTTTGGAGTTATTTAGTCTATTTCATAAAGTCTATCTCTTTGTTGTGAAATTTTCTGTTACAAAGAAAAAAAAAACCAGCTAATAACTGTGTGACTGTGGCGATCACTAGAATAACTAACACCCTAGAACTCTAGTGGCATTCAACTGGGTTTTCAGAACTCACTGGATCCCTGTCAAGTACCAGTCACTCCACTAACTACTGGGAATAAATATAAACCTTCATTCCATGATGTCATATGATAAAAGTAGAAAGAGTACAGGTAAGCAAATGAGTAAAAGTAAGGTATAGCATTTTATTTAATAACCATAAACATTGGAACTAAGGAAAAATGAAAGAATGGTCATTCAAATGAGAAAGATAAGCAACAACTTCTTAGAGAATAGTATCACTAAGTTGTGTCTTTAAGGACAAATAGAAATCAGTTGAGTAAAGGAAGAAAGATAAGTATGTTCAGATATTCTTGCAAAGTCAAAGAGATAAAAGAAAGTGTTCTGTTAAAATAGCAAAAACTTGCCTATGAATTTAGGGTTGTGTTTCAGTGGGGTGTAATGATAAGTCAGGGTCCTCCATAAATAGCAACCATATAAAAGGTAGGCATAGGCACACTTCTTTGCACTTATGTTGCTCTTGGGTTTTTTCTCCCTATCACTACTTATTTTTTCCTAGCAAAAATAAAAGAAAAAAATATGTGTAGTATAAACTGCATGAAATTTTTTTTTCTTAGTGTATCTATTGAATAAGATTAGAAAAGTGCCTAGCACTTGAAGTGATAAGTACTTACTTGCTAAATAAATGAAAAACTATATATTTCCTACCTGTAAATTCTGTCATTATAGAAAGGATATAGGGTAGAATTATAATAATTTTAGTGTGAGGCAACTATTGGTCCAATCTTTTAAATCCTATTAATCAATTTTCCAAATTATAATTAGGGAAATGAATGAAGTTTTTGTAGCATTACAACTATTATGATGTTATGTGAAAGAGCTTTTCAAACTACATGAACTACATGTTGTACAAAATAAGTAATTTTGTTTATGTTAATGGTTTGAGTGGAAGATGGTGTTGTGATAAAAGCACTAGGTTTGGGGCAAAAACAAAAACAGAATGAAATCTCTATTCTTGAGTCACTCATTTTTTATTTATTTTTTTCTCTGCAAAATAGCATCATTTGAATGCACTTCAAAATATAAATTATTTTCAAACTTCAGTACTTAACAATTTTTCTACCTGTAATCTTGGGCCGGAAATGATAGTTTATGAAAAACTATGGGTTGGAATTGCTTTTGAATCACAAGTATTTTGTTGCAGATCCTGGGCCCCCTATCTATTGCTATAATTCAATGTTCGATATAATCATAAAAAAAAAACTCCTGTATACCTCCTTCATTTTGGACATTGTCATATTATGTGAAAGTCATATTGTGGTGGATTAAGCTGGGAAAATTAACATCAGTGAGGAGGAGGGCTCACACGACTGCATCTATCCAGTTCCTTTACAAGGAAATTTGTCTTATTACTTCCTGTGTGCTCAGTGGAAGGAGATCAGGAGATCCTAATGAAACTGAGTAGAAAGTGTAAAATATTAGGGAGACACTTACTCTTCCTCGTGACCTTATTTGCTTGTATTTTGATGAAAAACTGATATGAACTCTACAGTTTTGAAACAGTATGATATTAATTTCAGAGGAAATGCTTTTAAATCTGCTATGGTACAACAAAGACAACAAGCACTAAGGAGTAAAATGTATGTTTACCAGGCAATAACCATTTTGAGGGCTTCTTTCCAATACATTTCCAAAGCACTGAATTGCCTACGTGGAGTGAAATGATCTTACATGAGAGATGGCTAAGTTTATGTGTAGTTAGCAGCAACTTATATTTCGCTAGGATATACATATTTATGCAAACAATTTTGTTGTGGAGTAGTTTGAGTGATGGGGTACTTCACAGGATGCTTTTAAAATGCCTTTCCACAAAACCATAAACAAAACAAAAGACAACCTACAGAATGGAAGAAAATATTTGCAATGTTATTGACAAGGGATTAATTTCCAAAATATGCAAACATCTCATAGAGTTTAATATCAAGAAAACAAACAACCCAATCAAAAAATGGGCAAAAGACCTAAATACACATTTCTCCAAAGAAGATGTACAGATGACCAACAGGCACAGGAAAAGATGCTCAATATCGCTAATTATTAGAGAAATGTAAGTGAAAACTACAATGAGGTATCACTCATCACCAGTTAGAATGGCCATCATTTAAAGGTTTACAAATAATAAATGCTGGAGAGGGTGTGGAGAAAAGGGAACCCTCTTACACCATTGGTGGGAATGTAAATTGGTACAACCACTATGGAGAACAATATAGAGGTTCCTTAAAAAACTACAACTAGAGTTACCATATGAGCAGCAATCCTACTCCTGGGCATATATACAGAGAAAACTCTAATTCAAAAAGATACATGCACCCAAACGTTCCTAACAGCACTATTTACAATAGCCAAGAAATGGAAGCAATCTAAGTGTCTGTCAATATATGAGTGGGTAAAGAAGATGTGGTACATTTATACAATGGAATATTACTCAGCCATAAAATAGAATGAGATAATGTCATTAGTAAAACATGGGTGGACATACAGATCATTATATTAAATGAAGTAAGTCAAACAAAGGCAAATTTCATATGTTATCACATATATGTGGAATATTAAAAATGATACAAATGAATTTATTTACAGGCATAGAAAACAAACTTATGGTTACCAAACAGGAAAGGTGAGGGAGAGATAAATTAGTTTGGGATTAACATATACACACTACTATACATAAAATAGAGAAAGTACAAGGACCTACTGCATAGCACAGGGAACTATACATGATATCTTATAATATTAAGGAAAAATAATCTGAAAAATAATATATATATATATATATATATATATATATATATATATATGAATCACTTTGTTATACACCTGAAACTAACACAATATTGTAAATGAACTATACTTCAATACTTCAATTAGAATAAAATCAAATCAAATAAAGAGGCAAAAAATGTCTTTTCATATATGAAGCCACAAGTGTAGGCTGTAACACATAGATATTAAGAGGAAAATAAGGCAAAGGAGGAGATTGTGATAGTAACTCAGCACTACATTAGGAAAAATTGTTTTTGAACAAATGAGAAATATTTTCATAGAGGAATAGGAGGCTCCTGGACAGTGTAAAAATTTAAACCTCAAACTCTGCTCTACAGATGAAAATACATCTCGTATCTAAGGCATATAGTGATCTCAGATAAAGTGAATATAGAGCACTATGACTGGCTATTACTTTCACTCTGGAATTTTAGAAAAAACTTTAAAGACAAGATCTTATATTAAGAATACAATGAGTAAAATATTCACTCAGATCAAGTTATATACTCTGTACACAAATAAATATTAACTTATATTAATGTACCCAATTAGTCATTTAAAATTCCAAAATAAATAAAACTAAAAATGATACAAATAATCTGTTTGTCCTCACCCTCTTCCTTTTCCCTGGAAGAAGCATTTTAATTTTCATATAATTTCCTAGTGTACTAAATTATGTCCTCGGGCTTGAATAAATTAATATGATTTCATCTTTGGGAGCAGATTATTCTCCCCAGAACATTTTATAATTACACATTCTTTCAAATATATTTAATATCAACATTTCTAAATTTCACCCCTGCTGTAATTGTACCACATTTGACAGACAGTTACAGAGGAAAGAAGGTTCTTTAGATTGGTCTATTGTAAAGCATTTTGTTTTCATATTAAAACTTTTCCAAATAAAGTTAATATCTTTCTTTGTAGCATATAGGAAGAAATTAAGGTTTCTTAGTTTCTTACCATATTTATGCTTTATCTAAATCTTAGTGATATAATCATTTTCCTTTCTTTAAAAATGATTTGTAATTACAAAGACTCTACCAACTCTTCATATTGTTCCGGGATTTTGGCAGACTATATTTATTCTTCCATCTGCGATTTTTAAAAAAGATTTTAAAGAAAATTTTTAGATTAAAAAAAAAAGGCTGAAATGGTGTTAGCAGATTTTGGTAAATGTATTGTTCAGGAAAGATTACTGAGCTGCTTCTAACTGAGCTAGAATACCTAGTCTTGTTTCATCCTGGAAAAAGAAAAGCAGACATGAAGATTTCCCTGTTGTACTCAACAAGCTTGCTGAACTCACACAGAATGTAGTACTTGCTCAGAATCATATCTAATGATTTCCTCCACAGCCAGACCGGAAACCCAAAGCTCTTTAATATTCTGTTATCATTATTCTCATTTTCTATAATTTAACAACTTTTCATTTTATTCTTAATGGAAAAGTCATGCAATATTGAGCAGTAACTGCTGTTAATTTCCTGCTGTATATCATTTGCATTTTTTGTTGCTGTTCAGAGTAATTAACATGCTCTAATTATCATACTGATTGTCTTTTTTAGCTTATGAGGATATGGTCATCTCAACCCTCGTTAATTTTACAATTGTATATTTTATTGTTCCCAATAATAATATCCTGGGATATAAAAAACTTAAATTATTACAAAAAAAGTTGTGTGATTCTGCAGTAGTAGGTTTTCTAAATGGTTCAATTTAGAAGAGAGTATTGTAAGTTTTTATAGTTCCTAACAAAAAACACAGAATCATTTCTGTGGCAGGACAATGCTATCTTTTCCTGCAAAGCAAATTGCAGTTATATTATGCTATTATCACACAAGAAAATGTTTTCTTGTATTCTATTCAGATTGTATCTTTTATTTCTTCATATTACAGAGGTTTATATTAAAATTTGCTATGAATATACTTGTAACATGTAATAAAAATCTCTTTTGCAAGAATTTTTAACACATTAGATTCTTTCTACCCCAAATAACATTTTTTCTTAATTTAAAATATTTACTTTGTAAATCCTAATATTCTCAACTAAAATTTTATAAAATTGTGTGGAGATAGAAAAAAGATGAAAGAAATCAGTGCTTTTAAATATTATAAAAGAAACTATAGATAGTACAAAAACTATTAATAGTACAAAAATTGTCGATAAAGTTCAACTCATATTTTATGTACAAACCTACCCTCAGCATAGCTAGTTTCATAATTATGGGCTAGTTTGTATGTTCATTTTGTGAAGAACAGAGTCATTATTTATAACAGATGTGATTATATCCAAGGAATGCTATTCCACAAAACTTACATACAATGAGAAATATAACTCATTTCCTGATTAACTTCCATTTGGTTCCAATCATCAGTGTATTCTGTACCATGAGAAGGGTCACAAAAGAAAAGTACAAAGATGACCTATATGTAAACTACTAAACAAAGGTCCCCTTTTTACTTTATTGAGCTTTATAAAACAGTATAGATTAATATAGAGTATCAAAAAACAATAAAATTGATTATTAAAAAGATGATAATTTCTTTCTATATTCACAAGGACATTTTTTGGTCATAAAGGCAGGTATGCAAATCACACTTGCAAAACAAATCAGTGGAGATTAATGTTAGACTACATTCTGACTGAATTATAATCGTGACTCCACCATTTATCTGTACTCTGATCATTTACAAGTTATTAAAAAAAATATTTGGACCTTATTTTCCTTTTCTCTTAAATGGAGATAGCATTGACATATATCTCAGAAAGTTGGTTTGACTATTAAAAAAAAATATGACATCAGGAGAAAATGCTCAGAGAGAAAGAGCTCGGAAAAACAGCTCAGAAAAAAAAAAAAAAAAAAACTGGCTAGGGCTTCCCTGGTGGTGCAGTGTTTGAGAGTCTGCCTGCCGATGCAGGGGACATGGGTTCGTGCCCCAGTCCAGGAAGATCCCACATGTCGCAGAGTGGCTGGGCCCGTGAGCCATGGCCACTGAGCCTGCACATCTGGAGCCTGTGATCCACAATGTGAGAGGCCACAACAGTAAGACACATGCATACCATAAAAACATAAAAAAATAAAAATAAAAAACTGGTTATTAATAGGTTATTTTTAAAAGGAGCTTTAAGCGGACATAATTGTCTTCAGGAAGGTTTGAACTCTGTGCTCAGGCTGCATCCTCAGAGCGAGGCTTGCTTTGTCTCTGTCTCAGCTCCATTCTTCCTGTGTCTGTTTTACTCTCCATCTGCACTGGGTCACAGGATCACTCTAGCACTCTCAGCCTCACATGTTCTCAGGTTCAAATCCAAAAATGCTCTTAAAACATCCAAATACAGCTCTAAACAAGCCTGACTGATATGACCTGAATCCTGTTCCCAACCCTGAGTTACTGTGACCAAAGACATAAATTCACAACTGGCTTAAAATCCACAATCACATGTTTTCACATGTGCAGAGATGAATTTCCACCCAAACCACATATGTCATTAGAATGACTGAGATTTTAATCCCCAGACGAAAACTCCAGATCTTTACACAAGTTTGACACCTGGATAGTGGAGACCCGAATAATAAAGCTAGCAAGTAAGCAAAAAGCTGATGATGGCTGTGTATAAGATTCCTATGATATAAATGATATTGATCTAGCTTGGTTTAACATTAAAAAAAGTGTTTTTGGCTTAAGCAAACGTTCTAGACTCTAAGTATCTCACGTTCTTCATCAACAAGAAAAGTAATGATTTCTCCACATTTTTTGTGCCACAATAGAGATGGTACCTATAAAATGCTTAGCTTAGTGTTTGACAGAGAAGTATTATATGGTAGATAAATGCTACATTAAAATTATGCAGCAATTATAAACTATAACAAAATACTGAGAAAAATCCTAAAGTTTAATATTAGGAATTGGTTTAAAAACTGTGTTTTATTTGTATAATGTAAAAACAAGCAGTAATTAAAATGGTTTGGAGACTGAATAAAGTTATAGATAAAATTGCTATATCATTAAAGGAGAATATAAAAGTTAGAAGTATGGTTAGTATAATCTTTATGGACCCTTAAACATCTTATATATGTATAAAAAGATAAATAAGTAAAGGGCTTTTTTCAAATCTGTAAGAACCATCTCAGGCAGACAGGAAGACCTTTGGAAGCAAACAGAAAGAAGCAAGCCCCTTCTCTGGCCTCCAACCTTCCTTTTCCAATTCCACCCCCATGTGGCACAGGTTAAGGGGGAGCTAGCTAGCAAAGCAGGAATGTGGTTTGCAGGGCCAAATATCAACCATCTCAAAGCAAATTGTGGAAGGTGATTTTGGATCTGAATCACAAAAATAACTGACCCAGGTAATTAGATTGATACCAAATTTTTTATCAATGGAACAATGGAAGAAATAAAGGAAGCTAGAATACAAAGTGGTAACATATTTAACGTGATTAAAGAAAATAACCATTGAATCAGAATTTTCACCCACTGCCAATATCTCATTAGAAGTAAAGTGAAATACACAAGTTTTGAAAAATTAGTGTGAAAAAATGTTAGCGGAAGACAAATACTAAACAAGCACAAGAATGTGCTCATTAAGCAGATAGAAAATATTTTAATTGCTTTAACAAAGACTAAATAAAAACAAGATAGGTGGTCACAAAGCACCGAGCTGATCTCCCTGTGCTATGCAGCTGGGAGGGTGGGAGGGAGGGAGATGCAAGAGGGAAGAGATATGGGAACATATATATATATGTATATATATAACTGATTCAATTTGTTGTAAAGCAGAAACTAACACACAATTACTTTAGTAAAGCAATTGTACTCCAATGAAGTTGTTAAAAAACACACAAAGAAACAAAAACAAGATAGAACTCCTTATTTCTCTTCCAAATGGCAAAATCTAAACCGAGAAGCAATGTAGGGAAGCAGGGTGGGTTTCCTCTACAATGTCAGGAACACAGATTCATCATTTTTAAGCACTCTGCCCTTCCCTTAAGCCCTGTACTCATCCTAAATCCTAAATAGGTTCACGGCCACCACCACTGTGTTCCAGACTGCAGGAAAGGGTGGGAGAGAAGGGAGAAGGGAAATTAGCTTCCTTTTAAAGATCACCAGAAAGTTGGACATAACACTGCTACTCACATCCTTCCATCCAGAACTTGGATACTCTTAGCTCAAAGAGAGGCTGGTAAAACTGGTACAGGAAGAGTTTAGGTTTAAGGTAAGACTCAAACAAAATCAGTTACGAAGGAAGAGACGTACAAATGATGCAACACAAATAAAAAGTATCAAAAGAGTCCTCCGTGGACTCTTTTTGTTGCAATGGTAAATGGCAGTGTTTTCTTAATTTCACTTTCAGACTTTCCATAATTCGTGTATAGGAATGCCAGAGATTACTGTGCATTAATTTTTTATCCTGCTACTTTACCAAATTCATTGATTAGCTCTAGTAGTTTTCTGGTAGCATCTTTAGGATCCCCTATGTATAGTATCACGTCATTTGCAAACAGTGACAGTTTTACTTTTCTTTTCCAATTTGGATTCCTTTTTCTTCTCTGATTGGCTAAAACTTTCAAAACTAAGTTGATTAACAGCAGTGAGAGTGGGCAACCTTGTCTTGTTCCTGATCTTAGAGGAAATGGTTTCAGTTCTGCACCATTGAGAATAATGTTGGCTGTGTGTTTGTCATATATGACCTTTATTATGTTGAAGTAGTTTCACTCTATGCCCACTTTCTGGAGAGTTTTTATCATAAGTGGGTGTTGAATTTTTTCAAAAGCTTTTTCTGCATCTATTGAGATGATCATATGGTTTTTATCCTTCAATTTGTTAATATAGTGTATCACATTGTATGATTTGCATATATTGATGAATCCTTGAATTCCTGAGATAAACCCCACGATCATGGTGTATGATCCTTTTAATGTGCTGTTGTATTCTGTTTGCTAGCATTTGAGGATTTTTGCACCTATGTTCATCAGTGATATTGGTCTGTAGTTTTCTTTTTTTGTGACATCTTTGTCTGGTTTTGGTATCAGGGTGATGGTGGCCTCATAGAATGAGTTTGGAGATGTTCTTCCCTCTGCTATACTTTGGAAGAGTGAGAATTATCAGTGTCAGCTCTTCTCTAAATGTTTGATAGAATTCACCTGTGAAGCCCTATGGTCCTGGGCTTTTGTTTGTTGAAGATTTTTAATCACTGTTTCAATTCCATTGCTTGTGATTGGTCTGTTCATATTTTCTCTTTCTTCCTGGTTCCGTCTTGGAAGATTGTACTCTTCTAAGAAATTGTCTTTAACTTCTAGGTTGTCCATTTTAATGTCATATAGTTGCTTGTATTAGTCTCTCATGATCCGTTGTATTTCTTCAGTAGAGTTTTTACTTCTCCTTTTCAATTTCTAATCTGTTGATTTCAGTCTTCTCCCTTTTTTCTTGATGAGTCTAGCTAATGGTTTATTAAATTTTGTTTATCTTCTCAAAGAACCAGCTTTCAGTTTTATTGATCTTTGCTATCGTTTCCTTGATTTCTTTTTCATTTATTTTTTATCAGATATTTTGTATTTCTTTCCTTCTGTAACTTTGGTTTTTTTGTTGTTGTTGTTCTTGTTCTTATTTCTGTAATTGCCTTAGGTGTAAATTTAGGTTTTTTATTTGAGATTTTTCTTATTTCTTAAGGCAGGATTGTATTGCTATAAACTTCCCTCTTTGAACAGCTTTTGCTTCATCCCATAGGTTTTGGGTCATCGTATTTTCATTGTCATCTGTTTCTAGGTATTTTTTTTTGATTTCTTTAATGATTTCTTTGTTATTTAGTAGCATATTGTTTAGCCTCTATGTGTTTGTATTTTTTACAGTATTTTCCTCTAATTTATATCTAGTCTCATAGCATTGAAGTTGGAAAAGATACTTGATACAATTTCAGTTTTCTTAAATTTACCAAGTTTTGATTTGTGATGCAAGATGTGATCTATCCTGAATAATGATCCATGAGCATGTGAGAAGAACATGTATTCTGTTGTTTTGGATGGAATGTCCTATAAATATCAATTAAGTCTATCTGGTCTAATGTGTCTTTTAAAGCTTGTGTTTCCTTATTTATTATCATTTTGGATGATCTGTTCATTTGTGAAAGTGGGGTGTTGAAAACCCCTACTATTATTTTGTTACTGTTGATTTCCACTATATGGGTGTTATCATTTGCCTTATGTATTGAAGTGCTCCTATGTTGGGTGTATAAATACTTACAATTGTTATATCTTCTTGGATTGAGCCCATGGTCATTATATAGTGTTTTTCTATGTCTCTTGTAGTACTCTTTATTTTAAAGTCTCTTTTCTCTGATATGAGTATTGCTACTCCATCTTTCTTTTGATTTCCATTTGCATGGGATATCTTTTTCCATTCCCTCACTTTCAGTCTGTATGTGTCCCTTGGTCTGAAGTGGGTCTCTTGTAGACAGCGTATATATGGGTCTTGTTTTTGTATCCATTCAACCAGTCTATGTCTTTTGGTTAGAGCATTTAATCCATTTACATTTAAGGCAATTATCGATATGTGTGTTCCTATTACCATTTTCTTAATTGTTTTGGGTTTGTTTTTGTAGGTCTTTTCCTTACCTTGTGTTTCCTTCTTAGAGGAGTTCCTTTAGCCTTTGTTGTAGAGCTGCTTTGGTGGTGCTCAATTCTCTTAGCTTTTCCTTGTGTGTAAAGGTTTTAATTTCTCTGCTGAATGTGAATGAGATCCTTGCTGGATAGAGTCATCTTGGCTGTACGTTTTTCCCTTTCATCACTTTAAATATGTCCTGCCATTCCCTTCTGGCTTGCAGAATTTCTGCTGAAAGATCAGCTGTTAACGTTATTGGGATTCCCTTGTATGTTATATTTTGCTTTTCCCTTGCTGCTTTTAATATATTTTCTTTGAATTTAATTTTTGATAGTTTGATTAATATGTGTCTTAGTGTGTTTCTTCTTGTATTTATCCTGTATGGGACTCTCTGTGCTTCCTGGACTTGACTGACTATTTCTTTTCTCATATTAGAGAAGTTTTAAACTATAATCTCTTCAAATATTTTCTCAGTCCCTTTATTTTTCTCTTCTTCTTCTGGGACCCCTATCATTGGAATGTTGGTACGTTTAATGTTGTCCCAGAGGTCTCTGAGACTGTCCTAAATTACTTTCATTCTTTTTTTGTATTCTTCTCTGTGGCATTTATTTTCATTATTTTATCTTCCAAATCACTTATCCATTCTTCTACCTCAGTTATTTTGCTATTGATTCCTTCTAGAGTATTTTTAATTTCCTTTATGGTGTTGTTCGTCATTGTTTGTTTGCTCTTTATTTCTTCTAGATCTTTGTTAAATGTTTCTTGTGTTGTCTCTATTTTATTTCTGAGATTTTGGATCATCTTTACTATCATTACTCTGAATTCTTTTTCAGGTAGACTGTCTATTTCCTCTTCATTTGTTTGGTCTGGTGGATTTTTACATTGCTCCTTCTTCTCCTGCATATTTCTCTGTTTTCTCATTTTGTTTAACTTATTATGTTTGGGGTCTCCTCTTTGCAGTTTGCAGGTTCATAATTCCCATTATTTTTGTTGTCTTTCCCTGTGGGTGAGTTTGGTTCAGTGGTTTGTGTAGGCTTCCTGGTGGAGTAGACTGATGCCTGTTCTCTAGTGGTGTGGCTGTTCTTGCCCTTCTGGTGGGCTGGCCTGAATCCAGTGGTGTGTTTGAAGTGTCTGTTAACTTAGTATGACTTTAGGAAGCCTCTCTACTAATGAATGGGGTTGTGTTCCTGTCTTGCTAGTTGTTTGGCATGGAGCTTCCAGCAATGGAGCTGGCTGGCCGTTGGGTGGAGCTGGATCTTAGTGTTGAGACGAAGATCTATGAGAGAGATTTCGCCAATTGATATTACATGGGGCTGGGAGTTTTCTGATGGTCCAGTGTCCTAGTCTTGGCCTTCCCACCTTGGAGGATCAGGCCAGACCCCTGGCCAGAGCACCGAGACCCTTCCAGCCACAAAGCTCTGAAGAAAAGGAACCCTAGGACAAATGGTAAAAGCCAATCTATAGAGACAAAATCACAGCAAGATGTGTACCCATACACACTCACAAAAAGAGAAAAAAGGAAAATTATATATATATATATATACATATTACGGAAGAGAGCCACCAAACCAATAAACAAATCTACCAATGATAGTAAACTCTAAATACTGAACTAAGATAAACATAAAACCAGAAATAAATTAGACACAGAAAGCACACCCCAAGTCTACAGTTGCTCCCAATGTCCACCTCCTCAATTTTGGGAACATTCATTTTTTATTAAGCTATTCTTCAGATGCAAGGTTTATCAAGTTGATAGTGAGGATTTAATCTGCTGCTTCTGAGGCTGCACAGAGAAATTTCCCTTTCTCTTCTTTGTTTACACAAGTTCTTTGTTTCAGCTTTGGTTTTGGCCCTATCTCTGCATGTAGGCCACCCTCAGGAGCCTGTTCCCTGCCCAGAGAGGAGGGGGTGAAAGCTGCAACTGATTAGGGCTCTTTTGCTCTCTCAGGCAAGGGAGAGGGAGGCGTACGGTCATCATAATTGGGATGCAAGGCGAGCCTGAGGTGGCAGAAGCCGGCATAACATTGCAACAGCCTGCACCACACCATGTGTTTTCATGGGGTAGTTGTCCCTGGATCATGGAACCCTAGCAGTTGTGTGCTGCATAGGCTCCCAACGGAGTGTGGATAGTGACCTATGCTTGCACACAGTATTCTTGGTGGCAGCTGCCACACGTTAGCTGTTCATGCCCATGTCTCTAGTTCTCTTAGGTTGTGCTCCACCTTCTGTGGGCACTCTGGGAAGGAATCCCCTCTCCTCATGAACTCTGAAACAAAGGTCTCTTGCCTCTCCAACAGGTCCAGATATTTTCCTGGCCTCCCAACTGGCTAGCTGTGGTGCACTAGCCCCCTTCAGGCTGTGTTCATGCAGACAACCTCAGTCCTCTCCCTGGGATGTGACCTCCAGAGCCTGAGCATCAGCTCCCAGTCCCCACCCGCCCCAGTGAGTGAGCAGACAAGCCTCTCAGGCTAGTGAGTGCTGGTCGGCACCAATCTTTTTCATGGGAATCTCTCTGCTTTGCTCTCTGCATCCCTGGTGCTGACCCCTTTTCTGTGACTCTGATGCTTCACCCCCACCCACCCCCTGTTTTCACCAGTGAGGGGGCTTCCTAGTGTGTGGAAACTTTTCCTCCTTCACAGCTCCCTCCCAGAGGTGCAGGTCCTTTCCCTATTCTGTTGTCTCTGTTTTTTTCTTTTTTCTTTTGCCTGACCCAGGTACATGAGGAGTTTCTTGCCTTTTGGGAAGTCTGAGGTCTTCTACCAGCATTCAGTAGGTGTTCTGTAAGAGTTGTTCCACAGGTAGATGTATTTTTGATGTATTTTGGAGGATGAAGTTGATCTCCATGTTTTACTCCTCCATCATCTTGAAAGTCTCTTATTTCCATAAACTTGTAGTCTTCACAGCAACTCTCTGACAAAAATACTATTAATAACTCTGTTTTACAGATGAGTCAACTGAGACATTGAGATATTAAGTATCTTAATATTAATTAAGATACTTAATCTCCTCTCTTGGACCAAGTTTTGATTCTGTTGGGCCTGATGTCAGATTAAAGAGCAAAGACGACAGGTCTATTCAGAGAGACAAGGTCTTTGTGACTGTTGTGACCAATAGAGAGTGGTAAAGTGATGCTACCCTTTAGTAGTTCTTTTTTTTCTTTTTTAATTGAAGTATAGTTGATTTACAATGTCGTGTTAATTACTGCTGTACAGCAAAGTGATTCACTTATACATATATACATTCTTTGTTAAATATTGATTTCCATTATGACTTAGCAGAGTATATTGAATATAGTTCTCTGTTCTATATAGTAGGACTTTGCTTTTTATCCATTATATATATAAAAGCTTACATCTGCTAACACCACCCTCCTTCTCCATCCCTCACCTAAGCCCCTCCTTTTGTAGTTCTTGACTTAACCTTTAGGGGGAGTGGTAATTTCCACTGTGCTTCTCTCAGAGCCCTGAGCTCTGATATCTCAGCATCCTGATGTCAGACATTATCATCTTGACATCAGATATCTCAGTAACATGAGAACACCATAGCATGGGGAAATTTAAGGTAGGCCTCAAGAGAAAGAGACAGAGAGAGAAAGAGAGATGAATCCCCAGCTGTTCCACCTCCCAGTCACTTGAGTCCACCTAGCTGTGGCCATAGACATCATGGAACAATCTTTCTGACCCATATAACATGAGATATAATGACGTTTTGTTAATTTACATATTAAGTTTGTTATACAGCAGTACTGAACAGAATATGGTCATTTCTTTGTCTTTTTCATTATTTCATGTTTTGGGAGTCATATATCCAGTGTTTATTTATAATGGTATTTTTGTTCCTAAAACATATATTCTAAATAATAACTAATATTTACATTTTATTTTTTAATCAAATCCATTATAACAGTTTTCACATGCTTTATTTTATTTTTCAATTTTTTTTCTTATTTTTATCCATATCAGTTCTAGTATACCTGTAAGCATTCCTTACCTTCAAATAGCATTTTGGTTCTTACTAACTTGAATGACCACATGGTTAGCTGTCATATTCTGACTTTTTTTTTTCCTTTTTAATAAAGCTACACTGCAGTGTCAGTATTGGCATTTACTGTGGAGGGAGACATTTGTTATATACCTAATATTTTTTCCTTACTTAAGTGTTTTCCATTTTCTATTTTGGATATGTTTAGTGTGGTGATTTTTATAGATAGATAAGGAGAGATAGTTAAAGATATGTATAGTTTCAAGTGTAATGAACTGTTTTTTGATTTATATTTATTTTTCCATAATGAATAAAATCATTATATTTTATTTGAGTATTTTCTCGTCCCCCTTTCCTACCTTAGTTTTGAGAGTACTAACATGTGAGAAAAGAATGGTCTCTTTAAACTGTCTACTACATCCTTTTCTTTTCTTTTTCTTTTCTTTTTTTTTTTCTTTTTGGCACCATTTTTATGTAGTCACTAATTCTCCCTGAATTCCAGGGCCAGGAGAATATCCTGAAATTATTTTCTACTTTACCACTTTAATTTTCTGAAACATAGAAAATGTTGTCCACTGCATATTGTCGTTTCCAATTTACCATGTGGATCTTTCATCTCAATTCAGTCTAGGGCTTTATAAGTAACCCTTTCATCTCTTGAGAATATGGATTCAAATTTGTCTATAATTTACTCCTATATCTTGGTACAACACTATTTATTCATAGTTATGATACTATTTTTTGTCTTGTTTTGTTTTGTTTTGTTGTTTTTTTTAGCTCACACCTAAATAATGAAGACTATATTTTGCTAGTAAATGTTGATAGCAAATTTGAGTTGAAGTAGGTTTTGTCAGATCCTAATTTGGGTCCTAATCCAAATCTCTAAGGACATACAAGGTGAGAAAATAAAATTTTATGTATACTGCATTTGAGAGAATTCTACCACATTTTAAATAGAGGGCATGAACTAGGGAGAGCTGGAAGGGAGGGAGCTGGGCACAGTAGAGTTAGTCACAGCAGGGAGATTTACCTTCTGCCTAAGTGTATCTTTTCAGCACTTGGTGTGGCATCCAGGAGCCAGCCTCAGCAGTGTCCCTGGTGTTAATCTGGAATATCTGACTTGCTTTTACCCGTCTGAGCCTTCTGTTCCAGGAGGTCTCCAGGTCTAAGCCAAGAAGAAACCTTGCCAAGAGCACTCTCCTTTTAATGACTTAAAACAACAAGAATGTTTCCCCAATGGCACTGCCAAGGTTGAAAATTCACTCCCAGTTGCCCCGTGGTTCATTGTATTGAATACAAATGGCATAGCACTCTGCCAAGATTTAATCTGGCACACTTTCCAGATAGAGAGTGAGTTATAGATTTGTTATTGTTTTATTATTTTTTACACTCTACAAAGCAAACAATTACTTGATGCTTCTAATGTGGTGAGGAAACATTCCTTAATTTCATATTGATTTAGGTTTCTCTCTATTTTTGTGCTTCATTTGTCACTTCAAGTGCAGGCAGGGATGGAAAGGGTTGGAACGCAAGTAAGTAGAGAGCTGTGTTCAGGTTGCCATCTCAACAAGCACAATTGTTCTCTATTTTGAACACAAATAGTTTTACGAAAATTTCAGTTCTTCAGGACTTGAATTTATTTTCTGTTTATAAATTAAACACTGCACAAATAGAAAAAAAAACCTCTATAAGGCTCTTCTGATAGAATATATATTTTAATGTAAATTACACAAGCACTGATATTGAAAAAGGTATTTAAAAAGTTATGTTGAATGTCAGGAAACTGCATATGTTTTATTATCACTTTTCTTCATTATTGTTAAGGTCCTGTTAAAGTAACAACCTCTATACACCCAACATATTACTTATAACATGAGCAAATTACTCTGCCTCATTTTGCAGTAATCAGTAGCTGTTTGGTCCCAAATAAAATTAATTTATAGACATATGTACAATTCAAAGTTTATAAGAGAGAGAAGAAATAATCTAGCACAGGGGTCCCCAACCAGTTTCCTGTTAGGAGCCGGGCCGCACAGCAGGAGGTGAGTTGTGGGGGAGCACATAAATCTTCATCTGCCACTCCCCATCACTAGCATTACTGCCTGAACAATCTCCCCATCCCTGTCTGTGGAAAAATTGTCTTCCATGAAACCGGCCCCTGGTGTCAAAAAGGTTGGGGACTTCTGATCTAGCACATCTAAGACCAAGGAGTTGTATGCTCAAAGGGCTGAATACAAAGGACCTAAAGCAGGCTCTGTTTATTGTTTCCAGAAGTGGTGTAGCATAGAGCTTGAAACTTTTGCTAGATGTTAACTGTCCTTATTATAACATCATCACTAATCTTAATAATATCACCAGTGCATGATTCTGTTACCTATGAAGGTATTTGTTGCTGTTTTTGCTGTTTATGTAGTACAGAACAAAATAATTCCATTCAGTTATAAAATATTTATCACCTACAATGTGTCAGACAATGAACTGGCCACCAGGGAACACAAAGATTAATAAGAAATTCTCTTTGATCTTGAACTTATCTTTTTTTTTCAGAAAATGAAACATGGCACTAATGACTAATTAGTAAAGATGACATATATTAGAAAATGTAATTAATATTAAAGAGCATTCCCCTATTGTCCACATATAAACACATTTTACAAGAAATCTATGTCATTAAAAAAAATCGGCACACCTCTCCTCCTTCATTAGATGGAGACTGTCTACAAAATAATTCATCCTGAGGCCAGTGGTTATGAAAGGTTATAGGGTTATGAAAGCCTAAAGGAATGCTAATGTACAACGTTTATGTTTTTAAGTAGCCTCTCCTGATAGAGCAGTAAATAATTACCTCTAATGAAAGTTTACACTGTGTCAGCCTGTTGGCTTTGATGGATTGAAACTCCCTTCAGATAATCTATGTCAATCCTGGGCCTGTGCTCTTATACCCACTTATTGTCAAGAGATTAGCTGGAGAGAGTTGGTTGATTAACACAGCTAGCCAAAATTAAAGCAACTGTTATGGCTTTATTTACTAACTGCAACAGTGTAAGCAGGAAACCAGAAAGAAAGTATCCACACTGCCAATGTTCCATTTTTCCCCCATTGGAACCACATCATGTGAGGTGGAGGCAGTCATCTCATTGTCCAAAGAGTCCTGAAAAAAAAGGCTTCTGCCATTCTATGAACCCGCTAGGAGCTGGGAGAATGATGAAGAGGAAGGGCTAGGGTGGAAAGGTACCGATTACTAACACTGCAGAAAAGTGTCCTCAAGGCACCCCTGCTTCTCCAGAATGAAGTCTCAGCAAAGACAAATGGGAGGGCCTCAACCTAAGGACCTCACAGTGTAGCCTCCAGTGGAGGCACCTGAGGTAGCAAGGCAACTATGCTCCAGAGCATGATCAGCCAGGGTTCCTAAGGCCTTGACCACAACTCCCTTCAGAGTCCACGATGCACCAGCTGCCAACCAAGTCTGTGCAGGGAAGGCACAAGCCTGAAGAAACACATATAGGATTTAGCCTGGAACCAAGCTCCTCATTTACTTAAGAGAGAACAATTGAAAATGTTTCTTTTCCTTAGGATTTTCCTGCATTTGACATTTTTAAACCTGCTTTTGAAACACTTCCCATTGAGTCTCACTATTTTATTTCATTAACTTCTCCTCTGTACACTCAGTAAACCATGAGAGTTCACGATGGTTTTGTCTTTGAGCATTCTTTTCCACTCTGAGCTACACTTTTCCCCTTTCATTTTAAGCATTACCTGTTACTGATTACTTACGAATGTCCTGTTCTTGCTCAGAATGTCCTTCTGAATTCGACTCAGAATTTCCTCTTCCACTTGGGAATATTCTCAACTATGCTGCACAGGAAATTTCAAACTAACACTTCCAGGATGAATTCATTATCTCCTGATAAATTTCTTTTCTTTCTGGTTCCCCTGTGGTTGACTGATGTTGTTCACCCAGGATTTCTCAAGCTAATAACCAGAAATATCAATGGATAGTATTTTTGTCACCAATCATGTCCATTAGTCACCAAGTATTGTCAAATACGTTTATTTAATACGATTATTTAATTGTTACATTCAGATACGTTTATTTAATAATTCTTGATTCTCTACTGCACACACCCCGCTTCCTTTGTTGTAGGTGTTTTTTATCTGTCTCCATGAAATTCTGTGTTTTCATTCCAAATGATCTCCTGTTTTCTTTCTATTTTCAATTTTTGTCTTCTTCCTTTCCACTAACACCAGTTTCTCTTCAAAACATATATGAGTCAAGTACATAACAATCTTAAAATCTCTGTATCTCTCTGGTGTGCACAGGATGCAATAGTTCTAGACTCTCCACTTCTCTTAAATTCTTACTAATTAAAAACAACAAACTGAACTTTAAACTTTTTTATTAACAGGTTTTCTTCCTTTGCCATACCTTTGTACAAATTCTTTTTCTTCTTATCATTTTCTCCACTGTTAAACTCTTATATAGACAGTTAATGTTTAATTTAAATATCAGCTTTTGTCCCTTCTCAGGGATCACTCTGTATAAATCTCACTGAGCTAACAGTAATCACAGTATTTGCTAATTATTCATTTACAGGTCTGTTTCCTTTACTACATTGAGAACTACTCAAAGGTTGGAGTGTCCCTAGACCCTAAATTTATCTGCGAGATAAAAGAAGCTAATTCATCATTTTACATAAAGGAATATTTATTTCAAAATAATTATGATTGCTAGGGCACTAATATAGTCTGAAAAATATAGAAATATCTCAGTAAAAATTCCCTTTTAAAACATATATATATATTTTTTTTTTCCTCTGTAGTTAATACTGCCTCCTATTGTCATATTCAAACCATTTATTAAGTATACCTGTTTTTCTGTATAAACTACCACATGCTGCTTAATGCTTTCAACATGTTTCCTGTCTTTTTGAAAATTAAAATTCAAGACGTATGTTTATTCCTGAATTAAGATAATCTGCCAAGAAAAATTCAAACTATTTCTCTAGAAAAATACGTGAGAAAATTAATTTACTATATGAAATATTTTAATATACTAGATTTATTCTCCCCAATGTATAATTTGTATATCCAATGAAGCATGAAATACAATGATACAGGTCTCTCTTTGTAAATGTAACTTACATTATTTGTCTTCATATTAAATATAAACTATTATTTTAAAAGCTACTTTAATGTATTTCAAGTATAATTTAATATTAAATATAAAATTTATCATGTAACAAAGTACCATTGCATGTCAATGAATAATAAAATATTTTTCTTAATATAGTAATAACACAAGTTATTAACCAAGTTAACATTTTAAACTCATGGAACACAATCAGATTGTTCCTCCTAGCTTGAAATTATACAACTAATTTTTTATTATTCAAATTAGTGTCAAATAGAAACTTTCAGCAATATATACAGCCTTTAAAATGTAATTAAATGGTTCATTAAAAAATAATACTTTATGTAAATCACCATTTCTAATCATTTAACTCCCACAATTTCAAATATGTAAGATGTATGTTCAGAATCTGTTGAGAATTACTAACTATAAATTGAAGGTTAATTTTAGTTAACTTAATTCAACCATTTTTGAATATTGGAAAGTATACAATATTTGAAGTATGATTCATGAGTTCAAAGACAGGGTCTGCTACTTACTAATGATTTAATCTATGAGGAGGTACTTAACTTCCTTGACTTTGCTCATGTGAATTAAACATATATATATTGCTGTGCTAACTCTATTTGAATATGCTATACATAGGAGAACAGAAGTATATGAAAATTATCATTTTTTAGTTTATGATAGTGAAGATGAAGACATATGAAGGCAAAGACATTGTATAAAAGATATTTTGTCTGTAAGCATATAATCAAAGCAAAACATTAGAAGGGAAATTGGGTTGGAAGGAGTCCTTGTCACCTCCCACCCACCAAAAATATGCTAGCTAAATAAAAGGATAAATAAATATATTAATTAGAAACTAAATCATTGCTTCTACTTGTACACTGTCCTTTTAGATATGGTAGTTTGAGTTAAATTCTATTGTCAAACAGCTTTTTCAACCCTGACTCTAATTGCAAAATTTGGGTAAGTCTTTTAACCTTTGTGTGCCTTAATTTCTGATAAAAAATAAAGATACAATGGTATGTAGGTTTTCTGAGGAAGTAAGTAGGTGATGTACAATTTTAAATTACTTAAAATAATGCCAGGCATATAACAATAACTCATAAATATTAGAGATGATATTTATTATTAATATTATCATTGTTATTGCATTATCTTCCTTGTTATCATCATTAACAGAGGTCTGTAAAGGAAAGTGTTTTCTTTTATTTTTTTTGATGTGGACAGTTTTTAAAGTCTTTATTTAATTGGTTACAATATTGCTTCTGTTTTTATGTTTTAGCTTTTTGGCCCCAAGTTACATGGGATGTAGCTCCCTGACCAGGTATTCAACCCACACCCCCTGCACTGGAAGGCGAAGTCTTAACCACTGGACTGCTAGAGTAGTCCCAGGAAACTTTTAATTTATAAGTCTTTCTACAGGGGTGCTGCTGTATCATTTGAATATGTCATTTCACTTTTATTCTAACAACAACTCTAATGAAAATGTTTTACAACAGTATTATTATTTCATTGATGAGAAAACTGTATAAATTTCAGAAAATGTAAATAATCATAACTGAGGTACCAGATAAGTAACAGATAGCACCTGTATTCAGGTCCTTGGCTGTCTATTTTTAATGACTATGCTCTTTTTTATTTCACCACCCTGGAATAGTGTTAGAAGGAAATAGAGATTTTGGAAATGATTTATTGCAGATAAGTGCATAGAACTAAAAAAGCATGCATTAATAGAACATGTATTGTTCTATGTTTTCCTTAAATTATGTATAAGTTTAAATTATTTTATTTGAAGTAATCTTTTAAAAGTCTTGCAATGATGCCTACGTCCATCATATAATAATGGATTTTAATAGAAAGTTAATATTATTGAACTTAGGTCATATTTTTAAATACAATTTTGCAAGATTTTCTTTTTTTTTCTCCAATTGAAAACAAAAAAGGCTTTCCTCTGCTCACTTTCCTGATTTGGCATGTATTGCTCTGCAACTAGTGGGTTTTAAAGGAATTTTTTTTTTAATAGAGTGCAGACAAAACTTCTCTGAATTATCTCATGTTCCTGGAGCAGAACTTTTAATAAAATTCTGACATGACCATATTTTCAGGGCTACAAAGACTTATCCAGGAGCACTAGAACTTAGTTTGAGGCCATCAGTGCTGGTCCGCATCACTCTCCTTTGTAAACTCACTGTACTGCTTCATAGTAATACACTCTTTGTTCCCAGTTTGAAGGAAAATCTCGTGAAGGTTCAAAAGAAAAACGGTTTCTTTCTAAGAGAAAGGACTATGATTTAAACTTGAGATCAGAATGGTTTGAAATAATTTTAGGCAAACTTTCATAAAATATTTTTTAGGAAAAATAAATAAATGGAAAAATCATCTCTCTATGGAGCGAAAAACCCACATTTATTTCAACAATGTAATCTATATCCTATATGCAATCTGTTTAGGGCATATATATTTCAATAACTTCAGCTTTTTTCTCTCTGTTTCAGTGTTGTTTTAAGCACTAGTCAAATAAGATGTGGAAAATTACTTCTTTAAACAGATCTCATTTTTTAACCAACATTCAGTTTCAGACTATGCTTTGTGGAAAGTCCCCTCATTGTTTTCCCCATCTTCACCAGGTCCAGAATGAGTCACCAGCTCACCTCACAACCCAAATGCATGCATATTCTTTCTTGTCAAGGAAGCTAGGGTAATACCACAAAAGTTTATCCCCATTTTTTTTTAAGATGTTGGGGGTAGGAGTTTATTAATTTATATTTGCTGTGTTGGGTCTTCATTTCTGTGCAAGAGCTTTCTCTAGTTGTGGCAAGTGGGGGCCACTCTTCATCATGGTGTGCGGGCCTCTCATTATCATGGGCTCTCTTGTTGCAGAGCACAGGCTCCAGATGCACAGGCTTAGTAGTTGTGGCTCACGGGTCTAGTTGCTCTGCAGCATGTGGGATCCTCCCAGACCAAGGCTCGAACCCGTGTCCCCTGCATTAGCAGGCAGATTCTCAACCACTGCATCACCAGGGAAGACCTATCCCCATTTGTTAATGGAGGTTGGCAAACGGGTATTTTATATTCATGAACAAAATAAAGAATGTGAATAAAACCATTCATTTATTCAAACTTCTCATTTCTATAAATATGTAGTAATTAAAAAAATGCATCAAACTTCTGTTAGTTGATATTTTCACATGTGTAAAATTGCCAATATAATTTAGGACCTGGATCTAAATGATTTTGCTGATTTTTTTCACCAGGTTAGACAAAAATATATTCCTTCAATTACTGAAAAAAATTAGCAATTGTTTATGTAGATCTGGACTTGAAAAAAATGGGAAATAAAAGAGAGTGTTAATAATAGTTTTATCCTATAAAATCTCTACTTTATAATTAGGTATGACAAAGTTTAACATTTTAAACAATATATTAGGTAAGGTAATTTTGTCAATGTCTCTTTAATTTTATATAAAATATAGGGTTTTCCTGTGAAGACATTATATGAAATGAAAATTTGTAGTAAGCTTATGAAATTACTTTTTTGGGGAATCTAAGAATAATCATAAGACAATCTCACTAAAGAAGAAAGGAAAAGAACCAACACATATGGAGCCCCTATTACACATCCTGAACTTTCCATATAAATTTATGTCATTTATCTCACTTAATTGATAATCATTCCAAAGGACAATAAAATATTTTAAAATATTCTCAGTTAATATAATATACACAATAAATATTCAAAATGTTATCTATTATATAAATAAAATTATTCTAGTATTACGGTTTGCTTTCTCAGATATTTATAATTCATAGTGAATCAATATGGTTTAAAAAAGGCATAATAATAAAAATGTTATTCATTTTTATAATTATATTTAATGATATAAATAAAAATGTTAGTTATGAGATGATAAGATATTCCTTTATGATAATAAAAATGTACCTTGAGGGTAAATCAAAATAAGACAATTTATATCATGATGGGTTACAGAAATAAAATTTCAATTTCTTACACGAACTTTAATCTTTGGTTGTAAGTTCAAATATGTTAAAACATTGCTATAATTTTATACAACAATGTTTACATAATTTAAAAAAGAAAATAAAATTAACATACGCAAGTATAAATTCTAGGATTTTCAGTCAAGTGAGAATTCACACTATCATAAAACATATATTTGAAACAAAGTGGGTGAATTCCAATGTTTGCTTTCACTTTAGCAACTGGCAGTTCAGAACTTAAAATTATCCTGTATGCAAATTTGTTGATGTGTTGGTTTTAAGTTACATTTAGATGTGTGATAGGCTGTTGACAAATTTCAGGAGTTATATGCAGAAAACAAGTAATGATTTCTCTGTTATGTATTTCGAGATTTGTTGTTATACATTTTTTGTCACAATTCAAATGGATGTAGAAGTTAAATGACCTTGGTATGTCATCACACACAAGGTAAACTTCATAGAACCAATGAAATTTACTTGCAAAAACCCGTCTCTTTACTGGATTGTAAGAACACACTATGTTACAACCATTATTTTTTCTTAAGTTTATGGTATAAGTAAATTTGAATAATATTTTTCTATTATTCTAGTCATTCAGTGTTATTCTTATATAAGGGATTTTATATACAACAAAAATTTACAAAGCATTTGACATCTTAGTGATTCATTAATGGCTATTATTGTCCCAAATATTAACTAACTTCTTCCAAAACTACTTAAGAATTTCTCTTTCATATTAATTTGAAGTTACTTATTTAAATTAATTTTATAGGAGTATAGTTGATTTACAATATTGTGTTAGTTTTTGTTGTACAGCAAAGTGAATCAGTTATACATGTACATATACCCACTCGTTTTTACTTACTTTTCCCATATAGGTAATTGCAGATTATGGAGTAGAGTTCACTGTAATATACAGAAGGTTCTTATTAGTTATCTATTTTATATATAGTAGTGCATATATGTCAAACCCAATTGATCAATTTATCCCTTCCCCCCTGCCTTTCCCCCTTGGTAAACATAAGTTTGTTTTCTACATCTGTCTCTATTTCTGTTATGTAAATACACCAAAAGTGTAGAAGGGTTCCCTTTTCTCCACACCCTCTCCAGCATTTATTGTTTGCAGATATTTTGTTGATGGTTAGTCATTCTGACAGGTGTGAGGTGATAACTCATTGTAATTTTAATTTTCATTTCTCTAATAAGAAGTGATGATTTTGAGATTAACCCCTGCTCGAATGATTAGTTTTAAAGTATTTTCTCCCACTCTGAGTGTTGTCTTTTGGGTTTTCTTATGGTTTCCCTTGTTGTGCAAAATCTTTTAACTTTAATTAGATCCCTTTGTTTATTTTTGTTTTTATTTTCATTACTCTAAGAGGTAGATCAAAAAAGATATTGCTTCAATTTATGTCTAAGTCTTTTCTGACTATGTTTTCCTCTGAGAGTTTTATAGCATCCGGGCTTACATTTAGGTCTTTAATTGATTTTGAGTTTATTTTTGTGTAAGGTGTTAAGGAGTGTTCTAATTTCATTTGTTTACATGCAGCTGTCCAGTTTTCCCAGCAGCACATATTGAAGAGGCTGTCTTTTCTCCATTGTATATTCTTGCCTTGTTTGTCAAAGATTAGGTGACCATAGGTGCGTGGCTTTATCTCTGGGCTTTCTATGCTGTTCCTTTGATCTATACTTCTGTTTTTGTGCCAGTACCATACTGTCTTGATTACTATAGCATTGTAGTCTAGTATGAAGTCTGGGAGCCTGATTCCTCCAGCTCTGTTTTTCTTTCTCAAGGTTGCTTTGACTATTCATGGTCTTTTGTGCTTCCATATAAATTGTAAAAGTTTTGGTTCGTAATCTGTGAAAAAATGCCATTGGTAATAAGATAGGGTTTGCATTGATCTTGTAGATTACTTCAGGTGCTATAGTCATTTCACAATACTGATTCTTCCAATCCAAGCACACAGTATATCACTCCATCTGTTTGTGTCGTCTTGGATTTCCTTCATAGTACTTTATAGTTTTCTGAGTACAGGTCTTTTGCCTCCACAGGTAGGTTTATTCCTAGATATTTTATTCATTTTGATGAGATGGTAAATAGGATTGTTTCATTATTTTCTCTTCCTGATATTTCATTGTTAGTGTATAGGAATGCAAGTGATTTCTGTGTATTAATTTTGTATCCTGCCACTTTACCAAATTCATTGATGAGCTCTAGTAGTCTTCTGGTAGCATTTTTAAGATTTTCTATGTATAGTATCAAGTCATCTTCAAATAATGACAGTTTTACTTCTTTTCCAACTTGGGTTCTTTTATTTCTTTTTCTTCTCTGATTACTATAGCTAGGACTTCCAAAACTATGCTGAATAATAGTGGTGAGAGTGGGCACCCTTGTCTTGTTCCTGATCTTAGAGGAAATGCTTTCAGTTTTTCACCTTTGAGAATGATGTTTGCTATGGGTTTGTCATATATAGCCTTTATTATGTTGAGGTAGGTTCCCTCTATGCTCACTTTCAGGGAAGTTTTTATCATAAGTTTTTATCATAAGTGAGTGTTGAATTTTGTCAAAAGATTTTTCTGCATCTATTTAGATGACCATATGGCTTTTCTCCTTCAATTTGTTAATATGGTATACCACACTGATTGACTTGCATATATTGAAGAATCCTTGCATTCCTGGGATAAACCCCACTTGATCATGGTGTCTGATCCTTTTAATGTGCTGTTGAATTCTGTTTGCTAGTATTTTGTTGAGGATTTTTGCATCTATGTTCATCAGTGATATTGGCCTGTAGTTTTCTTTTTCTGTGACATCTTTGTCTTATTTTGGTATCAGGGTGATGGTGGCCTCATAGAATGAGTTTGGGAGTGTTCCTCCCTCTGCTATATTTTGGAAGAGTTTGAGATGGATAGGTGTTAACTCTTCTCTAAATGTTTGATAGAATTTGCCTGTGAAGCCATCTGGTCTTGGGCTTTTGTTTGTTGGAAGATTTTTAATCATAGTTTCAATTTCAGTGCTTGTGATTTATCTGTTCATATTTTCTGTTTGTTCTTGGTTCAGTCTTGGAAGTTGTACCTTTCTAACAATTTGTTCATGTCTTCTAGGTTGTCCAGTTTATTGACGTATAGTTGCTTATAGTAGTCTCATGATCCTTTGTTTTTCTGTCGGGTCTGTTTTAGCATCTACTTTTTCATTTCTAATTTTATTGATCTGATCCCTCTCCCTCTTTTTCTTGATGAGTCTCACTAACGGTTTATTAATTTTGTTTATCATTTCAAAGAACAAGCTTTTAGTCCCATTGATCTTTGCGGTTGTTTTCTTCATCTCTATCTCATTTATTTCTACTCTGATCTTTATGATTTCCTTCCTTCTTCTCACTTTGGGTTATGTTTTTTCTTCTTACACAATTTATGGTAGGTGTAAGTTAGGTTGTTTAGTTGAGATTTTTCTTGTTTCCTGAGGTAAGATTGCATTGCTCTTGTCTTCCCTCTTAGAACTGCTTTTATCTGTTTCCCATATGTTTCAGATTTTTTTCACTGTCATTTGTCTCTAGGTATCTTTTTTTTTTTTTTTTTTTGCGGTATGCGGGCCTCTCACTGCTGTGGCCTCCCCCGCTGCGGAGCACAGGCTCCGGACGCGCAGGCTCCGGACGCGCAGGCTCAGCGGCCATGGCTCACGGGCCCAGCCGCTCCGCGGCATATGGGATCCTCCCAGACCGGGGCACAAACCCGTATCCCCTGCATCAGCAGGCGGACTCTCAACCACTTGCGCCACCAGGGAGGCCCTCTAGGTATCTTTTTTTTAAAAACATGTCAGTCATGGTACATAACCCTTTTTTATATGTGACTCTTAAATTTTTTATTGAAATATATTTGATTTGCATTATTATGTAAGTTTCATGTGTACAACAGATTCAGTAGTTTTATAGATTATACTCTGTTTAAAGTTATTACAAAATAATAGCTATATATCCATTTGCTGTACAATATATCCTTGTTGCTTATCTATTTTATATAGAGAAGTTTGAATTTGTTTTGTTTGTATTTTGTTGAGGATTTTTACATAAGGTGTATTGGACTGTAGTTCTTTCCTAGTGATGTGTTTGTCTGGTTTGAAATCAAGGTGATGCTGAATAATAAAATATGTTGGGAAGTATTCTTTTCTCTTCGAATTTTGGAAGAGTTTGTGAAGAATTGGGGTACAATTTTCATCATACATTTGGAGGATTTCACCAGTGAAGTCAAGTAGTCCTGGGCTTTTCTTTTTTGTGAAGGTTGTAATTACAATTAAAGTCAATCTTTTAACTTTTTTTGTAAAGATTTTCAAATTTTGTAATTCTTTTTAAGTGAATTCTGGTAACTTGTGTCTTTCTGAGAATTTTCAGTTTCATTTAGATTGCCTAATCTGTATCTAATCTGAGCTTTCCCATATAATGTTTTTTATGTCTCATTGAAAATCTTACTCCTGATTTTAGTAAATTGACCTCTCTATCATTTTTTAAGTCATTCTAGCAAAGTTTTGTCAATTTTATTTTCAAATAACCAAATTTTAGTTTTCTTGGTTCTCTCTATTGTTTTCTATTCATTCATCTCAAATTACTTTCCAGTATTCATTGTGATATTTTATTTGACATACTTTTTATTTAGGATTAGATTACCAATTTTCTTGATTTTTGCAAAGTACCAAATATTTTTACCTAGATTTTCTCTATTGCTTCCCTATACTTTATTTCATTTATTCTGTTATTTTTCATTATTATTTTTTTCTTTTTGATTTATGTTTAATTTAATCTCCTTGTTCTAGTTCCCTAAGTAGAAAGATTATGTTATTGATTTGAGATCTTTCTTATGTTTTCATATAGGTATTTGTATCTCTATATATTTCCCTCCAAGTATTATTTTACCTCCTTCTCACAAGTTTTGGTATTTGTGATTTGATTTTTATTCAACTCAAAGCATTTTCTATTTCCATTTATTATTTTCTTTGACACATTTCTTATTTAGGAGTCTTTTGCATAATTTCTACATTTTTGTTTGTGAATATCCCACTTTTTTGTAGAAATTATTAATTTCATTCCATTGTAGTTAAAGAACCTACATTATATGTTTTTAATCCTTTTAAATTTATGAATTATTGTTTAGCTTTGAATACAATCTATCTTGGAGGGTGCTTCATGTGTTCTTGAGAAGAATTTGTATTCTGTTTTGGTGGAGTTCTTGATAAGGTGTCTATTAGTTCCAATATTTGTTCAAGTCCTCTATTTTTTAAAACATCTTTTATTTACAAGTTTTATTCATTATTGTAGGTCAGGTATTGATGTTTCTAACAATTTTTATTGACTTGGGTATTTCTCTTTAAATTTTGTCAATTTTTTCCTTCATGTATTTTGGGGCTCTGTTGTTAGGTACATATATGTTTATAATTATTTTACCTTCACATTGAATTGATGCTTTTATTATTATAAACATTAAATATCGTGTTTCTACTAACAATTCTTGTCTTAAAATCTAATTTATCTGATATTGGAATAGTCATTCTGTTTTATTTTGAGTACTATTTATATTGCATATTTTCCCCAACATGCACATTTGAACTATTTATGTCTTTGAATCTAAATTTTGTCTCTTGCAGACAGTATATAATTTGACTATTTTTAAAATTTATCTACCAATCTGTGTTTAATTGGAATGCTTATTCAAATTAGATGTAGTGTAATTACACAAAGTAAAGTTTACATCTCTTGTTTTGCTATATGTTTTCCTTGTGTCTTAATTTTTGTTTTTCTATTTTTTCATCATTGTTCTCTTTTTTGTTAACTAGACATTTTCTAGTATACTGTTGTAACTTCCTTGAATATTTAAAAATAATTTTGAGTTATTTTCTAATTGGTTTCTGTGTGCATTTCAATGAACAGATTTATTTAAATAATCTAATTGGATTTATATTAAATTAAATAATCCACAAAAATGTTGCTCTAATATATTTTGCTCTTTCTTCTTCACTCCTTTGTGCTACTATTATCATAAAAATTAAATATTTGTACACTAAGTGTCCATTGGAACAGTTTTAAGATTTATGTATCACAGAATATTAGTTTTAGAAAGTAAGCTTAAAAAAGAAGCTATGAAAAACTTAAGTTTATACTGTCTTTTAAATTCACTTATTTAATTATCTGTATTGGTGTTTTCTGTTTTTTCTGTGAATTCAAGACTGCCTTTAGCCTGAAGAATCACATTAGTATTTCTTGGAGGGCAGGTCTACTAGCAACATATTCTCACATTTTTTTTGTTTATTTAAGGATGTATTAATTTCCCAGTAATTTTTTTGAAAATTAGGCTTTACTGAATATAGAATTCTCTGGTTTCCATTTTGCTCTTTTTATAATATCTATAGCTTTATTGTTGTTCCATATTTAGTGAGACTGTATAATAATACTTTCCATTCATCCATTATGCATAATTTAAATTTAAAAATCTTTTCACCTATTTGTAACAGCTGGGTTAAAAGTCTCTGTTTAATAAATCCAACATCTCAACTACCTCAGTGACAGTTTTTATTGAGTATTTATTTTCCTATATATGAGAAATATTTTCATGTTCTTTTGTACGCATCACGATTTTTAATTAAAAACTGTTATTTTTACATTAATGTGACAGCTTTGAAAATCAGATTTTCCTTTTCTCTCCAGAATTTTTTGTTAGAGTTTACAGTTGTTGTTTTTGGTTTTGTTAGTGTTTGTTTAGTAATTCTCCTGCACTAATTTTGTATAGTCTAGGTTTTTTCATGTACATAGACACTGAGGTCTACTCAGCTTGGTGGGCATCAAAATATTGGAAAGAGATTTATTTGAATGCTTTGGATCAATAAGTCTCTTAGCCTTTGTCAAGAGGTTATGCATATATGTTGAAGCACAGCTACAATTACTTCATAGTGGGACACTGACTTAAATTTCCCTTCCTGCCTTATCAGGGACTCAAGGTTACATGGGGTTGAGAGGCTAGGTCTTTTTCACATCTTTCTTGGTGATGTAAATAGCCCTGAATTAAATGGCTTTTGAGATTACCAGGGATATCTTAAAGCTTTTTAAATATCCTTGTATGTATCTCATTCCTTATATTTTCCTTTTAAGTTTCTTACAGTCTGTTTTTTGTCCCAAATGCTATCACTGTTTCAACAACTGTGATGTTGAACAATTGCCACTGATTGTTTTCAACAAACACACTGGAGAAAGGGCAGTCATAGTGAGTGAGCTCTGAGTTAGGCCAAATAAAGAGTCCCTGATAATTCAAGGTTGCTCCCTATCAAGTAAAATAGTGACAATTTGCTAAGCATGGAGCTTTTTGTGTAGCTACAAACATGTTATATTCCCTTCAGTAGCTGCTAGCTGCCAGTATCACATATTCCACATCTGTAATAGTATTGGTTTTCAAGTTTACTCTAGAGATGGGAAAGGGTGACAGTAACAGAACAAGTTAAAATGCCCAAAGTATCAGTTTTTACCAATAGCCCATTATTTTTCTTGAATAAGTGCACACTGGATTTGTTCAAGACATTGTTAAATCCGAGTTTTTTTTTAAAAATGTTGTTTTCTCAATTTTTATTAGAGTTCTTATAATTCTCATAAAAGAGTGACATTTTGGAGCTACTTATTCTGTCATTCTAGAAGCTGATATCTCAACAGAAATATTTTTACGTATCCTCATTAGGTTTTTTTAATTTACTTTATAAAATATAATTAAATAAAATTTTGATCTTTTACCACACTTAAAAATTTGGCTCCTTTTCCAGCCCCTCCTACACTGGCACTGTTTCCAGAAAAGTCAGAGACCACCTCCTCATCATAAAGAAGTGGAAGTAGCTCAGAAATCAGGTTTCAGCCTCCCAGAACTCAGCCTCACTCTGAATCAAGGTGGAGACTTCCATTGAACTTTGGAGAAAGTCATCTCCTTCAGTCCTCCTGCTCCAGGTCTTTGATCCCCAGACCTGCCAGCTGTCAGGATACCCACTGACACTGAGCCTGGGAAAAGTCTCAGTCACACTGGGCTCCAGATCTAACCTCTTTGACTTTAGCCATACACCTCAAAAAGGCAGTGGCCATCAGAGCACACCAGTAGAGGCAGCAGGATCATTGCAGATTCAGTTTTCTCACTAATACCACTGGTTACATGCAGGCTGCATAGAGATGCCCCCACACAAAGACACCGCTTCCAGAATGTGATAGGTAACCATTTAATCTAATTTCAAAGAGACAAGTAGAAAAAGTAAACAAAATGAGAAGACAAAGGAATATGTTCCAAATAAGAGAACCAAATAAAACTCCAGAAAAAGAAAAAGAGACAACTAATTTACTTGATAAAGAATTCAAAGCAAATTAGTAATAAAATTTCTCACTAAACTTGGGAATAGAGTAGAGGATCATGGTGAGAACTTCAACAAACAACTAGGAAATATAAAAAAAGAACCAATCAGAATTGAAGAATACAATAACTGAAATGAAAAATAAACTAGAAGAAATTATCAGCAGATTGGGGGATACAGAGGAAAGCCAAAGTGACCTAGAAGGCAGAAAAGTAGAAATCATGAATTAAAAGAACAAAAATAAAATAAAATAAAATAAAATAAAATGAGGAGAGTTTAAGGAACCAGTGAAGCAACATCAAGCACACTAGTATTTGCAGTATAGGGGTCCCAGAAGGAGAACAGTCAGAGAAAATATATTTGATGAAATAATGGCTGAAAACTTCATTAACCTGAAGAAGGAAACAAATATACTGGTCCAGGAAGACCAAAGAGTCAAAACAAGATGAACCCCCAAAAACCCCACACCAAGACATATTGTATTAAAATGGCAAAAGTTGAATATAAAGAAAATTTTAAAGGCAAAAGAGAAAAACAAAGAATCACATACAAGTGAACCCCACTAAGACTATCAGATAATTATTTAGCAAAACTATTGCAAGCCAGAAGGGAGTGGCATAATATATTTAAAATGTTGAAAGAAACAAAACAAAACAATACCTACAACCAAAGATAATCTACCCAGCAAGGTTACCATTCAGATTTGAAAAAGAGCTAGAGTTTCCCAGAGAAGCAAAAATTAAAACAGTTTATCAGCCTTAAACTGTCCTAACAAGAAATTTCAAATAGTTTTCTTTAAGTGAAAAAGAAAAGGTTAAAAAAAAGAAATAGGAAAATGTTTGAAGAAAAAACTCACACTGCTAAAGGTAAATATGTAGTAAAGGAAGTCGATCAACTACTTAAATAATCTAGTCCAAAGATTAAAAGTCAAAAATTATAAAATTAACTATAACTAAAATAAAGAGTTAAGGTATACACATAAAGATGTAAACCATGATGACAAAATATAAAACATTGGGATGGGGTGTAGAAAAGGTAGAGCTTTTTGAACATGTTTGAACTTAAATGATTATCATTCTAAAAGAAAGTAGATATAGCTACAAGTTGATATATGTGAACCTAATGCCAACCATAAATCACAAACCTACAATAGATATACAAAATACAAACAGAAAGAAAAGAAAAACCAAAAACTAAAACAAAAATCTGGACAAAAACACTAAAAAAAGTTACAGATCAATATCTCTGATGAACATAGATGCAAAAATCCTTAAAAAAAATAGGAAACTGAATTCAGTAGTACATAAAAGGACCATACATCATGATCAAGTGGGATATTCCAGGGATGAAAGGATGTATCAATACCCATAAATCAATCAAATGTTATATATTCAAAAATTGAAAGATAAAAATCACATTTTCATCTCAATAGATGTGGAGAAAGCATTTGACAAAATTCAACATCCAGTCATGATAAAAACTCTCAACAAATTCAGTATAGAGAGAATGTATCTCAACATAACAAAAGCCATTTATGACAAATACACATGTAACATCATACTCAATGGTGAAAATCTGAATGCTTTTCCCCTAAGGCAGGAACAAAAAAGGATGCACATTCTCACCACTTATCTTTAGCATAGTATTGAAATTCCTAGTTACAGCAATCTAACATGGAAAAGAAATAGAAGGCATGCAAATTGGAAAGAAGGAAATAAAACTGTCACTATTTTCAAATGATATAATATGATATATAGAAAACCATAAAGACTCTACCAAATGAAAAAAAAATGCAGCTAATGAATTCAATAAGTTTGCAGAACACTAGATTAATATACAGAAATCTGTTGCTTTTCTATGCACTTATAATTAATTAACAGAAATAGAAGTCAAGATAATATCCCCATTTACAATCAAATCAAACAGAACAAAATACCTAGGAATAAATTTAACCAAGGAAGTGAAAGACCTATTCTCTGAAAACTAAAGTTGTTGAAGAAGAAAATTGAAGACAATACAAATAAATGGAAAGATACCTCATGTTCATGGATTAGAAGAACTTTTATTGCTAAAATACCCATACTGCCCACAGTAATCCACAAATTTTATGCAATCCCTACATAAATACTGAATAATTTTTTTTACAGAACTAGGACAAATAATCATAACATTTGTATGGAACCACAAAAGACTCCAAATAGCCAAAACAGTCTTGGGAAAAAAGAACAAAGCTGGAGGTACTCATTTCCCCTGATTTCAAACTATAATACCAAGCTACAGTAGGCAAAACAATATGGTGCTGTCACAATAATAGACACATAGATCAATGGAACAGAATAGAGAGCCTAGAAATAAACCCATGCCCATATGGTCAATTAACCTATGACAAAGGAGGCTAGAATTTCCAATGGGAAAAGTATCTTTAATAAGTAGTGTTGGGAAAAATGGACATCTATGTGTAAAAGAATAAAGCTATAATATTTTCTTACCACATACACAGAAATAAACTCAGTATGGATTAAAGACCTAAATGTAAAATCTAATATCATAAAGCTCCTAGAAGAAAGCATAGTGAGTACACCCTTTGACATCAATTTTAGCAATGTTTCCTTCTTTTTTTTTTTTTTTAATCTGTCTCTTCAGGTGAGGGGAACAGAAGCAAAAATAAACTAATGTGACCTTATAAAACTTAAAAGCTTTTGCACAGAGGGTGGAACTTTCAACAACAGAAATGACAACCTGTTGAATGGGAAGAGATATTTACAAGCAATATGTTCAATAAGGGGTTAATATCTAAAATATATAAAGATCTAATTCAACTACTAGGTATAAAGTAAACAGGTTAACAATGTAATATACAGCATAAGAAAAATGGTCAATATTTTGTAATAGCTTTGTAGGGATCATAATCTGTAAAATATTGAATTACTGTATTGTGCAACCAAAACTAATGTTATCATATCGTAAGTCAGCTATACTTCAGTTGTAAAAATTGGCTTCTAGGAATTAAGTACCAGAGTATTCATACTAATTCTGATTCTGAAAAAATGTAAAGAAATAATTGTCAAAAAGAAAATTCAGAAAAATTTGAATAATGAACAAGTCATGACAAATATGTAAACAATATATAAGACAATTGGGAAATTCAACATAATGTGTTATGATTTGATTCTATTCTGAGACCTACATTATCTGTCATTTCATTAAGTGTGAGGATCTAAAGAGATAAATATATATTTCTCCTTAGTTACAGGGCCCATACTATCCAAAATTAGAATTCAGAGCCTGATTCAGAATATTGTCTATACCTCTATATATTTATTACAATAAAGCAGCAAGAGAAAAGCTCTCATAAAATCAGCTTTAATTTTTTTAATCATTGCTTGAATTAAAATTTTCCATTTCTAGTGACTATAATCAAGGTACGAAACAAAATCAAAACTTCTCTCCAAGAAGATATGATGATGCTATCACCATCAAAGCATCAGATATTTTCTACATATTTCTTATAAAACCTCCTTTATTAAACTAAGGCCAATAAAATACAGAAAATAATAATTCAATGGAGAAAATTTCACTCCAAGCCTGCAATACCAGCCCTAGTTTTTCAGTATGGTGGCTCACCAAGCAATCTTACTCCTTCAGAATCCATCTTATAGGAGCAGCATAAGAAGGAGAAAAAACATTTAGACCTGAGATTGAACTTCCTTGATTCCTTCATCAAGAAATTTCTTTTCCCATGAATGAGATAGAGCTGTATCCTTCTTTAAAATAATGAATTTTCCTTTCTGCCAGGTAACTGTATGATTGGATTAAAATATGAAAAATATAAAGAAAAAAATAATAATTCAAAAGTAAAAATAAAATTAACAAAAATAATCTTACCAAAGGCCCAAAGAAGTTTTCAGACATGGAACTTTAAAACCCTTATGCCTAATATTGTAAGGAAATTTTCAACATTGAGAATTTGGACAGAGAAATGGGAATATGAAAGGAACTAAAAAAATATTTAAAAATTAAAAAAAAAAATGTGTAATACTGAAGTCAAGAGCCACTGAATTAATCTAACCACAGATTAGGTACAGCTGAAGATAGCATTAGAGAACTAGAAGACGAATGAGAACAAAGTATCTGGATTAAAAGTAAAGAATATAACTACTTTGCAAAAAGCATTAACATGTAATTAGAACTGGAGTAAGAAGAGAGCTATTGAGAATGAAGCAGTGATTTGCTGGTAAAACTCAGGGAAAAATATTAAAATGTCCTGATTTTCTAGTACTTGCTAAGCTCATCATCCAAATATTCCCACCTTGGTTAATTACAAGCCACCAGGTCTTTCACTAACAGTTCACAAAATTCCCATATTATAAAGAGCACTTGGAGTCTATTATGAGCTGCCTTCACAACAGCATTGGATAGAAGCAATATGTAGTAGCTAATAATATTTCAATGTTGGTGAAAGATATTAAGCCACAGAATCAAAACACCATGAACCCTCTCAAGACAAATCCCAAGAAAATCAAACTGATATCTAGATAAATAGATAGATAGATAGATAGACAGATAGATGATAGATAGAGCTATATCTATAGCTTTACAGATATAACTATATCTGGTAAAAAGACTATTTTAACACAGCTGAAAAAAACTTACAGATTGCAGATTTTCATCAAAGGAAACCATAAGAATAGCAGGTTATTTCTAAAATTAAATAATTAAAGTCAGAAAAAATATATAAATATACCTCAGAGTCCTAAAATAAATCACCTGGTTAACATAGAATTCTTCACAGAGAAAAATAATATATATTTGATGTGTGTGCATCTAATCATTGAGTGGCAGACTACTAGTATAAGAAGTTAGAGTCTTGAACAAAAGAGAACATTCAAATGGCCAATATGCTGATGAAAATTTGGTCCACCTCATTAGTGATAAAAAAAAGCAAACTAAAACAAAACTGTTTTACCAGAAGTCCCATTCTGTAGTGGTTAAACTAGACAGTCTGACAATATCAAGTATTAGGGAGGATTTGGCAGTGGGAACTCTCACAGATTTGAATTGGAAGTGCATATTTGCATATACAATTCACTTTAGCCTACTGTTTAATATGAGCTGCTAAAGATGAGTATACTTGTATTTACTACAGCAAGTAAAATAAATATATACACCAAAATATGTGTGCATGTATCAGTCAGAAATGCATGTGTCATAGTCAGTAAAAGACATCTACAAGTATGCTTGCAGCACCATTATTCATTACTCATTTTATCTATTCTTTAAAATAGCGCAAATAGCCTTGAAGAGTCAAACAGATAAATTGTATTCTACTAATACACTGAATAAAATATGACAAAGAAACTGAAGAAATTATTGCAACATGAATATGATACCATGATACTGTATTAGATAAATATTGCAAACATAATATTGCATGCAGGAAGTTAGACACTGAAGTAAACATACAATATGAATCTATTTTTATAAAGTGTAAAACAGCCTAATTAATCTATAGTATTAAAAATTAGTTAGTAGTAACCTTTCAAAAGGGATGAAAAATACAGTGTGTAGGGAGAACACACGGGATATTGTTATATTTTTAGTTATCTTGAGCTAGGTGGTTATTCACATGAGTATGGTTACTTTGTATAATTTATTGAGTTACTTATGATTTATATATTTGCCTGTGTGTGTGCATTTTACTTGAAAAAAAATTTCTAAACATCACTATAATTACTACCATTATTTTTACTCTATGTAATAAAAGAACCAGTTGTGTGAGATCAATGGTGTCATAGAAGCATAATTTTGTCTAGTTTCATACTTATTTTTTTTCTGTCAACACTATTATAGTATCTATATTTTTGGCATTTCTTCAAATGCAAATGCAAAAAACAGAAGATTGCCAAGTAACTACAAGCCATCCCATTGAGTTTGAAATTTAAACAATGAATAATTTTTAATACAGGTACACCCAATACATCACATGTGAAATACTGATTATAAAAAAATATTTATCTAAATTTCAAATAAGTATTTTATTTTTTTCTTAAAAATAGCTGAAGTAGTCTACTTGAGGTAAAATGAATATTACATTAAAAATGATTCTATGGAGCAAAATGCTCAGCATTAAATAGATTTGCAGAGATATCTGGTAAATATTCCGAGTTTCCTGGTGATGTTCTATGGGATTGAAAATAAGTGTAGTTTTGGTACGTGAGAGAAAACTAATGAGGTCTACCTCACTAAGTATTTTCCACAGTCCTCTGAAAACTAATTTAATGGTGTAATATTTCTACTATTATCAAAACAAATATAAGACCATTGTTTAATAATGCTAAGGATAGTTAACAAATAATGATTCTGCAATATACATCTCATCAGACAACTCTGTTCTTTAAAAATAAATAATCCCTTGTTTTAATTAATCAGTTATCATGTTTTAAAGTTGTTTTCTACAACTAGTCTATTTATATTGACACTAATGAAGTAAACAGTGCTTATTGACATTGATCAGTGGATAACTAAAGAAAAAATAGCAAAGGCAACTGCTTATCTGAACTTAAATGATGAACCACTGATTTTCTAACTGGGAAGTAATATAGAAACACTAGCTGTATGTGTCTATTTTTAGTAAGGTTATTAAAATCCCAGTATTTATAAAGTTCCATAAAACTCAATAAATTTATTTGGTTGGAGAGGTAAAGGCAAAAGAGAAATCAGTGTGAATAGTGAAATGAGCCAGTCTATGAGAGGCTGAGGTACGATTCTATTCCAGATAATTGCCATGGAAGATGAGAAAAAAGATCAAAGACCAAGGGGGGACCACAGGCTAAATCATTGCTTTCTGGGAAGGGGATAGTAGTGAACCCGAGATTCTTAAAATAAGAGGAGTTTTCTGAAATGTAACTCAAATTCCAAAGTTTGTAAGAGCAGCAAGGTCAGAAGCAGAAGTTGTGGTAGAAACAATAATTCAATTTAGAATACATTTAGTGAATTTATTGACAAAGCAGATGGCTGGTGCTATGGGAATAAAACGTAAAAAAAGATATCCTTTCATCAGGGAGGTTTTGTCTACCAGGAGGGATACAGTATTTGGAAAATAAAGTATTAAATAAAACCCCACAAACTATAATTAGATGATATAGGATATTCAGTAATCCAAGAATCAGGTTACATAACTCATATATTACCAGTTCAACTTTTATAAGCAATGTATAAGTAGAAAAAATGGCTCCCTTTGTTTAATCTAATTTGTATTTTTTCAGAAAAGTGTGAAGAAATATTACCACTATCATGCCACAATTATAATCCACAATAAAGTGATGATGACATAATATGCAAAACCATAGAGAGCCTAGGAGTTCCCTTTATCAAACACATTAATATTCTGAAATAAAATGCATGAATACTCAACATAAATGGGATAAATAAAAACTATAAATCACTTCATGTCATATTTAATGTCAATGAGTTTTGGCACGAAGTTATGAAAATAAAATATGCAGTTTTCAGTTCTTATTTTGCATAAGCACTTGTGGACATATTTGTTCTAAATAACAGTCACCATGCTACGTTTTCTCTTTTGGGAAAACTCTTCCTCTATTAAATAAGATACAATTATATTTTCAAGAAATCTGAGGTACAAATTTAAATAGGTAGCCCAAGCTCATGGTGAAAAAGGGACAAGAACCATCCCAGGATTGAGATGTCAAGGCAATCTACAGATGAATTTGTAACCACTATCAAATACCAATGGCGTTTTTCATAGAGCTAGAAAAATTATCTAAAGTTTTATGTAACCACAAAAGATCCTGGATAGTCAAAACAAACTTGAGAAAGAAGAACAAAGCTGGAGGAATCACACTTCCTGATTTCAAATTATATTACAAAGCTTTAGTAATCAAAACATTACAGAATTGGCACAAAAACAGACACATAGATTAATAGAAAAGAATAGAGAGAACAGAAATAAACCCACTGCTTACATGGTTATTAATCTATGACAAAAGAGGCATGAATATATGATGGAGAGACAGCCTCTTAGATATATGGTATTGGGGAAAATGGGCAGCTCCATGCAAAAGAATCAAACTAGACTACTTTCTCGCACCCTATACAAACATAAACTCAAAATAGGTTAAAGATTTAAATGTAAGACCTGAAACTGTAAAACTCCTGAAAGAAAACATAGGAGGTACACTCCTTGACATCAGTCTTAGTCATATACTTTTGGATTTGTCTCCTCAATTAAGGGAAACAAAAGCATAAATGAACAAATGGGACTAGATCAATTTAAAAAATGTTTTTGCACAACAGAGGAAACCATCAACAAAGTGAAAATGAAACCTATTGAATGGGAGAAGATATTTGCAAATCATATGTCCAATAAACGGTTAATGTCCAAAATATATAAACAACACATACAACTCAATATAAAACAAAAAGAAACAAAGAAAAAAAACAGATAATCCAAGAACATGAATAGACAGTTTTCTAAAGAAGGCATACGGAGGGCCAACAGGCACATGAAAAGATGCTCAACATCTTTAATCATCAGGGAACTGCAAATCAAACCCATAATGAGATATTACCTGCCTGGTGTCAGAATAACTATGTTCAAAAAAAGAAAGAAATAACAAGTGTTTGTGAGGATGTGGAGAAAAGGGATCTCTGGTACAGTTTTAGTGGGGATGTAAATTGGTGCAACCACTGTAGAAAACAGTGCAGAGTTTTTCCAAAAATTAAAAAAAAAAAAAAAAACAGAACTACCTTATAATCCAGGAATTCCACTTCTGGGTACTTACCTGAAGAAAGGAAAAGCACCATCTTGAAAAGGTATATGCACTGCTACATTCACTGCAGAATTATTTACAATAACCAAGATACAGAAGCAGCCTAAGTGTTTATCAAATAGATGAATGCATAAAGAACTTGTAATATACATATGCAATTGTATATTACTCAGCCATTAAAAAATAAAAAAAAGAAATCTTGCCATATTTGACAGCATGGGTGGATCTAGAGGGTATTATGATAAGTGAAATAGGTCTGCCAGAGAAAGACAAATACTGTATTTTTCACTTATATTTGGAATTTAAAAATCAAAGCAAACAAACAAAACAAGAATAACACAGACTCACAAATACAGAGAATAAATAGGTGGCTCCCAGAGAGGAAAGAGTGGAGGAGACAAAATAAGTGAATGGGATTAAGAAATACAAACCTTCAGTTGTAAAATAAGTCATGGAGGTGTAGTATATGGCATAAAGAATATGGTCAATAATATTGTAATAAATTTGCATGGTGACAAATGGATACTAGATTTATCATGATGATCATTTCATAATGTATGCAAATGTCAAATCACTATGTAGTACACCTGAAACTAATATAGTAAGCCAATGATACTTCAAAGAAGAATTTATTACATATACAGTTCATTGTTACTACTTATCATAGTAAGTAGTTTTAAAAAATTCATCTTGAAGAAGGTATTAAGACTTAGAGGTATACCTTTGGCAGAGATTCTTTGTCTCTCTGAAACACAACCCACATACCAAAAAAAGCCTATTCTTTAAATATTATTAGAGGAAGAGAACTAAAACATAAATAATTTCCAAGGTTAATAAATTAGGCTTTTAAAGTTTCATGTTCAAATATCATGGCCCATGTCGAAATGTGCTTGTCATTTTTATGTTCTTTTTTTTTTTTTTTTTTTTTTTTTGCGGTATGCGGGCCTCTCACTGTTGTGGCCTCCCCCGTTGCGGAGCACAGGCTCCGGACGCGCAGGCTCAGCGGCCATGGCTCACGGGCCCAGCCGCTTCGCGGCATATGGGATCCTCCCAGACCGGGGCACGAACCCGTATCCCCTGCATCGGCAGGCGGACTCTCAACCACTTGCGCCACCAGGGAGGCCCCTTATGTTCTTTTTACACTCACATTTATCTATAGAATTATATGCATTGTGCATCAGATAATTGTCAAGACCTATTTGATTCTACAATGTTAATATTTAAATTTTTATCCAAATCACTGGTAATAAATACCTTAAACTTGTGGATATTTTATCTGTTGCAATATATATGTTCAGGCTTAAGACATTCTTGAGAGAGGAACTTTTTCAAGCATCCATAGGCCAGATTTACCAATCACATTCCACAGATATTGTTCCCCTCCACATATATAAGCAAAGCCACCCACAGAAGATGATGGTGGAAGAAAATATATGAGAATACTAAAGCAAATTGTTGCTGATACATTTCACTTGTTGCCTTAAAAGTTTGTGTTCACATCTAATCAAATGGTTCTGCCTCATTCCTTAATATTCAAAATTGATATTGATGAAATTTCTTGGTGATCCCTGTCAAATCCCAGAAATGCAGATTTCATCCTTTCTAATTGCCTTTTCTCAGATACCTATATATATTGTAATTCAGTGAAAATGTCTGGCAGCAAAATCAGAACATATGCATATCTATATCTATTAGCTGTCTCTCTAAAATGTTTTAGGAATACAAGCTGGAGACATGTTTGAAAAAGGTTGAAAATAATGATAAGAAAATAGTTCCTGTAGGAAATTAGTTTTGTTTTGCACCCAACATTCATTTATTCAACCAATGAATGATTTGAACATTACCCAGGCACTGTTCTAAGCCTTGGAGATGTATCTGTGAAAAATAAAAATATTTTTAAAATATTCGACTTTGTGGAGCTTACATTATTATGGTCATAAAGATCAAAAGTAATCAAATTACTGAATTGCTTGACATATTCATCTTTCTTCTTCAATGTTATGTTCATTGTTCTGAGTATCCCAAAATAATGGTTGGTAATTTAAATCAATATTGGCTAATTAATAGGATCCTAAAATCAGTATGTTTCTAGAGAAGCCCTTTGTGGTAGAAACACATAAACAAACAAACAGAAACAGAAGACCAATGCTCTCAACCTGGAAAATAATTAATTCTTCCTTTAAAGAAATTTTTATTTTTAGAATTATTTTGGGAATAGACTTGTTAAATTTGTGCTTTGGAAAATTCCAGCTTTCTTATATTAGCTGTGAAATCAATTGATTTTTCATTACTCAGGGCATGGAAGCAAGTTCAAAATCAGAATTGTATTTGAGTTAGCCAAACCATTTATCCAAAGCAAGACTTTGCTCCTTTCTTCTTCTGACTTGTGGGAAAGTCAAGATTTGTCTCCCCAAATATGCACAAAGCACCGAGTGTCAGTGTTTACATCTGACATTGAGTTGGCAGGGTATAGCCTTAGCTACAAGCTCAAAAACTTATTTAAAGTAATAAAATGTAAACCTCCTTTTCAAATAATTATTAGGAAATATAACTGGATAACTGCACCTCAGATTTACCTCAAAAGTGTCAACCTGGTTAGAGATTGGACACATCAGTTTAAAACATTAGAAACCAAACATAGATGCAGATTTTAAGATAAATAGTTTGCTATATTATTTTTAGGGGGTGGAGTAAGGTAGGTGATTATCTAGGATGTTGCTTTACAAATTCTTCAACATAAACATCCCTAAACATAGAACATAATGAATGTGGTTTGTTTTAACCCTAAGAATTTGAGGAAAAGACTGTGATCTCTTTCTAAGTCATAACAATTTTCATGGCTTGTTATTTAAAGTAAACAATTTAGATAAATTTGATTTTCTATGCCTTGATATATTTTCCTAAATTTGAATAATTCCCAGACTTAAAAAATTTCCAGGTAATTGTCCTATTTATCAATATGTCGAACTAATTTTCCCAGATCCTTATGGTTTGGCAAGTTGGGAAACACTGCAATACTCTACTTGCATTATCTTCAATATGAAAACAATGTGATATATTGAAATATATGAATGAAATGATATTGCAATGTCATGTGGCTCACATGCCAATTTCTGCAACAATGCCATTGGGCAGAGTTTCTCAAATGTTAACTTGCACGTGGTTCACTGGGGATCTTCTCAAAATCAGACCGATTTGATTGGTCTGTGGAGGGACCTGAGATTTTTGCATTTCTAACAACCTCCCAGGAGATAAAACTGCTGAGGGAATGATAGCTTGGAAAAGACTTACCCTGAACAGTTTTGTAACTGAAGTTGCTAATTTTGTGTTTCCTTTTTTCAAAAACATTTTTTAATTGAGGTGAAATTGACATTAAAAATTAATCACTGATAAGTGAACCATTCAGTCATATTTAGCACGCTGACAGGGTTGTACAACCACCCCATCTAATTCCAAAGTATTTTCATCACCCCAAAAGTAAGTGAACATATTGTTAAGCAGTTGTGCTTCATTTCTGTCTGTCCCCTGTCACCAACATAAACCAGTCTTCATTCTTTGTCTATGGAGTTAATAGTTTTGGTTATTTCATATACATAGAATTATATAATATGTGACATCTTATGTCTAACTTCTTTCGTTCAACGTAATGCTTTTGAGGTTCTTCCATGTTGTATTGTGTATCAGTACTTCACTCCTTTTTTTTTTTTTTTTTTTTTTTGCAGTACACGGGCCTCTCACTGTTGGGGCCTCTCCCATTGTGGAGCACAGGCTCTGGATGCGCAGGCTCAGTGGCCATGGTCCATGGGCCCAGCCACTCTGCAGCATGTGGGATCTTCCCAGACCGGGGCATGAACCCATGTACCCTGCATTGGCAGACGGACTCTCAACCACTGCACCACCAGGGAAGCCCTTTCACTCCTTTTTTGATTGAATAAGTATCCCATTTTATGTACACATCATAATTGGTTTATCCATTCATCCACTGATGGATATATAAGGAATAACTTTTGACTGTTCTAAATAGTGTTGCTATGAACGTATGTATATATGTATTTATTTGAGTACCTGTTTTAAATTATTGGTTATGTACATGGCATTGGAATTGCTGAATCACAAGGTTTTTCTATAGCCATCCTAGTGGATGTGAAGTAGTACCTCACTGTGGATGAAATTAATATGTCAGTCTACTCCTAATACCTTGAAAACCCCACTGAGATCTGAGATTCAGGAGGTTCCTGGAGGCCGTTACACTAACTTCAAGAAAAGTAAAAGTAAAAAGAAAAGAAAAAGTAAATTAAAAAAAAGTAAAGTAAAAAAGTAAAGTGAAAAAGTAAAAGTACAAAGAATGCTAATATGGTACACTAAAAGAAAATTATCGGCAAATATATTTTTCCCCAAGCTCTTTTTAAAAAAAATACAAAGAGGGGCTTCCCTGGTGGTGCAGTGGTTGAGAGTGCGCCTGCCAATGCGGGGAACACGGGTTTGTGCCCTGGTCCAGGAAGATCCCACATGCCATGGAGTGGCTGGACCCGTGAGCCATGTCCACTGAGCCTGTGCATCCAGAGCCTGTGCTCCACAACGGGAGAGGCCACAACAGTGAGAGACCCACGTACGGGGGAAAAAAAAAAAAAAGGAGATTGATATTATATAACAGGCTGTCAACATCTCTTTATTTAATGAAACTTACTGATCACTTGCCAGTATGAGATTTTTAAATGAGATTTGTGCTGAAATTCAATATATAATTCTGGTAGAAAAATTAAACACTGTCCAAAGAGTCCACCATAAGAACAGAAAAAACAAAAGAGAGTAAAAATAGTATGAATCAAACTTCTTTTAATATGTAGCCTTTATGACGTGCAATTTTGACAAAATCTCAGTTACCAATGGACAGGAAATAAAAGAATAATAAATAGGAATTTCCCTCACTCTACCTCATTTGGCAACTCAAAGTCAAAACACAGAGATAATAATATTCTTTGTCAGAGTCCTCCCTTATTTTAATAATAATATTAAGATTTGTGAATACTCAGTTATGAGTATGTATTACCTGAAACCTGTCTTTATTTTATTTATTCAAATAGTAAATGAAAATACCTGAGTTGAAATTAGAACCTGCCATATAGCAGAATCATATTTAAGTATGCAATTGATTCCAGGGTGTGATATTTTTATACAAAGCCTCAAAGAACTTGGTAATTTTTTACCTCAATTAGAATATATGTTTCTTTTCAAATTACTGATTATAAGACACAAAAAGTAATGTATTTTACTTTATCTTATACTAGTTTCAATGATATTTTACTTTTCTGACACTATCTCTGTTTGCATAAGTGTCTGATATGCACAGCTTATTTCTAGGAGCACTGTTTTAATTAAATGATATTATCCACTTATCTTTAGAATAGAGGGAACGTTGTCTTGCCTTCTTTAAATAGGTTAATCCACCATTAACTTTTCTTTAATGGAGACTTCACATAATCTTAGCGAACTTCAATTGCCATAATGCCTTCAGGAAATATTGCCGTGTGGGGGGCCTTTTTGCCTGACCCTAAATGCCCCCAGGTGGATGTAAAACTTGCTTTTCCCTTTAATGTCTAGCTTTTCAGAGCCAATTTCTTTCACTATCTCTCTGTGACTTTTAAACTGAAAGGACTGAAAGTTTTCCGGGCAAATCTGATAACTAAACACGTTAATTCAGCAGATTAATATTACAATAATTCTAAGTAATAAACTCTAACCTGCAGTTAACTGGGTAACAGTTTTATGGTTCTCCTGTGTAGGGTTTGTGATGGCTGTTTGTTCCCTCTTTAGAGATTTTTCTCTTATGATTCTTGTATTCTGTTTTTTTTTTTTTTTTCCTGGTAATATATGTTGTGTGACATCTGATGAGCAGATAAGTAAGACATTGCCTCATGAAAATTAGTGGATTTTACAAGTAGTAGTGAATTTACATTCTTAAAACAATATACTACATAGAACAGAGCTGAAGAATACCCAACATTTATTTTTTTAAGTTAAAATATAGGTATTTTGTGCTAGTTCCTTGTTAATATCTTTATTTGAATCACATTGAAAAAGCAATGTACAACAAACTTTGACTAATAAGAGTAAATAATTATTTTTAGCATATACAGTTATATATGTATTTGTTCACACACCTGTACTTTACATAATCCTCACTGAGGAAGTAGAAGAATGTAAGAAAGAATTCTGACTCATATGAAACCGAACATGAAGAAAACTACTTGCATTGATCAGGAGCCTTCTCATTGATCACTGCATTTTCAGGTTTGATTTCAATGGTGATCTTCATAGCTCAGCATTTAGTACTGATAATGCATTAAATCTGTATCAGCTTGGAGTAGCCTCTGCAAGTAGTGGTTTGAAAGTAAACTTACAGATAAATCATTGACTCACTTATTGCCTTTTCCTATTTCTGCCACTCCACAATAAATTACCCAGTAACTCTTTTACAACTCACAGATTTTAATAGCCAAATATAAATGGGCTACATTTGCAATGGTTTCTTTGTCATATAAATCTAAGAAGCAATTTTTTTTAAATGACACTTTCATGCTAATTATAAGAAAATACAGTGAATTCATTTAGGAAAAATTAAGGTGGGATTAATTCAACTTGTAAATAAAATAATAACTTATGATACAACACATCTTTAAATAATAATGCAATTTATTTACACTTTAAATTAAAATTAACTAGATATGAATTATAAGAAATATATCTAAAATGAAGCAAAATTAGTACCTATACCATAGTGATTTTTTACAGCACCATACTTAATTACAGACTTTCTTGATGCAGAGGAGCAAAACTGTCTTTTACTGTGAACATATTAAAACATTTGTGTGTCATAAATATCTAAATTGATTTCAGTGTTTTTAAAATACCAAGATTCATTTTAATCTTGATTACATTTGCTGATTTTTTTTCTCTTGTCCAAACTGTGACATTTATATATGTCTGGACATACATTGTTTACTTCTTTTCTTTACCTGTGTATCCCATGTATCTTACTTCCATGTCTTGTGGTTAGTAGGGTAGCTTAGTCACTGGAACTTTTACAATTTGAGGTACTTGAAAAGAAGTGACAATGACATTAGTGGAAATATACTAAGTTGGTTTATTGCAGGATGTGACAGTCATGGGAATGAGAAATTAAATTGAATAGGAGTGTTTCAGCTTGCCCCATCTATTGTTGTTTCCCTAAATTTTAGTGTCTATGCAACTTAATTTTCCCATATAATTCAATTCATATTCATATATTGTTATCTATCACATAGTTGTTTTCTGACTATTCTATTGGCATGAAAGTTATTAATAGTTTTTTTTTTTCCTTTTTGCGTTATGTGGGCCTCTCACTGTTGTGGACTCTCCCGTTGCGGAGCACAGGCTCCGGATGCGCAGGCCCAGCGGCCATGGCTCACGGGCCCAGCCGCTCCGCGGCATATGGGATCCTCCCAGACCGGGGCACGAACCCGTATCCCCTGCATCGGCAAGCGGACTCTCAACCACTGCGCCACCAGGGAGGCCCATGAAAGTTATTTTTATTACATGTTCCTCTATAACTAACAAATAGAAGGTGTTTGATAAATACTAAATAAAAGAGTTGTTTACCAAACAACATTAGACAAGCAACAGACATTATGTTGTTGTTTTGTCTTTGCTTCTTTTTTTTCCAGCTTTATTGAGATATAATTGACATATAATGCTGTGTACATTTAAGGTGTACAACTGTTGATTTGATACGCTTGCATATTGCAAAACTATTACTAACATAGTGTTTGCTAACATCTTCATCCAGTCACATAATTATCACTTGAGGTGAGAACATTTAATATCTACTCTCTCAGCAACTTTTAAGTATATAATATAGTATTCTATTGTAGTATTATAATCACCATGCTGTATATTAGATCCATAGAACAAATCTTATAACATGAAATTTGTGAACTTGAATGAACATTTTCCTTTCTTTGCTGCTCTTTTGGTTCATTTGTGTGCGTGAAGTCATTTGAATTCAGAAATCAAATTTCAGTGTTGACTTTACATTTAACATACCTGCATCAATAAAAGTATTACCTGTATAGAGACCTATATAGAGACTTTTAGCTTTTGACTTTTATACTCTACGATTACAGGGCTATGCATTTAAAGTCATCAGGAATTCCAGGTATTAGTTTGGAGTCGTAATTGAAATTAATACATTCTTTGCATTACTTGTAAAGCTATTGTTTTGGCTTAAAATACAGTAGAAGTAATATGCTCTGCCATTTGAGGTTACTCTACACTGTCAATCAATAGTAGAAAAGCACACTTATCCCTTCTCCATCATGTTGTTTCTACTTCATTAGAAGATCTGGTTCTATAATGGTTAAATATGAATAAACTAGAAAGTGATATTCATCAGAGGAAAAAGTTTAGATGGGGTAGAATTTGAGAACAACATTCTGCAAAGACAGCTTTCAGAAATTATTTTTGCTCGCCTAGAAGTAGAAAGAACTCTTTAGAACTAACCTAAGAAACATGCTATAGCAGCTCTATAAGTCCCGCTGGAATTAACTATCAGCAAATGTTAAGGAAAGTCAACAGTAATTCATGATTCTGAAACCAGAACTGTGACTTTGAAAGCATTTTCTGTGTTAAGGTTCTACCTTCCATGTACTTAGACAGATTCTCTGGGGTGTGGTATTTGCATGTATTTTTTAAATGGCATTTTCACCAGTGGCACCACATAGACAACATACCCTTTTCACCCTACTTCAAAAGGGCAATAAAATGTTGCCCTTCTGAAAATGACTATAGTGCTTTGTGTATGCTTTAGTTGAGTGTGGTCTGTTTTTTTTTTTTTTTTTTTTTTTTGTGGTATGCGGGCCTCTCACTGCTGTGGATGGGCCCAGCTGCTCCATGGCATATGGGATCCTCCCAGACCGGGGCACGAACCCACGTCTCCCGCACCGGCAGACAGACTCCCAACCACTGCGCCACCAGGGAAGCCCCTGTGGTCTGTTTTTGATATTAGAAAGTTCTAAGGGAAAAAAATGGGAATTGAGAAAAGGTCTAAAAAATATCCAAGGTCATGCTTATAGTAAGGCAGTGTTTCCATAGGCAAAAGATAATCAAGAATGTCTTACTTTAAGAAGTAAGTTGTCATTATCCTTTTCTGTTATATATTGAACCACAGAGCCCAATTGAATATATTTAAAGTCAAATTAATATTTGAAGGAATATGCTTATGGTTTTGGTCACCAGAGAACAGGGTGGATTTTCACTGATACCTAGTTCCTGTGTGTCAATAAATAGATAGGTATTTAGAATAAATATACATGCATACATATGCATGTATGTATATATACATATGTGTGTGTGTATATATATATATATATATATAATCACTGGAGGATATACATGTAATAAGGAAGAGGAATGGACAAGTGAAAAAAAAATTGTTGAACTATCTTCCACTGTTTGCTACCATCCTTGACAAAGTTCCTGAGTTTGGTGATTCTTTATTTTGAAAACACCTCTTTCAGTTTTAAAGAATTATTGACTAATGAAAAGCTGTGTCCCCCATCAATATCAATTTATTCACATTTTGAGGCAATGTTTGAAATTATTAACTTCATTACTACCTGAATTGAAATGAAAAATTGACTGAAATGGATTTGATAATCCCTACTTGCTAAAACAGATGTTAAGAAAAGATTTCCCAACTGTCTCTGTATTATATAGCTTCAAATTTAATATTAATAACTTTCTTTGACAACCTTCTAGAGATAAGAAAGAAAGCCTCACTTTTTAATATAATTAGCTCTTTGCTCGGTGTGTGTATATATTTCCCTGTACCTGAATAAAACTCCGTAAGAGCAGTAAGAGCAAATATTCCATACACTGCTTATATTTATGTGCTCAAATAATTTTTATCTATGTAAACTTTAAATTATCTTCTTATTTGTAACATGTAAAGTCATATACAAATACTTGAAATATAGTGTATGAAACATGCATAGTGATACGGTTTATACGATACTTAGGAATCTCGTACGTAGTAGTGATTAACTCTATCTGGGACTAAAATTTTCACAGTGAAAGTATACTCTAAACTGAGGCTTGCAAGATGAGTTAGAGGTTGGTTAGGTAAGGGTGTTTGGAGGATGAGTTAGAGAGAAAACTGAGCTTATAGAAAGGCATAGAGACATGGAAAATGTGCGATCCATTTCAAAATGCATATGAGAGTGTGGCAGCTCAAGGTACACAAAGCAGAAGAAAAAGAGAGCTGGAGTGTGATAGAAGTGGAAGCAGAGCACATGAATCTGTATTTACACCCAGCATTAAAGACACCTGTGTACAATTTTAAGGAGTTTAAACTTCGTGCATCTAATAAACGGGTGCCTATGGAATTTCTTGAAGGGGGGTAGAATTGGGTGCCTTGGTGAGAACTTATAAAGGGGGAGGTGGTATTGTAGCATGTTTACACTGTGTTACAGGATGCCTCTGAGGACAGCACTGGACACGGAGAGAACACCCACAACATATTCACAGGACTGAGATGGAAAGCCAGGAAGTCAACATCCCTCTGAATTAATGAAAAATGAAACCTGAACAGCTGAAAGGAAATAAGGCTTCGATTTTTCTTTTAAACTGCTGACTGAATTTACAATGGATTTTACTATTTTATAATGTGTTCTTTCACATTATATGAAGGAACAATGTAGGCTATCTGTGTCTGTTAAACACTAATGTATAATAACGGGTTATAAAGTAAAAAAGATGCCTCTGAAAATATTTCCTAATAGTCAGTGAAAATTACTGTTTCAAGAAACCAATAGTAACAGATGTTTCTATAGTAACATTTTCCAAGGAGATATGGTGAAATCACAATAAAAAAGAAACACACACATTAACATACACAAGGAGAAAGATTGGATCCAATGAACAAATCTTCTTATCAATTCAGAAGAGCTAATAAAATGGAAAATCAATTTTCTGTAAAGCAAAGTCTATTTTTGAGCAGTTACTAATTGAGACTAGTAAGTCAGGTTAAATGGCATAGGTTAAATACTTTTAAAATATATCTCAATTGCTTAAAAATACTGTTCATTTGCTATATGTTTATTTTCTAATCTACTGTATGTATATACCTCTTCATTTTGTGGGGTCTCAATTATGGGTTAATTTATTCTTTCTAAGTTATTGAATACAATTAAGAGCAAAGTATACCATTAAATCACATTATAGTTTTTCTTAATGTATGGTGATGCAGGCCGAAAAATTTCCTAAAGAGTAGAAAAATGGTTAATTCTAGTTGCTGGGAAAATGTGTCGATTTAAAAAATCTAGATCTGTACTATCCTTCAATTATAGAGATGCCTTTTGGAAGGCTCTTAGTACATTAAAACTTACTTGTGAATATTTCATAAATTCTAGAGATGAAAAACAAGTACTCTGTGTATGTGTTTGTGTGTGTGTGTGTATATATGTATATAGACATGTATATATTATATATAATTAAAAGAAGAAAAGTTTTTATTTTACATTACATAAAGGTCATACAGGTAAGAAAAAAAGACTATTCTTGCATTTGTAGGCTTAATATTTCTGGAAGATCAAAAATGGCATTGTTATTCTTAACATATTTAAATGGACAAAAAATAAGAAGGTGAATTAGGGTCAACTATTGTTTTGTGTGTTATTTTTACTATAAATTATAACTTAAAAAATTCAAAGCCATTCTTTCAATTTTTCTCACAGCTGACTTTCTGATGCATTACATTGAGGAACTTTTGATCTTGGTTGGACTTTACATATACAAAGATTATTTAAACTGGTATAATTTGATTGCTTCAAAAAAGATGGACTCTATTCAATTTACCCTTGTACCACACATCTGAACTCCAACCAGACACTAAAAGGTCTTGAATTCATTCCATCGACTTCAACTTGTGTGCACTTGAGATAATTCAAATGATTGTGATTTCCAGTTCTGAATTGCAAACTTCCCGTAAAGTTTATAGGCTGCCAAGTTTCTTTTAAATTGTACAAATGTGCCTCTAATGAAACAACACTGAATATAGGGGAGGAAAAGAGTAACAGCTTTGGAAAGAGCAGATTTGATCAGAAATTTTGGTGTTACACCCCTGCCAGCTATGCAATAATGGGTTGCTCCCTATCCCAGAGTGTCTTTCAAAATGTTTGGAGTATACTGGGACCTAAAAATTGAAAGAACTAACAAGTGTAAATTGAAAATATTTAATTCCATTCAGAGTCATTTATTAACCATTCACTTTAAGGAAGATACTGTTTTGAATGTGAAGGATTCAATGATAAAAATCCATGAGCAAAGAAATTGAAATCTAGTAGGGCAAATAAGACAAGTTAGACATCTCAAATATAATGGAATCAATTACCTAAGAGAAAGTAAATCAAAGCAACATGTGATGATGATGATGGAGGAAGTCATTATTTTGCTGTATCTTGTTCTTAAATGCATGTATAATTTTGATTTTGACTTCTAGACATAGAAGTATATGCTAAATTGAGTCAACAAGTGAGTAGGGTTATTAAGGGTTTTCTAAACTAAATGATATTTTGTATGGCTCAGGACAACAAATTGGAACTCAAAATTTGAATAAGTATGAAAATAAGTGATAGTTTAGAAGTAGACATTCATCTCCCATTTATCACATTAAAATTACATTTTAAAAATTACATTATGGAACATATACACTGAAAATCACATGGTTCCCTCCAGGCTGGGCTAGCCTAGTTTGTTGATAACTTGTGACTGTGATCATGCCAAGTTTTCTTCTCTCCACTGTGAAAGGATATTTATAGAAGCTTCTACTTTCCTGATGTCACCTCATATTGTCCTAAATTATAAAACATGCATCTTGCTAGTTCAACCTAATTTTTTTTTCCTCATTTTTACATGTTGAGTTTTTGAGAGAGTAGACACCCCAGTGATTTTGCAGAGATGAATTATTTTATTTTGGTACAATTACAAAATAAATCTGCAGGGACAGAAACTTGACAAAAATGATGATATTTTGCTTCTTGTTACTCTTTGTAACAAGTAAATCACATACTTTGATCAATGCATTCCTTTGAAACTAGTAAAAATTATTTCAAACTTATAATGCCCATTTGCAGTTCCTCTTCATTAATTCCTTCAGTTCTAGTTGGAATTTAAAAGTTATCTTGTGGTACTGAGAAGAAACTGCAGATTTCTTTCCTCCACACTCACTATTTTCCCACGGGTTAAACAAGATGGATTTTTAGTGGTATTTCCCACTCTGTCTGTTTCCAATATTATTCTTTCCATATCTTCAGTCATGTGATGTCTCCTTGCAGATTCCTCATCTTTACCCTCTTCTTTTTTAACCTATGATATGTATTTTAATATCTTAGATTGCCAGCACAATAAAGAGCCCACTCAATAAGAAAGAAGTGAAAAATTTACTGGATGGAAAATTTACTAGAAACTAATTATTACTGGTGACTCACAAATGGTTGGAATTTCTTAACTGAAACATTTCTCTGTCTCAGAGGCTTATTTCTAAGTTATAAAAATAATGTATGATTTATTTAACATATAATTGAACTAACTTATTTTAGTAAATGATACCTTGTTTGATTGAGTCAAGTCATGGTAAAACTATTACTAAAAATACACGAAATGTACCTACATTGCATTTTGTTAAATAATTAATATATTGATGCCACAGGAACAATATCATTAATAATCAGACTTGTGCTCTTTTGAGACAGAGTGTGCTACAGAATTTGTTATATAATTTTTAAATTATTGGCCATCAAATTGATTGGTTGGTTTATTTATAAAATAGTTTTATTCAAAATATTTTACAAAATAAGTGTCTTCATAAAACTCAAAATAACATTCACCTGGAGGAACATATTCTCAATTCACATATCAAAGAAGAATTCATATCTAGACAATAAACTAATATTAATTAACAAATAAAATAAATTAGACTTACACAGGCTTCACAAATGGTGATATATGATTAAATAATTAGAACATTAAGAAAAAAGAATATTTGGGGCAGCTTCTTTCATAATGCTTCTAAACTGTAAACAAATGTCTATCAATGGGAGCATGGATTAAAAAACTGTAGTGTATTCGTACCACAGTAGTGTTCATGGACTACTACTCAACTCTCTGTCATCAATCTATTATCTATGTCATCATGAATGGATCTCAAATCTACCATGTTGGAGGAAAGAAACCAGACACCACAAATGTACAATATATGACCCCTTATATAAAAGTCAAGAACAGACCAAGCTGTCTACAGCAAGAGAAATTAGAAAATTATTTTCCTTTGAACAGAGTGTTTTGAGTGGAAAGAAGCATAACAAAGTTTCTGCAATGGTAGAAATATTTTCTATCCTAACCTCGGTAGCAATTACATGATGCATATATTTGTCAAAATTCATCAAGCAGTATGATAAATCATATATATATATATATATATATATATATATATATATAATACTTATATGACACATAAAGTAAATCATCTCTGTTTAGTATTATTTTGAATGATTTGCCATTTATGATGCTACATTAATATACATTAATATATGCTTACTTCAATTTTATTTCACTATGGTTAAATTATAAATTCAATTTCAAATAATAATAAATTATTATAATTTATTTATAATAAATTATAAATTCAATTCAAAATAGGAAATCTATCAAAAATTTCTTCCCACAATTTGAGAAACTCCAAAGCATAATTATAAAAATTTAAAATTAAATAGTAGGATCTTGTATTTAATTTGCTCTATTCTGGCTTTGGTTTTATGGATAAATTTTAATATCTTCCTTTGTGCAAGCTTTTATTTCATTAAATGTACTTCACTAAAAGTTTGCAGAGAAAAATATTTACCTTGGGGTGGTGAAGTATATGGATATTTGACGAAAGATTTCCAAAAAATATTGAACAAAAATTTAGAATATTGTTTAATTAAAAATGCCATTACCATTGCAGATCACATAGTTAATTTCACAAAGCAGTTTTCAAAAGCTCAAACGTTTCTGAAATTCACTTATTACTGGGCAGCCAGAAGAGAAAGCATGTGCATATGGTAAAATTTGTTTTCTATTCAGCATCAGCTTGGCCACAGAATTTTGTAGTTTCGTGACTCAATACATGTGAGTTTATAAATTTGACAGTCACGGCGCTTTATTTTTTTTTTTGTCACACTTGTCTTAGATATGGTTTCAACTACACGTGTGCCATAAGTACATTTCTCTCTCATCCATAAGTTTCTTTGGAAAACAAGTTGTTTTAAGCAAGAGGCTGTGTTCTTCCAAAATTTGTATTTATTATATTATCAAGAAAAATCAAATAATTTTACCTTCAATATTGAACATTTAACTGAATTTACAATTGCATTTTCATCAGTGTCAGATGTTTACTAATGCCCTTCAACAGTTTTGCTTTGATTCTCTAAGTTGAGGTAAAGTTCAAACTAGATCTTTACCAAAGTCACTTCCTCTTTTAGGACTGATATACAGGCACACATATTATATATTAGACTGATTTCTTCTATTGTCTCAAGTTTCGTAGATTTTCATTTTCACTCTTTATCTTTATTTATTTCTCTTAATTAATTTCCATGATTTCTTAATATACTGGAATTTATTGATATTCTCTAATGAACTTTTAAAAGTTATTTATTTATTATTTTAAAAATTGTCTTGCAATTTCCAGAAATCTGGCCAATTTATATATTAAAGCAATTGTAATTTTAACATATCTTACTTGTTAGAGAAAATCCAAAAAATAATTTGGAATTATTTTTCCCCAATGAGTATTTAATCAGCTTCAGTCAGTAGTGATTGACTGGAATATACGTTTTTCACTTTAATACCCAGATCTTCCTTACCTTAGAATATGAGAAAAAACTCTTCTCAGTAATCAATACACTAGTATCTGTAAACAAATACTACTGGAAGAATAATCATAAATAATTCTCTAATAACTTGTGAAGGGAAGAAATGGTAGTGAATAAATGTAGCAGTTTTATGGCTACAATAGACAAGGACGCTATCAATACATTCTGTACAGAAATCCATAACCCTTACTTTTAAGTGATCTCATCTGGGCCTGTGGCTCAGCAACTTTTTAATCTCAGTGAGCTGAAGCCTTTCTTTTAAATAACAGGGTTCCAGAAGATAGACCAGCCTGGGTCAATCTAAGAAGAGTGAGTTCACCATGTTATCCATGAGATGGTCCAGAGATGGGCTTCCTGGACTGAGAGTCTTCAAAAGATAGTGGGTAGGGATTTATAAACATTTTAAACTATGATCATTTTATTTTTGTCAAGACAACCCATACTTGGAAAGAGATCAATCAGGACCAAGAAGAGGGTACTCTTTGTTTCCTGCATCAAGGTAACATTTGCATAAATATCTTCTTACCACACATTAGGAAAAATACACCAGTGGGGATAAATCAATTATTGAATTAAAACACTCCAATGGATGCGGAATCATAGAATGTGATTTACTTGACAAAAAAATGACTATGCTGCCTTTATGCATCAAACAGAAAGAGGGCTTGGAGTTAGAAAACAAATTGAATATTGAAAAAATAATTAGTTATATTTCTTTGCACAAACAATTTTTGTGACTGTGAATATATATTCTCATTACAATAGATCATCTCTCCTTAATTCTAAGGTACGAAAGATTGTGAACTAATCCATCAATTTATTCACTACTGCCTTACATGTAACATGAAACATAGTATGCATTTCAATTTCAGAAACCCTGCATTGAGAAAGAAAAAAGGCCTAGACTGAGGAAAGGTAGCATTGCTTTGAAGCTCTGAAACATGCCCTAAGTCCCTGAAAATAAAATTTATCTTAAAAAAAAACTATTATTATTATCATTTAGGTGAAGTGTAGTAATAAATCTATTTAGCAATTTTTTTATGTGTCAACTATTTTGTCCTGAAATAATATGAGACCAGTTAATTATAAAGCCATGTTAAAGAGCAACAGAGGTTCCCCACACCAACTTCTCCCATTACCTTAACCACTGCTGAATTGTATTTACTAATTCATCAATTCATTTATTCATTTTTTTGATTACCTATATATGATCATGTGCTTACTAGTTTGCGCATGCTATTGTTTCATTTATACCCATGTTTTTTTAATAGAAGTATAGTTAATTTACAACGTTGTGTTAGTGTTAGTGTCTGGTATAGAGCAAAGTGATTCAGATATACATATATATATATATATATATATATATATATATATACATATATATATATATATATATACATATATATATATATATATATATTCTTTTTCAGATTAGTTTCCATTAGAGATTATTACAAGATGTTGAATATAGTTCCCTGTGTTATATAGTAAGTCCTTGCTGTTTATCTGTTTTAAACATAGTTGTACATAATCATTTTTTATTTCATTTATCTTAGTTCATAGATTAAGGAACAGAGCATAAGAAGATTTAAGGACTTATCCAGCAATCAGCAGATAGTAAATATCCTTTGTGTAACTCAACACCTATACTAATTATATTATACACCACCACTTTTGCTGTCATATCTTTGTCTTCCTTAAAAGCAAAACCCAGATTAGCTACAGGCAGCTAATCTCTGCACCAAAGTTGTTATCCTCATCTATTATACTTTGCACCATCAGTGAGTTTTGCTCTATACAAAGGATTGTAATACATCTTGATGACATGTATAATGACATGAATATAGAATGAAAAAGAAATTCTGTGCCAGAGATTTCAAATGACATTTAAGTATTTAGTAGCTTCTAAAAGCTTGTTGATTAAGGAAATATACCAAGCTATATTTTTAACTTCACACAAAGGTAAAGTGGGAAAAAAAAGATTAAATGATCAAAGAATTTAAATTAAGCCCAAATTGACTTGACATTTCTAATTTAACTTTAACATAATTTATCAATTCAGTATCTTTCTAACAACACTGTAGTGTTTGGAAGTCATATAGATCAACATTCCCAGTTTTCTTTCCTGGAGTTCCTTATAAGATACAAAATGGAGAATAAAGCTGTTCCCAAATCCCATACTGAGGATTTGCCTTGTAGGGCTTCTCCTCACACAACTTTTCCCAGCCTGATTCTGAAACTAACAGAGCCAGGGCAGAGCTAAGATGCTTTTATTTCATTAAGAAAGCCAAATTCAGAAAGCAAGATTGAGAAACAAGGGACGTGTAACTTCTATCATTTCATGTGAATCCATAGCAAAGTAACTGTCCATGCTTACACATAAGCTTTATGATTTCATGACCTTCTTTGCATCAGTAACATTTTCTCCACTGCAGTTCAGTGATCTATTTCCATGTCTTCAGTCTAGATCCTGGGATTGTTTAAATGGGATCCAGAGTTTATGTCAGACTTTCAAAGAGACCCAAAACAAAAATTACAAAAAACTCCCTAGATCTGCACTGATCAGCAGTGTAGCTACTAACTACATGAAGTTACTTAAATTTTAATTAAAATTAAATTAAATTAAAAAGCCACCCCCTCTCTGGCAGTCACTCTATATACATTTCAAGTTCTCAACAGCTACATATGGCTCTTTCCATCACTGCATAAAGTTCTCCTGGGTACCATTACTCTCTCTAGATTCTGTCAACTATTTTACATCTTAAAATCCTAATCTTAAATGTTTCATTTTATGACCACATATTTTCATCCTTTCCCATTTCCAATAGCCTTAATACTGTATTATATGTTTTATTTTATCACAAGTTCAGACACTGAAATCTTAATACTTTTAACATTTTAGGCTTCACCTGATTTCATATTCTTCCCAAACTGAACTTGAGTCTGTGATCAGTAACTACATCTTCATTGGTGTAGTTTTTTTTTTATTGTTGCATAACTTACCAAACGTCAACACCAAGTTAATTGTGTAATCATTTTAACTGTTCAATCAATATTTATCAATAGTCTATTCTGGACATGGAACTAGTCAAGGATACAATGGCAAGACAGAGATTCCCATTCTCATAGAGCTTATAATCTAATGAGTGGAAATAATAAATATACAAGTACATGAATGAATAAGTGAAATATGTCAGAAGATGATAACAAAACTATGTAATGCATGAAATATATATATATATATATATATATATATATATATATATATATATAGTTGAATTTATTGCTTTTAAAGAGAGCTATGCTAATCAACCAGTATCCTTCAATTTAATGATGAACTGATGTTCTAATTACAGTGTTAAAAGGAAATGTTCAGTATAAGAGAACTTTTATAGCTGACAGTCAACACCACCTGTAGAAGCATTGTTACCATTACAGAAACAAACGTGGGTCCACGCACAGTAAACCCATCTACTGACACCAGGTTACAGTGAAGGAAAGTACGGTACTATTGCAGGGCACCAAACAGGGAGAACAGGCAGATAATGTTCAAAACACCCAAACTCCTTGATTGCTTTCAGGGAAGATGTTTGAAAGGACATGTGAGTGAGGGGGGTGCAGGGTCTGTGATCAGCTTGTATAAAACTTGTGGATTGGTTGGCATCAAGGTGAACTTTCAACCTTCTGGTTTCAAGCAGTCTGTGGTGTATGTGCTTGTGGTCCATAGTTTTCGTCTGATGGGGGTCAGCTTCCTGTACAAACACCTTAGGAATATGTGTCAAACGTTTACCTGTATCTTTCAGGGAACTGGGAGATTGGTGGTTTTGCTATGTGGCTGATTTATAGTCTAAATTGTTACCAGTTTCTCAGCCCAACAGATATTCTTTGTTTCCACATCTTCACATTTCCTAATCATTAACTCTTGAGCCAGCCTTTAGAGACTCAGGGGTGGCCTGGGAGATTAAAGCAAAAGCCTTTAACTTCAAAGGGCAGGGACACAGGGGTTTGTATATGGTTTCATTACTCAGATGAGATGGTTGTTGATCGCTTGCCATTCAGAGGTGAGGTTATTAGATATAATCCATTGCCTGATTGCCTGACTTTCAGGAGCAAAGGGCTGACAATGATTGGTTAGCTTGTCAAAGAATGATCACTGAAATGAGTTAGTTGTCACTGAATGATTAAACAGATTCTGATGGCCACTTGTCACCAAGGATACAGGCAATCAGTCTTATCTTAAATTTGTTGAAACTTTTAAATTCTCAGACAAAGGAAATAACAGAGTGGTAATGATTGCTGGGAGACAATTCTCAATGGGTTCCTACATTCTGCACATCTGCTGTACACAGACATTGAACGTTTTTGTTTCAGGCTAACTTTTCAAGATGTATAACAAGCAAACATGGGAACCAAAAGAAGTGTCTCTCTTCAGAGCAGAGGGCAGATTTGTTTGCTGTCCAAAATAATAAAGATAATGATCCCTCTAGACCAAAGCTTGGGCAAACTTGACTGTAGTCCTTTTAAAAAAATACTTGGTGTTTCCTAAGATTGTGTTTCTCTGGCTTTGATACAAACCTACTGCTGCTACAGAATCTGCCTGGGACAGTGAACATTCCTCCCATGGGACATGAGGGACAAAAGGAACAAGTGCAAACATGAAGGTCAGACTGCTTAGATGTGCAGTAATAAAGTCCTTTGTCTCTGATCCAGGTGGCTCCTATCTTCTGCTAACAGCCAGACAACTATAGCAAACTTACTTGTTAGATTAAAAGTAGGAAAACATCTCATATCATTCCTATTTCTTGACAGTGATAAGACTGAATGGTCCAGGAGAGGATAATCTACCACAGGTAGTGTACAGAGAGCAGCCTTTATAAGAATGTGATGCCATGTGAATTGCAAATTGAATCTATGTTCCTCATTTCTGCTCACTGGTGAAAAAATATTTTATTTTAAAAAAAGGAAACAATTCTCTTCATTAGCAAACTGCAAATGCAAGTCTGTAGCTTACTTCCTTCTACACAGTTCCCTTTCTTTTTTCCTGCTGTGTTTACTAATCCAAACATATGCATTTTTCCATGAGCCCTTTAACAGAACCTAACCATGGGTAAAAGATAAACCATGGTTTGTGTTGGTGGGGAGATTTTGAATGTGTACTATATCAGGCTTTGCCTAAAGAAAAATAATATAAAATCAGGCAAAACATCTTGAAACAAACACATGGAAGGGAGAAAACCTGAAGCTTGAGCTTCATTAGCAGTGAATCTGGGTGTAACTTTATGACAGATGACGCCTATCTCAATGAATAAAAATAGAAGCCAACCTTTCCTTGTAAGAATCGTAAAAAGGAAAACACATATTTTGCAATTTCTACAACATATTTTCTTTTATCTTTCTTTTACATCTTTATGGAGTATAATTGCATTACAATGGTGTGTTAGTTTCTGCTTTATAACAAAGTGAATCAGTTATACATATATATATATATGTACCCATATCTCTTCCTTCTTGTGTCTCCCTCCCTCCCACCTTCCCTATCCCACCCCTCTAGGTGCTCACAAACAACCTAGCTGATCTCCCTATGCTATGTGGCTGCTTCCCACTAGCTATTTATTTTACGTTTGGTAGTGTATATATGTCCATGCCACTCCCTAACTTTGTCACCACTTACCATTTCCCCTCCCCATATCCTCAAGTACTTTCTCTAGTAGGTCTGTGTCTTTATTCCTGGCTTACTTTAGATTCTTCATTATATTATTATTTTTTTTATTCTTAGATTCCATATATATGTGTTAGAATATGGTATTTCTTTTTCTCTTTCTGACATACTTCGCTCTATATGACAGGCTCTAAGTCCATACACCTCACTACAAATAACACAATTTCGTTTCTTTTTATGGCTCAGTGATATTCCATTGTATATATGTGCCACATCTTCTTTATCCATTCATCTGTTGATGGACACTTAGGTTGCTTCCATGTCCTGGCTATTGTACATAGAGCTGCAATGAACATTTTGGTACATGACTCTTTTTGAATTATGGTTTTCTCAGGGTATATGCCCAGTAGTGGGATTGCTGGGTCATATGGTAGTTCTATTTTTTTAGTTTTTTACGGAACCTCCATACTGTTCTCCATAGTAGCTATATCAATTTACATTCCCACCAACAGTGCAAGAGTGTTCCCTTTTCTCCACACCCTCTCCAGCATTTATTTTTTCTAGATTTTTTTATTATGGTCATTCTGACTGGTGTGAGATGATATCTCATTGTAGTTTTGATTTGCATTTCTCTAATGATTAATAATGTTGAGCATTCTTTCATGTGTTTATTGGCAATCTGTATATCTTCTTTGGAGAAATGTCTATTTAGGTGTTCTGCCCATTTTTGGATTGGGTGTTTTGTTTTTTTGTTATTGAGCTGCATGAGCTGCTTATAAATTTTTCAGATTAATCCATTGTCAGTTGCTTCATTAGCAAATATTTTCTCCCATTCTGAGGGTTGTCTTTTGGTCTTGTTTATGGTTTCCTTTGCTATGCAAAAACTTTTAAGTTTCATTAGGTACCATTTGTTTATTTTTATTTCCATTTCTTTAGGAGGTGGGTCAAAAAGTATCTTACTGTGATTTATGTCATAGAGTATTCTGACTATGTTTTCCTCTAAAAGATTGATAGTCTCTGGCCTTAAGTTTAGGTCTTTAATCCATTTTGAGTTTATTTTTGTGTATGGTGTTAGGGAGTATTCTAATTTCATACTTTTACATGTACCTGTCCAGTTTTCCCAGTACCACATATTCAAGAGGCTGTATTTTCTCCACTGTATATTCTTGCCTACTTTATCAAAGATAAGTTGACCATATGTGCATAGGTTTATCTCTGGGCTTTCTGTCCTGTTCCATTTATGTATATTTCTGTTTTTCTGACAGTACCATACTGTCTTGATTACTGTAGTATAGTCTGAAGTCAGGGAGACTGATTTCTTTAGCTGCACTTATCATTCTCAAAATTGCTTTGTCTCTTCTGGGTCTTTTGTGTTTCCATTCAAATTGTGAACTTTTTGGTTCTAGCTCTGTGAAAAATGCCAGTGGTCGTTTGAAAGGGATTGCATTGAATCTGTAGATTGCTTTAGGAAGTAGAGTAATTTTCACAATGTTGATTCTTCCAATCCAGGAACATGGTATATATCTCCATCTATTTGTATCATCTTTAATTTATTTCATCAGTGTCTTATAATTTTCTGCATACAGGTCTTTTGTCTCGTTAGGTAGGTTTATTCCTAGATATTTTGTTCTTTTTGTTGCAATGGTAAATGGCAGTGTTTTCTTAATTTCACTTTCAGACTTTTCATCATTAGTGTATAGGAATGCCAGAGATTTCTGTGCATTAATTTTGTATCCTGCTACTTTACCAAATTCATTGATTAGCTCTAGTAGTTTTCTGGTAGCATCTTTAGGATTCTCTATGTATAGTATTATGCCATCTGCAAACAGTGACAGCTTTACTTCTTCTTTTCCCATTTGGATTACTTTCATTTCTTTTTCTTCTCTGCTTGCTGTGGCTAAATCTTCCAAAACTATGTTGAATAATAGTGGTGAGAGTGGGTAACCTTGTCTTGTTCTTGATCTTAGTGAAAATGTTTTTGGTTTTTCAACATTTTGGATGATGTTGGCTGTGGGCTTGTCATATATGGCTTTTATTATGTTGAGGAAAGTTCCCTCTATGACTACTCTCTGGACGGTTTTTAGTGTTGAATTTTGTTGAAAGCTTTTTCTGCATCTCTTGAGATGATCATATGGTTTTCCTCCTTCAATTTGTTAACATGGTGTATCACGTTGATTGATTTGTGTATATTGAAGAATCCTTGCATTCCTGAAATAAACCCCACTTGATCATGGTGTATAATCCTTTAATGTGCTGTTGGATTCTGTTTGCTAGTATTTTGTTAAGGATTTTTGCATGTCTGTTGATAAGTGATATTTTCTTGTAGTTTTCTTTCTTTGTGACATCTCTGGTTTTGGTATCAGGGTGATGGTGGCCTTGTAGAATGACTTTGGGAGTATTCCTCCCTCTCCTATAGTTTGGAAGAGTTTGAGAAAGATAGATGCTAGCTCTTCTCTGAATGTTTGATAGAATTCACCTCTGCAGCCATCTGGTCCTGGGCCTTTGTTTGTTGTAAGATTTTTAATCACAGTTTCAATTTCAGTGCTCATGATTGGTCTGTTCACATTTTCTATTTCTTCTTGGTTCAGTCTTAACAGCTTGTGCATTTCTAAGAATTTGTGCGCTTCTTCCAGGTTGTCCATTTTATTGGCATAGAGTTGCTTGTAGTAATCTTTCATAATCCTTTATATTTCTGTAAAGTCAGTTATTACTTCTCCTTTTCCTTTCTAATTATATTGATTTGAGTCTTCTCCCTTTTCTTCTTGATGAGTCTGGCTAATGGTTTATCAATTCTTTTTTTATCTTCTCAAAGAACCAGCTTTTAGTTTTATTGATCTTTGCTATTGTTTCCTTCATTTCTATTCCATTTATTTCTGACCTGATCTTTATGATTTCTTTCTTTCTGCTAACTTTGGGGTTTTTTTTGTTGTTGTTCTTTCTCTAATTGCTTTCAGTGCAAGGTTAGGTTGTTTATTGGAGATGTTTCCTGTTTCTTAAAGTAGTATTGTATTGCTATAAACTTCCCTCTTGGAACTGCTTTTGCTGCATACCATAGGGTTTGGGTCATCGTGTCTCCATTGTCAATTGTTTCTAGGTATTTTTTTATTTCTTCTTTGATTTCTTCAGTGGTCACTTGGTTATTAAGTAGTGTATTGTTTAGCCTCCATGTGTTTACATTTTTTACAGATCTTTTCTTTTAACTGATATCTAGTCTCATAACATTGTGGTCCAAAAAGATACCTGATACAATTTCAATTTTCTTAAATTTAGCAAGGCCTGATTTGTGACCCAATGTATGATCTATCTTGGAGAATGTTCCATGAGTTTTCAGAAAAATCTGTTGTTTTTGGATGGAATGTCCTATAAATATAAACTAAGTTCATCTTGTTTAAAGTATCATTTAAAGCTTGTGTTTACTTTTTTATTTTCATTTTGCATGATCTGTCCATTGTTGAAAGTGTGGTGTTAAAATCCCGTGCTATGATTGTATTACTGTTGATTTCCTCTTTTACAGCTGTTAGTATTTGCCTTATATATTGAGGTGCTTCTATGTTGGGTGCATAAATATTTACAATTGTTATATCTTTTTCTTGGATTGATCCCTTAATCATTATGTAGTGTCTTTCTTTTTCTCTTGTAATGGTGTTTATTTTAAAGTCTATTTTGTCTGATATGAGAATTGCTACTCCAGCTTTCTTTTGATTTCCATTTGTATGGAATAACTTTTTCCATCCCCTCACTTTCAGTCTGTATGTATCCCTAGTTCTGAAGTGGGTCTCTTGTAGACAGCATATATATGGGTCTTGTTTTTGTATCCATTCAGCCAGTCTGTGTCTTATGATGTGAGCACTTAATCCATTTACATTTAAGGTAATTATCAATATGTATGAATATTCCCATCTTCTTAATTGTTATGAGTTTATTATTGTAGGTATTTTCCTTCTGTTGTGTTTCTTGCCTAGAGAAGTTCCTTTAGCATTTGTTGTAAAGCTGGTTTGCTGGTGTTGAGCTCTCTCTGCTTTTGCTTGTCTGTAAAGGTTTTAATTTCTCCATCAAATCTGAATGAGATCCTTGCTGTGTAGAGTAATATTGGTTGTAGGTTTTTCTCCCTCATCACTGTAAATATGTCCTGCCACACCCTGCTGGCTTGCAGAGGTTCTGCTGAAAGATCAGCGTTAACCTTATGGGGATCCCCTTGTGTGTTATTTGTTGTTTATCCCTTGCTGCTTTTAATATGTTTTCTTTGTATTTGATTTTTGATAGTTTGATTAATATGTATCTTGGCGTGTTTCTCCTTGGATTTATCCTGTATGGGACTCTCTGTGATTCCTGGCCTTGATTAATTATTTCCTTTTCCTTATTAGGGAAGTTTTCAAGTATAATCTCTTCATATATTTTCTCAGTTCCTTTCTTTTTCTCTTCTTCATTGACCCATATAATTCAAACATTGGTGCATTTAATGTTGTTCCAGAGGTCTCTGAGAATGTCCTCAGTTCTTTTCATTCTTTTTTCTTTATTCTGCTCGGCAGTAGTTATTTCCACTATTTTATATTCCAGGTCACTTATCCATTATTCTGCCTCAGTTATTCTGCTATTGATCCCTTCTAAAGTATTTTTAATTTCATTTATTGTGTTGTTCATGATTGCTTGTTTCCTCTTTAGTTCTCCTAGGTCCTTGTTAAATGTTTCTTGCATTTTCTCTATTCTATTTCCAAGATTTTGTGTCATCTTTACTATCATTATTCTGAATTTTTTCTCAGGTAGACTGCCTATTTCCTCTGCATTTGTTAGATCTCGTGGGTTTTTACCTTGCTCCTGCATCTGCTGTGTGTTTTTCTGCCTTCTCATTTTGCTTATCTTACTGTGTTTGAGGTCTCCTTTTTCATAGGCTGCAGGTTTGTAGTTCCGGTTGTTTTTGGTGTCTGTCCCTAGTGGGTAAATTTGGTTCAGTGGGTTGTGTAGGCCTTCTGATGGAGGGGGCTTGTGCTTGTGTTCTGGCAGTTGAGGCTGGATCTTGTCATCTTAGTGGACATGTCCAAGTCTGGTGGTATGTTTTGGGATGTTTGTGGCCTTATTATGATTTTAGGCAGTCTCTCTGTTAATGGATGGGACTGTGTTCATGTCTTGCTAGTTGTGTGGCATAGGGTTTCCAGCACTGTAGCTTGATGGTCGTTGAGTGAAACTGGGTCTTGGTGTTGAGATGAAGATCTCTGGGAGATTTTTGCCATTTGATATTACATGGAGCTTGGATATATTTTGTGGACCAGTGTCCTGAAGTTAGCACTCTCACCTCAGAGGCACAGCACTGACTCATGGCTGGAGCACCAAAAGCCTTTCATCCACACGGCTCAGAAATAAAGGGAGAAAAATAGAAAAAAAGAAAGCAAGAGGATAAAATAAAATAAAGTAAGATAAAATAAAATAATGTTATTACAATAAAAATAATTATTAAGAAAAAATATTTTAAGTAAAAAAAAAAAAAAAGAAAAAAGAAAGAAAAAGGGATGGACATAACCCTAGGACAAATGGTGAAAGCAAAGCTTTACAGACAAAATCTCACACAGAAGCATTCACATACACATTCACAAAAAGAGGAAAAGTGGAAAAAATAATATATCTTGCTCTCAAAGTCCACCTCCTCAATTTGGGCTGATTCGTTGTCTATTCAGGTATTCCACTGATGCAGGCACATCAGGTTGATCATGGAGATTTAATCCGCTGCTCCTCAGGCTGCTGGGATAGTTTTTCCTTTCTTTTCTTTGTTCGCACAGCTCCCAGTGTTCAGCTTGGATTTGGACCCGCCTCTGAGTGTAGGTCACAGTAGGGTGACTGTTCTTCACTCAGACAGGACTGGGTTAAAGGAGCAGTTGATTCAGGGACTCTGGCTCACTCAGGCTGCTGAGAAGGAAGGGTACGGAGGTAGGGAGTGCCTGAGGCAGCAGAAGCCAGTGTGACGTTGCACCAGCCTGAGGCGCGACGTGCGTTCTTTCAGGGAAGCCATCCCTGGATCCTGGGACCCCAGCAGTTGCACGTTGCACAGGCTCCCAGTAGGGGAGGTGTGGAGAGTGACCTCTGCTGCACACAGGTTTCTTGGCGGCGGCAGCAGCAGCCCCAGTGCCCCACGCCCATCTCTGGGGTCCGCGCTTTCAGCCGCAGCTCGTGCCCATCTCTGGAGCTCCTTTAAGCAATGCTCTTAATCCCCTCTCCTCCCGCACCAGGAAACAAAGAGGGAAGAAAACGTCTCTTGCCTCTTTGGCAGCTCCAGACTTTTTCCCGGACTCCCTCCTGGGCAGCCATGGTGCACTAACCCCTTCAGGCTGTGTTCACTCTTCCAACCCCAGTCCACTACCTGCGCTCTGACCAAAGCCCAAGCCTCAGCCCCCAGCCCCGCCTGCCCCAGCGGTGAGCAGACAAGCCTCTCGGGCTGGTGAGTGCCGGTCGGCACTGATCCTCTGTGTGGGAATCTCTCCGCTTTTCCCTCTGCACCCCTGTGACTGTGCTCTTCTCCGCTACTCTGATGCTTTCCCCCTCCGCCACCCACAGTCTCTGCCCATGAAGGGGCTTCCTAGTGTGTGGAAACCTTTCCTCCTTCACGGCTCCCTCCCACTGGTGCAGGTCCCATCCCCATCCTTTTGTCTCTGTTTATTCTTTTTTCTTTTGCCCTACCCAGGTACGTGGGGACTTTCTTGTCTTTTAGGAGGTCTGAGGTCTTCTGCCAGTGTTCAGTAGGTGTTCTGTAGGAGCTGTTCCACGTGTAGATGTATTTCTGATGCATCTGTTGGGAGGAAGGTGATCTCTGTGTCTTACTCCTCTGCCATCTTCTCAAATCCAGCCTTCTTTTATCTTAAATCACAACTTTATATATCCTTTAATAGCACTACTTTGAAACTATTATTGATAAATGTCACCAGAAACAATGTAATTTTCATTAAACTTCTATTTAGACCTCAAACTTTTTTATTCATCAATAGCAAATGCTTTCTTTGGAAATGGAATTGGGGTCAGTTTTAACCATGAAATTTTTGAAAGTCTACTCTTTGTAGAAGAAGTGTCTCTGAACCATATTTGCTGATATACATCGGCTATGAGCAGGAAGCCTATTTTGGAATATACAAAAAAAAAAAAAAGATGACAAATTAAACTCATGGCCAAACTATGTAAGAGAAACTGCTAATATATATATATATATATATATATATATATATATATATATATATATATATATATACACACATACATGGCACAAGTTGGTTTTACTTTTTTGCAATCATTAGTCTTTGAAGCCCATTCAGCAAGCTGTTGCAAACATCAATGTAAGTTATGACATTTATCCTGTTTTGTAGCTTCTCCTCTGCTGGCATAATCTTCTTTGCAGTCTTGCCCTCAGAGCCTTTCATTTATGGCCTTTAATAGATTCCTCTCTAAATTAAGCCTGATCTCTTGCATCCTCTTCAATGATACTATGATATGTTTTGCTCCTCAGGCTTCCAGGAAATTTGACAAAATATTCTCTTCCTCAGAATTCCCTAATCCCATTTCTCCAACTGAAAAGTGGTTCCTTATCCTTTAATATGAGTCTCAAATGCCCCTCGTCTACACAGCATTCTCTATCTACTGAAGTTAGGAAACGTTCTCCTTGCTTCCATGCTACAATGCTACACCACTCATATGCATTTTTCTCTCTCTCTCTCACTGTGCATTATTTATTTATATGTGTAACCCTCAGCTTTGTCCCCATTATAGGTACATACTGCATCTGTATTTATTTACATCTGTGTCCTTTTTACCTCCCTCAATAAGCTCCGTACATCACAGTTAATCAAACAATATTCAATGAGTAACTTAAATGAATGTGTAATAGTATTGCTTTCATAGACCTATTTACAAATTTTATTTAGTCCCAGGATGAGCACAGTGAGGGAAGAAATTGTTTCATCCTTTTTATATATGTTACACTAAACACACTCCCTAAATAGCTTCATAATGTCCACAATGATGTTTAAAGTGAACTGGGTTATATAAGATGTCAAGAAATATATATTCACATATTTCTCAAGTTTGTTCATTTTCTAAAATGTAATTGAAAATAAGTTAAAGACCTAACTAGAAATAGGAAGAAGAAAAAAAATAGGAAATTTGGCAGATAATTAAGCTCAGTATCATTAACTTTATAAAAAGTTAACTCGATGTTCTTAAAATTTTATGTATGAATATATAAATGGTAGTAAAATAAAATTAGATGAAAGTGTTTTGAGAAGAACATGTTCAGTCACTTTCATGGTCACTCAAAAACTGAAATCTCCTTTAGAGTTTACTGAATACCTACTATATTGTTTAATATTTTAATATTCCCAAACTGATTTTTGTTTATGAATATATGTAAAAGAAATGCATTGTGAAGACATAAACCTGAGTTAAAACAAAGCACATTTCTGTTTAGGCTCATTTTTAGGAATTTTATTCAGAAAATTTAGACATAATGTGATAAAAGTATTTATTTATAAATTTATGGCACTATATGGCAACCATTAGGAGGTATGAAAAATTTTTAAAATACAAAGAACTGAAGTCACACTAAGTCAAATTTTCTAATCTTCCATTATAGGTTTCCACCTTCATGTTACTAATTTAAATGCATTGTATCTTAAAATAAGCAGTAATAGTGAACATTGATATTTATGAGACAGGTTATGCTAGCAATGTTTTACATATGATCTGAAAACTATGATTTCAAGTGAATAGTTTAAATAAAATACCATTCAAAAATTATAAAATAAATGATACAAGTGTGTCCTAAATTTTCTTAATGATTGACTAGTCGAAATATCATCTTGAATGTTGTAAATACAAGAAATACACCTTAAATGGATTTTACCCATCAAACATTGCCAAGATATGAAGAAACTATTGAATAGTGTATTACTTAGTGTGACTCTTTAGATTCTAGGAAATATTGGACCCTTTATGAACTTCCTTTTTGAGAACTTCTTAAATGTTTGAAAATGAATTGTGTTCTGTGGTTTCTTTTTAAATTGTGTTTGGGATAATGATAAGGGAACGAATCCCCTTTACAATTATTTCCAAACACATTCATCCTAGGTGCTGTGAAAATTCTCATGATCCTTCTGAAAAATATAGCCTTACTTCCACCTCCTGCAATGTTCTTACATATCTTCACGTGAAAGCATATACATTTCTACCCCCAACAATTATACCTAAACACACACACACACACACACACACACACACACACACACACATACACTGCAGGGTATTGTACTACTCTGTGTTTTATTTTTGAGCTGTAGTCTATTAAGCAAACCCATTTATCATTTTTTGAATTTTCATCAATTCAGAAATGAATAATTTTTTCCTAAGGATGATTTAATTTTTAGTCTAGAATAGAAGAATAAAGATGTCAGAGGTCAGGTATGAATATCAAGAGCAGAAGATATGAGATGAGAATGGGCATTAAGCAGCAGAGCATAGTACAGGTGGTAATAAATACTGATGAGATTGCCACAATATCTGGAAGAATGTCCACCAACGTGACAGGGGAAATAACCAAGTCTGGTTGCATAGGATTTTTTTTAACATCTTTATTGGAGTATAATTGCTTTACAGTGGTGTGTTAGTTTCTGCTTTATAACAAAGTGAATCAGTTATACATATACATATGTTCCCATATCTCTTCCCTCTTGCATCTCCCTCCCTCCCTATCCCACCCCTCTAGGTGGTCACAAACCACCGAGCTGGGCTCCCTGTGCTATGTGGCTTCTTCCCACTAGCTATCTATTTTACGTTTGGTAGTGTATATATGTCCATGCCACTCTCTCACTTTGTCACAGCTTACCCTTACCCCTCCCCATATCCTCAAGTCCTTTCTCTAGTAGGTCTGTGTCTTTATTCCCATCTTACCCCTAGGTCCTTCATGACCTTTTTAATTTTTTTTTCTTAGATTCCATATATATGTGTTAGCATACGGTTGCATAGGATTTTGAAAAGTTTTACTTGAGAATAGATGTTTAAGTTCTAGGCAAATTTAAGTGTAAAATCATTCCAAGGAATGGGAACAGTTTTTTTTTTTCAATATGTGTACATATAAAATAGTGGAATCTTTTTAAAAACTTTAAGCATTTAGAGTCTTATGGATCAATAGAAACATAACATATGACACAAAATCAACTTTAAATTTTCTAATATTCAGATAAAAATTAGAGTGAAATAAGCAGATGGAATATATTTTCACAATATATATTTTGAGCCAATATTTCTGAATATTATAATTTAAACATGTAATCAATGTAAAAATTATGAATGAGTTATTTTACATTCTTTTTTCTTAAGTTGTCAAAAGTTAGTCTATGTCTTACACTTACAATACATTCACTTTTATCAGATTAATGATATTTCAATCATTAATATGATAATCAAAAGAATTTCATAATTTTACAAGATTAATCATATTAGTGATATTTCATCTGGATATACTTCAACTGGACAGTATAGGTCTTGGCCAACTTAAAAAATATATAGAAGAATGACATGGTAAATATGGAAGAGGGAGAAGAGGCTAGATAATAATTAAATGTAGTATTATGAAAATTCTTATATGGTGTACTGAGGATTTTGGATTTCACTCCAGAGTGTATATAGAACCATTGATTCTTTTAAGATAATGGTCTGTCCAGACATGTCTGGATTTGTACTTTGTAAATGACCTTATGAGGCCCTGTTATAGATGGTCTTGTTGCAGCTGAAACACCAGGGCAGAGGGACACGTTAAGAGATTATTAAAATTGTGGAAAAGAAAGGTTGCAAGATCCTGGAAGAAACAAAGAGATATTTGGAATGAGTAGAGTTTTTAGTATGTAAACATAGTTAAATGAGGTTGATGAAAAGGCAATGGAAGAATCAAGGGTCAACCAGGCTAGTGACTAGGTGGATATTGGTACCTCATAAAGGAAATATAAAGAAGTACATTTGTGAAGGAAAAATAAGAGTTTCTGTTTTGGACAAGCTGACTTTCACCACTTATCACACAGTGCTGCTAGATTTATTATCATTAAGTATTCTTCTGGTTGTGAAAAAAAACTGTTTTTCCTTTAAAAATATGATTTTGCAAACTTATTATGAATCATATTAGATTGACATTTTGCCTTTTAAATTTTCGTTTTATCATTGTATGATAGTCTCAGTTACTGCCCACTTAGCTAGTGTGTAACACAGGAATGAGTCCACTGGGACAAAGAGTCATGAAGCCACCTTCAGAAAACAGCAAACATTTCTAAAAACAGATACCTTTAAGAAACCATACATGTTGCAATTTCTCCTACAAATTTTCACAACTTTGTTGTAAAATACAATATATTCTATATTATCAAATATATTCAAATATTTCAAAGTTTAATGGAGTAGTTTTTATAGCAACTCACTTTCACTTCAATACTAATTCTGAAATATTCTCTTTCATATCACCATTGACCATCCAGATCTTTACCCAAGTACTTGCAAAACTATAATTAGCAAAGAATAAGTTCAATCTTGCCCCTCACAAAACAACTTCTACTGAAATAGTGAGTGCTTAAAGTATTTCAGAATTCTGAAAAATAAATGATGTAAATGAGTTAACACATTCAAGGTAATTAATGTAACAGTTTTCTTATGTAGTAAATGGTAAATACAAAAAAGTCTCAGATGTTTGAGATGTTCTTTTAAGTTGATGTAAAACACACCAGAAGAAATATAAGGAATACCTGTTTTCCTTTATGCTTAAAATCACAGCTATTTAATAATAAAATTCTTCAAGACTAGTACCATAAATCACTAACTGGTAAATGTTCCAATGTTCTGTGAACTTAAGATTCAGAGCACAAATTCACTTAATATTCACATGCAGAAAATGAAAGTTCAAGCACATCCATATATTGTCAAATATATTTTCCTAGAAGTAATGAAGCCAATGACACTGATTTTGTGTTTTGGTGTTTATTAATAACTCAAGTATATCTCCCATGCCTGTGACTCAAAACAAAACAAAACAAAACAAAACAAAAAACACTTCTAGACCACCCACCCTGGAACACTGCTACAAAGGTTCTGTCCCATCCTTACAGCTTCAGCCTGAGTACAAAGAGAATACTAGTTTTAGGGAAAATAAAATAAAATAAAATAAAATAAAACCGACTCCTTTGGCTATGAGTCTATGTCTTCATTGAAAATTCCACTCTGGATATCAGGAAAGCAGAGCTTTTTTCTTTTACTTAGTGAATTTCCCATAAAACATCTTGGGGGAAAGAGCTGAGGATGTGGACTTATGGGTTCGGTCCATCCTTTCTGTCTCCTCAGGCACCTGCACTCTGGGATAGAGGGCTTCTCTCCACCCAGGACTAAGAACTTTCCACAGGTTGGAGTTTATTCCAATTTGTACCTAAACCTCTCCAAACATTCCCAGGTACACTTATAAAATATAGTATCTATCACCACAGAAGACAATCACTTACCCTTCAGTAAGAGATAGTTTAAAAATGGCATGAACAAGATAAAGTTAGAAAGAGCAGATGGATTTAGAAAATAGTTCATGATTAAAATTCAGAAGTCTTGGCAATTGTCTGGAAATTGAGAGAAAAAATACAGAGAGTTGCTGCTTCTTCAATTTTCTGAAATCTTTAAATTATAGGTAGAATCCATACAGGAAGGGAAAGGAAAACAGAGTATGTTTATAATACATATGTATTTATATATATATGTGTGTGAATGTATAAATATTCATTTATAAATGTATATATGTATAAGCATGCATATATAAGCATAAAATACATATATCTAATAAACCATTTGGAGTCTATGGAATAACTGTAGCTCTCATACACTACTTGTGGGATTGTAAAATGATACCTACTATGGAAAATGTTGACATATCTGATAGGATGTGTAAGTTTGTCAGTCTCATTAAAGAACCCAAAAGCAATCCTTGTAGTGTTCATGCAACTTATCTGTAAGTTTTAAATTATATCAAAAGACAAAAAAACTGAATCAGAAAGCCCTTCCTGACTGCAGTCATTTACGTCCTACTTTTCAGTATTTGCTCTGAATGAGAGCTGATGGAGTATGCAAATGCACTGTGCCTTTGCATACTCCGTCAGCTCTCATTCTTTAGCTCTGGTTAGTTGTGCAGCCTCTCATCAGACACCCCTGTGCACATCTTTAAATCTTCTTCCCTCCCTTGTTTTCTTTTCCAGCTCCAAGTGGGCTCTGGCTCTGACTGAACTCTAAGAAGGATCTGACAGTACTTGCCTACAGCCTCAGGGCTTCTGCACTGATACTGCTTGGGTCCTATGTCCACTCCTATAAGACCAAGACATGTGGTGGAATTAATGCTGTGTGGGATGAACTGTTTCCAATGGAGGATGTGAACCTGAGACAGAGTTTACACAGCTTCTTGGGGGCAAGTTTCTACTGACCAACCTGTCAGTCACACTTAGGAGTACCAGATAACTGCTCGATTTTGTAGTCTCCTTTTTTCTCTGCTGCCGCATATTACAGCAAATTCTAGATAAGACAGAGCAGGTTTAGAGGCTGCAAGAAAAGTGAAGACGTGTTTGAGAGAGTTTAGGTATGTAAATTAGCAATGAGTGAAGGGGCCACGGGAGAGCATTTGACCAGTTTATAAGAGGCAACAAATTCTCCCATTTAGCTTAGAGTTGCTTTTAGAATGTCAGGCCAGTGTTGCTAAAGTCAGACTATGTGGAAATTCAGAATTTATTTGTAAGCTTTCCGACTGATTGAAAAGAAAGTAGAAATAAAAGTTTAGTTGTGGTTGAAAAAGTTGTCTACATAAGGACAACAGACCGTATGGGTTCCAAATATTAACTGAACTTTTGATTATTATCTAATTATGAAAATAAAGTAAAATTAATATAATAGTTTCCCTAATGAGTTTAATAGATTGTCAGAAATATGAAAAACATGCATTTGGCCATAATGGCTCTTTCTCTTCCTCTCTCTCTTTCTCTCTGTCTCAAGAAATACTAATTCAAGATTGGAATAGAAATAGCCAGAAATATGCTCTTTGCATTGGTGTTTAACCATAATGTGTCTGGGTATCTGCTAGAGAAAAACATGACAAATTTGAGGACATTTCCTTGAGTTTAGAGCTTATGGAGCACCAAAATAATTTATAAGGTGTAACAGAATGGCTAAGCTAAAATCCTACATTTTAAACTAAATTTCTTACAGTTGCCTCTTAGTCCTATATTTTACTTTATTTTATTTGAATGGTTAGTGAATCTTGTTCTATGATGAAAAGGGAGGTTTTTGTAGTACTACTGACATTTGAAAAAAATGAGTGCATGTGGTTGTGTGAGTATTAATTATTTAACTTGACCCCAATAAAAGGCACATCAAAAACAAAGATATTTGAAAACAACTGCTGTATTTCCCATGAATAACTATAAAGTTAAATATATCGAATATATCTAGAAACACTTCACTCTGAAAGAAATGGAATCTTAAAAGCAACAGGTAACAACTGTGGAATCATAATAAGTTCAAGACAAAGAGAGTGGAAATCCTGGATGCAAATATCAGTAAGTCATTAAGCTGTATCGTCTTGTTCAAAGCTAAAGACTCTCATCCTCAATTTTTCCATTTCTAAAATTAAGATGAAAATATTATTCACTTAATATGTTAATGAGGTAAATATCCTATCCTAATAAAATATCTGGCAATAAGCATTCAAAATGTTAGCTTTTTACCATGGAAGCAACCTAAATGTCCACTGACAGGAATGGCTAAAGATGTGGTACATATACACAATGGAATATTACTCAGCCACAAAAAGAATGAAATAATGCCATTTGCAGCAACATGGATGTATCTAGAGATCATCATACTGAGTGAAGTAGGTCAGAAAGAAAAAGACAAATTCCATATGATATCACTTATATGTGGAATCTAGAAAATGATACAAATGAACTTATTTACAAAACAGAAACAGACTTACAGACAAAGAAAATGAACTTCAGGTTACCAAAGGGGAAGTGTGGGAAGGAATGAATTGGGAGTTTGAGATTAGCAGATACAAACTACCGTATATAAAATAGATAACCAACAAGGAACTACTATATAGCACAGGTAACTATATTCAATATCTTGTAATAAACTATAATGGAAAAGAACGTGAAAAAGATTATATATATAGATAGATAGATAGATAGATAGATAGATATAGATATATATAGATATATATATATCTGAATCACGTTGCTGTACACCTGAAACTAACACAACATTGTAAATCAACTAAACTTTAATAAAAATTAAATAAATATAAAATTAAAAATATTTTAAAATGTCAGTCTTTTAATAATATTACTGAAAAATAAAAACTAATCATCAGATATTTAGTAATAAGATTGTATAGTCTCAGTACCTCAGCATGGGAAATATACATTTGTTTTCTGTTTAGGGAAGAAAGGCAAATCCTAAATCAAACTATAACTGATTTTGAGGAAATAAAGTTGATTTTGTGATATAGGTAGTTGTGTGTGTGCTAGAAAAAGAGAGGGAGGGAGAGAGGAGAGAGAAAGAGGGGTGGGGGGAGAAGAAGAAGGAGAATTAGGAGGGGGAGGAGAAACTAAAGCTGGAGCTCGTAGGATTTCCCTCCACCAACCGAATTAGAATCAGAAAGGCTGCGTTCCGTTCCATGTCTGACATCTGGATACGAAATCTTTGAGAAGATTCCAAACTTTCCAAGATTTCCATTTTCTCATCTAAAGATGTCTCATCATGCTGCTGCCTGGTGAGCTTCAGTTGGATGAAATAATTATGAGAAAGTTCTTTGTAAGGGATAACAGATTATACAATTTTAAGACTTTTATAATTATTCAGTTAAAAGATATGAGTAAAAGGAGTTGTGTGTGTGTGTGTGTGTGTGTGTGTGTGTGTCACAGAGACAGAAAGACAGAGACAGGGACAGACAGAGAGAACAAACGTCTAAGAGGCTGCCAACAGGAAGTTTCACCATCAGTATTGTTTCCTTAAAAGGATTATTCACAGAGAGAAATATCTGTTTAGAATCCTAAAGATTTGCATTTACAAATATCTAACTTTTCCCCCCCTACATATTCTGAGAGCATCAAAAAGAGACTGTGCAAGAATAAGTATACTGTAGGCACCCGTTGTAATCTTCTTAAGTGAGGAAACAGGATACATTTCCAATGCAAGAAGTTTTTATGATTCCAACTTCTTAATAGATACTTATATGGTCATGAATATTTTACAATGTCAGCATTTCAATGTCATCTATATTATTATTTCTTTGACATAGCATATGCCATATCCCTGCTACTCTGAAACTTCTTTATAAAATGTCTAATGAAATATTCATTCAGTTTCACATTTTAGAAAAGATCACAGTAGGTAACCTTAACATAAAGTGCATTGAGTTTTATAAAGTTTCTGTTTTATTTTGAGGTTCTCTGATTGATTATGAGATACGTCCAAACATGCCAGAGATCTGGGCAGTGAATGGGACATCCTTCAGGTGCCCATATTCATTCAAGCACATTAAAAACTCTCTATAGCATAAGATCACTTATTGATACTTTGCTACATCTTGGAAGCAGGACAAATCCTCTCTTCAAAGGATTTGTGTAAATTAATTCTTTCTTTTAAACAACAAATATTGATTCAATATCTACTGTTTTCCATGCACACAGATACAGAACACAGATTCATTGTCTTCATCATGTTTATATTCCAGTGGGGGAAATGGCAAATAAACAAATAAACCTACAAATGTATTATAGGATACCAGTTATTGATAAGTGCCATGGACAACAATTATCAAGGTAATAGGATAGAGAGTAACAGGAGATGCTATTCAGATAGAATAGTGAATAATTAACTCTAAATGAGACAATGTGAATAAACTATCCAGTCGCTATTAGCTTATCAACATGATTTATGACCATTATAACAAAATCCAGAGGCCAAATATTTTAAAATAGAAGACTAGTTGAAAGTAATTGATTCATATTACCTTCTTACCTAACATATTACTATTCCATGTTTTTTAACCCATTGTTAAGGAACATTAAACAATAAGAAGGGTTAATAAGGACAAGATTTTGTTATGTACTCCTTGCTATGACATTGCCAAGAATCATAAGAGTTTCTAATGTGATAATATTTTTATTTGATAATTATATCTATCGTAACTCAGAGAACCAAGAAATCCATAGTAAAATAACTCTTAAAATTATTATTATTAAATAAGGAATACAATAAAATAAGCAACAAAATAAAATACTAAAATATTGCCTTGTAAAAATTATACAAACACAATATAGAAGATTTTCAAATTTACATTTAAAATGAAAAATATATATATCTAGGAAGATTACAATACATTAAAATGTCTTTTGAGGTAACACTTGAATTAAGAAGTGTAGAATAAATAGTATTTCTATACTAACATTATACTAAATTTTGGTGGGTGGTAATTCTTAAATCTCAGCTTGTCTTTCCTAACTACCACCATTAAAGCAGAACCTGAGGCAGAAGTTTGCGCATGTAGATTTTTTGGAAGTAGTCCTGGGGAGCAGAAGCAAAGCTGAGAGCAATAGTTATAGTGTCCTTTTAGGTAAATACATAATATTGAGCAGAGTTCCCTGTGTTATACAGTAGATCCTTGTTTGCTCAATGTTATGTAACAAACGAAATGGGAAATGAATTTGAAAAAGAATAGATACATGTATATGTATAATGGAATCACTTTGCTGTAACCTGAAACTAACACAACATTGTTAATCAACTGTATTCCAATATAAAATAAAAAGTTAAAAAATAGTAAAATTAAAAAATATATATAATGTCTTAGTCAATTCTGAGGGAAACTAGTCTCAGGCCACTTGAGAACTTCAAAGAGCGTATGGAATTGTTTTCATAACTATCCATCTGAAACTCGAGGATTAACAGGAAGTAGGATATATACCAGTCAGTTCCCATTTCCCATTGGTTTAGAGTTGTCGATCTAGGCCAAAGAGCCCAGACATTTCAAGGTTCTGCTTCCCTGCGTGAAGAGTGTGTTTCTAAAGACATGCACTGAGAGGCACATGAGAGCCGAGAGTGAGAGACGGACTCAAGATCCTGGGGAGACAAGTGTAAAGGGAACCCATGGCTGAAATCAAAGGTGAGACTGAAAAAAGGTGATGCAATACATAATAAGCAGCAAACCAGGTTCTTCTATTGTGCGTTTAATAGTAGAACAGAAATTGATGTGCTGTTTGGAACCATGAGCAGGTACACTTATAAAGCAGATTATCTTACCCGCCCACACCCTCACACACACTTTTATTTTTAAATAGAACTTTTATTTTTCCTTCTTTTTCCTTCTTTTCCTCAGTATAATAATTTCCTTTCCTTTCTTTTTTTTTTTTTTTTTTTTTTTTTTGGTATCTATTCCCCCTTCTTTAAAATTTGACCCTAGGAAAAGTTCTGGTAATATTCCTTTATCCTCTAGAGTAAATTGATTCAATGCATTATCTAATTTAAGCTTGTTTTTTACTTTCTTTTAAAGCAATTTCAAAAAAGGGATATAATCATAAATATATTCTGGAGACATTACAGCTGAAGGCCCATTGAATCGTATTAGAACTCTTATGTGACCATTTTGATATGAGACAGTGTAAACTGATTATCATTGAATAAGAAATCTATTTGTGCCTTGGTTCCTCTTTCCTTGCTTTGGGTATTACTTTCAAAATAAACTACATGTAAATAAATTCTTAGTAGGTCTCTACTTTGGTTGCAGCAGTGGTGGAACTCATATAAAAACACACATACTACCACACAGATAATTTAATATAAAAAATTCTACTTCAAAAGAAGTAGTGTGTTCATGACTATATCTAACTTTTATGTAAATTTCTACAATCAGATTAATATAATATAAACTTTAAACTAGTTACTATTTTCAGAACTTTGTAATTGCAGCCTAAACAAATATAAATATAACACAAATTACTAAAAGTGTAAGAAAAGTTTATATCTCAATTATTGTTACTATTCCATATGTTTGTTTACCACACAGTGAAATGACAAGATTATGATTTTAGAATCTTTATTGCAAGTGAAAAACAACAAACAAGTTGTAAAGTAGTAATCAGCAAATATATATTTTAAAAATAACAGGTATACATTCTTAAAATAATTTTATATTTCTATAATTTGAATACTACTTGAGGTAAAAGAATACTAGCATTTTCTATATTTTGGATACTGCTTGAGCTAAAAGAATACTAGCATTTTCTGAAACTGACATTTCAGTCTAGTGCATTTTATGATAGTTTAATTTGACAGTACTATTCTCCAAATTCTTTGCAGTGATGAAAAGAAATCACACTTTTTCTTATTCCTACTTTATGTTATTTTACAAAATATATTAGATAAACATTACATTTATTTTGTTTTTTAAAGGTTTCCAAATAAATATTATTTCAATTTCTATTATGTTAATTAAATTATTCCAATGAACACTTTCCTAGTTTTTTTTCGGGATTTCTAATTGAATATTTATATCACCATAAATGCTAATAAACATTTGAATATATGATCTTCTGTAATACAATTATTTTATTTCTTCATGATTCTAATTGATAAGGATCCACACATTCATTTATCTTATTGACATTTTCTCTTTTTTGTAATAAAACATTTTTAAACTTTAAATGTTAGCACAGTTTTCAGAAGAGTTTTTTCATAAAGTCTGACAGGATGTTCACTCCCATTTAAACCAACAGTGTATCATTTGTTGTCAGTGTTGTATTCAATACCCTATGGACATGATTCTTAGTGATTCTACAACTCAGGATCTAAGCTGGAGCTTTCACTGATTCTACTGGAATTCTCGGAAAGGCAGTCACTTTTTTTTTAATATGAAACTATCTCTATGCATATTTACCTTTAGCATTATTTTTAAAAAGAGTTACCACTTTTGGACATGTTATGAAGCAGGTGGGGTAATGCTGCTTACTTCATTCTGTCTTATACTATAGTTGATGACATTCCCTGCCTCAGAGAGTATAAATCTTTCAGGAAATTGAGTTATTTTACAGCAAGATTTGTGCTTTATTTATCTTGCCCCCTCACATGTACATCCAGAGCCAAATAGAGAAATGTGCATATAATAGGCAATTGTTTCACGAATTTGTTTTTTAATTAATCCATGAATATGTGGTCAAATGATTTTTTCACAAGTAAATAAAATTAGACAATTCCACTAATAAATATTACAATAAAAATTTAGTGTGTGACGCTTTTATATTTCTCTCAAGTTTTGACAAGAAAATATTTACACTTCATAATTTGTAATTAGTGTTTGATTGATCTACATAAAATATATAAAACAATGTCTGTTGGGGAAATGTAATTAAAAACAAAACCTTCTCCCAATCAGAAATCCTGTCCACAAATGTAGGAGAGAAAGAAAACACTTTATTATCAAATAAGCATTAAACCAGAATGCAATGCTCATTACAGACAATCCACTGAAAGATGTAAAGACAGAAAGGATTCTAACCCTTTACATAGACAAGCAGGTAGGACTATTCCATGTATGTTTTCAAAATGAATAACTGGTCTTTAAGTAAAAGGACAGGATAGCACCATTTGTCATGTATAGCTCATCCCATCTGAGAGTCATCTGGTAATTCAGGTGACTATCTGTGTTAGCTAAATTGGCTTTATCCAGAGGAGAAACTAGCTTTCATTTCTTTTTTATAGAAGGTGGTTTTGCAACTTAGAGCAAGAAGCCCACCAGAAATTTTAGACTCCTCCCATGGGAACTAGAAGATAGAAGTTCCTTCTTTCTTGAATTTACATTTCAGAGATAGCAACTTAACCCTTGAGAAAGTCATTCCTGGGTCATAAAGCTACCAAAGGCTTATCCAGTTTTCAAAAATATTTACATTACTATTTTTTCTAAAGAAAAAGGGAAAGAGGTGATGTCAATTTCCTTATTTTCACCAGGAGAATTGTTCTTATTTTACATTTTTATTTGCCTTTACAGTCTCAACACATAATAAATCACACACAAGTATACAAGTAATCTCATAATATAGTGAAATATTTTTAAAAAACTTATATTTGAAAATTATTGCAAGAAGTTTTTGAAATTTTTGCTAAGAGTTTTTATAAGTTACAGATTCCTGTTAATGAGTAGTGTTGAGCATAACTTTAGGCCAATTATCTTAATCTGACCTCATTTGACAGTAAAGAATCTCATTCACACATTATTATTATTATCATCATCATCATCAGTCATTATTATGTTACCAAGCAGTTGCCTGGCAAAGTCTAAAATCCTAATTTTAAATTGTTAACATTTTTGTTGCCTCAAGGGAATCATGTTGTAGTCATGTTTACTTAAAGATTCATATAAATTATTTATCTGTCATGTTTCTTATAGATTCTAGCCAACCAAAAAATAAAATATGTTCCTTGATGAGAAGAAACATGATGCATATTGAATCCATCTAAATATAATGAGCTAAGATATCAATAAACTAGTTAAAATGGATTTTTTAACTAGATAATCCAGTTAAATAATTGTAAATGCTGACATTGTAAAATACTAGTAATACTGTTTGTGTGTGTGAGATAGAAAATATGAAGAATTTTATATGTGCTAATTTAATCATGTTTATTCTTAATATTATGTGAATATATTATGTGTAAATTAGATGAAATAGGACATGGAAGTATGCACATATTTTTGTTATAAAGCTACGTAGGAAATAATATTATTACCAATGCTTCATGAAAAGTTCAGGAAGATAAGATGGAGTACGAGATTGGATATGGCAGGTATTGGCTAGCTTTTTTTTCTGTTTTTATTGTATGTAAAGTTAAGACATAAGACACAGATGTTTTAAATAAAAAAAAATCAAGTAGAACTCACACATTCAAAAAAATTGTTAAAGCACTTATAAAAAAATTGCTATATGCCATTAATTGTTCTAAATGCTTTTCAAATATTGGTCATCTCACTTATGAAAATGAGCAGACATTTTAAGTACTAACAAATAGTAATTAGTGTTGTTGTAGCTGACTGTAACTCCACAACAATTTGCAGTTGCTAACAAGATGCAATTTTGCTCATTTTTAATAAAGAACAAAGTAAATTTAGAAAGAAATATTAAGAAATAATCTTGAGCTGCCAAATAAGTATTTAACAAAATTCAACATCTATATATATATACTGTCAATGTAATCTATCTGTATAATATATATAATATATCAGATATATAACATACAATTTTTACTACACATATATAGAATAAATTGCATTCCCTTAACAAGATTGGTTAACAGAACATGGTAAAAATCTGTATGTACTTTAAAGACCTGAACAAATTATGAATGTCAACAATTTTTAATATATTTATGAAGGAATAAGCCAATAGAAGATAAATTATTAATATAAACATAATTAAAAATTAAATTATCATTATTTTCAGATGATATATTTGTACATCTGAACTGAAGATAACTGACTGAAAACTGTGAAATAAAATTCATATTTTATGGCAAGATGAGAATCATTTAAACATAGAAAATTTCTTCTGGCTTTTGGCTTCCTGTCTCCTCACACTGTACATTGTGTATCTGCATTATGCATCAACCAAACCTCTCCCATCAGCAGAAGTATCTGCTTAACCATGAGGAGGAACATTCTCCTGGCATCAATGGAAAAACTCCTTAAAAGATAACTTTCCTTCTTGATCTCACAAGGGGTACATGGTGCTTAGATCTGGATTATGTACACTGCCAAACATCATTTGATGTACAGCCCTCTGTCTCAAAAAACTTATATAAACTGTGTCTTGACTTCTAATGAGTGGAACACTTCTCAGAGCTCTCAGAGATGTTCTTCCAGGTTATAGTCCTCAAATTTGGCCCAAATAAAATTTTCCAGTTCTTTCTTAGATCAACTGTTTAATTTTTTGTGGACAAAATCTATTAGAAACAATGAAAGTATTTAGATTTATCTAAGGTTCATACATGTTCTTACATCAATTTTGATCTTTGCAAATGTAAGAGCAATCAAAGTGTCCATCAATAGGCAACAAATAAAATAAATAATGGTATACTTAAATTAGGAGATTAATTTTTAAGAATTTTGTGCTATTGTGCATTTTATTTATGTATTTATTTTTAATTTTTAATAAATTTATTTATTTTATTTTATTTATTTTTGGCTGCATTGGGTCTTCGCTGCTGTGTGCGGTTTTTTTTTTCTAGTTGCTGCCATTGTGCATTTTAAATACTATATGATTTGAAGAAAAATGTTTTTATCACCAGAAATTTTAATCTCACTTTTCCAATATCAAATTGAAAAAAATGACTAACTTCTTCCTATATTTCTTGCCATATTTTTCACTTTTCTTTCTTATATGGTTATTTGAGAAAGCAATAATCACATATATTAATTTATTTTATTTTCAGGTATGTTACCAGAAAACTGGGTTTGCCTCTTGGTGGGTGTTGAGCCAAAAGACACAGCCCAGCCAAAGAGCAGGAGAAGTATGTATTGATTACTTGCAGCAAGTAAGGAGAGCATGTGGGATCTTTCCTAAGGCAGTATCTCCCTTAAGAGTAAAACAGGGGAATTTTTAAGCTAAGAATGTGTGCATATTCATGAGGGGGTTTAGGGGTTGGACAGTGGACAGAGTCCAGGCTTTAGCTGATTGAAGTCAGAAGGGTTAGCAAAGGTCAATAGCATCATCCATTAGCTTCCAGATGATCTGGTGGTTGAGGTTCAGGCTAATCTTTACCATTGAAACAGAACTGGAGTCTTTACAACTGATTTGTTATCTTTGCTATTGTTACTTCTCTTGTCTGATAACAGTTTGTTTCTGTATTCTTTAGTTTCCTTAAGATAATTAAGTACTGAGACCTGTTCAAGGGCAAACACTGGAACCAGGCTTAGATCACAAAATGGCTTAAGCCAAAAATGGCTTCTTTCTTTCTTTCTTTCTTTCTTTCTTTCAAAAATTTATTTATTTATTTATTTATTTATTTATTATTATTATTTTTTTTTTTTATTTGGCTCTGTTGGGTCTTCACTGCTGAGTGTGGGCTTTCTCTAGTTCCGGCAAGTGGGGGCTACTCTTTGTTGTGGTGCGCAGGCTTCTCATTGTGGTGGCTTCTCTTGTTGTGGAGCATGGGCTCCAGGCATGCGGGCTTCAGTAGTTGTGGCACGCAGGCTCAGTAGTTGTGCCTCGTGAGCTCTAGAGCACAGGCTCAGTAGTTGTGGTGCACAGGCTTAGTTGCTCTGTGGCATGTGGGATCTTTCCAGACTGGTGCTTGAACCTGTGTTCCCTGCATTGGCAGGTGGATTCTTAACCACTGAGCCCCCCGGGAAACCCCCAAATGACCTCTCTTATGTGAAGAAAGCCATGCATGGTTCTCTTTCTCCCTGGACCCCCTACCCTATCTGCTTACAAAACAGTCTCTCTCTTTTTTTTTTACAATAGTTAAAATATATAACAAATGTACAACTTAGACAATGATTCCCAAATTTCTTAATTAATCAAGAGAAAATGGAAGTCTACAATTTAGGTGAAACGCCTTCTTTTTAAAGAATATAAAATTTGTGCTGGGCAGTAAACCCTTGTTATCAGACATACACTTTGTCCCCACTTGTAAAGGGACTGTTATGGAGGTTCAGACCTCAGGTTGTAATTGGCTATGTTATGGGGCATTAGAAGTAATGGAGACTTAAGAGCAAAATTTTCAAAAGAAGAAAGAGGGGAATGAAGTAGAAGTAAAGGTTAAATGGAAGCAGAATATTCCACCCCAAAATATACCTCTTTGCCATAAAGACTATTTTGAGAAACTGCAGACTCAGGAGAAGCTCTAAAAACAGAGTAAAATTTACCTTTTTTTGAGAGAAATCTACTCTTACAAAAGGAAATTTACATTAGAAAGGGGGCCTGTTCCAGGAAGAGAGCTATCACCAGAGATATTTTTTTTTTTTTCCCTGAGAGACTTACCTTCATGGCAGGGCAACATTTGTTTACCAAACTTTTCCTCTTCTCATCTTCCTTTGAATTGTCCCCCCCGCCCCCAAACACACACACCACACACACACACACATAACAAACACACACATAACAAACACACACACCACATACCACACACCAAACACACACACCACACACACAGACACCACACACACATACCACCTACACACACCACACACATACACACCACACAACCCCCACACACAGCACACATACAACACACCACACACACACACCACCACACACACCACACCACACACACCATACACACACCACACACACCACACCACACATACCACACACACACCACACACAAACACACCACACAAACCACACACACAGACACCACACACACAAACACACCACACACAAACACACCACACAGATACCACACACACCACACACCACACACACACCACACACACCACACACACTACACCACACACCACACAAACACACACACACCACACACACACCACCCAGATACCACACGCACCACACACCACATACATACCACAAACACACACAACACACACACAACACACACATACCACACACCACATACACAACATACCACACACACACACCACACCACACACAAAGACACAGACACCACACACACACACATACCAGCTACACACACCACACACACACCACACATACCACACACCACACACACACACACCACACAACACCCCCCACACGCACCACACATACCACACACCACACACACACACCACACACACCACACATCACACCACACACACACACACCACACAAAACACACCACACAGATACCACACACACAGCACACACACCACATAACACACACACTACACACACAGAAATCACACACACAAATACACACCACACACACCACACAGACACATACCACAGGCACACACCACACACACACCACAAACCACACACACACCACACATACACACACCACACCATACACACACACACACACCCCACACAGATACCGCACACACACCACACACCACACACACACCATACACAAACACCACACACACACCACACACACCACACACACATGCCACCCACACCACATACCACACCATACAAACACACACATACACACCACACACACACACACCACACAAAACACACCACACAGATACCACACACACACCACACACACCACATAACACACACACCACACACACAGAAACCACACACACAAATACACACCACACACACCACACAGACACATACCACAGACACACACCACACACACACCACAAACCACACACACACCACACATACACACACCACACCATACACACACATACACACATACACACACCACACCATACACACACATACACACACACCACACACAGATACTGCACACACACCACACACCACACACACACCATACACAAACACCACACACACCACACACACACACCACACACATGCCACCCCCACACCACATACCACACCATACAAACACACACATACACACACACACACACCAGACACACACACCTTTCTTTAGCCAGTTATATGAAGCTAGTATTGAAGGTAGAGGTTTGGGTCATCTCAGACAGTTTACTCATTTTCCTTGAGTATCTCCCATATACACATGAGGTAAACATGGATAATAAATCTGTTTGTTTTTCTCTTGTTAATTTGACTTTTATCACAGATGGTGTCAGCCAGTAAAACAGAGGGTGGAGGGAAAATTATTTTCCTCTGCTACAAGGTCAAGGTAAGGAAAACCACATTCTGACATAAAATCCATTCCTACCACCACAGATTTGCACTATAACCGTTAAAATTGATTATCTCTTGGAATCTCAAGGAAAAAAAATTATCTCTTAAAGTTAAGCCCTTGCCAGTCAAAACAGACTGTGTGGGTTAGTTAGGACTGTGTCCTTCAATCTTGAGGAATTATTATTAGATTAAAATAAAATAGATAGGATTTTCTCTTTCAGTCTCAATAAAAGGTTAAAAAAAAAAAAAAAAAAAGAACCTGTTCTGGAAGTTCCCTTTTCTCTCTCAGTCTCAACACAAGGTAAAATTAAAAAGAATTTGTTCTGGAACTTGCCAATAGTAGTTTAATATATAAGAGCATATATTTGAAGCTAAAAAAACCTGAAGTGTGTCTTAACTATTTTAAGTTATTCATTAATCAGAAAAATTTCAAAACCCTTACTTTTATACTAGCTTATTTCAATATTATCCTGAATGGAGAAATTCTATTTATGTTTTACATGAATAAGAAAGGCTTCTGTCTTTTCTCCATACCCCTTCCCATTCTATTTCACTAGTAAATTACTCTTGTGAAGAATTTATAGATTTTAGTATTCAACACTTTTCCTTTTTATTATCTTCAATGAAAGTGATTACTATGCATGCCAGAACTGAAGCTTAAAATTTTCTACATTGAAATATATCCTTGAATCTTTATTCTGAATTTGTTTTCTTTCATTTATACTATTATCCTGTCATTTTTACTCAGATGAAAATAGGGACTGAAGCTGAAAACACGTGGTTTTTGAACATATTTTTTATATTACAAGTATTTTAAAATTTCTCAGATTTTGAAGATAAGAATTCTTATAAAACCTCATTTAATGCATCTTAGGAAATGCTTTGTTTTTTAAAAAAATTCACAAGTAAAACATATAATTGTCAAACAAATTTCTTTCTATGACAACATGATAGGCTTTGTTGATAGCAAGAAAGAACGAATATGATACATCTTGTCTCCAATAAAGCAGTTCTGTCTCTTCCAAATGTCACTTTTTAAAAAAAATTATCAGCACTGAATATGTTCTACATAACATGGTTGTGTAGGTCTTCTACTGGTCAGGAACTTAAATTCAGAGATTAGAAATCTGTAATTAGTATTAGTTCAGGGGAAGTTTTCCAGTTCTTCTGCCAATCTTTGCCTGATACAATCTAACATTTTTAGCAATAACTTATAAAGTAGAACTGCAATTTAGGTGGCTAAAATTTGAGAAATTATAAAATAGTGTTGGAATGAAAACACTTTTGAGAAGTCCCTTTCATAATCAATGCAGCCACAGTCTCCCCTGAGGATATATTTTGACCTACAATTCTAGATGAGGGTCCTCTCCTAATGTGCTCATCAGGAGCCATGTGTTACCCTCTATCTCAGTCTTTTATTTTATTTTATTTCTTTTGAAGGAAACAACCTCAAAATTTTATTGTCTTCATAATGAAACAAAATATGAAGCTCAGAACTGGATCACTTGGCGCTTTCTCTTCTTTCGTCCCAGCTCAAAATGCTTGCAACTCTTAAAAGCCAGCATTCTCTTAGATCTGCAGTTGGGCTCAACACATTCAAACCTCAGCACAATCTTCTTTGTAGTTTTAGCCTTTTTCTGGAAAATCGGCTTAGTCTGTCCACCATAGTCACTCTGCTTTCTGTCACAAAGCCGCTTTCCCTGGGCATACAGAGACTCCTTGCCCTTCTTTTATTGTGTCACTTTGTGGGGTTGGTGCTTGCCCTACTAGGTCTTGTTTACAAATCAGAGGCAAGAAAGAACAGAACAGAAGCAGGCTGTAACAGATTAATTTCTGTCTGAGCACAGGCAGTTTTAAGTTCCTTAAGCTCCTTACAGAAAGTCCAGCAGGTTTTAGGAACATTCACCATGTTTGTGAGAACGCCATCAGCAAGAAAAGAGAGAGGCGTGGCGGTAAACCAAAGTACCTCAGTATTTTATACACTAGCAGTTCACTTGTCTGTTCCCTTCTTTTGAGTGACAGCTCCTCGAAAGTGGGTAATGTCTTACATATCTGAATCTCCAACAACTTATATGTTTGAACTTAATAATTTTATACTGAATTAATGAAACATGCCAAATTTTCATATAATGTTTACACAGAGGTGTTTATTAGTTTCAGTGGAGGAAGTAATTTAATGAAGGTTAAAGTTTGGAACACTCATGATTTTTATCAGGTCATTAAAAATGAGGTTTCCTAGAAATGCAGAACAATAGGTATGTGGATATGAGTTTTCTGAGTTAGAAATCTCTAAAAAGTGAGGGTACATTATCCATTCATGTAGTTGACAAATATTTATTAGACACCTTACTATGCCAGCCTCTTTCTAAAATGGTAGGGGACAATGTAGAGAACAGCAGTTGTCCTGTGATCACAATTTTTATGTTTGAATAGGCAAGAAAGACAATAACAATGTAAAGCACTAAATGGATAGTATTCCAGAAAGTGTTAGAAACTCCAAAAAAAAAAAACTTGATTTTATTTTAGATTGAGTAGTCAGGATATTCTCTATATCACTGACATCTAAGAAGAAATATAAATCAAAGAGCAAGTTGTGCAAAATTCTCAGAAGAGAACATTCTAAGAAGAGGAAACAGAAAATACCAAAAACCTGAGGTGAGAGAATACCTCACATATTTAAAAAAGAGGAAGGCATATGACACAGCAAGGAATGGTGACCTCAGAAAAAGTGGGAAGACATTTGATTAGAGATAGCAGGCTCTACAGTAGTTGACCTCTTACAGGGATGGGGGAGGAAAACATTTTCTTCAACCTTTTTATGGTCCTTGTCTGGGTCTGAAGATTAAACTGACAAAGACAGAACAAGAGAAAAGCATACAAATTTAACTGAAATTTTACACGTACATGGGAAACTTCACAGGAGAATAAAGACTTGGGGAATTGACCAGAACAAAAAGCATTTATTCCTTTTAGAAAAATAAACAAACAAAAAAAAGAAAAAGAAACAAACAAAAAACATTAGTTTGTGCAGAACTGAAAGGCAAAGGGGTAGTAAATGGTGAAGAAGTAACTTGGAGGATAAGGGTTATTTAACAAGATTTGTTTGTATAGATTTCTCATCCCCAAATTCCCTTTTCCTGGTGGCAGAATATATTCCTCCTCAGTATAGGGAAGGTTCAATGACCTGTTTCTCAGAAGTGTGAGGGGAGGGAAGTCAGTGACCTTCCTGCTTCTGGCATTTTCTGAAAATTCCTCCAGCTCAAGATATTCAAGGTGCCAACATGCCATATTTTAGGGAAGTATGTTCCGAACTCTATCATAGATCATGTAAGCATTTGGGTTTGAATCTAATCATAGTGTGAAGTTTGTCATTGAGGTTTTTGAGCAACACTTTGACATGCTTTACCTTATGATTTTGAAAAATCTTTATTGTTTTGTGGGAAATGTACATCTCCAAGAGAGGAATCAGAGAGACCAATCAGATGTTTGCCAGAGTCCAGGTGGCTGGACATGAATAACAAAGGTGAAAGTGATGGGAAACAGCCAGATTCTATATGGTTTATGTTGGTAGAGCTGAGTAAATTCTGATTCATTGGATAAGAATGTAAACAAGTAAATCACAGATGATCCCAGATACCTTGGGCTGAAACAACTGGAAACTGTTGTTTCCATTCCCATTATTAGTCTCATTCTGACTAATAAAGTTACACATTTAGAGCTGAAGACAAACATTTATTTAGTTTAATAACAGGAAATGTTTATTTTAATTTTGATATCTAGAAATAAATTATATTATTAACTTCCTGTGGAAAATTATTATGTGATAAATCTAAATTTTTAAACTTGGCAAATTTTAATACTCCAAATGATTTAAAGAAATCCATCTAATATTTTATAATGCAATAAATAAGCTAACACTATTTATCTTTGAATCTTATGATTTGTAATAACTATATATATATATATATATATATATATATATTTGATCTTTGCACACAATTTCTGACACACGGATCCAAAAACTTTTGTCATTTTCTATATAAGAGACATAGGGCATCATTCGTTAGAATATTAATTTTTCTTCTCAGTCCTGAAATAGCTCCAGGCAGGCTGATTTTTATACCTATTTGGATTTTTATCAAAATTTCTGATTTTCTTTACTCACAGTCTAGTGATGAAATTAGACTAATTTCTTATTTTTTTGGTGAACTCTCTTCCTTACTTTATTATTCTTCTTATTCATAATCATGTACTGTTTGGGGAGCCAAATTTTACCTAGAATCCCACCTCCAACTTCCCAGGTTTCAGTGTTCTGTACTTTGAGTTAAGAGGCTTTTAAAGTGAAAACAATTATCTGTGGTACTTTATGGTATCAGCAAAATGTGTACTTAAATTACTTTGGTTTTAGTTGTGGATGATAAACACACACCTGCACCCACACACATGTATGCACACATGAACACATGCACACAGAAACGTATGTAAGAAAGTCGAGGTACAAAATGATTTTACTATTAGACTTAAAAATTATCTAGTTTGTACCACTTAAATATGTATACATCATATATAAAATATATATGTGTATATAAAACATAAAGTAAATGTATATTTTGTAATGTATTTTTAACAATCAAAGTAAATTTTCACCATGAAATCTCTTTTTAACTCCAGACAGTAACATTTGTCAGGAATTTGGGGTACTTGTTTAATGAAGATTCTGTGGAATGTCTCAAAGATCTTACTTTGATGAGTAAGATATTTTCCTGAGGGAGTATTTTATCTAAGTTATATACACTGCCACTTTTATTAGGTTGGTCTTCCCTTAGGTAGGGTTAGGGAATCGTTTCTGTGCAAATAGCAAGGATTTCCCTCTAGGTCTATGCTTTTATCAGTGTATAAGAGGGATTCATTTCCAAAATTAATACACTGCTGATGTATACCTGAAACCCTAGAGAAGGGAAAGTGTCTGTTATAGCACAGAAGTGGTATTCAAACAGAATCTTACTTGACTGATAAGAAGCCTAGATTTCTGCTTTGCCTTCAGAATACAATTAAATGCTGAAATGCAATAACAAACTCAGCCAGTTGTGCCATACACCTAATTCTTCTCTTTGTTATTTAGATTTGGGTCTCTGTATTTTTTTAAATATTCTTTTTTTTTTTTTTTTCCTTTTTGCGGTATGTGGGCCTCTCACTGTTGTGGCCTCTCCCGTTGCGGAGCACAGGCTCCAGATGCGCAGGCCCAGCGGCCATGGCTCACAGGCCCAGCCGCTCCGCGGCATATGGGATCCTCCCAGACCGGGGCACAAACCCGTATCCCCTGCATCGGCAGGCGGACTCTCAACCACTGCGCCACCAGGGAGGCCTTAAATATTCTTATTTAAAAAAAAAATAATATTGAAAGATGTCTCAAATTGAAAATTGGTGGAACATAAATCATAGTTTTTTAATGACAAAAATATTATTTTACTTACAACAAAAAGTATTTCATGTTGTTTTGCCCTTGATTAAATACTAATAAGCATTATTTTGGACTGTTAATTCCATTATCTACTCAGAGGCTAATATTTGTGCATTATTTAATAAGAAAACAAAATACTAATGAAGCCCATGGTTTCCACCACATGCTGTAGAGAACTATAAGCAGCATCATTCTATCATTACCACTAAAAGAAACTTGGCTAACTTCAAATTCATACTTTTTTACGAATGCACTGTGGTCACAGAGCACAAGTAATGGCCCCCAAATCTAAGGAGAGACAGTGTTTTCAGGGAGAGAGGAGCCAAGATCTTGCACTTTTCTTTGAATATAAAATATGTATAGATATAGCTGACTCACTTTGTTGTACAACAGAAACTAACACAACATTGTAAAGCAATTATACTCCAGTAAAGATATTAAAAAAAATCTGTAGAAATATAAATAAATTAATTAATTTAATTAAATGAGACACCAATATGAACAGTTTAGGTAGAATAGTCAACAAACTGGTAAAGGCTGAGTGTAGACTGGTTAGATAGTGTGAAAGTTGGAGAAGTCTACCATCTTGCAGTCTATTTCTCCAGAAACCCTACAAGGCGTTCAGAGAAAAATCCAATAGAGCCCTAAGAAGTGTCTATTATGGTGCAGACCTGGGGAGAGGAGAAGCACTCATGCAGGATGGGTGAGAAACACTGCCTAAATTCTTATCTGCAATCTCCACTGTGAAACAAAAGTTTTAACCTGTCATAGGACATGCAATGGCACTAATGTTCTTAAACATTGTTAAACATTTGTTACAACAAGTGGAAGGAAAAAGAAATGTTCTAAAAATCCATTCTTGACAGAGGAACAGTGTTACATGATGAGCCTATAACTGTAACCAGGTAGGGGCAGACAAACTGAGGAAGGCATACCTCCAAGTCCCAGATACATGGTACAGGTCTAAGACTGAGCCAGATTAACTGATTGCACATACAAAGAAGCCTCCCATAACAAGTCACAACAGAATACTGATGAGGGAGGGATGGAAGAGGAATAATAGTATGCAGGGAGACTGATTCTGAGGCACAGAAGAAAGAAAAATCCTAAAACTAAGAGCTCAACAGAAATTGATCCAATAAGCCTCACTCCACTGTAGAAACAAAGTAATTCTACAGGAGTTTGAAAACTTTGGTGTGCTGTGGGTAACCATAGCAACAACAAATTTTAAGGTTAGTCCATCTCTTAACCAGATTAATCATATCCTCCAAGACTAAAATTTTAGCCAAAGGAAAATGTGCTTATTTTCAGGCAAAAACTCTGTTTTACTGTTCTACAGAAAATATTAAGAAGTATATGAAAAGAAGAGAAAAGTGGCCACAACTTCAAGAAAAAAGGTAATCATTATTATAGATCAGTACAAATTAAGATAGGACACAGAACTAGGAACTTTTTACCAGGGCATTTAAAACAAATGTGGTGACAAATGAAGTCAGAAGAGGGTGGAAAGGTTAGTTTCACTATCTCCCAATCCTGGGGAGGGTAGCACTAAGATATTCTTGGCATTTGGGGTAAGAGACTGAGGTGAGTACCTGACTTCACTGTGAACCATGGCATCTGGTCTGGTCTGGTGAACTCCAGTCACAGGCCAGCATCCATAGCCCCAGTTCAGCAAACTGGAAAATAGAATGGTAGAGATTCCCTAAACTGAACAGAAAAAGAAAAAATGAATTTAAAAATTTAGGAAACCGGGTTTCCCTGGTGGCGCAGTGGTTGAGAGTCTGCCTGCCAATGCAGGGGACACAGGTTCATGCCCCAGTCCAGGAAGATCCCACATGCCACAGAGCGGCTAGGCCTGTGAGGCATGGCTGCTGAGCCTGTATGTCCGGAGCCTGTGCTCCACAACGGGAGGGGCCACAACAGTGAGAGGCCCACATACCGAAAAAAAAAAAAATTAGGAGACCACAGGGGCAACATCATGTGTACTAACAATTGCATTTTAAGGGTTCCAGAGGAGACAAGGCATAGAAAGAGGTGGATAACTTAACTGAAGAAATAATAGCTGAAAACTTTCCTAACACTGGAAAGAAAACAGACATCTAGGTCCAGGAAGCAGAGAAACTGCCAAACAAAATCAATCAAAGAGGTCCACATAAAGACATACTGTAATTAAAATGGCAAAATATAAAGATCAACAGAGAATCTTAAAAGCAGCAAGGAAAAAGCATCTAGTTATGTACAAGGGAACTCCCATAAGATTATCAGCTGGCATTTTCAGCAGAAACTTTGCAGGTCAGAAGGGAGTGGCTCAGTATATTCAAAGCAATGAAAGGAAAAAACCTACAACCAAGAATACCTTACACAACCAGACTATGATTCAGATTTGAAAAAGAAATAAAGATAAACAATTTTACAGACTAGAAAAAAATAGAAGTGTACAGCATCACAAAACCAGCTTTACAATAGATGTTAAAGGGACTTCTTTAAGGGGAGAAGAGACCAAAACTAGAAATATAAAAATTAAAAGGGAAAACTATAATCAGTGAAGGCAAACACACAGTAAAGATTATGGATCAACCACTTATAAATGTAGTGGGAAAGTTAAACGGCAAAAGTAGTAAAACCATCTATATATATAATAAGTAGTTAAGAGACACATGTAAAATATCATGCCCAAAACATTAAATAACAAGGGGAGTAAAAATGCTGGGTTGTTAGTATGCATTTGAACTTAAGAGATCATCAGCTTAAAGTAATAATTTCACACACACACACACACACACACACACACATACACACACACACACACACCACAGATAGAGAGAGATGGAGTTATATATGAACCTCACAAACCAAAACCTTATAATGGATACACACACCATAAAAGAGAAAGGAATCCATACATGATATCAAACCACAAGGGAAGACAAGAAGGAAGAAAAATGGGGAAAAAAAAAGAACTACAAAATTAATTCACAAAGTGTCAATAAAAAGATACCTATCAATAATTACTTTTAATGTAAATGAACTAAATGTTCCAATTAAAAAAGGAGTGGCTGAATAGGTAAAGAAAATGAGACCTGCATATGTTGTCTGTAAGAGACTCATAAAGACTGAAAGTGAGGGTATAGGAAAAAGGAGTCCTTGCAACTGGAAACAAAAAGAAAGCCGAGGTAGCAATAATTATACAGACAAAACAGACTTTAAAACAGAGAGTATAAAGAAGGGATAAAGAATGACATTACATAATGATAAAGGGATCAATCCAAGAAGAAAATATAACATTTGTAAATATATATGCATCCAAAATAAGAACAACTAGATACATAAAGCAAACATTTACAGATATAAAGGGAGAAATTGAAAGTAAACAAAAATAGAGGGGGACTTTAACAGACCACTGATATCCATAGACAGATAATCCAGACAGAAAATCAAAAAGTATATGTGAGCCTTAAATGACACAGTAGATCAGAAGGAATTAGCAGATAATAGAGAAAATTCAATCCAAAAGCAACAAAATACACCTTTTCAAGTATACATGGAATGTTCTCCAGAATAGATCACAAGCTAGAACACAAAACAAGGTTCAATAAATTTAAGGTTGAATTCAGGTCAATCATATTTTCTGACCACAGTGCTATATAATACTAGAAATAAACTACAAGAAAATATCTGCAAAAAACAAAAACATGTGGAAGCTAAACAATATGCTGTTGAACAACCAATGGGTCACTCAGGAAATCCAAGAAGAAAAAAAAAAAGATAACTGGAAACAAATGAAAACAGAAACACAATGATCCAAAATCTATGGAACACAGCAAAACCAGTTCAAAGAGGCAAGATTATAGAATTACAAGCCTACCTCAGGAAACAAGAAAAATCTGAAATAAATAACCTAACCTTACACCTAAAGGAGCTAGAGAAAGAAGTCCAAATTAAACACAAATTTAGTAGAAAGAAAGACATAATAAAAAACAGAGCAGAAATAAATGAAACAGAAACAAAAAACAATAGAAATTATCAATAAAACTAAGAAATTATTCTTTGAAAAAAACAAAATTGATAAAACCTGAGCCAGATTCATCAGTAAAAGAGAGGACATAACTATATAGAATCAGAAATGTAAGAGAAGTTACAACTGACACCACAGAAATACAAAGGATCATAAGAGATCACTAAAAACAGTCTATGTCAGTAAAATGGACAACCTAGGAAATGGATAAATTCCTAGGAATGTCCAATATCACATGACTGCATCAGGAAAAATTAGAAAATATGAACAGACCATTTATGACTAATGAAATTAAATCAGTACTAAACAAACCCCCAACAAACAAAAGTCCTAGACCAGATAGCTTCACAGGTGAATTCCACAAAACATTTAAAGAAGAGTTAACAACTATCCTTCTCAAACTATCTCCCCTCAAAAAAAAAAAAAAAAGAAGAAGAAGAAGAAGAGGAAGGAACACTTCCAGACTTATTCTGCAAGGCCAGCATCATCTTGAATACCAAAACCAGAAAATTACACCTCAAAAAATGAAAAAAAATATAGGCCAATATCACAGATTCCAATAGGTACAAAAATCCTTAACAAAATATTAACAAATTAAATTCAACAATTACTAAAGTCTGACCCATCATAATCAAATAAAATATTTCCTATGGATGCAAGGATGGTTCATTACACACAAATCAATCTGTTACACCACATGAACAAAATGAAGACCAAAAATGATATGATCTTTTGATGGATGCAGAAAAAGCTTTTGACAAGTTCGATATCCATTTCTTATAAAATCTCTTAACAAAGTAGAGGTAGAGAGAACATACCACAACACAATAAAGGACATATATGAGAAACCTATAGCCAACATCATACTCAATAGTGAAAAGCTGAAAGCACTTCCTCTAATATCAAGTATAAGACAAGTTTGCCAAGTCTTGCCACTTTTATTCAACATCATATTAGAGGACCTAGCCACAGCAATCAGACAAGGAAAAGAAATAAAATTAATCCAAATTGGAAAGGAAGATTTAAAACTGTCACTGTTTGTAAATGACATAATGCTATATAGAGAAAATCTTAAAGACACCATCAAAAGTCTGTTAGAACTAATAAATGAATTCAGTAGAGTTACAGAGAAAGAGAAATTTAGAAAATGGTCTCATTTACAAATTCATCAAGAAGAATAAAATACCTAGGAATAAATCTAACCAAGAAGGTAAAACAGATGTACTTGGAAAATTATAAGACAGTGATGAAGGAAATAGAAGGTGACACAAAAATGAAGAGGTATACTGTGCCTCATGTATAAAAATAATTAACATTGTTAAAATGAGCATATTACCTAAGGTAATCTAGACATTTTATGCAATACCTATCAAAATACCAATGGTGTTTTTCACAAAGCTAGTACAAAAATTCTAAAATTTGTATGGAACCACAAATACCCTAAATAGTCAAAACAGTCTTGAGAAAGAATAAAGCTGGAGAAATCATGCTCCCTGCTTTGAAACTATACTACAGTTACAGTAATCCAAACAACTTGTTAATGGTCCAAAAATGACACATAGAACAGAATGGAAAGCCTACTCACACTTATATGGTCAATTAATCTCCCAATAAGATAGGCAAGAATATACAATAGGGAGAAAACAGCCTCTTCAACAAATAGTGTTGGGAAAACTTGAGAGCTACATGTGAAAGAATCAAACTGGTCTACTTTCTCACACTGTACACAAAATAACTCAAAATGACTTAAAGACTTAAATGTAAGACCTGAAACCATAAAACTCCCAGAAGAATCATAAGTATCATGCTCTTTGACATTGGCTTTAGCAATATTTTTCTGTCTATGTCTCTTCAGGCAAGGGAAACAAAGTCAAAAGTAAACAAATGAGACTACAGCAAAGATTTATGCAGCAAAGGAAACTATCAATGAAATAAAAAGGTGACCTACTGAATGGCAAAATACCTTTACAAATGATATTTCTGATAAGGAAATATTCAAAATATGCAAAGATCCCATACAATTCAACATTAAAACAAACAACCTGATTAAAAAATGGAAAAATTGAATATACATTTTTTTCAAAGAAGACGTACAGGTTGTCAACAGACATATGAAAAGATGGTAAGCATCATGAATCATCAGGGATTTTAAAACCAAATCTACAATGAGATATCACCTTACTCCTGTCAGAATATCTATTATCAAAAATACAAAATATTACAAGTTTTTGCCGGGATGTGAAGAAAAGGTTACCCTGTGCACTGTTTGTAAGAATGTAAATTGGTGAAACCACTGTGGAAAACAATACAGAGGTTCCTCAAAAATTTAAAAATAGAACTACTATATGTTCAACTTCTGAGTATTTTTCTGAAGAAAACAAAAATACTAAATTAAAAACATATCTACATCCCTATGTTCATTGTAGCATTATTTACAATACTCAAGATATGGAAGAAGCCAAAGTTTCCACTGATATTGAGTAGATAAATATGATGTATATAAATAAAATATAATATTACTCAGCTGTAAAAAGAATGAAAGTGCCATGTATGGCCCTAGAGGATACTATGCTAAGTAAAATAAGCCAGACAGAGAATGAAGAATACCATATGATTTCACATATATGTAGAATCTAAATACAAGATAAATGTACAAATATAACAAAACAGGAACAGATTCATAGATACAGAGAACAAACTGGTGGATTTCAGAGGGAGGCAGGTAGGGATATGAATAAATTTGGTGACAGAGATTAAAAGGTACAAACTTCTAGTTATAAAATAAATAATTCATGGTGATGTAACATACAACACAGTGAACATAGTCAATAATATTATAATAATTTTGTGTGGTAACAGATTGTATGTAGACTTATTTGGTGATTATGTTGTAATACAGAAAAATATTGAATCACTATGTTATAGACCTGAAATGAATATGATATTGTAGGTCATTTACATGTCAATTAAAGAGGACAGAAGCTACTTAAAAAAAAGAAATTGAGATCTATGAACCCTCTGATGAAGATTTTAAAATAATCACTCAGCAACCTTTAATTTCCAATCTTTTGTAGCCCTCTTGACCCAATGAGTATAGCTGTTGGTGGTGTTTTTGAAGTGTCTTGCTGGAGTCGTGGGAAGTCTAGGGATACTGTGGTGGAAGAGGCCATGATAGTGTTGGAAATACTCATTATACATGGGATTGTAGTGGTGTTGTAGTGGAAGAACTGCAGGTGTGTACATGGATGTGTGACCAAAAATGTTAAGTGAAACCACTGGTGTAACCAGAAAAGCAGATGTCCAGCAGAAGTCATGGGTGGGTATTATCATGGAAGTACAAAAAATCAGAAAGTCATAAGAAATAGACAAGGGCAAGCAGTATAATTGGGGAGTATTTCTAGGCAGTGTTGCTGTCTGGTTCTGACTACACATTTTGTCTGCTGTAATGGGGAAACAGATGCAAAGCTGCAGTCAGCAGAGGGCATACAGTTTGGCAGACATCTTGGTATAGGAAATATCAGCAGAAGAACAAAGGATTCCAGTGGAATCTCTTATTCCATTAGGGCAGTACCTTTAATCCATTGTTCCTGGATAGTCTCAGTCCCCATTGTGTTGTCTCACTGAGTTTGCTGTGAACTCGGTAGTAAGGCCATCTGGGTGAATGGCTAGGTCTCTGACTGGTGATATGTCTCTGGGGAGTCATCTCTGGTGTAGGGACATAAGTCATCTTCATTGATGAACTCTTGGGCTGGGTTGATGTTGTCTGGAAGAACATTCTCTCCAGTGATGAGTCCATCTTACTCAGGGGTGAGGACCTCTATAACAGTGGCCCCTTAGGGGTTGGGGTCCTCTCATGTAGCTATCCAGTTGGGGTAGTGATCATGGGCTGAGGGTAAGCTTGTCTTATGTGACTTGAATTCACCTCTGATGACAGAAATATTTTAGAGCTTCCTGTAGTCATCAATGGCAAATTTATCAAAGGAATGGGTGACTGTCCTTTCACCCTCCAATGAGCTCATTAGAAGCATATATTCAGATTCTGGGTACATGTATCCCAGGCTAAGGGAGACTTCATGGATGCTATTTAGACATCTCTTGGACCAAACTGTGAGGACAATGGATAAATCATGGGAGCAAAGTACCTGTAAATAGTTGAGTTTTATGTATGGGCAATCAGAGGGCCAGTTAGCTTGTAGAAATATTTGATGTAAAGAAATTGTGTGGGGGGGTGCCAAGCATCATTTAAACAGCATATCCAGAAGAAGCCCTGTGTGTGAAGTGATTTAATCCTTTTGCCACTCAGACTTAGTGGCACACCTTCCTGAGCCCTTCCAACAGGGCTTGCCAACATTTCCTGCTTTTCTACCGTGTAGTGCAATTGAATTCTGAAGTGGCATTGTTCCAACGTTGATCTTGGGTGATGGTTAGTCCCAAGGGATCTACCAGTAACCCAAACACCCAGGCAGCACACATCAGTAAGAATAGCCATAGCTGTACAGAGCACTGCCATTAGATGAGCTTAGGCCAGGCTCCTTCTAGATGAGTTATGTGTATGTTGACTAGTGGCTGAGTGTGATTGTTCCTGGCAAGAAAGTCATGGGTTACCTCATCCAGCATGGGGTAAGGATAAGACTTGTACTTTTCTTGCCATGCTCTCATCTTCAATATGGCTCATGTCTACCAATAGTTTCTTTCCCTCTTTTAGACACCCAAACTGTGCAACTGGTTGGTCTGAGGCAATGGTTTCCACTTCCAATAAATTAGTAGGGAGATTTAGTTTCATTAGCCAGTCCTTGTAGCCACTACACTGAAGACAAGCAGTTACCATAGAGGTGGCTCCTTTTGGAGAGCCCTTAAAATTTCCAGGGTTTCCAAAGACATGTTTTTGGACTAACGTGTGGGCTTTGGTACTGAGGGACATTCAATGATGAGAAGATAGTGTTGGACTATCTGGTCCGATCAGGTGACCAGTGTGAAGTAGTTGGTAAAATGATCTAAAAATCATAAGAAGGGTGAGTCAAATCAGAGAATAAAATAAAAACAACATTGCCTTGGTTAGTAAAAGCTTAAGGTTTGCCAGAGATGACAAAAAGTAGAATGTTAGGGGGTGTGTAATAGTTGGTATGTGAGGTATGAAGGCCCTGGGGAACAAGAATTAAGCAAGAGCAAACTGGGGCAAAAGTTTGGTCCAGGGGCTTCCCTCATGGCTCAGTGGTTGAGGATCCACCTGCCAATGCAGGGGACATGGGTTCGAGTTCTGGTCTGGGAAGATCTCACATGCCGCAGAGCAACTAGGCCCGTGAGCCACAACTACTGAGCCTGTGTGTCTGAAGCCTGTGCTCCACAACAAGAGAGGCCACGACAGAGAGAGGCCCATGCATGGCGATGAAGAGTGGCCCCCGTTTGCCACAAGTAGAGAAAGCCCTCGCACAGAAACGAAGACCCAACACAGCCAAAAATAAATAAATAAATAAATAAGTTATAGTAGCTTTGATTGATAGTCCAGCCTCACCCCTGGGGGAAAAAATAGTTTGGTCCATTTTGAGGTCCCCTTGGTGGAAAGTAATGTGAGTAGTGTGTCTTTAAGAAGGCCATCATGATGCTCAATGAGGCCAGCCATCTGGGGGCTGTAGCTGAAATTGAAGTTCCAAAGAAAGTCCACTGTTGAGTCTCCTGAGATGAAGTGCGTACCTTGGTCAAAATCTGATCTCCAATATCTGGAGATCAAAAGAGAGAATATATTTAATCAGAACAGAGATTTAATATTTTGAAGAGGATTTCCAAGTGCGAGTTTCCAAAAAAGAGTTCTGTGTAGGTATTGATTATTATGCTGGTCATCAGTGTACCTGGAATCCAGCAGGGGCAGAGTGGGTCAATTAAGTCAATCTTCTGGTGGGAGTATGGTCAGTCTACCCCAGGAATGTGTCCCCATATGGGTACCCTCTGTTGTTTGGTTTGGGAGCAGAGAGTGCAATCCTCTATCACAACTTTGGCTGCTACAGAGGAGAGAGGGATGCCCTTCACAGGAGCCCACATTGTTAAGGCATGGATTCTCCTGTGACCTGTGACCCAGAGGTTGTGTGGGCCAACTTAACGACCTGGTAGGAAAGGTCAGGACCTTCAGGAGCTTGTATCAGGCAGAGTGTGGAGGGCTTAGTGAGGGAGTTTGCAATGTTGTTGAAAATGAGGTTAGAGAAGAAGTTTGGGTAACAAAATAGGAATTAGGGGCTCTGCTAGTTCCTTCTTTATATAGGCACCTCAAATGGGCTTGCCTTGTATTAGAAAACTGTCCTTCAACCATTGGTTAGATAAACTGCAAGGCCCTTAGCAATAGCCCAGGAGTTTGTGAAAATGTGGATCCGTGAAAGGCCCCTTTTAATTACCTCCTTGAGGACTAGTAAACAGCTACAAGTTCCACCAATCAGGCAGAGTCAAGAGTGTCCTCTTCAACTAAACATTCCACCTGAGCTCAGGTGGAATGCTGTGGCCCTCCAAGGAGCTGCCAGAGAAAAGAACATTTACTCCCGGACCAGCTCAGACAGTTGGCCCCAAGGCACTCCTCAAATATCCAGAGGAGAAAAAAGCAGGAGTGCTGATACCAATTCTCCAAGGCTTTCAGTAGGGGACTGAACATGGGGGAAGCCACAGTCTCTGTAATTGGAGAGGCCTTCAGTGTTAGATTTAGCCTTCTTCCATTATGCCAAAGATGCACCAGTGGCTGTGCTGACCTTCAGTGATGAGGCACCTCTAACATAGAGCATTATAGGAACTTAGGTATGGGGTAGTATTGTGTGGGGTTTGGATAGGGCCTTGATTTGTAGAAGACTCTCATAAGATGCTAAAAGTTGGAGCTCAAGGGAATATATTGGGCTGCCACAGGGTGTAGACACTTAGTCCAAAACTACATAGGAAGCCAGGTAGATTCATGTTTGGTCCAGAGAGTCCAGGGAGGCACAGCTGGGTGTGGCCAGGGCTCAGTTCTCAATGTGGAGCCAGGTGAGACTAAAGATAAGTCTTGTTGGACTGCCTATTTGCAGCTTCTAAAGAGCACTGTAGGGCCTTGTCCCAGTGGGAGTTTGCAGACATGCATGTGGTTTCATGGACAAGGAATTAGTGAGACAAGAAGGGTGTGTTACCTTCATAATATGAAAAGTCATAGTATGTGTGGTGTCCACTGAGTATAGTGTAGTGTAGAGGGTGGTTTGATAGTGAAAAGTTGATGTTGGTGGCTGAGGGGATATCTTGGTCCTTGGAGGGTCAGATGATGCTCAGAAAGGTGGCAGATGAAGCTGGGTCTTGGCTCTTGCCAAGGGGGATTGGTTAACTACATTGGTGAACATGGTGTGTGAAGGTGTGCAAATCTGCCTGTACTGCTTCCTCAGAGAGCCCTCTGCATAATGCCATCAATATATTGCAAAAAAATGGCAATTTTCTGATTGTAAAGTATTTATATCAAGGCAACAGATATTATGCGTGATTGCAGTGCTGTTTAAGTATTCCATTGGGAGCCATTTAAATGTATACCAAACCCCTTCAAAAGAGAAAGCAAATCGGACCTGAGATTTCTCCACGATGGGAACAGCATAGAACAAACTAGCTTAGCTAGGTCAGTGACTGTGAAGTCTCCTTGGGCCAGTTTTGTGTCCTCAATCTATTCTATAATTTTAGGTATTAGAGCCTTAATAGCAGAAACTGTGCACTGAGGTTTCTATAGTCAGTGAGGAATTGCCTATAGTTGATGGCTGGCGTAAGTTCTGGGCAAATGGGGCTTTTGAAAGGGGACATTGTGGGTTTAATCACCCTTGTCCCAAACATATCTTTAAAGGCAGGTGTAGACCTTCAGTGCCCTATTTAAGTCAGTATTAGGGGGTATTTATCATCTTGGCCAGAGGGGGAAGAGTCACCACTGTCCATCTGCAAGGCCCAGCAGGAAGGCCAAACACTTGGTCTTGTTCAATTCAGGATGGTGTCACACCAATGCATCTATGATCTATGCCTATATGATAAAGAGAGAGCCAAGTCAATCACCACCAGCAGAGGCTGTTTAATGAAAGCATGTGCCCAATTCCTACCCCTCTCTCTGTCTACACTCTGCCTTGACTTCCCTGTGTAGACCCTTGAGGTATGTGTCTCCTTGAGGCCTCTTGGAGCCCTGGACTTTATTCAGGACCTGTGAGCAATAAACATCCCTATTTCAATTTTTCCTGTGGTCTTCAGTTGAATAATTGCACATCATTCAGCACCCTGTGTTCCACTTAACAAAAACTAATGAATATTACAAAAAAGAAACAGATATAGAGAAAACACTAGTGGTTACCATGGGGAGAGGTGTGGAGGAGAGGGGCAAAAGAGGAGTAGGAAATTAAGAGGTATGTATAAAATAAATAAGTTACAAGGACATATTGTACAGCCCAGAGAATATGGCTATTATTTTACAGTAATTATAAATGGAGTATAACTTTTTTTTATTAGTTTCTGCTTTATAACAAAGTGAATCAGTCATACATATACATCTGTTCCCACATCCCTTCCCTCTTGCATCTCCCTCCCTCCCACCCTCCCTATCCCACCCCTCCAAGTGGTCACAAAGCACCGAGCTGATCTCCCTGTGCTATGCAGCTGCTTCCCACTATCTATCTACCTTATGATTGTTACTGTATATATGTCCATGCCTCTCTTTCGCTTTGTCACAGCTTACCCTTCCCTCTCCCCATATCCTCAAGTCCATTCTCAGTAGGTCTTTGTCTTTATTCTTGTTTTACCCCTAGGTTCCTCATGACATTTATTTTTTCTTAAATTCCATATATATGTGTTAGCATACTGTATTTGTCTTTCTCTTTCTGACTTACTTCACTCTGTATGACAGACTCTAGGTCTATCCACCTCATTACAAATAGCTCAGTTTCATTTCTTTTTATGGCTGAGTAATATTCCATTGTATATATGTGCCACATCTTCTTTATCCATTCATCCGATGATGGACACTTAGGTTGTTTCCATCTCCGGGCTATTGTGAATAGAGCTGCAATGAACATTTTGGTACATGTCTCTTTTAGAATTATGGTTTTCTCAGGGTACATGCCTAATAGTGGGATTGCTGGGTCATATGGTAGTTCTATTTGTAGTTTTTTAAGGAACCTCCATACTGTTCTCCATAGTGGCTGTACCAATTCACATTCCCACCAGCAGTGCAAGAGTGTTCCCTTTTCTCCACACCCTCTCCAGCATTTATTGTTTCTAGATTTCTTGATGATGGCCATTCTGACTGGTGTGAGATGATATCTCACTGTAGTTTTGATTTGCATTTCTCTAATTGTTAATGATGTTGAGCATTCTTTCATGTGTTTGTTGGCAGTCTGTATATCTTCTTTGGAGAAATGCCTATTTAAGTCTTCTGCCCATTTTTGGATTGGGTTGTTTGTTTTTTTGCTATTGAGATGCATGAGCTGCTTATAAATTTTGGAGATTAATCCTTTGTCAGTTGTTTCATTTGCTAATATTTTCTCCCATTCTGAGGGTTGTCCTTTGGTCTTGATTATGGTTTCCTTTGCTGTGCAAAAGCTTTGAAGTTTCATTAGGTCCCATGTGTTTATCTTTGTTTTTATTCCCATTTCTCTAGGAGGTGGGTCCAAAAGTATCTTGCTGTGATTTATGTCATACAGTGTTCTGCCTATGTTTTCCTCTAAGAGTTTGATAGTTTCTGGCCTTACATTTAGGTCTTTAATCCATTTTGAGCTTATTTTTGTGTATGGTGTTAGGGAATGATCTAATCTCATACTTTTTCATGTCCCTGTCCAGTTTTTCCAGCACCACTTATTGAAGAGACTGTCCTTTCTCCACTGTACATTCCTGCCTCCTTTATCAAAGATAAATTGACCATATGTGTGTGGCTTTATCTCTGGGCTTTCTATCCTGTTCCATTGATCTATCTTTCTGTTTTTGTGCCAGTACCACACTGTCTTGATTACTGTAGCTTTGTAGTTTAATCTGAAGTCAGGGAGCCTGATTCCTCCAGCTCCGTTTTTCATTCTCAAGATTGCTTTGGCTATTCGGGGTCTTTTGTTTTTCCAAACAAATTTTGAAATTTTTTGTTCTAGTTCTGTGAAAAATGCCAGTGGTAGTTTTATAGGGATTGCACTGAATCTGTAGATTGCTTTTGGTAGCAGAGTCGTTTTCACAATATTGATTCTTCCAACCCAGGAGCATGGAGAGATATCTCCATCTATTTGTATCATCTTTAATTTCTTACATCGGTGTCTTATAATTTTCTGCATACAGGTCTTTTGTCTCCTTAGGTAGGTTTATTCCTAGATATTTTATTCTTTTCGTTGCAATGGTAAGTGGGAGTGTTTTCTTGATTTAACTTTCAGATTTTTCATCATTAGTGTACAGGAATGCCAAAGATATCTGTGCATTAATTTTGTATCCTGCTACATTACCAAATTTATTGATTAGCTCTAGTAGTTTTCTGGTAGCATCTTTAGGATTCTCTGTGTATAGTATCATGTCATCTGCAAACAGTGACAGCTTTACTTCTTCTTTTCCAATTTGGATTCCTTTTATTTCCTTTTCTTCTCTGATTGCTGTGGCTAAAACTTCCAAAACTAGGTTGAATAAGAGTGGTGAGAGTGGGCAACCTTGTCTTGTTCCTGATCTTAGTGGAAATGGTTTCAGTTTTTCACCATTGAGGATGATGTAGGCTGTGGGTTTGACATATAAGGCGTTTATTATGTTGAGGAAAGTTCCCTCTATGCCTACTTTCTGCAGGGATTTTATCAAAAATGGGTGTTGAATTTTGTCGAAAGTTTTCTCTGCATCTATTGAGATAATCGTATGGTTTTTCTTTTTCAGTTTGTTAATATGGTGTATCACATTGATTGATTTGCATATATTGAAGAATCCTTGCATTCCTGGAATAAACCCCACTTGATCATGGTGTATGATCCTTTTAATGTGCTGTTGGATTCTGTTTGCTAGTATTTTGTTGAGGATTTTTGCATCTATGATCATCAGTGATATTGGCCTGTAGTTTTCTTTCTTTGTGACATCCTTGCCTGGTTTTGGTATCAAGGTGATGGTGGCCTCGTAGAATGAGTTTGGGAGTGTTCCTCCCTCTGCTATATTTTGGAAAGTTTGAGAAAGATAGGTGTTAGTTCTTCTCTAAATGTTTGATGGAATTCACCTGTGAAGCCGTCTGATCCTGGGCTTTTGTTTTTTGGAAGATTTTTAATCACAGTTTCAATTTCAGTGCTTGTGATTGGTCTATTCATATTTTCTATTTCTTCCTGATTCAGTCTTGGCAGGTTGTGCATTTCTAAGAATTTGTCCATTTCTTCCAGGTTGTCCATTTTATTGGCATAGAGTTGCTTGTAGTAATCTCGCATGATCTTTTGTATTTCTGCAGTGTCAGTTGTTACTTCTCCTTTTTCATTTCTAATTCTATTGATTTGAGTCTTCTCTCTTTTTTTCTTGATGAGTCTGGCTAATGATTTATCAATTTTGTTTATCTTCTCAAAGAACCTGCTTTTAGTATTTTTGATCTTTGCTATCATTTCCTTCATTTCTTTTTCATTTATTTCTGATCTGATCTTTATGATTTCTTTCCTTCTGCTAACTTTGGGGGTTTTTTGTTCTTCTTTCTCTAATTGCTTTAGGTGCAGGGTCAGGTTGTTTACTCGAGATGCTTCCTGTTTCTTAAGGTGAGATTGTATTGCTATAAACATCCCCTTAGAACTGCTTTAGTTGTGTCCCATAGGCTTTGGGTCATCGTGTCTCCATTGTCATTTGGTTCTAGGTATTTTTTTATTTCCTCTTTGATTTATTCAGTGATCACTTCGTTATTGAGTAGTGTGTTGTTTAGCCTCCATATGTTTGTAATTTTTACAGATCTTTTCCTGTAATAGATGTCTAGTCTCATAGCATTGTTGTTGGAACAGATACTTGATACAATTTCAATTTTGTTAAATTTACCAAGGCTTGATTTGTAACCCAAGATATGATCTATCCTGGAGAATGTTCCATGAGCACTTCAGAAAAACGTGTATTCTGTTCTTTTTGGATGGAATGTCCTATAAATATCAATTAAGTCCATCTTGTTTAATGTACCATTTAAAGCTTGTGTTTCCCTATTTAAATTCATTTTTGATGATCTGTCCATTGGTGAAAGTGGGGTGTTAAACTCCCCTACTATGAGTGTGTTACTGTCGATTTCCCCTTTTATGGTTGTTAGTATTTGCCTTTTTTATTGAGGTGCTCCTATGTTGCGTGCATAAATATTTACAATTGTTATATCTTCTTCTTGGATCGATCCCTTGATCATTATGTAGTGTCCTTTTTTTTAATCTCTTTTAATAGTCTTTATTTTAAAGTCTATTTTGTCTGATATAAGAATTGCTATTCCAGCTTTCTTTTGATTTCCATTTGCATGGAATATCGTTTTCCATCCCCTTACTTTCAATCTATATGGGTCTCCAGGTCTGAAGTGGGTCTCTTGTAGAACGCATATATATATATGTGTTTGGTTTTGTATCCATTCAGCCAATCTGTGTCTTTTGGTGGGAGCATTTAGTCCATTTACATTTAAAGTAATTACTGATATGTATTTTCCTATTTCCATTTCCTTAATTGTTTTGGGTTTGTTATTGTAGGTTTTTTCCTTCTGTTGTGTTTCTTGCCTAGAGAATTTCCTTTAGCATTTGTTGTAAAGCTGGTTTGGTGGTGCTGAAGTCTCTCAGCTTTTGCTTGTCTGTAAAGGTTTTAATTTCTCCATCAAATCTGAATGAGATCCGTGCTGGGTAGAGTAATCTTGGTTGCAGGTTTTTCTCCTTCATCACATTAATTATGTCCTGCCACTCCCTTCTGGCTTTTAGAGTTTCTGCTGAAAGTTCAGCTGTTAACCTGATGGGAATTCCCTTGTGTGTTATTTGTTGTTTATCTCTTGCTGCTTTTAATATGATTTCTTTGTGTTTAATTTTTGACAGTTTGATTAATATGTGTCTTGGCGTATTTCTCCTTGGACTTATTCTGTATGGGACTCTCTGTGCCTCCTGGACTTGATTAACTATTTCCTTTCCTATATTAGGGAAGTTTTCAACTCTAATCCCTTCAAATATTTTCTCAGTCCCTTTCTTTTTCTCTTCTTCTTCTGGAACCCCTATAATTCGAATGTTGGTGTGTTTAATGTTGTCCTAGAGGTCTCTGAGACTGTCCCCTGTTCTTTTCATTCTTTTTTCTTTATTTTGCTCTGCAGCAGTTATTTCCACTATTTTATCTTCCACCTCACTTATCCGTTCTTCTGCCTCAGTTATTCTGCTATTGATCCCATCTAGAGTATTTTTCATTTCATTTATTGTGTTTTTAATCGACGCTTGATTCATCTTTAGTTCTTCTAGGTCCTTGTTAACTGTTTCTTGCATTTTGTCTATTCTATTTCCAAGATTTTGGATCTTGGAAATAGAATCTTGGATCATCTTTACTATCATTATTCTGAATTCTTTTTCAGGTAGACTGCCTATTACCTCTTCATTTGTTAGGTCTGGTGGGTTTTTATCTTGCTCCTTCTCCTGCTGTGTGTTTTTCTGTCTTCTCATTTTGCTTATGTTACTGTGTTTGGGGTCTCCTTTTTGCAGGCTGCAGATTCGTAGTTCCCGTTGTTTTTGGTGTCTATCCCCAGTGGCTAAGGTGTTTCAGTAGGTTGTGTAGGCTTCCTGGTGGGGGTGACTAGTGCCTGTGTTCTGGTGGTTGTGGCTCGATCTTGTCTTTCTAGTGGACAGGTCCACATCTTGCAGTGTGTTTTGAGGTGCCTGTGGCCTTATTAAGTTTTTAGGCAGCCTCTCTGCTAATGGGTGGGGTTGTGTTCCTGCCTTGCTAGTTGCTTGGCATAGGGTGTCCAGCACTGTAGCTTACTGGTCGTTGACTGAAGCTGGGTGCTGGTGTTGAGATGGAGATCTCTGGGAGATTTTTGCCGCTTGATATTACATGGAGCTGGGAGTTCTCTTGTGGACCCGTTTCCTGAAGTTGTCTCTCCCACTTCAGAGGCACAGCATTCACTCCTGGCTGCAACACCAAGAGCCTTTCATCTACCCGGCTCAGAATAAAAGGGAGAAAAAGTAGAAAGAAAGAATCAGTAGAAGAAAGAAAGAGAGAGAGAAAGAAAGGAAGGAAGGAAGGAAGGAAGAAAGAAAGGAGGGAGGGAGGGGGGAGGATGGAAAGAAAGAAAGAAAGGAGGGAGGGAGGGATCATGGAATGAAAAAGAAAGAGTGAAAGCAAGAAAGGAGTGAGAGAGGGAGGAAGGAATGAAAGAAAGAAAGAAAGAAAGAAAGAAAGAAAGAAAAAGAAAGAAAGAAAGAAAGAAAAAAAGACAGACAGGAGGGAGGGAGGGAGGAAGGAAGGAAAGAAAGAAAGAAAGAAGGGCAGAGGGAGGGAGGGAGGAAGGGAAGGTAGGAAAAAAGCAAGAGAGAAGATAAAGTAAAATACAATAAAGTATAAAATATAGTAGTGTCATTAAAAATAAAATGTAATTATTGAAAAAAAAACGGACAGATAGAACCCTGGGATCTATGGTGAAAGCAAAGTTATACAGAGAAATCTCACACAGAAGCATACACATACACAATCACAAAAAGAGAATAGGTGGAAAGAAATCAAAAATCTTGTCCTCAAAGCCCACCTCCTTAATTTGGGATGATTTTCTGTCCATTCATGCACTCCAGAGACGCAGGACACATCAAGAGGACCATGGAGGTTTAATCCGCTGCCTCCAAGGCTGCACAGAGCAATTTCCCTGTCTCCTCTCTGCTCTCACAGCTCCCGGGTCTCAGCCTTGGACCTGGCCCCGCCTCTGTGCATATGTCGCCAGAGGGTGTGTGTTCTTCGCTCAGACAGGACGGGTTTATAGGAGGCGCTGATTTAGGGGCTCTGGCTCACTCAGACCGAGGGGAGGGAGGGGCACGCAGTGCAGGGCTGGCCTGTGGCAGCAGGCAGAGGCCAGCATGACGTTGCACCAGCCCGAGGTGCTCCGTGCGCTTTCCCAGGGAAACTGTCCCTGGGTCCCGGGACCCCGGCAGTGGACGGCTGCACAGGCTCCCTGGAAGGAGGGGTGGACAGTGACCTGCACTCGCACACAGGCCTTGTGGTGGTGGCAGCAGCAGCCCCAGCGTCCCACACCCCTCTCCAGGTTCCGTGCCTTCAGCCGTGGCTCGCGCCTGTTTCTGGAGCTTTTTTAAGCAACACTCTTAATGCCCTCTCCTCGCACACCAGGAAACAAAAGGGAAGAAAAAGTCTCTTGCCTCTTTGGCAGCTCCAGACTTTTTCCCCGGACTCCCTCCGGGCTAGCCGCGGTGCCCCAACCCCTTCAGGCTCTCTTCCTGCCGCCAGCCCCAGTCCTCTCCCTGCGCTCCAACTGAAACCCAATACCCGAGCCTCAGCTCCCAGCCCTGCCCACCCCGGCAGCTAAGCAAAACCTCTCTGGCTGGTGTGTGCCTGAGGGCACCAATCCTCTGTGCGGGAATCTCTCCGCTTTACCCTCCTCACCCCTGTTGCTGTGCTCTCCTTGGCTATTCTGAAGCTTTCCCCCTCCACCACCCACAGTCTCCGCCCGCGAAGGGGTTTCTAGTGTGTGGAAACCTTTCCTCCTTCACTGCTCCCTCCCAGTGGTGTAGGTCCCGTCCCTATCCTTTTGTCTCTGTTTATTCTTTTTTTCTTTTGCCCTACCCAGGTATGTGGGGAGTTTCTTGCCTTTTAGGGGGTCTGAGGTCTTCTGTCAGCGTTCAGTAGGTGTTCTGTAGGAGTTGTTCCACGTGTAGATGAATTTCTGATGTATCTGTGGGGAGGAAGGTGATCTCCGCGTCTTACTCTTCCGCCATCTTCCTCCGGACTCCTGGAGTATAACTTTTAAAACTTGTGAATCACTATGTTGTATATCTAAAAATTATATAATATTGTACATCAACTATACCTCAATGAAGAAAAATTAAACTACAACAACAACAACAGCCAAATGTTAATTTGGCAGTCATAACAGTGGTAGGTAGTTTGATTAGATCAGTCACAATCTTTGTTCTTTGTTCTGTGTTATGTCCCTTTGTCTCATAAGAGAACAAAATTTGCCTGGAATGCTGCTTTTGATAACAGATTGTGTGTTTCTGTGCCTCTAAGTGATCTTTATTTACTTTTGAAATCTTTTTTGTTTCACCTTAGTTCAAGAAATAATTGTTTCACAGTGACCTATGATTCTATCTGACTGGGTGTCTTAAAACTTCTTGAAATTTTTGACAGATTTCCCAAATACCAAATTCTTATTAAAGTTTTTTTGACCTTCAGCTAACTTTGGGGTGCTTCAAAGGGCCCTTGGAAAATCCCAAAGAGAGATCCTAAACTAAGTGGGATCATATGTTAAATGATATGGGAAACACTATCCAAACTCGCTGTTTCCTATGTCAGATGGAATCATCAGGCTTTCCCCAAATTTATCATAGCCGACAAATATATAAGGGAAATGATTTTGGGTTCTTCTGCTGTCTAGTCTTGCATATTATACTATGTTCAAAATATCCCCTGTGGGAATACTCCCATCTCTAGGTCCTCAGGTTCTGATGCCCATGGCATTTTCCAAAGTGCCCAACTCCAATTCCTCCAAGTGTCCCTTTTTGCACCTCCAGGACCCTCTTGACTCCAGTCCTTGGAAGTCCATAACTTTTCTACAGACTACCTATTGGGCTGGCCACTTCCAAGCAGCCCACATCCTAGGCTTTATAGATGCTCAATCTCGAGAAATACAACCCAACATCAGGAAAATTTTATAGGACATAAGCATTATAGATAACAGATCCACCTCACGGAAAGTCTTGGCAACACACTGGCACTGGTTCAGATGTTCACTAATGGGGACCTCTTGCACAAGGAAAGGCAGTGACCAGAGATGTCTGGTTAAGCGATGGGAGAGTAGAAGACGCTCAAAATCCCATTAGGTGAGAGGAAATTCAGAGGACACTCCAACCCCTTTCTGACAAAAGCCTCCTGGTAAAATGTCTCTGGGATGCTGGTCTCCATTTCTAGAAGTGTTCTTCCCCAGTTGCAGGTTACTCAGAATGGGAGGATCCTCTTCTAAGCCAGAAGAAACACCTCTAGAATGTATCCTTAAAAAACTGGAAATTTTTTAAAATAAATGGGCAGAAAAGGGGAAAACTTAAACTTTACTGTAACACTGCCTGACCTTTATATAAGTTAGGAGGATGGAGAAAAATGGCCTGAAAAATGGGTCTCTAAATTACAATACCATCTTGTAATTGGATCTTTCCTGTCACAAGATGGAAAAATGGACTGAGGTTCCATATGTCCAAGCCTTCAAGGTCCTTTACCAAAACCCTGATCTATGGGGTTCCTGTAATCAAAAGTCAGGGCAATCAGAAACTCCTGACATTTTAGATGATCACCTTTTAACCTTCCCCAATTCTCAGGGGAAAAAACAAGTTTTTCCCTGCTTCTCCAGAGCCACCTCCTTCTCAGGAGACACCTACTTCTTCAGATCCCTCTGACTAATCCCATATTCTGCCTCCTTATGTTCCTTTGTACCCCAGAAAGGAGAGATTAGGTGCTCCAGGGTAACTCATAGTGGAACTGCCTATCACCCAGGATCAGGAAAAGTGTGCCCTCTTAGGGAAGTGGCAAATGTTGAAGGGACAAGCAGAATACATGGGCTCTTCTCTTTAACTGATTTAGCCCAATGCAAACAGAGACTGGGCTGGTTTTCTGAAGACTCTAGTAAGTTTGTTGAGGAGTTTCAGGCCCTAACTCTGGCCTGTGATTTAACTTGAAACGATGTCCACATAGTCATATCTACTTGTTGTACCCCTAGGGAAAATCAGAATTTGGGCAGCAGCCCAGTGGCATGGTGACCAGACCAACTGGAACATTATGCTATGGGTAGAGATGCACATCCAACTCAGGAGGCCAGTTGGAATTATAATTCCTGGGAGGGAACAGAAGCCAGGAAGCACATAATCCAATGTGTATGAGAAAGTATATAAAAAAGCCAGTTAACTATGAAGAGGTTAAAGGAGTGACTCAAGAAGAAAAAGAATACCCAGCGCTCTTTCAGGGATGGCTTGTGAAGGCTTTTAGAAGATTTACTAACATTGATCCATCAACTTCCAAAGATCAGTCCCTGCTGGGACATTTTATCAGCCAATCCACCCCTGATGGAAATGCCAAAAGGTACAATTTGGCCCGCAAACCATGAATCCCCAACTCGTAAAGGTGGCCTTTGGGGTATTTAATAATCAAGATCAAACTGAGGACGAAGAGAAAACACAATGTGAAAACAGCCAGGCAAGGGCTCAAGCTAAACTTATGGCCATAGCTGTCAGCCATGTCTTGCAACCTAAGGACAATGCAAGGGGGTCAAGGAAGTTTAACCATCCACCTGGAGGTAAAACCAGAAAAGGGGAATGTTTCAAATGTAAGTCAACTGGCCACTGGGCCACAAAGTGCCAGAAGAACCCCCTGGTCCATGCCCAGTCTGCAAACAAAGAGGTCATTGGAAGAGGAACTGACCTCACTCTCAAAGGGGAAGGTGGGCCCCTGCTCCCAAGATGGCCATGCTGGACGACTGAGGTTACCCAGGGATTCTGGCAGCTCCCCCCAATGAGATGTCTATCTCCATCGAGGAGCCCCAAGTGGTCCTTGATGTGGTAGGTAAGAAAATTATTGTTTTAATTGATATGGGAGCCAGTTACACTGTCCTGATTTCTCACACTGGGTCTCTCTCCTTCAAAAGCTGTACTGTGACTGATGTTGATGGAAAGTCTCACACCTGTTACTTCACTGGACCTCTCACTTGTCAATTTGAACAGCGTTTGATCTCACATGCCTTTTTAGTTGTGCTTAAGTGTCCTACCCCATTTCTAGGGAGAGACCTACTGGAATCCCTTGGAGCTGTATCATGGTTAGGAGGTCCCAAGCAGCCCATTTACTTGACTCTGGACTCTGACTAAGACAAAGCCACTGGAAGAACAAGGGCCTATTCCTAGCCATATTCTACCTGCAGTAAACCCTGATGTTTGGAAAAAAGGAATCCCTGGGAAGGCTATTACATGCCCAACATGTAAAAATTAGCCTTAAGCCAGAAGTCACTTATCCTAAGAAGAGAAAATACCCCATTAAGTTGGAAGCAAAAAAAAAGGTTGGCAACACCTAATAGATAAATTCTTAAAACATGAGCTCTCCATTTCCACTAAGATGAGGAACAAGACAAGGCTGTCCACCCTCACCACTCTTATTCAACTTAGTTTTGGAAGTTATTGCCGCAGCAATCAGAGAAGAAAAGGAAATAAAAGGAATCCAAATTGGAAAAGAAGAAGTAAAGCTGTCACTGTTTGAAGATGACATGATACTATACATAGAGAATCCTAAAGATGCTACCAGAAAACTACTAGAGCTAATCAATGAATTTGGTAAAGTAGCAGGATACAAAATTAATGCACAGAAATCTCTGGCATTCCTGTACACTAATGATGAAAAATCTGAAAGTTAAATCAAGAAAACACTCCCACTTACCATTGCAACGAAAAGAATAAAATATCTAGGAATAAACCTACCTAAGGAGACAAAAGACCTGTATGCAGAAAATTATAAGACACCGATGTAAGAAATTAAAGATGATACAAATAGATGGAGATATCTCTCCATGCTCCTGGGTTGGAAGAATCAATATTGTGAAAACGACTCTGCTACCAATAGCAATCTACAGATTCAGTGCAATCCCTATAAAACTACCACTGGCATTTTTCACAGAACTAGAACAAAAAATTTCAAAATTTGTTTGGAAAAACAAAAGACCCCGAATAGCCAAAGCAATCTTGAGAATGAAAAACGGAGCTGGAGGAATCAGGCTCCATGAATTCAGACTATACTACAAAGCTACAGTAATCAAGACAGTGTGGTACTGGTACAAAAACAGAAAGATAGATCAATGGAACAGGATAGAAAGCCCAGAGATAAACCCACGCACACATGGTCAACTTATCTTTGATAAAGGAGGCAGGAATGTACAGTGGAGAAAGGACAGTCTCTTCAATAAGTGGTGCTGGGAAAACTGGACAGGGACATGTAGAAGTGTGATATTAGATCATTCCCTAACACCATACACAAAAATAAGCTCAAAATGGATTAAAGACCTAAATGTAAGGCCAGAAACTATCAAACTCTTAGAGGAAAACATAGGCAGAACACTGTATGACATAAATCACGGCAAGATCCTTTTGGACCCACCTCCTAGAGAAATGGAAATAAAAACAAAGATAAACACATGGGACCTAATGAAACTTCAAAGCTTTTGCACAGCAAAGGAAACCATAAACAAGACCAAAAGACAACCCTCAGAATTGGAGGAAATATTTGCAAATGAAGCAACTGACAAAGGATTAATCTCCAAAATTTATAAGCAACTCATGCAACTCAATAGCAAGAAAACAAACAACCCAATCCAAAAATGGGCAGAAGACTTAAATAGGCATTTCTCCAAAGAAGATATACAGACTGCCAACAAACACATGAAAGAATGCTCAACATCATTAACAATTAGAGAAATGCAAATCAAAACTACAATGAGATATCATCTCACACCAGTCAGAATGACCATCATCAAGAAATCTAGAAACAATAAATGCTGGAGAGGGTGTGGAGAAAAGGGAACACTCTTGCACTGCTGGTGGGAATGTGAATTGGTACAGCTGCTATGGAGAACAGTATAGAGGTTCCTTAAAAAACTACAAATAGAACTACCATATGACCCAGCAATCCCACTACTAGGCATATACCCTGAGAATACCACAATTCAATAAGATACATGTACCAAAATGTTCATTGCAGCTCTATTCACAATAGTCCATAGCTGGAAACAACCTAAGTGTCCATCATCAGATGAATAGATAAAGAAGATGTGGCACATATATACAGTGGAATATTACTCAGCCATAAAAAGAAACGAAACTGAGCTATTTGTAATGAGGTGGATAGACCTAGAGTCTGTCATACAGAGTGAAGTAAGTCAGAAAGAGAAAGACAAATACCGTATGCTAACACATATATATGGAATTTAAGAAAAAAAAATGTCATGAGGAACCTAGGGGTAAAACAGGAATAAAGACACAGACTTACTGAGAATGGACTTGAGGATATGGGGGGGGGGGGAAGGGTAAGCTGTGACAAAGCAAAAGAGAGGCATGGACATAGATACAGTACCAAACATAAGGTAAATAGATAGTTGGAAGCAGCTGCATAGCACAGGGAGATCAGCTCGGTGCTTTGTGACCGCTTGGAGGGGTGGGATAGGGAGGGTGGGAGGGAGGGAGACGCAATAGGGAAGGGATGTGGGAACAGATGTATATGTGTGACTGATTCACTTTGTTATAAAGCAGAAACTAATAAAAAAAAGAAAAAAAAAAACATGACCTCTTAGTAACCTGACAGTCTCCATGCAATACCCCTATTCTGTCAGTTGTTAAGCCAAATGTGGAACATTGAATGGTACAAGACCTTAGAGTAGTATATGAGGTGGTGGTCCCTGTACAACCCCTTGTGGCCAATCCTTATATTAGTCCAGATTCCTGGAGAAGCTAAATGGTTTACTGTGCTTGACCTCAAGGATGACTTCTTTTGCACCCCAGTTCATCCCTCATTTCACATCTGTTTGTCTTTGAGTGGACTAACCTGTACTCGGGCCAGATGCAAGAATATATCTGGAGATTATTGCCTCGGATGTTTTGGGAAAGTGCAGAATTGTTCACCTAGGCCCTAGGAAAATAACTAAGGGAATTACACTTAAAAGAAGGGGCCATTCTACAGTATGTAGATGACATATTAATATGTAGTCCCACCATGGAGGCCTCAGATCAGAATACCATTGAAGACTTTAATTTCTTTTGTGCCTAAGGCTACAGGATCTCCCAGAAAGAAAAAAAAAAAAAGGCACAAATCTCAAATCAACAAGTTAAATATCTGGGATAAATTATAAACCCTGAAAGCAGACAGTTATCTCCAGATAGAGAACAAGCTATATTAGGTCTAAACACCTCAAAGACAAAAAAAAAAAAAAAAAAAAAAAATCTTTGTACTTTCTAATGCATGGCAATCTTTTGCAGAATTTGGATCCCAGGATTCAGACTAATGGCAAAGCCTTTATATGAAGCCACTAAAGGCCTAGGTACAGAGCCATTACTTTGGAATGAGGAACATGAAAGGACTTTTAATAATATCAAACAGGCGCTCACCAGAGCTCCTGCTTTGGGTCCCTGCAATTAAAAAGAAAAAAAAAATTATCTTTTACGTGGCTGAAAAATAGGAGACAGCTCTGGGGGTCCTTGTGCAAAAGCTAGAAGAAGTTCCTCAGCCTTAGTCTATTTTTCCAAGCAACTAGATTCCTTGGCTCGAGGTTGACCTGGCTGCCTCTGGGCAGCAGCTGCCACTATTTTATTAGTGGAAGAAGCTAAAAAGCTTACCTTTGGACAGTCACTAGAAGTCCAGACCCTTCATCAAGTACAAGGGATTCTGGAGATTGAAGGCCACAGTTGACTAACTGGAGGCCACCTAACTAAGTAACAAACTTTACTCCTTGACTCCCCAGAGGTAACACTCAAAACTTTCCACACCTTCAACCCAGCTATACTAATGCCTGTGGCAAGCCCAGAACAAACACATTCCTGCCTTGAAACCCTTGACCAGGTTTATGCCTGTAGGCCTGATCTAACAGACCAGGCCATAGAAAACCCTGAGGAAGAATAGTTTACTGATGGCAGTAGTTTTCTTAAAGATGGAGTCATGAGGGCAGGGTATGTTATTGTGAGCACTTATAGTGTTATAGAAGCAAAACCTTTGCCACCTAACAATTCAACCCAGAAGATTCAGCTAATAGCCCTAACTTGGATCTTAATCTTGGAGGAAGGAAAAATTATAAATATGTATACAGACTCAAAATATACCTTACTTATTTTATATGCCCATGCGGCTATCTGGAAAGAAAGAGGACTTTGAATATAAAAAATTCCCCTGTAAAATATGGGGCTGAGGTTTTATGTCTCATAGAAGTGGCTCAAAAACCAAAACTAGTAGCAGTCATTCACTGTCACGGGCACCAAAAGGAAAATTATCAAATTATCCAAGGGAACCGCAGGGCAGATTTGGAAGCAAAGAAAGCAGCTGTAATGCCCATACCAAGTAGAAACCAACAATGAGAAAATTCAACTACAAACCACTCGGCTTCAGCAAACAAATAACCACCAATCCTTACTATTCAATATGGGCACGTAAACTAAAAACTAGTTCTCTAGTTTATTCTCTTGGATTTCATGAGGTATAAAAAAATTTCTGGAAGGAGATTTTCATTTTCTTATAACCCTTTTCTTTTCAGTCATACTGATTTATGCCATGTTTTGTCTAGTGCTCCATTGTCTTCCCTACTATTGTAAACCTGTGACTCAGACTTTTTGGTCCAAGAAGGAGAACTGGGACAAACAGGTTCAGCCCTTCCATTCTAAAAATAGAGAAACATATTAAACTTTAACCCTGAGATTAACAAAAATATATACCCAAGGAGAATGGCTTTTTGGCAGGGACAGTGTCACCTCCCTTGTCTTGTCAACAGTTAAGGAAGCCCAAAGTTAAACTGGTTCCTTCCCTTTCTAGGTATTTAATGGTTATTGTAGTTGTTCTCCTTTTTTTAAAATTTATTTTTTAATAATTTTTTATCTTTATTTATTTTACACAGCAGATTCTTATTAGTCATCCATTTTATAAACATCAGTGTATACATGTCAATCCCAATCGCCCTATTCATCACACCCCCACCCCCACTCCTTTCCCCCCTTGGTGTCCATATGTTTGTTCTGTACATCTGTGTCTCAATTTCTGCCCTGCAAACCAGTTCATCTGTACCATTTTTCTAGGTTCCACATATATGCATCAATACATGATATTTGTTTTTCTCTTTCTGACTTACTTCACTCTGTATGACAGTCTCTAGATTCATCCAAGTCTCAACAAATAACCCAATTTCGTTCATTTTAATGGCTGAGTAATATTCCATTGTATATATGGTACTGTATTTTTTAAAGTCCTGTTCCTTCCAGTACTTTATCTTTGGCATACTCTTCTTCCCAGCCAAGTTTCGCAGAATCCTTTTTGTTTGTAACTCAGAACGAGAGGAAAGTTGGCTCTGTTTTTAAAATTTCTCTCCACTTCAACTGCCCCCACCCTCACCCCCACTTCACAAACTGGTTTACATATCAGTAACGAGTACAGGAATGAGTTGCAGTTTTTAAACAATAAGCAAAGTGGAGGACAGCACTTGGTCCAAACACCTCCCGGCCCCTAGGACCCACAGTTTACTGCGTAGGAAACTCCAGACAACAAGTATTTAATACTACATTACCCTCAGCGCTGTTGAGGGTAAACTGGCAGCATTGAAAGGCTTTAGAAAAATAGGTGTTAAACAAGAAAGCATTCCATACCCACACCTTCCTCCCAGGCCCCGAGACCCACCTCCCGCAGCCATGCCTTCCAATCCGAAGTCTGTTCTTCTCCTTTTTAACTGTTGTTTGTTTAACCTTTAGATTGAGTTTGTGTCTTCTAGCCTCCAACAATTTGAAGTAATACTCATGATGGATTAAGGAATTCAGCTCATTCCAGTGGAAAGTGGCCCAGATCCCTACAGGCCCTTGGAACAGTCAGCAAGTGATGTCTACACCTCTAGGGCAGGCTAGGATCTGTGGCCCCTGTCCTGCAGGAAGAACTTTCAGAAGAGAACTTCGGCGCCTTACCCCTTAAGAACAATGGTGTAGAGTCTCTCAGGGGGAATGAGACTGGCCTGGGACCTGGGACCTTCTGCTGCAGTTCTGCAAAGCTTGTACCTGGACACAACTCTCCTTGAGCTACAAAATACAAAGAAACTATATGGGACTAAAAACAACTGTGTGCATGCACAGTTGGGGCAAATTCTGGACCCATAAGATACAAAAAAAAACAGAGCAAAACAGAAAAAAACAACTGCCATTTCTGAAGAGCCGGGAGCAAAAACAAGGTTTTGGGAGCAAAAACAGGGAACTGAGCATGCCCCTGCACACACCACCACCTTAAGGATGGGCAAAACTCCTAAGCAACCCCTCCAGACCGACCCCTGGACACAACCTTACACTCATCCCATATAAGGAACAAGCTTGCCCCTCTCCACAAGCAAGCAAGCCAGGGAACCTGTTGTTTGCTCTCTCCCACTCCCCCCTGCTGCAGGAGGGACCCCAATGAAGCTTTCCCTGAATTACTTGTCTGGCCTCTAGTCAATTCCTATTTATTGGGGAAGGCCAAGAACCCTGGTGGGTATCACTAATATGCTGAGTTTCGAGGAAAAGCCCTAAAACAGTTAGGTGGTATTGCCTGAATTGTCCCTTATGCTTAATTTTTAAAAAAAATATGGCATGGTTTTGGAATGCTGATGAAAAATACGAGGCTTTAAAATAGTTCACTTACTTTCCCTGAGGGATAAGATTAACACTGTTCAATGATTAAATTTTCTTTAAAATTATTATATTTTATGAATAAACACAAGTTTAGAAAGCTAAATTAAAATCCAACCATACTCTATGTAGTGGGGAAACAAAGCGAGAAATTTGCATTCAGACAAAACTTTGAACTTTAGCTCTGTGACTTACTATCTTCTGACTTTAGGCTTATTAAATATCTTCTGTTGAAGGTTGATATCTGAAGAATAATTTTAATAATTTACAACTTATTTCAATTCTCCCTCAATTCTTCAAAGTAGTTTAACCAAAGTAAGCAATTTTAAACATCAAGCAATTAGAATGGGAAAGAAGCCTATTAATCAGGATAATAGACTCAAAAGAAATATATATATATATATATATATATATATATATATATATATAAATGACCAGATTCTCCAGACCCTTTTTTCTTATTCCACTACCCTAATCCCAGGTTAGAAGCTTCCTCTGGAATAGGAGGATAGACCAAAATCCCTTTGGGATGAATAGATCTTAAAACAGGTGTTTCTTAATGATTCCTCCCAGGCTGGATGTATCTGCTTGGATTTGCATCATTTGTTTGGCAAATGATTGGATTTGGACAGCAAATCCAAAAATTGGACAGCAAATGGCAAATACTGTCAATGGCAAATATTACTGTCAAAAACTCTTTAAAATTATATACAAAATTACCTATGTGCGACTAAAATTATATTTATTTCCTAAATGTTTTTCCCAACTTCCAAGATCAGATATTCATAAATTTAAGAAATGATCTACCTCATCCTTCACAAGTCGCAATTTCCTCATATATGAGAAAGGAGACCATCATTTATCTTCTTTCAGGAGTTTGTGTGAAGAAGAAATATTACAGGGGAAGTGATACTTACAGAGTCTTCTAGACTTCTGCATATTTTGAATCATTATCCTTAGGGCAGTCTGGATAATTTCATGTCCTAAACTTCTGTTTTTTGTTTGTTTGTTTTAATATATATACAAATTTGGAAACTGTTGCTATATACCAAAGATACGTGCTTCTGTAATTACATGAAATTTCACTTTCTTAGATGATTTTATAATGATAAATAAAGGTCTAACTCCTCTTTGATCCTTCTTTAAATTCACTTCTAAATTCTTTTGTTTTTCCCTGTGGACTCATCATATGTGAGAAGATGGAATACTACAATACATGGGCATGTGTTCTTTTCTATTGCAAATAGCAACTTGAATAAGAAAAATAATGTAATTTTTAATATTCTATAGCAACTTTTACATTATATGCAAAAGGGTACCTGATTAATTATATAATATATAATAATACAATGGCTTTGTTACAAACATTGCTAGAAAACTTATGTAAGTGTCTTGTGCTTACTTAAAATTTTATTTGATGTAAGTGAATGAATCCCTTAAGGTATGTTAAGAGATTATCATTAATTTGCAGTTGTAGGTAAATCTGGGCTAGGAAAACATATAGCCACTTATAGTACAGTAAGTACAGTAAGTATAAAATCACATAAGACACTGAAAATCTGATTTCAATATATTTTTGTATCCCATTTCATGTATAATCACAAATACTATTTATATTTACTGAGTTTACAGTCATCACTAGTTCAGTCATATTATAATGATATTTCCATGATTTTTGTATGATTATGGAATGTATAACTAAAATCATGTACTGTTAAAAAAATCCAGGTATTGTTCTCTGTGTGTGTGTGTCCACACACACACACGTGCAGGTACTTTTTTGTAACTGCACAGGAGTTTTCTGATATATTCTTTACAAATGCACACATGGGATAATTGACTAAAATATATATTAAAGTATGAAATGTAATTTATGTTGTGTGTGAAATATAATTTTATTTTTAATTGAAGGGGAATATTATAATTGGGATTTCATAAAAGCAGCCCCTGATAGTAGCATCTGAGTGTGTGGTTTCTATTTGGGAGGTGATCATAGAAAGCATACTAACAGAAGAGGGAAGTGAGAAAAAGACAACTATCCATCAGAAACTTAAGAAATTTATTATTCCTGTAGGCAACTGGGGCTCCATATCACTGGGTACTCTTTAAAAGGCCATGTAGAGTGTACTCTGAATTGTTCCACTGAGGGTTAAAGAAGCTGAGACTATGATTCACCAACTCTAGAACCTAACTGGCTGAAGGTTGCTCCTGGAATTTTAAATCTTTGCACTTTTATCACTGGGTGGACCAGAAAAGCTCCTGCAGCCAGAGGAAGTCCCTAGGCAGAGAAACAATAAGGTGGGCCAAGGGAAATTGGTGAGACATCAATGGCATCTGCAAAAGATATCACCTCTTGAGCCACTCAGCTCACTTGCATCCCACATTAGAATAATAACATCCTTTCACTGATTCTACAAGTTGATGCCTGACCATGATTTCTAATAAAAATAATTATAACAAGGTTAGCAGGGAAAATGACATTCCTGCTCACAGCTAGTGTTCAGCCCAGATTTGATAATCATCACTTCTCTTTCTCATACACATTCTAGATCATCCTTATCATTTTCCTGCATGCCTGCTTATCTAAGCTGCTTATTTGTTGGGGACAATCATACCTCTAACTATGGAGTGTCTGAGACTGCTGGATATGATGCCCTTGCCATGCTGTGGTGTTGCCCCAGGCATGTACCAAGAAGTATTCCAGTGAAGCCTTGGAGCCACAGACTTACTTTACACTGCTTCCACTATGTAACAGCAGTACTGACTCTTCATGATATCCAGGATTGACAACTCTTACCAGCTCTATAACTCCTCCATTTTCCTGCTGACTTCAGCATTAGGAGACCCAAATGATCAGTTATCAGTCCTAAATCTAGATCTAGGTTCTGTGGAACACTCCCTGTGTCCTCTGGAGGAAACATTCCACCTCTAGTTATCTAGGCCCCTAAAACTACAGAGACTGATTTGCAAGGGAAGCATACATTTCCAAATAAGTCAGTACGGTTTTGGTGAGAGTGACTAATTTTATTTTCACTATTTGGTTTCTGAACAAAGGCAGAAAATCAAATAAACACTAACTAAGACTATTAGTTTAATGTAGACATTGCATTTGCTCACAACTGCCATAATGTTCCTAGATATCATCCTCAAATTGGAATTTTAACTGATCCTTTAAAAGGTCATTCTAATGGTTTATCATGAATGTAGCTTCTGAGTAATATATAATAGGGCAGGTGAATCCTTTATTGCAGTGTACATTCTTCTACCTCCTTCATGACAATGTCAGCCCCTTGGTCCAAGATGTTTTTCCACAGGATAACATTTTAGTTAATCAAATATTCTCTGATCTTTCGAAAAGTAGTAGAGGTACAGCAAACGTTGCCAAGGAAAGAGAAATGCATAACTATAACACATACTGATCCCAGTCGAGACAAATCATTAACATCTCAAGTTGGAAGTGGTTTTACATATAAAAAATCAATTTCCACAAAGTGCCTAGTTGATTTTCTCAAGGGATTGTATGCTTTTTAGAGCTCAACATTGGTCTCTGCTGCAGGTGAGTTAGATACTGAGCACCAGTAGTAGCTGGATCATCTCTGAAAAGGGAGAGCCCTTGTTGTTGAGCCCATGCATAGTCTCCAACACTGCCATCATGACCACTTTATTCATGGACACATTGTGCAGACACTGAAGTGATTAAAGGCTGACTTGCACTGGAAAAGTCATTTTGCACACCTGAAGATTAATTAAGCACCTCCTAGGGGGTAATTGCTATCTGGAGGGCATTCAAGGCAGACACAAAATTCTGCATGCTTTTTCCCCTCCTATAGGTCCTGATCTCATCTAGTAAAGACAACACATCTGAAACGGAGGCTGCAATTGGGATTAACAGTTGATTATAGTGGTCCACAATCATCCTCTTTGATCTTTATAGTTTTTGGAAGGTCCAATTCTGGGAATGAAATTGGTTGCTGACAGAGATCTTCTTTATGCATCTTTTAAGTTTTGATATTGATAAATGACATTGCTTCTGATCTAGTATTATGAACTGAAGAAAGAGACCAATTGTTAGGAGAATCCATGGATTTTCCTGCACATTAATATTCTTACTGGGCTTCCCTGGTGGCGCAGTGGTTGAGAGTCCGCCTGCCGATACAACGGACACAGGCTTGTGCCCCGGTCCGGGAAGATCCCATATGTCACAGAGCAGCTGGGACCATGAGCCATGGCCGCTGAGCCTGAGTGTCCGGAGCCTGTGTTCCGCAAGGGAGAGGCCACAACAGTGAGAGGACCGCATACCACAAAAATATATATATATATATATATTCTTACTGCACAGAAAGTGATCAACTGCAAGGATTTTCTGTTGCTCACCTGAATATTCTTTTCACAAGTCCTTGATTTTTTTTAGTTGTTAACTATACAAGCCATACAACTTTCTTATTTTAACATCATTTACTTTGACCCTAGAATCATCTTGTTTTCAAGCTTCACCACTACCCATTACCAGTCATCACACATCTTCAGAAATAAAAGGTTTTAACAGTGATTACAAACCCTATAGGCACCCCTACAACCATTATATTCCTCTTCTTCACCATCAGGAGAAACTTTATACTGAATTTTGTAGTAGGTTTCCCCTCGAAGTCTTTATTTTACTCAGTTTCTAGAAAATATGTTACTAAGCTTTGCATTTTTTACATAAATACAAACATAGTGTATGTATTTTTCTGTTACTTGATCTTAACTTGTTTTGTTGGAGATTTATTATATTATAAAAATGTAGCACACCTGACTTCAACTTTTTATCGGTTTTCACTTTTGTTCCAAGGCTACAATTTTCTCAAATAGAGCTTGTACTCTGTCTTCCAGTTTTCTTGAGATACAATAGAAATACAGCACTGTATAAGTTTAAGGTGTAAGCATCATTACTTGACTTACATACAGGATATAATGATTACCCCAATAAGTTTAGTGAACATCCCTTGTCTCATATAGATACAAAGTAAAAGAAAAAAGAAATATTGCTTGTGATGAGAACACTTAGGATTTAATCTCTTTAAAAACATATTATTATTATCTTTATTAAAGTATGGTTGATTTACATTATATTAGTTTCAGGTATACAACACAATGATTCAATATTTTATAGAATATAACCCATTTAAATTTTTTATAAAATATTGGCTATATTCTGTGTGCTGTACAATGTATCCTTGTATCTTACTTTATACATCATATTTCGTACCTCTTAATCCCCTACCCTATTTTGCTCCTTTCCGCAACCCTCTCTCCACTGGTAAACAAGTTTATTCTGTATATCTAAGAGTCTCATTCTCTTTTGTTGTACTCGTTTTAGATTCCACATATGCAGGATAATTTACAGTATTTGTCTCTCTCTGTATGAGTTATTTTACTAAGCATAATGCCCTCCAGTTTTTTCTATGTTGTTGCAAATGGCAAGATTTTATTCTATTTTTATCCCTAAGAAATATATATACCACATCTTTAACCATTCATATCTGGATAGCTACTTAGGTTGCTTCCATATCTTGGCTGTTGTAAATAATGATGGTATGAACATTGGGGTCCATGTATCTTTTTAATTTAGAAGGTTTTTTTCTTTTTTTCTTTTTTTAATTCAAATCTAAACACAGGAGTGGAATTACTGGATCATACGATAGTTCTATTTTTAATTTTTTAAGGAACCTGCATACTGTTCTCCATAGTGGCTGCACCAATTTACATTCCCAGAAACAGTGTAGGAGGGTTCTCTTTTCTCCACATCCTTGCCAACTTTTGTTATTTGTAGACTTTTTGATGATAGCCATTTCTAACAGCTGTGAGGTGATATCTCTATGTGGTTTTATTTTGCATTTACCTGATAATTAATAATGTTGAGCATCATTTCACGTGTCTGTTGGCCATATGTTTGTCTTTGGAGAAAAGTCTGTTCAGGGTTTCTGCTCTTTTTTTTTTTTTTGATGATAAACGTTCTGTATTTGGATCGTGATGGATACACAAACTCTATACATTTGCCAACATTCATTGAACTGTTCATAAAAAGGCTAAAATATATATCAGTTGCACCTTTTTAATTTTTTTCATCTTTTAAAGGAGTATAATTGCTTTACAATGGTGTGTTAGTTTCTGCTTTATAACAAAGTGAATCAGTTATACATATACATATGTTCCCATATCTCTTCCCTCGTGCATCCCCCTCCCTCCCACCCTCCCTATCCCACACGTCTAGGGGGTCACAAAGCACCACGCTGATCTCCCTGGGCTATGCAGCTGCTTCCCACTAGCTACCTATTTTACGTTTGGTAGTGAATCTATGTGCATGCCATTCTCTCACTTTGTCACCGCTTACCTTTCCCTCTCCCCATATCCTCAAGGTCATTCTCTAGTACGTCTGTGTCTTTATTCCTGTCTTAACCCTAGTTTCTTCATGAAATTTTTTTCCTTAAATTCCATATATATGTGTTAGCATATGGTATTTGTCTTTCTCTTTCTGACTTACTTCACTCTGTATGACAGACTCTAGGTCCATTCACATCACTACAAATAGCTCAATTTTGTATCTTGTTATGGCTGAATAATATTCCATTGTATATATGTGCCACATCTTCTTTATCCATTCATCCAATGATGGACACTTAGATTGTTTCCATCTCCTGGCTATTGTAAAAAGAGCTGCAATGAACATTTTGGTACATGACTCCTTTTGAATTATGGTTTTCTCAGGGTATATGCCCAGTAGTGGGATTGCTGGGTCATATGGTGGTTCTATTTGTAGTTTTTTTAAGGAACTTCCATACTCCTTAGGTTCTCCATAATTGCTGCACCAGTTCACATTCCCATCAGCAGTGCAAGAGTGTTCTCTTTTCTCCACACCCACTCCAGCACTGGTTGTTTCAAATTTTTGAGGATGGCCATTCTGAATGGTGAGATGATATCACATTGTAGTTTTGATTTGCATTTCTCTAATGATTAATGATGTTGAGCATTCTTTCATGTGTTTATTGGCAGTCTGTATATCTTCTTTGGAGAAATATCTATTTAGGTCTTCTGCCCATTTTTGGATTGGGTTGTTTGTTTTTTTGTTATTGAGATGCATGAGCTACTTATAAATTTTGGAGATTAATCCTTTGTCAGTTGCTTCATTTGCAAATATCTTCTCCCATTCTGAGGGTTGTCTTTTGGTCTTGTTTATGGTATCCTTTGCTGTGCAAAACATTTGCAGTTTCATTAGGTCCCATTTGTTTGTTTTTGTTTTTATTTTCATTTCTCTAGGAGGTGGGTCAAAAAGGATCTTGCTGTGATTTATGTCATAGAGTGTTCTACCTATGTTTTCCTATAAAAGTTTTATAGTTTCTGGCTTTATATTTAGGTCTATAATCTATTTTGAGTTTATATTTGTGTATGGTGTTAGGGAGTGATCTAATCTCATACTTTTACATGTACCTGCCCAGCTTTCCCAGCACCACTTATTGAAGAGGCTGTGCTTTCTCCACTGTATATTCCTGCCTCCTTTATCAAAGATAAGGTGACCATATGTGCGTGGGTTTATCTCTGGGCTTTCTATCCTGTTCCATTGATCTATATGTCTGTTTTTGTGCCAGTACCATACTGTCTTGATTACTGTAGCTTTGTAGAATAGTCTGAAGTCAGGGAGCGTGAATCCTCCAGCTCCATTTTCCATTCTCAAGATTGTTTTGGCCATTCGGGGTCCTTTGTGTTTCCATACAAATTGTGAACTTTTTTGATCTATTTCTGTGAAAAATGCCAGTTATAGTTTGATAGGAATTGCACTGAATCTGTAGATTGCTTTGGGTAGTAGAGTCATTTTCACAATGTTGATGCTTCCAATCTAAGAACATGGCATATCTCTCCAACTATTTGTATCATCCTTAATTTCTTTCATCAGTGTCTTATAATTTTCTGCATACAGGTCCTTTGTCTCCTTAGGTAGGTTTATTCCTAGATATTTTATTCTTTTTGTTGGCGTGATAAATGGGAGTGTTTTCTTGATTTCACTTTCAGATTTTTCATCATTAGTGTATAGGAATACAAGGGATTTCTGTGCCTTAATTTTGTATCCTGTTAATTTACCAAATTCATTGATTAGCTCTAGTAGTTTTCTGGTAGCATCTTTAGGATTCACTATGCATAGTATCATGTCATCTGAAAACAGTGTCAGCTTTACTTCTTCCTTTCCAATTTGGATTCTTTTATTTCCTTTTTTTCTCTGACTTCTGTGGCTAAAATTTCCAAAACTATGTTGATTAAGAGTGATGAGAGTGGGTAAGCTTGTCTTGTTCCTGATCTTAGTGGAAATGGTTTCAGTTTTTCACCATTGAGGATGATGTTGGCTGTGGGTTTGTCATATATGGCCTTTATTATGTTGAGGAAAGTTCCCTCTACGCCTACTTTCTGCAGGGTTTTTTATCATAAATGGGTGTTGCATTTTGTCAAAAGCTTTCTCTGCATATATTGAGATGATCATATGGTTTTTCTCCTTCAATCTGTTAATATGGTGTATCACATTGATTGATTTGAGTGTATTGAAGAATCCTGCATTCCTGGAATAAACCCTACTTGATCATGGTGTATGATCCTTTTTATGTGCTGTTGGATTCTATTTGCTAGTATTTTGTTGAGGGTTTTTGCATCTCTGTTCATCAGTGATATTAGCCTGTAGTTTCTTTCTTTGTGACATCCTTGTCTAGTTTTGGTATCAGGGTGATGGTGGCCTCGTAGAATGAGTACAGGAGTGTTCCTCCTTCTGATATATTTTGGAAGAGTTTGAGGAAGATAGGTGTTAGCTCTTCTCTAAATGTTTGATAAAATTCGCCTGTGAAGCCGTCTGGTCCTGAGCTTTTGTTTGTTGGAAGATATTTAATCAGAGTTTCAATTTCTGTTCTTGTGATTGGTCTGTTCATATTTTCTATATCTTCCTGATTCAGTCTTGGCAGTTGTGTATTTCTAAGAATTCGTTCATTTCTTCCAGGTTGTCTATTTTATTGGCATAGAGTTGCTTGTAGTATTCTCACATGATCTTTGTATTTCTGCAGTGTCTGTTCTCACTTCTCCTTTTTCATTTCTAATTCTATTGATTTGAGTCTTCTCCTTTTTTTTTTTTTTTGATGAGTCTGGCTAATGGTTTATCAGTTTTGTTTATCTTCTCAAAGAACCAGCTTTTAATTTTACTGATCTTTGCTATTGTTTCCTTCAATTCTTTTTCATTTATTTCTGATCTGATCTTTATGATTTCTTTCCTTCTACTAACTTTGGGGAGTTTTTGTTCTTCTTTCTCTAATTGCTTTAGGTGCAAGGTTAGGTTATTTATTTGAGATGTTTCCTGTTTCTTAACATAGGATTTTATTGCCATAAACCTCCCTCTTAGAACTGCTTTTGCTGCATCCCATGGGTTTGAGGTCATCGTGTCTCCACTCTCACTTGTTTCTCGGTATTTTTTTTAAATTTCCTCTTTGATTTCTTCAGTGATCACTTCGTTATTCAGTAGTGTATTGTTTAGCCTCCGTGTGTTTGTATTTTTTACAGATATTTTCCTGTAATTGGTATCTAGTGTCATAGCATTGTGGTTGGGAAAATACTTGATACAATTTCAATATTCTTAAATTTACCAAGGCTAGATTTGTTACCCAAAGTATGAGCTATCTTGGAGAATGTTCCTTGAGCACTTGAGAAAAATGTGTATTCTGTTGTTTTTGGATGGACCGTCCTATAAATATCAATTAAGTCCATGTTTTTTAATGTATCATTTAAAGCTTGTGTTCCCTTTTTTATTTTCATTTTGGATGATCTGTCCATTGGTGAAAGTGGGGTGTTAAAGTCCCCTACTATGATTCTGTTACTGTTGATTTCCCCTTTTATGGCTGTTAGTATTTGCCTTATGTATTGAGGTGCTCCTATATTATGTGCATAAATATTTGCAATTGTTATATCTTCTTCTTGGATTGATCCCTTGATCATTATGTAGTGTCCTTCTTTGCCTCATCTAATAGCCTTTTTTTTTTAAAGTCTATTTTCTGTGATATGAGAATTGCTACTCCAGCTTTCTTTTGGTTTCCATTTTCATGGAATATCTTTTTCCATCCGCTTACTTTCAGTCTGTGTCTGTCTCTAGGTCTGAAGTGTGTCTCTTGTAGACAGCATATATATGGGTCTTGTTTTTGTATCCATTCAGCCAATCTGTGTCTTTTGGTGGGAGCATTTAGTCCATTTACATTTAAGGTAATTATTGATATGTATGCTCCTATTTCCATTTTCTTAATTGTTTTGGGTTTGTTATTGTAGGTCTTTTCCTTCTCTTGTTTTTCTTGCCTAGAGAAGTTCCTTTATCATTTGTTGTAAAGCTGGTTTGTTGATACTGAACTCTCTCAGCTTTAGCTTGTCTGTAATGGTTTTAATTTCTCCATGTAATCTGAATGAATTTCTTGCTGGGTAGAGTAATCTTGGTTGCAGGTTTTTCTCCTTGATCCCTTTAAATATGTCCTGACAGTCTTTTCTGGCTTGCAGAGTCTCTGCTGAAAGATCAGCTGTTAACCTTATGGGCATTCCCCTTTGTGTTTTTTGTTGTTTTTCTCTTGCTGCTTTTAATATGTTTTATTTGTATTTAATTTTAGACAGTTTGATTAATATTTGTCTTGGTGTGTTTCTCCTTGGATTTATACTGTATGGGACTCTCTGTGCTTCCTTGTCTTGATTGACTATTTCCTTTCCCATATTAGGGAATTTTTCAACTATAATCTCTTCAAGTATTTTCTCAGTTCATTTCTTTTTCTCTTCATCTTCTTTAACCCCTATAATTGGAATGTTGGTTTGTTTAATGTTGTCCCAGGTGTCTCTGAGTCTGTCCTCAGTTCTTTTCATTCCTTTTTTTTTTTATTCGGCTCTGCAGTAGTTATTTACACTATTTTATCTTCCAGGTCACTTATCCGTTTTTGTGCCTCAGTTATTCTGCTATTGATCCCATCTAGAGTATTTTTAATTTTATTTATTGTGCTGTTCATAATTGCTTGTTTCATCTTTAGTTCTTCTAGGTCCTTGTTAAATATTTCTTGCATTTTGTCTATTCTATTTCCAAGATTTTGGATCATCTTTACTATCATTATTCTGAATTCTTTATCAGGTAGACTGTCTATTTCCTCTTCATTTGTTAGGTCTGATGGGTTTGTACCTTGCTCCTTCATCTGCTGTGTGTTTTTCTGTCTTCTCATTTTCCTTATCTTACTGTGTTTGGGGTCCCCTTTTTGTAGGCTGCAGTTTCACAGTTCCCGTTGTTTTTTGTGTCTGTCTGCAGTGACTAAAGTTGGTTCAGTGGGTTGTGTAGGCTTCCTGTTGGAGGGGACTAGTGCCTGTGTTCTGGTTTAAGAGGCTGGATCTTGTCTTTCTGGTGGGCAGGTCCACGTCTGGTGGTGTGTTTTGGGGTATCTGTGGACTTACTGTGATTTTAGGCAGCCTCTCTGCTAATGGGTGGGTTTGTGTTCTTGTCTTGCTTCTTGTTTGGTATAGGGTGTCCAACGCTTAGCTTGCTGGTCGTTGAGTGATGCTGGGTGCTGGTGTTGAGATGGAGGTATCTGGGCGCTTTTCACAATTTGATATTATGAGGAGTTGGGAGGTCTCTTGTGGACCAGTGTCCTGAAGTTGGCTCTCCCACCTCAAAGGCAGAGCACTGACTCCTGTCTGCAGCACCAAGAGCCTGTCATCCAAATGGCTCAGAATAAAAAGGAGAAAAAGTAGAAAGAAGAAAGAAAGAAAGAAAGAAAGAAAGAAAGAAAGAAAAAAAGAAGGGAGGGAGGGAGGGGGGATGGAGGAAGGAAGGAAGGAAAGAAAGAAAGAAAGAAGATAAAATAAAATTAAGATAAAATATAGTAAAGTTATTAAAATAAAAGAAAATAATTATTAAGAAAAAAACGTTGTGGGTTTTTTTTTTTTTTTTTTTTTTGTAAGGAAAAAATAAAATGGACGGAGAGAACCCTAGGACAAATGGTTGGAGCAAAGCTATACAGACAAATTCTCCCACAGAAACATACACATACACACTCACAAGAAGAAGAAAAGGCGAAAAAATAATAAATCTTGCTCTCAAAGTCCACCTCATCAATTTGGGATGATTTGTTGTCTATTCAGGTATTCCACAGATGCAGGGTACATTAAGTTGATTGTGGAGCTTTAATCCACTGCTCCTGAGGCTGCTTGGAGAGATTTCCCTTTCTCTTCTTTGTTCTCACAGCTCCAGGGGCTCAGCTTTGGATTTGGCCACGCTTCTGTATGTAGGTCCCCTGAGGGCATCTGTTCTTCACTCAGAGAGGACGGGGTTAAAGGAGCAGCTGAATCGGGGGCTCAGGCTGGAGGGAGGGAGGGGTGTGGATGCGGGATGAGCCTGCGGTGGCAGAGGCCAGCGTGACCTTGCACCAGACTGAGGCCTGCTGTGCGTTCTCCCAGGGAAGGTGTCCCTGGATCACGGGACCCTGGCGGTGGTGGGCTGCACAGGCTCCCACAAGGGGGGTGTGGATAGTGACCTGTGCTTGCACACAGGCTTTTTGGTGGCAGCAGCAGCAGCCTTAGCATCTCATGTCCGTCTCTGGGTTCCGCACTCATCACCGCCACTCGCCTCTGTCTCTGGAGCTCCTTTAAGCAGCACTCTGAATCCCCTCTCCTCTCGCACCAGGAAACAAAGAGGCAAGAAAAAGTCTCTTGCCTCTTCGGCAGGTCCAGACTTTTCCCGGACTCCCTCCCGGGCAGCCATTGCACATTAACCCCTTCAGGCTATGTTCATGCCGCCAACACCAGTCCTCTCCCTGAGCTCCCACCGAAGACCGAGCCTCAGCTCCCAGCCCCACCCACCCTGGCGGGTGAGCAGAGAAGCCTCTCGGGCTGGTGAGTGCCAGTCGGCACCGGTCCTCTGTGCGGGAATCTCTCCGCTTTGCCCTCTGCACCCCTGTGGCTGCGCTCTCCTCCATGACTCCGAAGCTTTCCCCTTCCGCCACCTGCAATATCCTCCCGTGAAGGGGCTTCTAGTGTGTGGAAACCTTTCCTCCTTCACGGCTCCCTCCCACTGGTGCAGGTCCCATTCCTATCGTTTTGTCTCTGTTTATTCTTTTTTCTTTTGCCCTACCAGGTACGTGGGGACTTTCTTGCCTTTTGGGAGGTCTGAGGTCTTCTACCAGCCTTTAGTATGTGTTCTGTAGGAGTTGTTCCACATGTAGATGTATTTCTGGTGTATCTGTGGGGAGGAAGGTGATCTCTGTGTCTTACTCTTCTGCCATCTTCCCCTTGTCCCCTATATATTTTTATTTTTTAGGACAGCAGACTTAATTTGTTTTTAGTAACAAGTCACTTTTGATTTCCTTCTCTCAGCTTTAAAGTTACTGGAAAGTCAACCACTACTTTTAGCAATAAGTTCACTTTCAGTTCTCATTTCTTTGTTTCTGGGGTTTATGTTTCTGAATGTGTGTGTGTGTGTGTTCCCATAGATAATTTAGTGTGAATTTGAGAAAACCTGAAAGTTGCGTCAGGGGCTACATATCATTTTAAAGTATAAATGCCTCCTCTTTTTTATGGCAGGTAGAACATTATACATTCTTTCCAAGATATATTTCATTTAGATCAGAGATTCATTAGGGAAACAATTCTTTATAACACTTTATTTTTTAATTCTTATGGGAAAGCCAAAAAATTTCCTCCCAGTGTCCTTGGGAAAAAGACCTGTTAATGTTTTCTTGACTAATGTTGAATTATCAAGCATCCTAAGCTTATGAATTAAGGCTTAATAACCCCCCTTTGGCAGCAGCTAAACTAGAGATTCCAAGGTGTTTACCAGAAATTTCAAATTGTTAATCATATATCCAAATCCACAATCATCCAGCAAAATGCCAACATTTGCAAATTAACTCTTTGCAGTTTTCCTAAATAGCTAATGAATCCTCATCCAGTTTTACATATTGCTGTCCACTAATGGTCATAACCAAAAGAGATGAGGCATGAGCTGGACAAAAGTTGATAAGAAACGTACAGTAAAAGGACAACACTATTTTTTCCTATTTATCAAATTTGTTTTTCTCATCTTTCATTATAAATTTATTAGTAAAACATGGAAAGGAAAACATTCTCTACAAGCTAAATTCAGTGTGCAAACAACTTGCAAATATCAATATCTACATAAAAGGTTATACTTCAAAGTTATAAAGAACATTCTTTTACTTTCAGTGAGAATAAATTTGCATTTTTAGTTAAAAATTAAGAAAATAGCATCATTGTACAACACTGATAAAAAAGGTCAAATTTCTGGTTTATAATCTCAAGAGCATAATGCAGTCTGATTTATGGAAATTCTTAGCAAATTGCTACACTGTTGTGTGAGTGCTATCACCCCAATTAATAAACTTGACAAAAGTTAATGATATCAGCAAATAAGATCATTTTGTTTACAAGAAACTTAATAGGGGATGGTAAAAGAGGTTTGCCAGCACTTTTAGCTTCTTAAAGTGATCCTGGAGGATATTTCCATATTACTTTCTATACAAACTCATTAAATGATAGTTTTCTTCTCAAAATATCATTATTATAAGATAGGTTAATGATATTCATACTAATTAAACTATATGTTGGTCAAAATATTCATTATATATGACTTTACACTGAGGCTAATAAATGAAATAATGTATATAATATCTTCATAGTATCATATTTCATACTCAGAGACGCCAATAAATAGTTCTCATAAATAAACCTGTAGATTCTACCTGAAAACCACAGGTTATCTTTCATTTCTATCTATAAAATAGGAAAATTACAGACACAAAATATGCTCAAAATCATTAAAAATAGGAGAAATGCAAATAAAAACACAATGAGCTATCACCTCACACCTGTCAGAATGGCTATCATCAAGCAGAACACAAATAACACATGTTGGTAAGGATGTGGAGAAAAGGGAACCCTTGTACACTGTTGGTGGGAATGTAAATTAGTGCAACCCCTGTGGAAAACAGTATGGGGGTTTCCAAAAAAACTAAAAATATGATCCAACTAATCCACTCTGGATATTTATCTGAAAAACATGAAAACACTAATTTGAAAAGATAAATGTATCCCAATGTTCACAGCAGCATTATTTACAATAGTCAAGACATGGAACCAACCTAAGTGTCCATCAACAGATGAATGGATAAAGAAGATGTGGTGTATATATATGTATATATATATATATATATATATATATATATATATATATATATATATAATATGTATATACTACTCAGCCCTAAAAAATAATAAAATTTTGCCATTTGCAGCAACATGGATACATGGATGAACTTGGAGGGTATTATGTTAAGTTCAGTAAATCAGATAGAGCAAGACAAATACTGTATGTTGTCACTTATATGTGGAATCTAAAAGAAATAACAAATGAATAAATATAACAAAACAGAAAGAGATTTACACATATAGAGAAGAAACTAGTGGTTGCCAGTAGGGATAGGGAAATGGGCAGAGATAAGAAAGGTGTAGGGGATTAAGATTGTAATAAGTACAAACTATTATGTATAGAATAAATAAACTACAAGAATATATATATATATATATATATATATATATATATATATAGTACAATACAGGGAATGCAATCAATATTTTATAATAACTATAAATGGAGTATAACCTTTAAAAATTGTGAATCATTATGCTGTACATGTGAAACTTATATGATATTATACATCAACTATACCTCAAAAATTTATATAAATAAAAACATAAATAAAATTATCTATCATGTAAAATATATTTGCATATTGCCATGGGTCATCTAATACAGTAAATATTCTTATTATCTAAAAAGCTGATTATAAAGAAAACATCCAGATTATTAATAAGTATACCTGTAGTTTAGTTTTGGTCAATTATCAACATTTAGCAAATCATTTAATCTACCCTGAGAACAGCTTGCTTATTTGTAAGATGAGAAGGGTATATACACCTCTAAGTTATCACTTATTTTGCAATTATATTAGGCCTGATTTTGTAAAAGCATTTACCTTAATTAACTGTGATGCTCACTGAAGACATTACACATAAAAATTTCACATATGTTTCTAAGGTGTAAGGATTTTCATACATTTCAGAAATTATTTCAATATATGTTATAATAATAAGATAAATACTTACTTTTATTGGGTACCCACTAACTTTCATTAACTGAAAGGGATGTACATATATTATCAATTTAAACCTCAACACATATAATTGTTCCTTCTTTATTATTTGAGGAAATGAGAGCTAAGAATATTTTAGTATTTTCCTTGGTAAGGCAGCAAGTAAAAATTTGAAGTTTTATTTATCCAAATCCTTAATTGCAGTGCTACATTGTTTTCCAAAACTGAGGAAGGGAGACAGATGTTTGTTCATTGATACAACACAAAAGTTTGATTTATTAAGTTCTTCATGAAGCATTTTATGGTTTCAGGTTTTCTTAAGAATTGGAGGTTTTCCTATAAATAATATAAAATTCTATAATTACTTTTCTTAAAATTTAATTATCAACAATAAAAGTGACTTGTTAACAATTTGTTATGTGAAATCCAAATGGATCCATGAGAATTTTAAAGTTCAAATGCCTGTTTAAAACTTATTGCTTACTGCTGAATTGCTCTATAATCCAATCTAATTAGATTTAACAGGTAGAGAAGTTTTAGTCAGAAAAAAAGAAAATGGATGAAGTATTTCTGAAACATCATTATTAATGTCAGAGGTAAAAAATTATTTAGTATTGATCTCACTTCTTCTAAGTCAGAAGTAAGTACAAAACTTATTTAATATTGAGATCTCACTTCTAGGAGATAATTGTAATAATAGAAGAAAATGGAGAGGAAAATGACTATTTTTAGAATTCATTTGTTATTTATTTTCTAGAAAGTTGTTTAAAAGTCTCCTACTCTGAATAACACAAATAATAATTGTATGTATTTATTATTCTAGTTTGAAACGAATTAATTTATAGTTTGTCTGTAATTATTTTATGATTGATGAGATTTTTTATGTTATTTGATAATTTATTATTCATCACCAAAGATTGAGAGGTATAAAAGTTAATACAATTTTCCCTAAAATATTTATGTATATTACTGACTCAATCGACAAGCACTGTAAATTTGAGTAACTCTTAAACTGAAGTTAAAAGCAAGAGCACAATGACATTTAAAATTGTGTGACAACTTCAATTTACTTGATTACTGTTAAAAGTTAAATTCTAGGGGCTTCCTGGAGCAGTAGTTAGGAATCCATGTGCCAATGCAGGGGACATGGGTTTGAGTGATGCTCCAGGATGATCCCACATGCCACGGAGCAACTAAACTCGTGTGCCTCAACTACTGAGCCTGTGTGCCACAACTACTGAAGCCTGCACACCTAGAGACAATGTTCCACAGCAAGAGAAGCCACCACAATGAGAAGCCCTCACACCACAATGAAGAGTAGCCCCTGCTTGCTGCAACTAGATAAAGCCTGCATGCAGCAACAAAGACCCAATGCAGCGAAAAATAAATAAATAAAATTTTTTGAAAAGTTAAATTCTATTTTTTAAGGAAGTAGTCATGAGCTGCTGATTAGCATTCTAATGAGGCAGTTGTGTCAACTTCCCTAAACTTTAAATGTTCTATGAAAACTATAAAACATCTTATATGGGACTCTGAAAATAATAATATTGATCATATTAAAAGAGTTTATATGCTCTAGTGTTATCATTAAAATATAGTCATTACAACTTAATAAATATGCAAACTACAAAAACAGAACATTTTCATTTACTGAAATTATTCATCATAACTAATGATGTAAAATTGTGTCTTTTCTATATGTGGTTCCATTAGCACATTGTGCTTGGATATAAAGTACAAAAATCTCATTTTGAATATCAGTGAAAATTAAATATATAATCCTTTCAGAAACATTTGGGAATTTGGAAGGTTCTATTCTCCAACTCAAACTGCATATAACAAATATGTTTCAGTGTTTATTCCAGAGCAGTTTATTACTATAACTATTTCACTTATGGGAGCAACAATTTTATTAACTACCTACTCTACTTTTGTAAAGACCATGTTGAATATCCTTTACTTAAGACTTAAGTCTGTGCTTATCTTTAGTTATCTCTTAGGATAACTCATAGGAAGAGCTATTGTTTAACATCTGCATATTTAAGGCTTTCAGGACACGCTACTAAATTGTCTTCAGAAATGTCAATGTACTGTTTTCACAACTACAAGTCTTGTCTCATCTGATCTTAGAATACACCACCTCACAACACTGGCTTTCTTTTAATCCAGTTGACATACATACCACTATTGCTACTTGGAATGCTGGTTCCTCAAATCACACCATTGTTAATCTCTAATTTTTATGCAGATATTTATTTAAATATACATTCCCAGGGAAGCCTGTGATGGTCTTTCAACTCCCCAAGTTATATGGTAGTATGATACTCTGTGTTTCTCAACACTTACATTTCTAAATGTAAATATGTGTAACTAAAAAGGTTTTGATAGTATTGTGTTTGTGTATAATACTATCAAACATCTTTTCAGAGTCTATATTAATGACTGCATGATACATTTCTTAGATCCATTGATGTAGTTAATTATATAAAGTGGTTTCCTAATATTTAATAATACATTCCACTCTGTTGTGTGTATTACATATAAGGTGACACAGGATTTATAATTTAATGTGATGTTAAAAATTCTGTTCACCAATGTTTTATTTAGGTTTGGTTGCATGAATATTTTAAGTGAGATATTATCTGCTTGTTTATCTATCTGGAGCTATATTTATTAGTTTAAAATTTGAATGTAATGGGCTTCCCTGGTGGCACAGTGGTTAAGAATCTGCCTGCCAATGCAGGGGACACTGGTTCGAGCCCTGGTCTGGGAAGATCCCACATGTTGTGGAGCAACTAAGCCTGTGCACCACAACTACTTAGCCTGCACTCTACAGCCCATGAACCATAACTACTGAGCCTGCGAGCCACAACTACTGAAGACCTCACTCCTAGAGCCCATGCTCCAAAACAAGAGAAGCTACTGCAATGAGAAGCACATACACCACAGCAAAGTGTAACCCTGTCTCACCACAGCTAGACAAAGCTCATGCACAGCAATAAGACCCAATGCAGCCATAAATTAATTAATTAATTTAAAAAAATTTGAATGTCATAATTTCTTCAGAAATGTGGAAATTTTCAAACTTTTTATCTTCTCTGGACATATTATGAAATATCATGATCTTCTGCCCTTTGAAGGTTTTTATAAAATTGCCCTAAAATAATCTGAGCTTGGGGTTTTCTTGTGAGTCAATTCTTCGATAAGTTTATACACACACACACACACACACACACACACACACACATATATATATGAAATCTCTTTGTATATGCTTTTAGACTTCAAATTGTATAACTTTTTCCCTAGGACTTAATCTGAATCATCTGGTTTTGCAAATATTTTGCATGGAGTTCAAAGTACATGCCAAGCTTAAAACTCATGAGTGAAATAAATGATGATGTTTTAAGCTAGTAAATTTGTGGGTGTTGTCATGCATTACTAGGTAATTCATACAGAATATTTATGGTTACTTCTTAAACAAGATGGGAAAAAGCAACAACACTAGGAAGTAAATGAGAAAGGAAATTTGACCATTGAACAAACTCTGTTCATTGGAATTGTCTCAGTTGCAGACTCTCTCACCAGTAGGCAACATTTACAGAACTTTGAAATGATTTCACAGTGTAATATTATGACTACTGAATCTCATTTTTAAAACAGTGTTTGCATTTGGTATATCTTTACTTTTTATTTTTATAGTATTTTTTCTACATTAATGTTAAAGTATCCATTGACAGTGACTGTATTTTTTAATGATGTGTGGTGACAGAAGTAGTGAAATGGACTATACTAAAATTAAAATAAATGTATCTATTCATTAAAATATACTTCAGCAGTAAAATGAGAGCCACAGGATGAGAAATGTTTGCAACATATTAGTTGCCAAGTGGTTTTATGTTAAGAAATCATAAATGTTTGCAAAAAATCAAATCAACTAGAAAAATAGGCAAAAGAAAAGTACAAATAGAAAATTTATGAGGATTCCCAATGCCATGTAACACATGAGCGTTGCTCTACCTCACGATCATCATGGGGATTCATATTAAAATCACAACAAACACAGCATATGGGTACACATTTAAAAGTCTCATAATCCTAAACATGGGCAAGGATGTTGACCAAGAGGAGCGCTTGGAACAAGACTGCTCAACACTCTAGAAAGTTCATGGGCAGAACACACTAAAGCGGAGAACTCCTAGTGTTAAAAATCAACAACATCTTCATGTGCCACCCAAATCTGAGGAAGGGGAAGTTCTTAGCACAATTTGTATGGTTGCACTGTGAAAACATGCAAAGTTCCACCTTCACCCCTTTGGATAAAGGAACAGTGGTGCATCGAGGCAGTGGCAGAGTGATCAGCAGTGAAGACCATCAAGGCACCATTTCAGCCACCTGGGTGGACTCAGTGCTCAGGACAGCACCCCATCCTCTCTGGTTCCCCAGGGGATCTGCAGGATGCTAAAGGGACAAACTCTTCTACAAATTCAGTAAGGTTCAGGGCTAGAGTAGTTCTTGTCCATAAAGCCATCTGCTTCTTGGTACCCAGATATTATGAAGGACACAGAGGACCTCCCAAGGGGTCTTGGGGTAAGTGTCACCCTGTGAAGTTAGAATTGCTCAGTGTCTGCAAGGGGTCCCAGGCAGGGGCGGGGGAAGCTGCCGCTTCCTGCTGTACACCCTGCACAGGGACTCCCCAGGCTTGGTCATGCAGGCGATGGTGGATGGGATACAACACTCCCAAGGGGCTGGGCAGAGGCAGGCTACCGAAACCTAGCCCCAATCCAGGAACACATGACTTCAGGGCACAGAATGAACTCCATGACCTCGTCCAGCCATGCAGTATTACTGTTGTAGCAGGTTACTTACTCGAGTGCTTAGCCAATCAGTTCTTCTTTTTTAAAAAATTTTATTGGAGTATAGTTGCTTTACAATGTTGTGTCATTTCCTACTCTACAACAAAGTGAATCAGCTCTACGTATACATATATCCCCTCTTTTTTGGATTTCCTTCCATTTAGGTCATCACAGAGCACTGAGTAGAGTTCCCTGGACTACAGAGTACATTCTCACTAGGTATCAATTTTATACATAGTATCAATAGTGTATATAAGTCAATCTCAATTTCCCAATTCATCCCACCCTCCCTTTCCCCCTTGGTATCCATAAGTTTGTTCTCTACATCTGTGTCTCTATTTCTGCTTTGTAAATAAGATCGTCTATACCATTTTTTCAGATGCCATAATATGAGTTAGTATACGATATTTGCTTTTCTCTTTCTGACTGTATGACAGTCTCTAGGTCCATCCACGTCTCTACAAATGACCCAATTTCGTTCCTTTTTATGGCTGAGTAATATTCCATTCTATAGCCCATTGGTACTTGAACCACACCTGCATTTGCTACTCGCTCTTCTCAAAGTATTTCTCCAGCTCCCTGCACTGTCCCTGACTGTAGACCGTGTGCTCTTGATGCCTCCACTGCCGCCTGGTGGCACCTGGGGATGGTGCATAGCCCATGAAATATTTAAGTTCTTGCATGCTCCTTCCTGCCCTGTTTCCTGCAAAGGAGGTTCTACAT